>NC_137110.1:9320538-10018038 GCF_949357685.1 Gobio gobio | reverse complement strand
CCCAAAGTCACAAACACACTATGCGACACAAGCACCTCCCCCCTAATGAGTGGACACGCCCCTGTGAGTGGACACGCCCCTGTACAGGATTGACAGTAGATATTGTCAATCCTGTACACTTTTTCTGAGACGCCTGAAGAAATGAACTATTCCTTTAATGCTACAGATGCATGTACTGTAGACATATGCAACATCAGAAACAATTGCCCAACTCCTTAACACATGTTGCCTGCATTGTTTTCCTCTCAAGGACGTACAATCGAGTGGAATCATCTGTTAAATAAAGTCTTAAAGATACAGTAAGCGATTTGTAAGAAACGCTGTTGATATTTGAAATCACCAAAACAAACACGCCCCTATCCCCTATCTTGATAGCTCCGCCCCCAAATTCACGAACACAATATAGGCTTGTTCGACTTCATGCAGCGATGCGCATACTGATCGGCGGCCGACTTGAAGTAGTGCAAGCTGGTTCAAAATTTTGTCCGACTTGAGGCGACGGCGACGCCACGTGACTGTAACGTATGTCAACAAAGATTCAAAGATCCGCGAGAGCGATTCGAGAGCAGGTGCATTCTGCGCAGCTTCTCCAGAGCGACTGTACGAGCTCTGATGACGATGATTCCACGATTGGCCGGATTCACCGCATGATAGCAATCATGTGTTTCGTCTTTATTCTAAAACCTTCAGTTCCAATGCTCACAAATCACGGTAATACCTCTTTTCATGTAGTCGCGATGTTATATTGTCATGATTATCAAACTAAAACGTAGACCCCACTTCATTGATAGTGTAGGCTTATATGTTGAACTTTATTCTTGTACAAACAGAAGCTGTATTAAAGGGGGGGGGGGGGGGGGGGGGTGAAACACTCATTTTCAGTCAATCTCATGTCAATCTTGAGTACCTATAGAGTAGTATTGCATCTTTCATATCTCCGAAAAGTCTTTTAGTTTTATTATATTTAAAAAAGAAAGATAAGCTGTACCGAGTCTTTCAGAAAAAAGCAGAACGGCTGGGGGCATATCGTTCGGGCGGAGCTAAAGAATGACAAGCGCGTGCAGCTATTGTGTTGAGCTATGCATGTTTACAAAGAAAAACAATGGAATCGATAGCTAACAACACAAAGACATTTGAAGCAGTTTTACCCACCGCCTGCTACCAACACACGGCCGCGAACCTTAATTGCTGGGATTGCTCCATCTTTCAGCATTTGACAAGCTACAAATCCGGAGTTGAACTGTACCTTGTTTATAAACCATCGTCGCCAAAATTCAGGGAACAAACAAACACTTGCACAACTCCTGCTCCGGAAGAGCAACCTCCATCCACTGTCCCATTAACGCTGGGTTCTTTGGGCTGTGCAGCTGTGCAGGGTTGTCTTGCTTTGGTGACATTGTTGATTCCGTGAAGTCCTGTGACTGCAGCGCAGCCGGCTTGCTCTCTCGCTCTAGTCGCGCGCGCGCCCTTCTAGGAGGAGAGCCCGTACGGCCCGTACAAGGATATTCCGCCCCATCTGACGTCACATATACCCATACTCGAAAAAAACTTTCCGAAACTTATGAGAAACCGGAAGGAGTATTTTTGTCACAGAAATACTCCATCAAACGTCCAACTTTTTTTTTGAAACTTTGTCCATGTTTAGGATGGGAATCCAAGTCTTTAACGGTGTAAAAAGCTCAGTATGCATGAAACAGCATTTCACACCAAGCCCCCCAACCCCCCCTTTAGTATTACATAAAGTATTGAACGAAAATGTCTCTGAAGCATCTGTGTATTTGACAAATATTGCCTTTATTTCACTTCACCTGTGATAAAGTATGCAAACGCAGCGCGAGCGTCACTGCGGGAAGCAGAAAGTGTCCGACTTCACGTCTCCATTTTCAGCTCTTCCCCGCCTGCATGCGGCTACTCTCGCCGAACGGTTACATCCAGCTGCAGCCGATGTCGAACACACCTTATGCAACTAAGGCACCTTCCCCCTAATGAGTGTATACGCCCCTTACTGCTGATTGGCTACAAGTGCTTCGATCCACTTTCAACAGTGTTTCTCAGAAATCGCTTACTGTACCTTTTAAGGCCCATTCCCACCGAGGATGATAAGACTAACAATAATGAATAAATCATTCTAAATATAAAAGAACTGTAATGATAACAGCACAGAGAAAAGATATCGTTGGAATTACTTTAAGATCCATATTTTTCCAGCTGAAAACATTGACAGTCAATCAAAATCCATTCTTGAGCATTTAAATCGGCTGACGAAAAACCTGCATCGTACGCTTAGAATAAGCAGAGCGTTATCTTTTGCTGGTGCGGATGCTAATATAGTTATCGGTGTGGTTATATTTATAGTTATCATTCTTGGTGTGAACGGGCCTAGTAACCACCCCGTCATTAGAATACCTTAGCTACCTCGTAGCAATGAACTAGCAAACATCTAGCATCAGCCTTTACATGTTTTTTTCTGAAAATCTAAAAATGTCATTATTAGAATTTCTTATAACAATCACTTCTATTTTCTTTCACAGGATGAAATGCATACCGAGTTCCTCCATAGATGTGCAGTCCATACCATTACTGCTTCCCCACCACCTCCTTCAATACAAAAACACACAGTCCTACCCGAGTTCTCTTCTGAGCCAATTAAGACTCAGGCCTCCACAGTCCGGCATGTCTCTGAAGGACCAAAGAAGCATGAACCCGTGCGAATAGCACCAACCCGCTGCCTCTCACCGACTACCTCCAGACAAGGGAGTAAACTGGATCGGTCCGAGGCTGGCAGAGCACTGCCTGATGGAGATACCAGGATATCTATCAACAGAGCATCTGTGCGAGAGATCTCGCTGAACAATTCTGGGCTCCAAAAGGTGAGCGTGTTCCCTTTGAAAGGATACTTTTTTTTCAAATTCCCCACATATTAAAAGTCAGCGGCGTCAAGCATATATCCACACAAAAAATATTTTGAAAAATGTCAAGTCAATGGGGTCCAATGTTATTTAGACTCCAACATTCTTCAAAAATCCTCTTTTGTGTTCTGCAGAAGAAAGAAATTCTTACCGGTTTGGAACGTCATTCATTGTTCTGTGAACTATTCTTTTGAGGTACTGACAAAAAGTTGCAAGCGTACTTTAGGCAAGGTAGAGAAAGGGCGTCGATATAAAGCAGCCACATGGGTTTTGTGGAGTGAACCCTCACAAATCACATGGCCTGTGTTCATGTGGATGAAATGTTTTTTAACCGTAGCAAGCATGCAGGGTTAGAGGGGATCAAATCAAGCACACACTTGAGCTGAATTGGTGCACTCCAGCAGAGTGGCTTGTTTATGAGGGCCTCTGTTCTTATTGTAATTTCAGAACTGGTGTGGTTCTTGTCTTCCCCAGAGGCTGGATATTTTAATCTGAATCCATTCAGATTGAGGGGAGTGGGTTGTGCCCTTGCATCTCTGATGCATTTGGAAATTGTATTGCAAATGGCTTGGACATAATGTTCTTTTGTCTCTTTGATTTTTAAAGCATCTTTTTGGGGGATTTGAACTCCCAGAGGGATGTTTTTGCTCAGAGGTCGCTCTTTCTTAGCTCAGGGGTTATGTTACAATAAAATTACTTTGCCTCGGACATTTGTCCTATATAGAAATAGACACAAATGAGACAATTGTTGTTACACAGGCACACACACACACACACACACACACACACACACACACACAATCATATGCATTGCATTTTTTTTTGTTTTCTGGTTAAAAGAACAAATCACCCAAAAATGAATATTTTCATGACATACAGTGCCTCCGGAAAGTATTCACAATGCTTCACTTTTTCCACATTTTATGTTACAGCTTTATTCCAAAATGGATTAAATAAATTATTTTCCAATACAACATAATGACAGCATGAAAGAAGTTTGTTTGAAATCTTTGCAAATGTATTAAAAAAATCACATGTACATAAGTATTCACAGCCTTTGCCATTACACTCAAAATTGAGCTCAGGTGCATCCTGTTCCCACTGATCATCCTTGAGATGTTTCTACAACTTGATTGAAGTCTACCTGTGGTAAATTCAGTTGATTGGACATGATTTGGAAAGGCACACAACCGTCTATGTAAGGTCCCACAGTTAACAGTGCATGTCAGAGCACAAACCAAGCCGTGAAGTCCAAGGAATTGTCTGTAGACCTCAGAGCAAGGATTGTATCGAGGCACAGATCTGGGAAAGAGTACAGAGAAATTTCTGCGGCATTGAAGGTCCCAATGAGCACAGGGCCCTCCATCATCCGTAAATGGAAGTTTGGAACCACTAGGACTCTTCCCAGAGCTGGCCGCCCGGCCAAACTGAGCGTTCGGGGGAGAAGGGCCTTAGCCAAGAACCTGATTGTCATTCTGACAGAGCTCCAGCATTTCTCTGTGGAGAGAGGAGAACCTTCCAGAAGAACAACCATCTCTGCAGCACACTCCACCAATCAGGCCTGTATGATAGAGTGGCCAGACGGAAGCCACTCCTCAGTAAAAGGCCGCCTGGAGTTTGCCTAAAGGCACCTGAAGGACTCTCAGACCGTGAGAAACAAAATTCTCATGGTCTGATGAAACAAAGATTGAACTCTTTGGCCTGAATGGCAAGCGTCATGTCTGGAGGAAATCAGGCACTGCTCATCATCTGGCCAATACCATCCCTACAGTGAAGCATGGTGGTGGCAGCATCATGCTGTGGGGATGTTTTTCAGCGGCAGGAACTGGGAAACTAGTCGAGGGAAAGATGAATGCAGCAATGTACAGAGACGTCCTTAATGAGGAACCAGAGAGCTCTGGAGCCAAGCTTGTAGCATCATACTCAAAAAGACTTGAGGCTGTAATTGGTGCCAAAGGTGCTTCAACAAAGTATTGAGCAAAGGCCGTGAATACTTATGTACATGTGATTTTCTTTTTTCTTGTATATTATTTTTAATACATTTGCAAAGATTTCAAACAAACTTCTTTCACATTGTCATTATGGGGTATTGTTTGTAGAATTGAGGAAAATAATGAATTTAATCAATTTTGGAATAAGGCTGTAACATAACAAAATGTGGAAAATGTGAAGTGCTGTGAATACTTTCCGGATGCACTGTATATCACCTTATATGTCAATCCAAACCTGTATGACACAAAAAGATATTTTGAAACACTTGCAGAATCTGCTCCCCTCTATTGCTAGATGCATGCGAGCAAAAATCTACACAAAAGATGTATATATTTTTTTAAATGATTATTTTTTTTGTCCATAGAGTGAAAGGCAATGTGGTATAATGTTGTTTTTGACTTCTGCTGTATGGACAAAAGCCTTTTTAAAAATATCAGAATATCAAAATGACAGATTTTTCGATAATCTTGAGAAGCAAAATCTCCATTTGCTCTCCATGTCATCTCATTGCTGCCTTGGAGCAACAACGTGGAAATCAAAGAGAACTCATTAGTGTTCTTTCCTCTCTTAGAGGTTGAAACATGTTTGTTAAACAGACACTAAAACTGGTCCAAGCATTTAGCACAACTACCAGACTCTCACTGCAAGTCTGAAATGGTGATTAACTAAATGGTTTAAATGGAGTTTGATGTGGGAATGACTGAGGATCATTACGGGTGCCCAGTGACACTACTTTCCCCCATTTACACACGGCACATATCTTTGATGCTGCTGAAGTTTCTGGAAGGTCGCTCATAGATCCAGGTAGGACTTCATATAAGTGGATTTCTAAGCAGCAGGCAGCCATCCCTGCTGATGTCTTGGCCTTAATGGGGGTGCCAATTAGCTTGCAAGCTATGATTGATTGCTTGCTAATTAGCTATACCCAGTAACGATTTGTCTCGCTGCAAAGTGGCACTGATGAAGTAATGAGATTTTTGGGCTTTACAGGTGAGTGTCGATGGGAGAGTTCAACCTTTGGGCTCCAGCAGGTGTGATCTGAGGAGAAGTCAAGATGAAGAGGATGAGGAAGATGAGCTACGAATGTTGGCAATTTTGAAGAGAGAGCAAGAGGAAGCAGGAGATGGAGACATGGGCGGCCCAGGACTTAGTGCATCACAGGTAGGATATTCATATGTCACCCTAAAATCAATATTATAAATATAATTATATAAAATATACTACATTTAATATACACACTATTCAAAAGTTTGGGGTAATAAGGATTAAAAAAATAAATAAATTAATGCTTTTATTCAAGGTGACAGTAAATACATTTATAATGTTACAAAAGATATCTATTCCAAATAAATGCTGTTCTTTGGATCTTTCTGTTCATCAATGAATCCTGAAAAAATATATTCAGCAGCACAACCGTTTTTTCTTGAGCACCAAAGCAGCATTTTCGAATGATTTCTGAAAGATCAAGTGTGAAAATGTGTGAAAGATCAAGATTTTTTTCTTCTCTCGCTTTGTTGTTGTTATTGTTGTTTGTCCACTGTAATGTTGTTCAACTACCTCTGTTTAGTGTCCTTGGGCTTGTGGAAAGGCACTATATAAATAAAACTACTTCTTCTTCTTATGTGACAAAAAGACTGGAGTAATGGCTGTTTTAAATTGTAATAATGTTTCACAATTTTACTTTATTTTTTTATCAAATAAATGCCTCCTTAGTGATCCATAAGAGACAGCATTTTTTTGAATGCAGTTGTGTGCATATTTTTAATAATATTATTAGATTATATATATATATAATATATTATGCCTAATATTGTGTTGGTCCCCCTATTGCTGTCAAAACAGCCCTCACCCGTCGAGGCATGGACTCCACTAGACCCCTGAAGGTGTGCTGTGTTATCTGGCACCAAGATGTTAGCAGCAGATCCTTTAGGTCCTGTAATTTGCGAGGTGAGGCCTCCATGGATCAGACTTGTTTGTTCAGCACATTCCACAGATGCTCGATTGGATTGAGATCTGGGGAATTTGGAGGCCAAGTCAACTCCTCAAACTCGTTGTTGTGCTCCTCAAACCATTCCTGAACCATTTGTGCTTTGTGACAGGGCGCATTATCCTGCTGAAAGAGGACACAGCCACCAGGGAATACCATTTCCATGAAAGGGTGTACATGATCTACAACAATGTATGTGTCAAAGTAACATCCACATGGATGGAAGGACACAAGGTTTCCAAGCCGAACATTGCCCAAAGCATCACACTGCCTCCACCGGCTTGCCTTCTTCCCATAGTGCATCCTGGTGCCATGTGTTCCCCAGGTAAGCGACGCACACGCACCCGGCCATCCACGTGATGTCAAAGAAAATGTGATTTATCAGACCAGGCCACCTTCTTCCATTGCTCTGTGGTGCAGTTCTGATGCTCACTGTTGGCGTTTTCGGTGGTGGAAAGGGGTCAGCATGGACACCCTGACTGGTCTGCGGCTATGCAGCCCCATACGCAACAAACTGCACTGCACTGTGTATTCTGACACCTGTCTATCAGAACCAGCATTAACTTCTTGAGCTCGTCGTGAGTAGCTCATCTGTTTGATCGGACCACACGGGCCAGCCTTTGCTCCCCACGTGCATCAATGAGCCTTGTCCGCCCATGACCCTGTCGCCGGTTCACCACTGTTCCTTCCTTGGACCACTTTTGATAGATACTGACCACTGCAGACCAGGAACACCCCACAAGAGCTGCAGTTTTGAAGAAGCTCTGACCCAGTCGTCAAACTTGCTCAAATCCTTGCGCTTGCCCATTTTTCCTGCTTCTAACACATCAACTTTAAAGACTAAATGTTCACTTGCTGCCTAATATATCCCACCCATTAACAGGTGCAGTGATGATTAATTTGAATACCTGTTCGGTGTATATATAATTCACAATATAGAGTGGGGGTCTTAATGGTCCTAAACTGCTTTCTGTATGCAATACTTCTAACTTGACCGATATGACACACCAGGTTTCCAGGTTTTATGAGATTCAATCATATATTAAAAACACAATACCAGTAATAACACTATTTTATGTTCTGTTAGGTTCACCACTGCAACATTAGTCTGAGTGCAAGCAGCGATGACACCTCAACCTGGACTCAGTGTATTCCTTTGGTGGGCTAACAAACCACACACACACACATACAAACGCATTGCCACACTTCACAACAGTGTGGGAAGGTCTTAATTCCTCCTTCATCATTAGGCTCCTCCGTTATACAGAGTACTTTATATGGATGAACTGTAGCTAGAAGGCAAATAACAGAGTGAATATTAAAAACTTGTTTCCTATAAAGGGCAATCAAACAGTTTATATAAAAAAAACACTAATTAGATTGAAATAAACTCCCATGGCATTGCAATATCAGACCCTATCCATCAGTCGTGGATGTTGTTGTCGTATGTTGATTAGAAAGATATGCTGCAACTGCTAATCATGCCTGCTGAGCCTGATATTGAGAAACTAGAAATTATAAGACAGTAAGATTGTGAAAACATAGCAATACTGCCACCATCAGGCTAGAAGAACACGCACAATACTCAAGTGCTTCTCAACTGGTGTAACCATAAAGGTTCTTAAAATCAAACACCAAAATGCATCAATATTGCCATGAACTACATAGGCCCAACAACCTGCAAAATTAATAAAATGACACATGCTGAGAAGGACAACTGACCATTGTGTAAATGCATAAACAACGGCAGAAGTGTGCTTTCCCCAGCCTAACACAGGATTAGACTATCAGAACAGACCTGCAACCCAAATTTGATTTAGGACCCACCGGTTGAGAACCACTGCTCCAAACTATAGAGGCTTAAATCATTATTTTACAGCGAGGAATGCAGTTATCCAGAACATGTTTTCTTACTAGTCTGGAGCTAATAGTGGGCAGATATGACCCCTGAACCAGATTATAAACACACTACTTATTTTCTCTGTGATCCACAGCCATTGGATCAAGGCCAGCACTATCAGAAAGAAATGAATCCTCTTCTTCACTCAAATCCCAGGTAAAAGAAAAATCCTGTATTTTTAGCCTCACTAAGTCTGTAAGGTACTGTATAACTCTAAGCCATTATTCTAAGCTTGTCTGTATCTTAAGTGTTGAGGCTCAGTCGTGAATGAGTAATTTCAGAACTTTATCATGCAATTTCATTTCGAGAACTCTTGTTAACCCTCAGGTTCATGCACGTTCAACAACTTGGACTTCTGAAAAGTGGTAACAAAATGTGATAGGAATAGGGTAGCTTTTTGGGCACTAATTTTGATGTTTCTATTGACAATTTTATGCAGTGGTTTCAGGGTACTAAAGATCTTTTGAACATCAAAGCATCAAAAAATAAAGCAGGTGGTGAGCTCCACAAAATATTATGCCAGTCTTCAAAAGATTTGGCTGCTATTCATCACATGATGAAACTGCCAGACTGTCTTTACGGAGCACTGCATGCAACTTTTGTCAAAAGTCTCCTCATTCTGGAGATTTTTGACTTACTTGAGAAATGTTATTAGTAATAATAATAATAATAATAATAATAGTAGTAATGTTTGTTATTAATTATATATATATATATATATATTAGTTTTGTAGTAGTAGTATATAAATAATAATTAAATAAGATAAAAATCAATAAAGAACCTACACTGTAAATTAAAATAATTACAATTATGAAATTTTATCATCAATAATATTTCATGAATTACTTCAATAAAATTATTCTAAATTATAACAAGCTTTACTATTATTATTATTGTTAGTAGTAGTAGTAGTAGTAGTAGTAGTCATAGAATATAAATAATATATAAGATAAAAACAATAAAGAAAACGGTTACAATTTATTTAAGGTGACAGTTACATCTTACTTACTAAAATAAGTACTGAGTAATATTAATTAACTACTTACTATAGCGTTTCGGTTAGGGTTAGTTACTTATGCATAATTTACTCTTATTACTATAGTAAGTACATGTAGTAGCGTGTAACTATGCCCCCTTAAAATAAAGTGTTACCAAGAAAACCTATACTGTAATAATTAAAACATTGTTTAGGAAGAAACTCATTCTGCGTAATGTAGGACTTTTAAATGCAGATTAACTGACAAAATTGGAGTTCATGTTAATACTATTTACAATCCCACAGCATAACTATGACTTGTTTCCTACGCAAAACTTTTCCTGTCAAGGGATGCAGCCCACACTGCCACGCCTCGGTGATTAATTAAGTATGGTTGTCAGGGACAATGAATAACCAGGAGTTATGCATGTGCTCAGAGGCTTGCATGTGTCACCTAGCTGTCACCGCTGCAGCAGAGCTCGCTGGGAGGTCATCATCCACCTCCCTCCCGTCTCACCAGGCAGCCTGTCCATCAACACCACATGGTGCCTAGAAAAGTGTCATGTAAATGAGAGAATATGAAAGAGAGAGACATGCAGAAGGGGGGTCTTTCATTCACAACAAGAGGTTACCCGTTAGCGACAGAGCAGGAGTTTCGAAAATGGGCTTTAGTGCAGCTTCGTACAACGATTCCAAAAGCTTCAGTAGAATAAGACTATATCATAGCATATATAATTCAGTTTTAGTACTAGGGTAGCTGCACATGCCCCTTCAAGAGCTGTTTTATTTTAATACTGTAATGGCTATATATGGTTTAACCCTCTTGTAGAGAATGGATGGATGTCCTCAGCCCTCCAATAGTTCATCCAAATCAACAGATGACTGATGAAAAAGGAGACCACAGCAAGGTCTCAACCAGAGGTATACCGGGCTCATATTCTTTGTTGCTAAAAATAAATGATGGTCTAGATTTCACTTGGACATAGAAGATATGTTCTTGGATATAATTACTTTCATGATTGATATTTCATTCATCTAAAACCCACAGTGATATTTCTTTGACAATACTAAAACTGCAATAGTTACTGGCCAGAATTCATACACTATATGGGGTAAATTGTCACTGTGAGAACCTGCTATTAAATTGCCTATTGAATGGCTTTTGTTGAAATGGAAAAAGTAAAACATGAAACACAAAATAATTGGAGAAATGGAAAGGATAACACACACACACACACACACGCGCGCGCATTTGTTTTATTTTATTTTGTGTAATTGAACTTTTGACTCAAACCATTGTAACAACTTCCAAACGTTCCCTGTCATATATATAAATGTAACTCTGTATGTAACATTTTCTCCTCTATGCTATCCACAGGGTCTAAGCTACACAACAACAGTGGAGAGGAAGAGTTTCTCAATTTAATGTATGATCCCTGTCTCAACTGTTACTTTGATCCACAATCTGGGAAATATTACGAACTGCTCTGATCCCGAGATGAGCAAAATATTGATCAATACTGCCATTAAACTATGGTTTTAGTTCAAGCTTTATACTGTCTTTACTAACAATGATTAATGATTTTAATGGGTGTATATTGCTTGTACCTGTTTCTAATGTGATGTTGTTGTTGTTTTTTTGTAATCAATTCACATTCAAGCATGTTAGAGTTCATAACTGAAAAGTTACGTTTTCAGTATGAAAGCAATAATAAACCATACAATTAAATCCAATAAAGTTTTTTTTTTTTGTTCCAACTTTTTATTCAAATGTATACAATTGTTCCTAGACAGTATGTAAACTAGCTTGAATTGTAAGTGTTTACATCTTCTAATTTAATTCACAGGTTTTACATTAACCTCACAAGCAAATAAGCCACTCGAAGGCAAGCCTAAAAAAGTTATTCGACCTTTAATGTTGACGGAAGTCGATCGCGTTGGTTGGTACACGATCGACCAATCACACGCTCGTTGCTCCTTTACGTCATTTGACAGGTAGAATCACTAGGAAGTAAACATCTATAATGGCGTGTTTGAAGTTACGCTACTACTTAAATATGTTACTAAATTTGTTTTTATATAGTGTTTTTTGGGAGCTCGCTTTCGCTTTTCCGTCATATCGCAAATCCAGACAGTCAGAAAGTTTGGAGAAACCCACCTCAGCACCAAATGATCAACAGGTTCGTTACCGACCTTCTTGCTTCAGTCACTTCCCTATCAGTTACTACATAGCACTACCCCTGATGTGTTGTTTTGCAGGTTATAAGACTACATTCTGGGGTGATCGCGTCTGTTGTGGTCGTAACTGTAGGTGCAACAGCAGCTGCTGTCTTCATCATACGGAAATACTGCTGTCTAAAGAGGTACAGAGAAATGCAACACTGTGTGCTTTATGTGACAGTCTAACCTATCCTTTCAATCATTCCACCCCAAAAATATTTTGCAATAATTTACCCGAAAGTTAATAGTAAACGGACAATTAGTCCCTTATAAGTGACAACTTAATTTAAACAAAATATGGAACCTGGTGTGTATATAACTGTTAGTTGTGTAAAACATTTTTTTTGGATTCTTTGATGAATAGAAAGTTCAAAAGAACTTTTGCAACAGTGTACTTCCGTTTAAAAGTGTTGGGTCAGTAAAGAACTTAAATAAATTAATACATTTATTCATCAAGGATGCATTAAATTGATCAAAAGTGACATTTATAATGTTACAAAATATTATATTTAAAATAAATGCTTGATAATAATGTTTCTTGAGCTTCAAATCCTCATATTATAATGATTTCTGAAGGATCATGTGACTCTAGAGACTTGAGTAATGATGCTGAAAATTCTACTTCACATCACATGAATAAATAAAATTTTAAAATATATTCAAATAGAAAGTTATTTTACATTTTAATAATATTTCACAATATTAGTTTGTTTTGTATTTTTAATTAAATAAACGCAGCCTTGGGGAGCAGAAGATACTACTTCTAAAAATATAAAAAATCTTACAGATCAAAAACTTTTAAACACCAGTGTATATATATATATATATATATATATATATATATATATATATATATATATATGTGTGTGTGTGTGTGTGGTGTGGACGTGGAAAGAAAAATTATGTGAATGGTGAACCCCTTGCAGAATCTGTGAAAATGTTACAAAATAAGAGAGATCATACAAAATGCATGTTATTTTTTATTTAGTGCTGTCCTGA
Organism: Gobio gobio; assembly: GCF_949357685.1. Lineage (NCBI taxonomy): Eukaryota > Metazoa > Chordata > Actinopteri > Cypriniformes > Gobionidae > Gobio > Gobio gobio. Next base: position 10,005,054 of record NC_137110.1, on the reverse strand, counting down.
ATAAGATATTTTACATAAAATATGTTTACATAGTCCACAAGACAAAAAAATTGAATTTATAAAACGACCACCTTTAAAAGTTTATGAACAATTAATTCTCAATACTGTGTGTCGTTCGCTGGATGATCCACGGCTGTTTTTGTGATGGTTGTTCATGAGTCCCTTGTTTGTCCTGAGCCGTTAAACTGCCCAATCTTCTTCGGAAAAATCCTCCAGGTCCCAAACATTCTTCAGTTTTCCAGCATCTTTTGTATGTTTGAACCCTCTCCAGCAGTGACTGTATGATTTTGAGATCCATCTTTTCACACTGAGGACGATTGAGGGACTCAAACACTACTACTAAAAAAGGTTCAAACATTCACTGAAGCGCCAGAAGGAAACACAATGCATTAAGAGCCGGGGTTGAAAACTTTTGAACATGCCCAAATTTTTCTTATTTTGTTTAAATATATATATTTTTCATTTAGTACTGCCCTTTGGACGCAACAGAAGATATATGTGTTTCCTGGAAGACAAATGAAGTGCAATTTACCTTGATATTCAAATTATTAATGCATTGTTTCCTTCTGGAGCATCAGTGACTGTTTGAACCTTTTGAATAGTTGTGTTTGACTCCCTAAATTATTCACATTTTCTGTAAGGGACTCACTGTATATGTACACACATGTACAGTATATCTCATAATATTATAAATATATTATATATACTTATATATTTTTTTCTTTAGTGATGCAACATATAGATACTCAGAACTGCGAGAAATGGAAGAGCAAAATGCAGCCAGAGAAGAGGCTGAAGATTCAGATGAGGTTAGTATGTGTGGCACGTTCACACTCGTTTATAATGGCTTTCAAAATTGTATTCTTAATCACTTTTTATTCTTACTCTAACTTTTCTTTCCACAGGACCTTTTGGAATAAATCACGTAGCACAATTTATCCTTCACGTTTCTCTTCCTTTTTAATACTGTGACTTTTTATGGCCAAAAGCATCACATGGGTCATTTAAAAACCACCAGGAGTTCCTGAAATATTTATCTCCGTTCCACCATTTTTCAGCACGGATATGTCCACCAACCAGTTATATTTAGCTGGTCACATTTGGCAGGATTTAAAGGCCAAGAAGATCCCCAACATGAAAGAAGTGAAGGGGAAGGGGTTCGGGAATATTAAAATGCACATTAGAGATGAAAATTACTGATTTATTTTCAGGCAAATAACTTCTGGAAAGAGCTGTGGCTGTTGTCAGTTATGGCGCCCATTGCTTAAAACTTGGTCACTTTTTAAATGCACTCCTTGAAGAACGTATTTAGTATTTTCTTCAATTTCTAAATGCACATTGTACCAAAGTCTGTTGAAATGATTGTTCCTCTTTATTTATTGTGTGTGTGTGCCTGATCTTTGCTTGTCTTTAAAACAGCTTCATGATCTCAGGGTCGTTCCCACTGGATACTGTGAAGCGTGCCACTAATACCAGAAGCACATCTGAATAAGCGGTTAACTGTAAACCAGTCTTATCAACTGTAATGATGCTGTAGATTTTGCATTCAGTGCCTTGCTGAAATCTGTTACTGTACAATTTAACTGTGGTGTGCGAATGAACGATAGTCTGCTCTTTCTTTTGCTGGTAATGGTATTTACTAATGGCAGTGTTTGACTTTACCTGTTTGTTAAGGTGATAGTGTTGATAAAGCAATATTACGTGTGGCCCAGAGCTCCATAATTGTTTCTCAGTTCTTGATTTTGAAGTATTTTTGATGTATGAATTCTGTATCTTTAGATTTTCACCTGAGACTCAAATTCTCTCCCACTATTGAATGTTTAACTGAGCTGGAATAAAGTGATATACATTAACATTCCTTGCGTGTTTGATGATATATGAATTAAGTGTTTTGTCCACAAGAGGGCAGCACACAACTGTTGAATCGGTGCATGCAACGACAGTTCTCATCTGCCTGGCTGCCAGTTCGGTTAGTTGAGAAATTAGATTAGTTTGAATTTAAAGGGCTAGTTCACCCCAAAATGAAAATTCTGTCATTAAAGGGTTAATTCACCCAAAAATGAAAATTCTGTCATTAATTACTCACCCTCATGTCATTCGACACCCGTAAGACCTCCGTTCATATTCGGAACACAAATAAAGATATTTTTGTTGAAAGCTGATGGCTTAGAAAGACCTCCATTGGCATTCAGTACATTTACACTCACAAGACCCATAAAAGGCACTTAAAACATCGTTACAAAGTCCATCTCACCACAGTGGCTCTACAATAATTTTACGATGCGACGACAATAGTTTTTGTGCGCAAAAAAAAATCAAAATAACACCTTTATCCAACTTGTTCTTGTCTTCCGTGTGTGCCTCTACGACGCATGCGTGAGAATATGACGCAGATTCGGCGTTCGGACACATGACCCAGAAGCGATTTGTTTACAAGCAGAGGAAGACGCGCGTATCTAAGCTGTTGAATTCTACATTGATCGTGCTTTAGGTCTCGGCGTAGTTCTCAAAATGGGGTTAAAGTGTCATTTCATGGATTCCCGAACCCCGGCGCTACGTCATATTCTGATCTGATGAGGAGCTGAAGGGCAGAGTGATGCATTCAACATTATTGATCCATATGGCGGAGGTGAGAGACTAAGTTTGGAATGCCTATATCTTCTAAATTCGAATTTTGTCTCTAGCTTATAGATAAGACTGACATATTCATGCTAAAAGCCAAAACACTTCCATTTTGGTTTCATGGGGACTTTAAGGCTGCAAATGTACCACACCTTAAGGTAGCCTACATCCTGTTGGCTCAGGTTTCACACACTAGTCCTGCAAACTCTTTAACAGGTAACAACTTAGAGGTACAATTTCAGGTAATGTTCCATTTTAAATTATTTTGATGTTGCCTCAGGCCCTTGAGAAGCCAAGATGATTTTCCGTGCTTCCAAAAATGAGACTTAAAGGGGCTATATGCGTTTTTCTGAAATTTAAACTCGCGACTGACACCTGTGGCCAAAAAGCAGAACTGCTCTTATTTTCTGCTCACTCTCGCAGCGGTGGTGACGTCACATCCGCTGACAGCGCGGGAAAAAACGACCCGCCAGAAAACAGGAAAAATAGGATACAGGCTTATAGGTGCATCCACTGCGAGCGGACAAGGTGTCAGTATGCTCATCAGGAGATGTTTGAGTCATAAATGGTCAAATAAAAAGGCTATTGTTACGTTTATTTTGGGGGAAAAGTTGCATATAGCCCCTTTAAAGGTAAAGACAACGTTTTTGACATTCCTGATTAATTTGTGTGATCGTTTATAATGATATATTAATTTACAGACTCTGTATGTTCTCATAACAATACTGATCATCGTATTATGGTGTTTCTCCATAAAATGGTCAAAACACCAAGAAGCTGCCAAACGATCATGCATGACAACTTGTTAATCCATAACATTATTAAACTATCTTTTATTACTGTTATATTTTAATGTGTCTAAAATGTGGGCCATTTCAGATGAAGGTAAGATTCATTTGTATGTATTTGTGAATGAGAGGTGCATCATGGGTGCTTGCTGTACTGTACTTTTTTTCATGCAACTTGTATATTTCTCTGAGCAGGTCTGTTTAGTCTCACTTTGATTGCTTTCCACTTCAACACTGCCCTGCCAACTACTTCCCATTCCACCTTTACAGCGGTGTAGCCAATGTGTTGGCTGCAAAACTGCTTTAGCAACACAATGCAAGCACCGTTACACCATGTAGTTCATTCATGACAGACTAACACAGCATTAAAGTAACTTAAAATAATAGTTCACCTAAAAATGCAAATTCTGTCATCATTTACTCACCCATATGACTTGGAACAAAAAAAAGTAGATATTTTATATAATGTTCATGCTGTTTGTCTTTACTTTGAAAGCTTACAGTGGTACAGCCTAAAATTACAATTAACAATTAAAAGTATAAAAATGGTTTTAAATGTGGCTTTTTTATTTCAATGAAATGATTGTACTATATTTTAGTTCAATAATGTTTTTTATTTAATATTTTGTCTTTTTAGTGGATTGTATGTTACTAAATGATGTTTATGCAGTAGTTATAATCCATTTATTCACTTTTTGACCATGGACCTGAAAATGAAATGTCCCACTTAAACTGTCATAAATCTTGGATGCTTTGGAGCACTGACTTAAATGTTGTCTCTTTTTAAAGACGACACTTGGCAAATTATTGCTGAAGTGAGAAACAGTTGAAAACTTGAAAAAAGTTCTAAAATGTTACATTTATTGTAATGAAAAATTTCAATATTTATATGAAATATATTATTTTCCAAAACACGTTTTACTCTAAAACTGTGAGAAAATCAACTCCATACATCTAAACAAGCTGTGTTCCAAATATGGGATTGATATCTCAAAAAATTGCTTTTTAGTAAGAATTTGTTTGGGCGCAGTACCAAACGTTTCCAATAGATGAAATTCATCTCCCATTCGTTTCCAATGCAGTCATTTTTGACAAGTGTGACTATTATTTTAGGACCGTTTAACCTTTTCAAATCATGTCCATGATTTGTGTGTGTGTATGTTCAAACAGCAAGTGCCAAAACCTTTACCAAGTTTCGTTACATTCAGATGAAATAAAAAAAAAAAGTTACATTTTCCAATCAAAAATGCCCGAATATCACCATAGGGTTAAACCGCATTCAGTTTATCAGTACCATTTTAGAAATGTAATTACTTGTTTAATTTATGGATGACTGACAAATATGTATTGAGAGTGAGTAAATGACCCAATTTTCATGTTTGGATGAAATATTTGATTATGTAATACTTATAGATGCTAAAAGAGCACAAATGTTCATCTCTGCAGTGGCATCATCAGGGATAATGCAGGACAAGGGCTGAACGTTGTGATAGCAAACAAAATCAAAATGTAATTTCTTGATGTACGGAAACACTTCTTTTATCCTTCAAGATCCCGAGGAATTACTTGCCTATCTAAAGACACTGAAGCCAGGAAATATAGTGCTTATGGCCTCACACATCGACCCTACACCACAGTAAAACTGACAGCCCTCACACACAGCATGATTAACTTGGGTTTTGAGTTGAATAATTCATACATGTCTCACTTCCACTGCCACCATCTCTCTTCCAGGCTGACTGATGAGATTAGAGAGATATTCACTGCACTGGGCAGCACCAAAGTCAAATCCCCGAAGCCCAGGGAGAGCTGGATATTCGCCGGCACCTATGGAAGAAGGGAAGCTAGTCCTTTTGAAAAGGTTGGAACGTCTTGTTCTTTTAAGTGTAATTGTCTTCCTTTGTGCATCACTGCAATTTTGATTGCTTTCACAGACTGAGCAATGAGTTCTTTTCTGTCTGAACTTCATTTCAGTCATGACAACTCTCTGGATAGCATAAGAGCATGTATTAGTTTGAATGCGTTGTGGTTATGAAGGGAAGTAGTAATTAGGGTGTCTCGAAATTGGAAGCTTTGTCCCACAAGACATAATCAGTGTCCAACGCTTCAATTACGTCTATATTATTTTTTAATTCCTCCCTGAAAATACAATACCACAATAAGATATATAATACTAAAAATGCTATTGGCGTTTAAAAATCGCACAGCCGTCATTTTGTAGCTAGAGAGGGAAAATAACCAACCAATGCATTCGTAGAGAGGGATTTTTTTGTCGCTGATGACGACTGTGTGGATGAAGCGAAGGAACCATGAGGGCCTCACCAAAAGTCATTAAAGGGATAGTTCAACCATAAATGAATATTACCCCATGATTTACTCTCCCTCAAGCCATCCTAGGTTTATATGACATTCTTCTTTCAGACGAATACAATCGGAGATTGTATTATTAAAAAATATCTTGGCTCTTCCAAGCTTTATAATGGCAGTGAATGGAGGACGAAATTTTGAAGCCCAAAAAAGTCCATCCACACACCGATCAGGCATAACATTATGACCGGTGAAGTGAATAACACTGATTATCATAACGGCACCTGTTAGTGGGTGGGATATATTAGGCAGCAAATGAACATTTTGTCCTCAAAGTTGATGTGTTAGAAGTAGGAAAAATGGGCAAGCATAAGGATTTGAGCGAGTTTGACAAGGGCCAAATTGTGATGGACCACCGGGTCAGAGCATCTCCAAAACTGCAGCTCTTGTGGGGTGTTCCCGGTTTGCAGTGGTCAGTATCTATCAAAAGTGCTCCAAGGAAGGAACAGTGGTGAACCGGCGACAGGGTCATGGGCGGCCAAGGCTCATTGATGCAAGTGGGGAGCGAAGGCTGGCCTGTGTGGTCCGATCAAACAGACGAGCTACTCACGACGAGCTCAAGAAGTTAATGCTGGTTCTGATTGAAAGGTGTCAGAAAGCACAGGACCATGACCCTGTCGCCGGTTCACCACTGTTCCTTCCTTGGAGCACTTATACTGACCACTGCAGACCAGGAACACCCCACAAGAGCTGCAGTTTTGGAGATGCTCTGACCCAGTCGTCTAGCCATCACAATTTGGCCCTTGTCAAACTCACTCAAATTCTTACGCTTGGCCATTTTTCCTGCTTCTAACACATCAACTTTGAGGACAAAATGTTCACTTGCTGCCTAATATATCCCACCCACTAACAGGTGCCGTGATGAAGAGATAATCAGTGTTATTCACTTCACCGGTCATAATGTTATGCCTGATCGGTGTTTATATATTAGTTTACATTGTGGTAATTTTGTTATGTGCTTTTGTCAATTTTTTAATATTTCTATTTAGGTTTTTTTTGGTCATTTTCAATGTTTTTTCTAATAGTTCTAGTTTTATTTTTTTCTAAATAATATCTGCTATAATTGTGCAAAACATTTAAATAGGTTGTTTTCTCTGTTATGTTTAGTTGATTCAGAATGATATGAGGAGGAGCGCGTATGAAGACTGGCCAGAGATGGGGGAGGTCGCTGGCTGCTTTCCCAGAATAACTGAGACTGAATGAGTCTGCCACATTAGCCAACCTCAGATCACCACGCGTTTGGGACATTTAAAAATGGGACATTAACAGCGCAGTAGCTTTTTTTGTTGCTATCATCCCTCCCTATTAAGCAAATAAAACTGAAGGAAGTTTACTCTCATGTTTTTCCAAATCGATATGGTTTCCTACCATGGAACACAAAAGGAGAACTTTTGCATATGTTCACACTGCTCTCTTCCAAACAATGAAAGAGCGACATTCTGCCAGGATGATCATATTATAAAGCAAATTAAAATGTGAAAGATCATAGCAGAGCTGATTGTTTTCTCATACTGAATTCCTTCACATTAGTTCTTTTGTATGAAGGTAACACTGTTGCTGTTGATATTAACAATGAGAGGAAAACGGGAAAGTGACATCAGTTTTCTTTACACAATCCCTCTTTTTCACTCCCCCTCCCTCTGCTGGATTGTAGTACCAGTTAGGGCACTGTATGCAGTCTGGGATTGCAAAAGTGTGCGTGTGTTTGTGTGTGTGTGTGTGGGGGTTTGCTTGGAGGGATGTACTTTCCCGCCTGCTTCTCCTCTTGCTTTGCATGAAGATAGCAGGTGGAATCCTGAAGAAGTTGTTTCTGGAACAATCCCGAGGCAGTGAGTGCACCTTTGGCATCATGGGAGTGACCCATGGAAAGAAAGTAAGGATATTTTCATCCATTTTGAAAAACCTGCAATGTTACAAGTGTAAGAATGATAAAGATCTGACTCAAACTCTAATAAGTGTTGATTGTAAATGGACAATAGACAATGTTTAAGGCTTAAATAAGTTGTTCAGTTTTCTGTTCATGTTATTTTTTCGCACATTACATACATTAAACACTGTATGAGTTTAAGTTCATTTAGTCTCAGTTCTTAAGAATATGTGTGAAATCAAACAAACACGCTGTTGCTGTTGCTGCTATTATTATTTAAATAGTTTTTATTAATGTTTTGAATTAGCTTTTATTTTCATAGTTACATTTTTAGTCACTTTTTTACATTACAATTTATTATTTAGTTTAGCTTAACTTTTATTTCAGTTTAAGTTTCTATTTATTTCCAATTAGTCATTTTAACACTTCAACTTGAACTTAAATAATTGCCAAGGCAGGTTTTTCCAATAATAATTATTAAAAAAAAATGTATTTCAGATTCATGTCAGTGAACTAAGACGGCTTAGTTTTAGTTAGCGATTATAACCCTGCACTATAGAAACTAAACCTGCATTCTTCTCGGCTCCAGACATCTTAATCTGCATAGCTTTCACGTGTTTTGACTTTTCGGTGTAAAAAAAGGCATATATTTGGTAACATTAACAATAACTGATGTACTTTCATTGGGTTATTTAGTCCTCGTGACTTTCCTGACGCATCACATTCTAGACAGCAAACAGATTATGAAGGGAAAATGGAGAGTTTGTTTGGCAGGGCAAGTAATGAGGTGGCTAAATGCCAGCTGCTCCCAAAACCATTTTTGTCCAATATGATCAACTCAGCATGGTGTTAACACACACACACACACACACATACACACACACACACACACACACTCATACCCACAATGCCTCCCTTGTGTTAGTGCAAGTTTCTCTCAACACACAGAGCTATTGTCCTCTTCATCAACAGCTTTGGTGATTATATTCGATCGTTTGGATGGATAGATAAGGATGAGACAGTGCATTATCCACTTGAACATAATAGTGATGGTTATTGGATACATGGAAATACCATGGTATATAAATATGTTAATCACACAGTGATATTGTAATATGATCACAGCTCATAATTGCAGAAGGGTAATTGCAAAAGAAATGAAAGATTTGATTTCTGTATTTGGTTTTGCGATTAAATATTATGACTAACATAATATTCATATCCTCCCACAGGCAGATCATAATCATCAGAGTCATAATTCTGCCTGTGCTCAACCACTTATTGGACCTGGTGAATCAGGTTTTATGTTTTTTATCTTATTTGACGCAATTACATGTGCTGTAAAACATATGAGCAAGTCAACATGTTTTTTCTTTAAAGGTGCACTATGTGAGATTTTTTTCAGTAAAATGTCCAAAAAACTAGCCTGACAAGCCAGACCCACATCAAGATGTTGGGTCTGGGAGCTCACCATTGGCAGGGCTCAATCCGAGGGGCGGGATAAACGGTTGTCTTTCAAATTCCCTCTGCACGCAATAGGATAGCGCTACAACCAACCAGAGCAACGAAGAAGGTGAAGCGGAGCTAGTTGATAGATGAAACTTTTGCTGTATCCTGTCGGCAAAACTCCGAACATATCTTCCTTTCTTTGTTCTTTCCTCAAAGAAAAGCTTAACTCCAAGTCTTGTTCGTCAGCTTCTTTGTTTACGAGTAGCACGCGGAACCGTGGCAACTCTGCCGCCATTATGTTAAGCCCGCCCACCGACTCTATACACAACGTGATTGGCCTGACCAGAGTTTGGTTTTTCCAGCTCGCAAGCCAACGGAGAGTTGCTAGACGCCCTGGCTGCAAATTATATTTGCTGCCGCTAGGGTGCGTCTTGATTTCTAGGCTACCAAAAAACCACTAGGCCAGTGTTATATATATTTTGTTCAGTTGAGTACTAACAATATCCCAAATGTTTCCAACTATTTGTAAATCGTGAGAAAATTGCTATTTTAACCAAGGAAGCGGGACGTGTGAGGGAGTCGCCTGTCGATTGACCGTTCGCAAAGACCCGCCCCCTTTAGTTACTGTTGCTATGTCTGACAAGCCATTGCCATGGCGCTCTCACACCACACACGTTCTCACATAGAGAAAATACATCGCGGAGCAATGAAGACACTGACAACACGCCGACAGACAGGACAGAGCTAGTTACTTTTGATATGAAACAAAGTCTCAGCTTTGAAATTTTCATTTTTTTAAAGAAATTTTAACAATAAAAACCGTTTTATGGCTCTTTAATGTGTCGTGATCGCCGTAGCGCCTCAGTTAAAGCTGCTCGTGAACCGATTATCTCTTCCTTCTAGTACATTGATAAGCATGAAATAAACATGAATGAACACTAAAAGAAAGGTTGTTTCAACCGCGGAAAGACGTCAGTACACACCGTTTTTCCAAGTTCAAGTCCGCCGACGTTAATCTACTAACTCTCCTGACTGCTTTGTCGGACAAAACAGAAGATTCGGCGATGTGATTGGTCAGATCACCGGCGAAGGGTGAATTGCGTCATATCTGCGTTACCCTCGGTTTCCGCTTTTATTTTTCAGAAACGCTTTACTCTTACTACAGTGTACAACAAGTGTCATAGCAGCCGCCGAGCGAACGCACGAAGAGTAACGTCATAACATCATTTTCAACACACTCAGATGATCAACAGAGCTGCGTTACCTCATACTCATGACCGGAAAAGTGGAAGTGGCGCCGGCGACTGTGGCATAATAAAAGTCCTGCTGCTCACGAGGTGTGTGTTGCATTCACCTTATTAGCAATCGCTCCAGTGGGTTCAGCTCCACAACACTCGGTCCTGCTCTGCTTCATACTACAGTAACGTTAAAGCTACACTGTGTGATATTTTCCCCCATCTAGCGGTGACAAGGTATATGACCATCCAGTGAATATTAGTTTCTGTTTTTCTCAATTCCGATTTCGTTTTAACTCCTACGGTGGCCGATTTAGTCCAAGATTAATATGGCTTCCAGTTCGACCTCGTCCACATTCGACACGGTGCCATCGAGTGTTAAAACGCGAAAAGGTATGTCCCTCTTTGGCTAATGTACTTTCAAGATGGAGGGGCAACATGGCGACCCGCATTCGAACCCCTCATGTATGTATTTTCAATGGCATATTATAAACTTACGAGAATACTTTATTACTTGAAAGAAGTAAATATACATTAATGAGCACATATATTTTTGAAAGAACTAAGTGTTTTTAGCTAAGAATAAACTAAAAAAGTTACACAGTGTAGCTTTAATAATCGCATCCATGAACATGATTTTCCTATCCCGATTCTTTTCCACCGGCTGTGAGGTGGAGACCACATGTCCCAAGATTCTGCACTCAAATGCGGTGTCATCAAACTACGCCTTTGTTTTAAATAGGCGACCTCTAGCGGACGGAAAATTTACATAGTCCACCTTTAACTCATAAAAAAAATGTTCACTTCATTTTTTAAATTATATGTGATCCAAATAGACAAAAATTTTGTGGTACAGTCAATTTGATATACTTAAAAATTTAAGGCTGCAACTGAATTTACATTTTTACTTTTTTACACTGATGCTTTTTTAAATTTATATTACTCATTCTTTCTTCAACAATGCATAAACTTTGATGAATTTGGTGCTACAGTCATGAGAGGAATCCTATTATTTTTCTAAGTAAATTAGCTGATTTTCACCTGGTGGATGATATTGGCTGTTGTGTAATAGAAGACTCTCGTTTGCTTCTCTCCCTCCATTAGATTTAGTCTCTGATCTTGGATCAGTGACAGACCCTGATCAGACGTGGGCCAGAGAAGAGGATTTAGACCAGAGCACGTTGCTTCCTGAGCAAGCGGACAGCGGTTACTATGAGGAGCTCATCAGGCCCAAAAAGCTCCACAATCCTATCAAAGCGTCCAAGAGCCATCAGGAGCTCCAGCGAGAGCTGATTATTACACACAAAAGGTGCAAACTGACCCAGAATTTGAGTTGAAAGCATGTTCGCATTTTGAGGCATGAGCAAAAGCTTAGTTTCAGCCTTAATTTATCACCTGACCCAATTTCTAATCTCACTTCAAACATGTGCCCGCAGAGAGAATGCTGAGTTTACGTCTCCTTTGCATGTAAATGTTCTGTCCAACAGATGGCAGTAAAAGTCAAAGTTGTGCTTGCAGTTAAAGTCACACCATAATTCTTATTTTTTAATGGAATATTGCAGTATCTATACCCCTCCCTCTCGCAGCGACATCACTCCTCTCCTCTGACGATGTGTTTACTGGTGTGAGGGCGGGTCAACCTGTCACTCAAATGACATCACGGCAATAGCAAACCACAATCGTCCAATCAATTCCCGATGGACCAAATCAAGTCCCGCCCTACATTTTTTCTTGTTCAAGAAGCCCTTTTCACTCAGATATTCGTCAGGGAAGAAAGACTATCTGGCCCCACTTTATATTAGGTGGCCTTAACTACTATGTACTTACATAAAAAAATAAGTTCAATGTACATATTGTGTACATATTGTATTGTAAAACACTTGCTGATAATGAGGTGGGATACGGGTAAAGTTAGGGACAGGTGTGGTGGTATGGGTTTAAGGGTAGGGTTAGGTGTAAGGGAAGTGCCAACAGTGTAATTATAAATGTAACTACAGAAATTAATTACAGATGTAATTACATGCAGGTTTTTAAAAATGTAAGTACAATGTTAAAACATGCATGTACACAATAAGTGCAATGTATCAATTGATTAAAGACACCTAATATAAAGTGGGTCAGACGATCTTATCTTCCATTTCATGCCAACTTTCATGTAGTTTGTGTAGAGGCTCTTTGGCGTGGTGTTTCCTTATAGATAAGTCCTAATGCATTTTCTTATAAATGTTCGCTACATTTGATGTAGGCTATTTGCCGTGAAAACAACGAAACTATTTGATTCCTTAATACAGTGAACGATTCAACAGTACATGCCATTACTAAAATATCCTTATGATCTTTCATTCATCAAGATGCCATAACTTGCTTTACCTCTGAAAAGATATTCCTTTTGACTGACATGACTAAGGCTGCATGGACTGTTAAACATAGCTATTCAGTTAAAGGGATAGTTCACCCAAAAATGAAAATTCTGTCATTAATTCCTAACCCTTATGTCATTCCAAATTCATAAGACGTTCATTCATCTTTGAAACACAAATGAAGATCATTTTGATGGAATCTGAGAGCTCTCTGACCCCTCCATTGACAGCTGCGCAACTACCACTTCAAAAAGTTCATAGATCATAAAACTAATCCATATGAATTGAGAGGTTTATTCTAAATTTTCTGAAGAGACTTGATCACTTCATATGTTGAACAGACTGAATTTAGGCTTTTATTCACATATAAACATTCATCAACAAAAAAAATGGAAGCTTAAAGGGTTACTTCAGTGATTTAGCATTAAGCTTTGTATTTAAACTGGGTCCTTTATGCAGTAGGAATGTGAAATTATTTTTGAATTTGGTGCCTTCCAGACTGAGAAAAGACAGAAAATTTATTTTTGTCTCATGTGGATGAAAGACAACAACTCCCAGAATGCACTTGCTTCGCTGCCCTACGAGGCCACTCCGTACACCGTCGTTTTGATCTTCATAGTAATACAATAATTTCGTTCAGTTAGAGAATAAACACTACAATTAAAAACTGAACGTGTCTTTTCAATAAATTGTGAGTGAGCCGAACGAAAGTCACGGCACAGACGCAGCAGTGTCAGATTTCATTCATCACGAAGAGCTGAGCAGAACTGAGGTAACGTTAAGCGCCAGTCTGGCACATTTTCAGATCGCATATGGAAGCTAAACTATCACAGGAATTCATTGAAAAGTTGAAACACTCACTTTACTCTGCACCGCTCCGTTATGACAATGTCGGTGCGGCCGTTTGTGTCTTACATTCTGTGCGTGAGATCTCTCCCCTGTGGGCGGGTTGATAACATGCTGAACAGCTCCTACTACTGGCTGTAGTCTTAAGCCTCTGGCCAAAAAATCCACGATGATGCAAAATGACGATATTTGCGTCATCTGAGGATTTTTTCCAGAAATAAAATGCATAATTCTCTCGTCTCAGGGGGATATGAGGGGGAAAGTACCATAATTTGAATATACTACCGGGTTTCTACTGATACAAAGCCTAATACTAAATCACTGAAGTTACCCTTTAAGCATGTTTGCTTAATGTGTGGGAACCAATGAGGTTCATTCTCGTGTGTTACGCAGCACGTTTGAGCTTCAGCAAGAACCAATGAGGTTCATTCTCGTGTGTTACGCAGCACATTTTAGCTTCAGAAAGAACCAATGAGGTTCATTCTCGTATTACGCAGCACATTTGAGCTTCAGCAAGAACCAATGAGGTTCATTCTCGTGTTACAGCACATTTGAGCTTCAGAAAGAACCAATGAGGTTCATTCTCGTGTTACAGCACATTTGAGCTTCATCAAAACCAATGAGGTTCATTCTCGTGTTACAGCACATTTGAGCTTCATCAAAACCAATGAGGTTCATTCTCGTGTTACAGCACATTTGAGCTTCAGCAAGAACCAGTGAGGTTCATTCTCGTGTTACAGCACATTTGAGCTTCAGCAAGAACCAATGAGGTTTATTCTCGTGTTACGCAGCACATTTGAGCTTCATCAAGAACCAATGAGGTTCATTCTCGTGTTACGCAGCACGTTTGAGCTTACGCAAGAACCAATGAGGTTCATTCTCGTGTTACGCAGCACATTTGAGCTTCAGCAAGAACCAATGAGGTTCATTCTCGTGTTACAGCACATTTGAGCTTCATCAAAACCAATGAGGTTCATTCTCGTGTTACGCAGCACATTTGAGCTTCATCAAGAACCAATGAGGTTCATTCTCGTGTGTTACGCAGCACATTTGAGCTTCATCAAGAACCAATGAGGTTCATTCGTGTGTTACGCAGCACATTTGAGCTTCATCAAGAACCAATGAGGTTCATTCGTGTGTTACGCAGCACATTTGAGCTTCATCAAAACCAATGAGGTTCATTCTCGTGTTACGCAGCACATTTGAGCTTCATCAAGAACCAATGAGGTTCATTCTCGTGTGTTACACAGCACATTTGAGCTTCATCAAGAACCAATGAGGTTCATTCGTGTGTTACACAGCACATTTGAGCTTCATCAAGAACCAATGAGGTTCATTCTCGTGTTACGCAGCACATTTGAGCTTCATCAAGAACCAATGAGGTTCATTCTCGTGTTACGCAGCACATTTGAGCTTCATCAAGAACCAATGAGGTTCATTCGTGTGTTACGCAGCACATTTGAGCTTCATCAAGAACCAATGAGGTTCATTCGTGTGTTACGCAGCACATTTGAGCTTCATCAAGAACCAATGAGGTTCATTCTCGTGTTACGCAGCACGTTTGAGCTTACGCAAGAACCAATGAGGTTCATTCTCGTGTTACGCAGCACGTTTGAGCTTACGCAAGAACCAATGAGGTTCATTCTCGTGTTACGCAGCACGTTTGAGCTTACGCAAGAACCAATGAGGTTCATTCTCGTGTTACAGCACATTTGAGCTTCAGAAAGAACCAATGAGGTTCATTCTCGTGTTACAGCACATTTGAGCTTCATCAAAACCAATGAGGTTCATTCTCGTGTTACAGCACATTTGAGCTTCAGCAAGAACCAGTGAGGTTCATTCTCGTGTTACAGCACATTTGAGCTTCAGCAAGAACCAATGAGGTTTATTCTCGTGTTACGCAGCACATTTGAGCTTCATCAAGAACCAATGAGGTTCATTCTCGTGTTACGCAGCACGTTTGAGCTTACGCAAGAACCAATGAGGTTCATTCTCGTGTTACGCAGCACATTTGAGCTTCAGCAAGAACCAATGAGGTTCATTCTCGTGTTACAGCACATTTGAGCTTCATCAAAACCAATGAGGTTCATTCTCGTGTTACGCAGCACATTTGAGCTTCATCAAGAACCAATGAGGTTCATTCTCGTGTGTTACGCAGCACATTTGAGCTTCATCAAGAACCAATGAGGTTCATTCGTGTGTTACGCAGCACATTTGAGCTTCATCAAGAACCAATGAGGTTCATTCGTGTGTTACGCAGCACATTTGAGCTTCATCAAAACCAATGAGGTTCATTCTCGTGTTACGCAGCACATTTGAGCTTCATCAAGAACCAATGAGGTTCATTCTCGTGTGTTACACAGCACATTTGAGCTTCATCAAGAACCAATGAGGTTCATTCGTGTGTTACACAGCACATTTGAGCTTCATCAAGAACCAATGAGGTTCATTCTCGTGTTACGCAGCACATTTGAGCTTCATCAAGAACCAATGAGGTTCATTCTCGTGTTACGCAGCACATTTGAGCTTCATCAAGAACCAATGAGGTTCATTCGTGTGTTACGCAGCACATTTGAGCTTCATCAAGAACCAATGAGGTTCATTCGTGTGTTACGCAGCACATTTGAGCTTCATCAAGAACCAATGAGGTTCATTCTCGTGTTACGCAGCACGTTTGAGCTTACGCAAGAACCAATGAGGTTCATTCTCGTGTTACGCAGCACGTTTGAGCTTACGCAAGAACCAATGAGGTTCATTCTCGTGTTACGCAGCACGTTTGAGCTTACGCAAGAACCAATGAGGTTCATTCTCGTGTTACGCAGCACATTTGAGCTTCATCAAGAACCAATGAGGTTCATTCTCGTGTTACGCAGCACGTTTGAGCTTCCTCAAGGACCAATGAGGTTTCCCTTACGAAAAATAACCATGGTTTTATTATAGTAAAAGTGTAGTAACCATGTTTTTTTTGTCTAATTGATTACCATTTATATAACCACAGTTTTACCACAAATACAATGGTTAAACTATCGTTAGAGTAGCAAAACCATGGTTAATTTGTGGTTACCATGGTTTAACTACATGTTTTTTTTTGGTTTTATTTGTAGTGAAACCATGGTTCATTTTCGTAAGGGTTTTTTTTGTGTCAAGCAGGTTCGGTTGAGTTTCTGTTCGCTGATCAATGTTTATATGTGAATAAAAGCCTAAATTAAATCTGTGAACTTTATGAAACTTTATGAACTTTTTGAAGCGTCAAAGTGTCAGTTGTGTAGCTGTCTATGGAGGGACAGAAAACTCTCAGATTTCATCAAAAAGATCTTCATTTGTGTTCCGAAGATGAACGAAAGCCTTAAAGGTTTGGAATTTATATTTTTGGGTGAACTATCACTTTAAGGTGCGAGATTCCAACTTTGTAAACTGCATTCACGTGGTAATTACGACATGGGGCAAAATGCAGTATTATTATTATTAGGCTATTGTATTTGTATTTGCTCCTTTATAAATTGAGGACCCTATTGTGATGTATATCCGAGTTAAACAGCTTCTTGAACAAGAAAAAATGTAGGCCGGGACTTGATTTTGCTGTGCTCTCATGTGAGTGACAGGTTGTCCCGCCCTCATGCCAAAGAACAGGTAGGGGAATTTACTTTGATTAAAGACTATGAGGACACATGAATTAAAAAAAAGAAGAAAAAAAAGATGTGCATGGATAATTCATTTAAAATAAATATAAGCTAGAATTGTCCATTTTGATTTCATGGTGACTTAAAGATGAACTTGATCTTCAGCCTCCACATCCTGATCATTCCCTTTTCCACCCAATTACAATGAATGAACTACTTCTATAAAGAGATACACTATAAGTAACAATATAACATGAGATATGGTGACACTGACACTTATCCTATCTATCAGAGGAGCAGTGATGGAGGAAAAGCCAGAGTTAAAGAGAGTTCTGGAACAGAGGAATAGAGCTCAAGCTCTGAAACGAGACAGAAAACAGGAAGAAGAAAAATCACCCCTGGAGCAGGAGTTACTGAAGAGGCAGATGAGGTTAGAGAAGGTAAAACCTGAAATATCATCCCTCAAACTAAATTCATAAACAGTATCAGTGTCTAATGGACAATGTTGTTTGATTTATGCTAATAAGGCCATTAAATGGTAGGAAGCAATTCAAATGATGCAGAATATCCCAAAATTTTGTTTAGAATACATTGATATTTGGTCCAAAAGTTGTATCATAATGTATACACCATGTTCTATAATAACTTGCTCCTGTATATACAGTGTCCAAAAGTGATGTCTGGAGGGGATAGTTGTGTTTAATGACCCAAAATATGAAGCATTTTTTTAAAAATATTTTTAATATGATGTAAGAACAAAACACTAAACTTGGATAAGGTATTTATTTAACTAAATTCTTTGACAAAAAAGGCAAACTACAGCTACAGGTTTTATTTTACTATGCAAAAAAACCCCCAAAAAAACATAAAACAGACTACATTATCAGATATTAATATTTCGTTGGTTCTCTCTTTTGTACTTGCATGTGTTCCTAATTTCTTTGTGTGACAGCCTGGCCAAACAATATGTCCGCGTAATTTGGCATGTTTCATAGTGTTATCACCAATACAAAAACAATTTACTCCAAGCACAACTACGCAATATGCTTCTTTAAAGGAGCACTCCCCTTTTTTTTGAAAAAAGGCTAATTTTCCAGCTCCCCTAGAGTTAAACAGTTGAGTTTTACCGTTTTCAAATCCATTCAGCCGATCTCCGGGTCTGGCGGTAGCACTTCTAGCTTAGCATAGATCATTGAATCTGATTAGACCGTTAGCATCTCGCTCAAAAATGACCAAATTTAAAACTTGACTCTTCTGTAGTTACATTGTGTACTAAGACCGACGGCAGGCGCAATGATATTACGCAGCGCCTGAAAATAGTCCCGGCGCTGTGTAATATCATTGCGCCTTCTGCACCCGTGGTACGGCAGTAAAGTTCCTTGATTATTACGCAGGAATGAGAGTATAGTTCCTAGCCTTATCTTATTATTTTCCGTCGGTCTTAGTACATGACGTAACTACATAAGAGTCAAGTTTTAAATAGGAAAAATATTGACTCTTTGGTCATTTTTGAGCGAGATGCTAACGGTCTAATCAGATTCAATGATCTATGCTAAGCTATGCTAAAAGTGCTACCGCCAGACCCGGAGATCGGCTAAATAGATTCGAAAATGGTAAAACTCAACTGTTTAACTCTAGGGGAGTTGGAAAATTAACCTTTTTTTTCTGTGTTCCTAGTTTTAATAATATAAAAGATGAAGATGTCAATTTTCCTAGGCTGGACCTCACTTTTGGCTACTATTGTACAGAATACCAACAACCTCATTTAGAATTGATTTAATTCTTCTAAGTTTGAGAGAGAGGCCGAGGAGCAGAGGGAAAGGTCAAAGGGCGCACCTGAGTTCATTAGGGTCAAGGAGAGTCTGAAGAGGACAGCGATCGCAAGTGCTGAGGAGAAAGAGCTGTAGTCACGCACCGCCCACAACATCATAGATCTACACGAGTGATGCTGCACCACCAGCTGCTGATTGGACAGTTCTTCAATGTTTAGAAAGCTTGGGCTTGGATTTTGAATGAAATCAAAGAATGTTTGATTTGACCAATATTGAGGACAAGAAAGTAGAAAATGTTGGCTAACGATATGTCAGTGTTACAAAATGTTACGCACTTATAATGGTCTAATAAGATTTCATGTATTGCACATTAATTGCTGATTAAGCGGCTGTCATTTGCACACACAAGAACAGAATAACTCCAAATATACTGGAACTGTATCTAGTGTTTGAGTATAGAAATGATTGGTCTGCCATATTTATAGATGATATACTTTTATGCTTTTTATTGGAGTTCCTAACAAATCTTAGGTCATGTAATCCTACCAACACAAAGCAATGTGTATGTGAACAGACGGCAGTCCTGTCCACATTTATCTTTTGTTGTTTCTATGTTCACGAGTTTTGCAGCATGTATGTGGTTTTCTGTGTGCACATTATAACATAGATCTCCTTCATTTAACCGAATGTGCAGTATACAGCCAGAGCAAAGGACACTGTATCCCATAATGCAATTTGTTAGACATGTTTTACTATTTCTAGCATGACAAATGAACTGCCATTGTCAATGGCTAATTTGAACATTCCTTTTTCTTGAGATTATTTGATCAGGCAGGAAAAAGATTCTATTTTCTTATGGTCATTATCACTGCATAATGCAAATTTCTTTACAATTAATCTATTATTGATTTATACTTTTTGTATAAGTGACTTTTTACTGTTTTGAACATCTTTTACCTAATTTGATGTGAACTCTTAAATTGCTCGTATCTCATTATGCAATATTATCAACAAATATTGGGTTTAACCTTTTTGTCAACTTGTTTTCTTTTCATTTGCACTGGTTTTCTATTTCATTTTGAAACTGATTAACAGTGTTGGGAGTAATGCATTGCAAACTCGAGTTATGTAATCAGATTACTTTTTTCAAGTAACTAGTAAAGTAACGCATTACTTTTAAATTTACAACAAAATACTTCAAATATTTCAAAGAAGTAATGCAAGTTACTTTGGTTTCCCATTTATTGACCAACAGCTCTCCTGTCCCCATGTTGAGAAAAATGAACATGATGGTTATTGTAGTTCTAGACTAAATGTGATCATCCATTTACTTATCTCACTTGCTCAAAAAACTAATCAGTATTCCGCAAAATTAATAAAAACTGTGAATTTGCAGAATCTCACTTTACTGACCAATGTACTTGCTGCTGACCATCAATGGTCAAACCATATGCAAAAATGACTGTAGATTCTTTGTTTTTATTGGTATAGTAAGTTAAACTTTCTTCTCTTTCGTCCTATTATCCTGCAATCCAGAATGTCAGCACAGCTGAAAGTTTTGTTTGAGCTGCGCCCTCTACTGTATGCACGTAATTTTGCATTTCCTTCAGCCTTATTATTTACATTTGGTGTGAAAGGGCCTTTACATTTAGCCTGGTCCTACCAGACTCTCGTACATTTCCTTTGTACAGAGAGTCTGGTCACTCTCCATTGACAAGCATTAACTTCCTTGACTCTGTTGAAGTTTAAAACTATTGGATCTGCCCAGAGCCTCTCTGGATCTACCATAACCAATCCTTAACCTTTGGTCGCATGATGTTACCACATCAACGTCATCGTTCTCAGCCGCTGTTCGCTGATTGGACCGGTTAAAATTTGACTGGAGAAAACCAGAGAATATACCGCAATCCCAGACGGAGTACTGAAGAAAAATTAAAATTGAGCAGAAGTATGTAGAGGGGCGGATTTTTTTGCCCAAAAATCGAAACAAACAAGCCCAGATGAGGAAAAAGTAACGTAACCCATTACTATTCTTAAAAAGTAACTCAGTACCGCAATTAGTTACTTTTTAAGGGAGTAACGCAATATTTAAATACATTGCTTTCCCAACACTGCTGATTAATCGTAGGCTTCTTTGTTCCAAAAAGAAACCTGTGCTAAGTTGATAAAAATATTTAATCTAATATTTGGCAACAACATAGCATAATGAGAGATTTACAAGCAATTTTTGTAGGCCAGTGATTTTTGACTGGGAACAATGTGGGGAAAAAACCCCAAAGTACAAAGAATATCAAAAATATTTTGGAAAGTTGGTATAACCTGTGTGAGTAAAGTCTGTACGTTTTAGTCCAATGCTATAACAATAAAGCTAGGGTAGGAAATATCACTGAGGCTAGCAATAGCAAGCTAGCTTTGAATGCATAAGATCCATTCCTCTCTTCAGAACGGCATCCAAATAAAGCCAGAGCAGAGTCTGCAAAGCGTCACAAGAGACGCGTTAAATTCATGTGTCAAAGCACATAGCCTAACATTACAATAATAATGAACGTAAACAACTTACAGAGCTCTAGTTGTACCACCTGACTGCTGCAGATTCATTTCGCTGTTTATAGTGTTGACATAGAAACGCATAAATCCGAGTCTGAGGACGTAGAACAGCACTGTCGTAAATAGGGCACGCATGTTCGCTCATTCAGAATTAGCATAATCCCCGCCCATGAGTTACAACTACGCAAATGACCAGGAACGCTGTGGAATCTTCTGGACATCCTTCTGGTTTGGCTCCAGTATTTTGCATAAATGCTAAAGAGACCAACTGGCCATATGCCTAGCAATAAATATTAAATTATCGTGTGTCCACCAAAGCAAAAAAAAGACCAAGCAAATCAACTCGTGAAATATTATGGTTCATATCGCATCAAAATCACTCTAAAAAAATGCTGGGTTAAAAAGTTGGGTTGAAAATGTACAAAACCAGCAATTTGGTTGTTTTAACCCAGTGAATGGGTTATTTTAACCCAGCGGTTACGTTAAATGTTTGATTAAAACAATCCAATCGCTGGGTTAAAACAACCCAATTGCTGGTTTTTAACCCAGCATTTAGAGTCATCAGTTTGCCTAAATTAGAATTTACACGTGGGAGCAGGAGCAAAAACATATTGAAAATACAAACATTTTCTTGAATCCAAAAATTGTTCTGCTCGTGATAATGAATGAGGCCCATTGACTGTCTCTATGACACAGGGTGCACAGAGATATGCAAATGTATACGCTTATAGATAGATAGGACATCCTATTATTGCATTCGGACCGAATGCAATGATTGGACGAACACTTTTTGGCCCTGAGACTTCCACAGAAGATATATGTACATTTATTTTTGCATTTAATCCACTTACATTATTGATTGCTATCAGGATGTGAAGAGAGTTTCAACCAGTATAACAAGTGTTCATGAAAAACATTGCCTTCCCTAGCTTTAACTAGCATTTTCCAGAAAAAGATAATCCTCTTTGGGTTAAAACGACCTGAACACAACATGAGGGTTTGCTTAAGAGCTTTTCCACTCATATGATGCTGACATCATAAAGCACATGGTTTTGAGCTCACATGTAGCCTATGTTTCAGCTAACAACACAACATAGTTTTTTGTAAATATGTTTTGTACATTTTATAATAGCCGTTAAATAAAGAGATTTTGACATGCAATACAGTTTGAGTGTATTATCTGAAAGTACCAATCACAGTCTGCCTTTGCATAGCACTCTGATGTGAACTTTATTTGCATTGTACACAAAGATTTTACTTAACACACACAATGCATAGACAAGGAGTGTTTATTCATAACGTGCTACTACCTGTATATCTTTAAGGGTACAAATCATTGGCTCTTCGTAACTCCATTGATAACACATGATGCATTGCATCCATACATTTGTAGCTTTTACAAAAAAGATATACAATATATGTATTCATCAGCTTCATGTATAATACACATACTGTATTTGTGTCTCCTCTACTTCCTGAACTTTCATGTGAAAATATAATTAAGAAAAAAGGTCATAATTGATCAAGGGAGGAATTGTCTACCAAAAACCAAGGGTGTAGCTTTCTTTAGTACTTTTCAAAGCCAAAGTAATTCATAGATGACTTCTAAATGATATTTAATCAGCCCTTCTGAGGCAGTTTGCATAATTACCATAATTACTAACTGATTGCTGAACTGCTCATTAGACTGATGGATTTTATACTTATTAAATCACTTACAGCACTTGGGTTTTAAGCAGTTCTGTTCACAGGTTTAACAGGAAATGTCTTATATTAGGGGTCCATTAGCAAAATAAATACATTGTTTGGTCCTACTTTATATTAGGTGTCCTTAACTACTATGTACTTACATCAAAAAAATAAGTACAATGTACTTATTGTGTTCTTTTTGTATTGCAAAACACCTTTGCTGCTTTTGAAGTGGGGTACGGACAGGTTTGGTCAACAGAGTAATTATAGATTTAATTACAGAAATTATTAACAGATGTAATTACATGCAGGTATTTTTTTAAATATAAGTATAATGTAAAAACATGTATGTACCACTGATCTATATAGAGAATTGATATAGATCAGTGGTATGCACACAAGTGCATTGTATCAAAATATTTAAATGTTAATACACAGTAGATAAAAGGGCTTTTCACGCTGCACTTAACCCCGGGTTATCGTCATTCTAAACACCACTTTTAACTCCGGGTAAAGGAACGTTTCACACTAATAAAGGGCTTTTCACACTTTAAATAGTTAACACTGGGTCATTCTAAACCCCGGGTAAACTGAATCCTGGGTTATCTTGCTTTGCGTTTCACACTGCTCAAAATTTACCCCGGGGTTAAGAGTTAATCCTGGGTATTCATAAACTGCTGTTTCACACTGTACATTCCTAAACCCCGGGTTAACGTCAGTATTTGCAAATTGTTATATTAACACTTTGGTAAGAACTATAAAATTTAAGAATGAAAGGGTCTCTTCTTCACTCCAATTGTCACGTTTTCCGTCACGAAACGACTGTTTATATACATCGCGCACGACGCGCAGTTTCCGTAACTGCCCAAAGCGCTTGAATATAAGGCACGCGATTGGTAGTCGGTTGCTAAGCATCTAGTTGTGACATTCTAACACCGCATCGCTTCACACTGCACAAGTTTGGCACCTCAATGCGGAGTTAACTGCGCAAAAACTGCTCCAAACTTGTATTGCGGTGCCAAAACTTGTACAGTGTAAAACGCTGCGGTGTTAAAATGTTAAAGCTAGAATCTTAGCAACAGATTTTTGAAGGCAGCATAGATGTATCCTTCACTGCTTTTGATATCCCACAATCCTGTGCTTTCGTTCTGTGACAGTTGAGCTAGAAAAGAAAGATGGGGTCTGAAAGTTGCGAGTCAGTTTGTGAAAATTTGCATTTTTGACCAACGTTTTCCACTTCTGATGTAATTTCTATCGAGAAATGACTACTGTAGTTATTAAATATTGGTTTAGTTCTCGCCAAAAGCTCATTTGATTTTGCTGTACATCATTAAACTGCCTCAGAAGTCTGTACGAAATCAGTTTTGTGAGGTACCTTCGTGCACAAACGCCGCTACAGAGTCATTGCCTGATAAGGCAGCGAGGCAACAAGTCAGCAGCCTAAGTTTTCGGATGCAGCCATTGAAACACTGCACATTGTATATAAACAGTAAATTCAGCATTTGCGAGGAAAATTTTCAAATGCTGACAGAAAATGTGACAATTTGACTGAAGAAGAGACCATTTCATTCTTACCTTTATAGTCC
Source organism: Gobio gobio (assembly GCF_949357685.1). Taxonomy (NCBI): domain Eukaryota; kingdom Metazoa; phylum Chordata; class Actinopteri; order Cypriniformes; family Gobionidae; genus Gobio; species Gobio gobio. The sequence goes on along the minus strand of NC_137110.1, from coordinate 9,980,306 downwards.
GAAGTATCCATTCATCATAAACTCAATAGTACAGTCTGCAATATGAAGATGCGCAATGCTAGCTTTTATGTGAATAGGATGCGTGCTGCATTCACTGACCCCGCAAATAAGAACGTTAACACAGGGTTTAGGAATGTAATCAATGTGTAACGTCAGTTTATGAATAGCCAGGATTAATGTTAACCCGGTGAAGCAAGATAACCCAGGATTCAGTTTAGAATGACCCAGGGTTAACTATTTCAAGTGTGAAAAGCCCTAGAGCCACAATATAAAGTGGGACCCAATTTTTTTTATTTTGTATTCATTTCATGTGTCATGTGCTCAAATTGGTATGCATATGATATATACTGATGAATTTACTAAAATGTTCTTGCATTGTTCTTTTTGTTTCAATCCAGTTTGAATGTAAGGCCAGTACTGAGTTCTTAATATGTTAAATCAACATTTTTGTTTTAAAACAGAACATGTATATATTTTACAAAGAAAAAACTGATTTAGTCAAGTGTCAATATCTTGTTCCCTCCAATTGCAAAATGACATGACGGCAATAGTTTCATTTTGCGAATAGCATAGTGGAAAAGATATGAATATGTATATTTTATGTTTTGATCATCGCTCTTGTAAACAAATTTGTACGAGGTCATGCAAACATTAGACGTCTTCTGCACACGAGAACAGTGCAGATTATGGCCAGCGACCCAAACAAAAGAACCTTAACAAATCAACCAATCAGCACACACACAACATGCACCGGGAAAAAACGGATAATCATGGACAGATAAATCATTTTGGTTGCAAACTTAATCAGTAATGTCACGACAATGTACTTAATCAACAGCTGTTCCAAAACCTTCCAAGGCAGCATTTTAGTTTAAATATAATCTCAGAAGTCACTGATTTAAAGCAACAAATAGAGTCTCTCATGTGAAGCGCATACAAAACTCAACTCACAATTGATTGAAGTATGATGCCAGCATGTTGCTAAGCTAACAGTGCAATACTTTTTAAAAAAGCATAAAGGCCTGTTCAAACCAAGAACAATAACTATAAAGATAACTAATGATAACTATATTAGACATAAAGGAACACGCCGACTTTTTGGGACTTTAGTTTATTCACGGTATCCCCCAGAGTTAGGTAAGTCCATACATACCATTCTTATCTCCGTGCGTGCCATAACTCTGTCTGATGCACCCATCGCTAGCCTAGCTTAGCACAAAGACTGGAGGTAAACGCTCCATCTAGCCTACTGCTCAATAAGTGACAAAATAACGCCAACATTTTCCTATTTACATGTTGTGATGTGTCTAGTTACATCGTGTATTACGATCAAGGAACTTTTCTGTCGTGCCATGGGTGCAGCGGCGCAATGATATTACACAGCGCCTGAAAATAGTCCCCCAGCACGCTCTCTGTGCAAGCAGGTTGTCACATTGGTTATGTTGACGGAAGTAAGCCTATTTTCAGCCGATGTGTAATATCATTGCACCGCTGCACCCATAGTACGGCAACAAAGTTCCTAGATTATTGCGCAGGTATGAGAGTATAGTTCCTAGACACATCACAACATGTAAATAGGAAAATGTTGGCGTTATTTTGTCACTTATTGAGCAGTAGGCTAGCTGGAGCCATTTACCTCCAGTCTTTGTGCTAAGCTAGGCTAGCGGTGGGTGCGTCAGACAGAGTTAAGAATGATATGTATGGACTTATCTAACTCTGGGGGATACGGTGAATAAGCTAAAGTCCCAAAAAGTCGGCGTGTTCCTTTAAATGCTCACACTTTTTAAAAGCAGGGAGGATTCTGATTGGTTATTTTTTATCATTCATCAGCTGGAAAAATCATTCTGAAAGTGATTCCAGCGATATCGTTTCTCTGTGTCGTTGTGGACAGCTGCTATTCCTTAATATTTAGAAAGATTTTTTTTTATCATTATAGTTATCATCATTGGTGTTAACAGGCCTTAAATCTAGATAGCTTTCACAAATATTGGGTAAAATAGTCAGTACCATCTAACAAAAATAAAATAACATTTAGCTAATGTTCCCATTAAGTTATGAAAACATTATTTAGAATGTTCTCAGAACATTCTGGTTTTAAAAAAATTTTTTCTTGGTTATATGAATATTATAGGAAACATTAAGCAAACGTTTTCTGTATTTTATCATTTTGCATGCGTTATGGGAACGTTACTTTTGAATGTTCTCTGAACCATCGGAAAGAATTAGTAAGTAGTAACGTTTAGTAAACAGACTTATGTCCAACTTAAATGTTTCAGAAAAATGTTCCACAAATGATGTATAAAACAAAATTTGTGTGCTAATGTTTTGATAGTGTTATTAAAGACCAGGGGCCGTATTCACAAAACATTTGATCTTAGCACTAAGAGTTCGAAAGGGTACTAAAGACGTCGTTAAAATGTCCATCTCACTACAGTGGTTCTACAATAATTTTATCAAGCGACGAGAATAGTTTTTGTGCGCAAAAACCCCCCATCAAAATAATGACTTTATTCAACAAGTTCTTGTCTTCCGTCTGGGCCTCTGACAAGAACTCACGAAACATCACGACGCATGTGTGAGAATATGACGTAGAGCCGGCGTTCCCTCGTCTTCCTCTGCTTGTAAACAAAGTTCCTCGCTTCCATCAGCGCTACGTCATATTCTCGCGCATGCTTCGTGCTGCATCGTGATTTCTCGTCAGAGGCCCAGGATTTCAACAAAAATATCTTAATTTGTGTTCCGGAGATGAACAAAGGTCTTACAAACGACATGAGGGTAAGTAATTAATGACAGAATTTTCATTTTTGGGTGAACTAACCCTTTAAGCTAAGAGACGGGGCGGGGTTAACCTCGTTGCTATGGATGATGTCATCGCGCTTACTAACTATGGCCACAGTGATTGGCTGACGGGGGACAGGTCTCTGTCAGTGATTTAATCATAGAAATATTGTAGAACAAGGTATCATGCTGCTATATTTGAATACATATATACATATACATATTTGAATTGCATATTCAAATAAAGGTTTTAAAAAGTAGGCTAAGTGTCACTAATTAAACAAGTATATGTTCTGATTCTCAGCCTCTTACATGTCTGCATCTCGAGAGATTGCAGAATTGAAGCGACAAATTATGTTTTATAAACAAAGTTTAGGAGGAGGCATATATACAGTACACACGGCCAATTCACCTAGTTACCTCGACAGTTTTCTGCATCCCTCCGCCACCCTTAGGCTTATTTTACTCTTTTACTCAATCCGATCATTTGTAAGTGTGAACTCGTGAAACAACTGCCACAGGTAATCAGACATTACTAATTATTTATTTATTTATTTCGCATTTATTTATTAAATAAATAAATACATTTTTGTCTTTTTGTTATGATAGACATCGAGTAGAAGGAACCGAAGTGGAAGAGAGAAAGGGGAGAAAGGTCCGCAACAGCCATTAGGTTTTTTTTTTTGTTTGGTCTTAGGGACTTAGGCGTCCTCTTGACTACTCCTAGTGTTTCGATTTAGGAGCTTTTACTACTAAAATGCTTTGTAAAATAGAAAAAAAGAGTCCTAAAACTGACACGCCCATTATTTCTGTAAGGATCACTATCGTCAAAGTGATAGACAATTAGCATATCGTTTAGACTGGCGGTATGGTTCTGTTCTGGGCAAGAACTCCCTGCGCATCCATGCAGCCTAGCAGAGCAGTGATAAACCCCCCTAGGGTAAACAGAACAGAACCAACGATGTATTGCAGATATCATTAATGTCGATATTTAAATGTACAACATAATTCGGGAATTTAGTCGGATTCAGGGGGAATCAGAACGCCAAATCCTGACTGACGAGAGGAGGAGCTGGGGATGGAGGAGGGTAATTAGCTCCGGAGAACGCGATAGCAGCTGATGATACTGAAGGAGCTTATATGCACGCTGTGATAAGCATCGCATTCCTATAGGTAGACGTGATAAGCTGACAGTCAGTGACTAACGTGCCCTGGCAGAACTAATGCTATGAGTTTCTCCTAAATTGGCAAGTTAGGAGCTACTTTTAGCCTTAAGATGTTTTGTGAATACTGCACCAGATAACTTTAAATGAACATTCTATTAACGTTACTGGAAGAATTCATCATAACTTTAAAAGTATATTGCCCTATTGCTCTGTTAGATGGGTATTTCTATTTATACTTTTTGCTATTTAATAAAATATAGTTACGGAACTTGTTGCACTGCATTATGAGATTGCCTTCTCTGCAAAAATTCTTGTCCAAAAATGAGGCGTCTTAAAAAGGCAGCATAATTTTGGACCAGGAGTATGTATCTGACGCATCCTCACTAGGTTTTGAAATGGAGCTACAGACTACTTTTGCCCCGTAAAGTCTAAAACTGGAAATTAAATTTTATTTAGAAAACGTGGATTATCCAGGTTTGATAGTGCATTTAATCCAGGTGTAAAATAAAAAGCATCTGTATTGTGGCTCAAATCTCTTAACCCCATCATGATTAACCACTGTTCTGTCCACATGCTTCATATGAAGGTTTACACCCACAACAAGATCAAGTGATATCCGTTTGAGCTTGGAAAAACTCCTGCTCTGACTCCATTATGCAGTTTTGTACCACCAATTTGCACTACAGAGCCAGTCTGAACCAGATCACAAAATCAACGACATGGACATCTCTACCCAACAGGCTTTATAAAGCAAAACCACGATGGATTAAGCCATGAAAATATTGAAATTTGTTGTTTCGACCACTGAATAAAAAAATACAAAAGGTAACTGAGACTTTTTCTCACAATTCTGACTTTTTTTCTTGCAATCGAGTTTACATTTCGTAATTCTGATGAGTTTATGAGATATAAACGTACAATTGCAAGTTATAGTCTGAATTGTGATTCTGGGAAATAGTCACATTGTCACAAACTCAAAAAGTCCGAATTGTGAGTTTGCATCTCACAATTGTGACTTTTTGAGTTTATATCCCACAATTCTGACCTATAAAGTCAGAATTGTGAGATGTAAACACAGTTGCGAGACATAAACTTTATAACTCACAATTGCGAGTATACAGTATATTTCACAATTCTGACTATTTTCTTGCAACTGCGACTAATAATTTTTTTTTCAAAATTGCGAGATGTAAAAAGAAGGTGTTGCACAGACTACTCGATTTTAATGCTCTGACATAACGCTTTAAAGAGCATCTATTATGGCATTTAAAATGTTCCAAATATTGTTTTAGAAGTCCCCAACAACAGTTTTGCATGCATGCAATGACAAAAAAGACTTTAGTTTTCTTATAATATGCATTTATTTTTACCTGTTTTGACAGCGATTCTCAAATGATTCCTTTAGTGATTCACTTTTCAAAACCCGCCTTTACGTGACGCTAATCTGCGGTGATTGGTCCGATGACCCAGTCAGTTGTGATTGGTTTAGTCTGTGCAGATATTTTCGGAAACGGAACGCCCATCAAAGTCTTATAGTGACAGTTATTTGTTAATATGTGTCAGGAGTTATGATTATGAAAACCGCGTCTGTACCGTTTGATTGTAATATGAGCCTCAGCTGATCTCATTCATAAAAAAACTCCTCTATTCTCCTCACGAAGACTCGCGACAAATCAACATCCCTCAGGGATTTTAGTTCAAAAGTGTGCAGATGAGGAGACATATTGATAGATTCTCATATGTCTGTGTCAAATTTCTAAACAGAGGAGTATTCTTTATTCAATACTTCCTCAAAATGCGCAGATGTAGCCTAATCATGAGCGATTGAGTCTCTTATGTGTTGTTTTCAATTCACACTGGCAGCCGGATGGCGCTCTGTGCACATGTAGTCCATATGGTACAGACAGACGAAGAAGAACCATGTGCCATAATAGAAGTCCATAATAAAAGCTTTCTGAGATCGCGAAACATGCAAATAGAGACATTTGAAGACTAATAAACACCCAATCGCGACGATGTATGGTTTGTCTTCAAGCCACTTAGTCTTCAAATGCTCATCCTTGGGCAGATGAAAAAAGTTTGCTTTTGAGTCACACTTCAGAACACAGCGTCTCGTCGCCATGATGTTTTCTAGTTTTCACTGGCGTCTTGGAGCGCAATAAGTGGGCGTATCGTATTCAAATAACTTGACAAGTTGACGTCATCTAGTCAGAGAAAAAGCTTCGGTCTTCTAACGATTCTTAAAAATGACTCAGAGTCGACTCTTACTTTTGAAAGAAAATAACTATATATACGGACGGTGCACTGTCATATTTCAAACTTTGCAGGATGTTTTTGTTCACTTAGATCTATGTTACACACTACATGAAAGGTACATTTCTAAATTCCATGATAGGTGCTCTTTAAGCTTGACGTCGACTAGTCGCTGGTCATGGCATATAGTGGGCGCAACAGGGTGAGTCCACTTTTACGCTCCGTTTCCAACAGTTAAAATGACTCCACAAGATATCTTTAATTATACCATCTGGATGCTCAATCGGGTGAATGCACATCTTAAACAGCTTATTGTGCACGTAAGTTAATCGCCGCTCTAAACTAATGCGCTGCTGCATTGTAACACGCACACATAAACAGTAGCTCGCACATCACGCGCACACACAAACATTCAGTAGTGCAGAAATGTATTGTCAACTCTTTTCTGTGATTCATCAATAAAATAGCTTAGAAAATGAAAAGTTCTAGCATATATTTCTTAGTAACCAAAACCCACAGCTTGACTATTAGTAGAGAGACGCTGCCAAGTAAAATGAATTCACAAGCAATCGCTCTCTCACTAATGCATTCATATAAAGGTAATCTTTACTGTGCTGTTTTATCTGTGTCTGATTTCGAACGAGCAGAAATCTGTGAGAAATATAATGACCCAAAGACAAGACAACTGATAAAAATAAGCTGTTATGTAGGAGCAATAGCCTTGTGGGCAGCGCGGTGTCATTTGCCATAGCTGTGCACAACAACACACGTTCAGTCTCAGCTCATCAGCGACTAGTCGACTCGACTTTAAATCACATAAATGTCGACTTAAAACAAAAATCTGAGGTCGTTCACCCCTAGTAAAAAGTCACAATTACCTTTTGTATTCTGTGGCAGAAACGAGCTTCCATATAAAAATGTATTAATGATGATATGACTTTATCTTTTTTCCTCATGAATTTATCGCCTGAGCAAATGGGGCTTATTAAGACATTAATAATAATTTAAGACATTGTATAACTAGTGGCTTTCCAAGAAAGTCCAAATTGCTACAGGGTACAGACCTGAACGTTTTCTTTAAAAATAATAATAATAATAATATAATAAAATAATGAAACCTTACATAAATATACAACTTAAACACATTTTTGTCTTTGGTTGGGGTACAGAAATATTAATCAGACTAAATTAAATGGTTAAAATAGAGGAGTTACATATCTGTCAATGATATACCCAAGTCTGAATGTCTGGAACGATCACGCTCTCCTCTCATGTCCCACCAGCAGCACTAGTGCATGTTACCAGGAAAGCTCTGTGTTCCGGGTCAGACTGGAGCGGTGGGCGTGCATGTGTGGGTTCCACCGGGTTCCGCTGGGCTCAGAGTTCCGCTTCAGATCCTGCTGGTCGGTCGGCAGCAGTAAGCACAGCTCCTAAGACTATCCCGATCGGCACTGCCTCGACGGCCGTCTGCGCTGGGGGAACCTAAACATCAAAGTTATGTGAAAACAGGATCTCATATTAAAGTGTTGTTATTGTTAACTATTAAAACTATTAAAACTCTGGTGCTGCTCACGTGGCAGTCAAAAATTTAAGTTTTTTCCCCCAATGAAATTAATGTACTATATTTTAGTTTGATAATGTTTTTATTTAATATTTTGCATCTTTAGGTTAGATTTTATTATATTAAATTATATTTATGGAATAGTTATGATCCATTTATTACCTGTTAACCACTTTTTTAACACTTAAACGCATACCTCGGGTCTATAGTGACCCGGGACGTCATTCGCTTCCCTCGTCCTCATTCATTTTTAAAGTTAGATATCAACCCTCTTCGTATTCCTCAATCAATTCATTATAAACAATATAACAAGAAAACAAAAATAAAATTATAAAAGAATGCCTGTATTCCCATTCGTTTTTGTAAAAATTGCATAGGGTCACTAACGACCCGAGGTGTGTAACAGTGTATGTATATTTTTTTTCTGCACAACAATAATTGAATCTTTAATGACTGAAAAACTGCAATTTACACTTATTCCACAAGGTGGCAATGTCTGATACACAATGAGGAAGTGACATTTCACTCGTATTTACCACAGGCAGAAAACAAAAGAATAGGAAGAATCATCAGAAAAACTTGAAATGTCTCAGCGATTTACTGCAGAGCAAGTACTGAACACAGTCAAATATTAGTGGCACTGTCACTCGATTGTGGATCTGGTGAATAAGCTGTCAGTGATCAAAATATTGAATTTGAAGATGATGAAAATGATAGCTTTGAGAACATGTTTGAGATCGGGAATATGAGCCAGATTCTGAATGTACTGGGGAATGAGCATGGGCGTCAGTTTGGTTTGAAATGTGCTGGGGACAGAGACGCATTCAGAAGTGCATTTTCAGAAGTGCTGGGTAAATTTTTTTTTCTCTTTCGCGCAGGTCATGTTTTGAAAGACTATGTCCTGCAGCTTACTAATGTAAATAAATAAAAATGTCAGATGAGAGACATATTGCGGGTCTTATAGCCTATCTTACTCATGCCGACGAAAGCGCCCCGCAAATTCTTTAATATTTTTCATTTTTGCAATTTCTTTTACCACTTCATTATCAGAGTCCCACTGGAGCCCGTGTTTTTTTTATCCTCCCTATTACACATTAGTTACAGCCATTAAAATAGTTCAGTTTTGTTTTTAATGTCAAAGTAGATAGGCCTATATTTCGTTTTGTTTCTTTATTAAGTTAATTTAGAAAAATGTTTAAAGCATTTAATGTTTGTTAAACTAAAGTTTTTGCTTTTTAAAGTGACGACCAAGCGGCCGACAGTGAGTTAACCCAACACTTTAGCCTCTGAAATCAACACTTGACTTGTCTTGCTTATTAAATTCATAAAAAACACTTAAAGCATCGTTTAAACGTTTAGCCTATTATCACCACTATCACAGTAAAAAGGCATTTTTGACAAGATGAGGCAGGCAGATCGCAACGGCGCGCGCAAACAAAACGGGCTACACAATCTAAACAAATAATTAAAAATAAAAAACATGCTGGTTGTCTTACCTTAGGCTACACCTCTCCGCGAAATGAATATATATCCGATCTTCAATTCCCGTGCTATATGCACATTTAACGGAGTTCATGTCAACGAAATCAACCGATATGAGTATTTTATTCATCAGCTCTTTTCAACATCAAAGACCGCATTATGAGAACGAGCGACCTAAACACTGGTAAGAGCATTTAGTCTCATTAATTTTAATGAAGATGATTGTGCTTTTGAGCATCTAAAACTTAGCTTATTTTCAGTTTCACTTGTGGCAGTTTGCGTGTTGGCTTGCTTTACTCATTTGCGGCGATGCGTGTTGCAAAGCGCCGTCCTATAGCCTAAAAAAGCCCGAAGCCCGGCCCGCGTCTGAGGTAGGCTATGACTGGAAAATTGGCCCGAAGCCCGGCCCTAGGGTGTAATAAAGTCGGGGCCCGTCGGGCTCGGGCAGAAATGTAGGGCTCTACTTTGAGTAAGGCTGAAAGCGTCTTTCTTTTTAATACATTTCTTGAATGTCTCAATTACAGTAGGCCTAGCCTATAGATAATTATGATATTTGTGGCTGCACCGGGGTCCGTCATTACGCTAAATCATGAGCGGTCCATGGCACCTGCTACCCATGGCTGTTAAGAACTGTATAGGCTACATCAATCCATTACAACAATTTCGTGTTATGGGCACTGCCACTAATACAGGCAGCGGAAGAGCCTATTTTACGGAGCTTGCTTCTGCTTTTCAAACGTTTTTACAACAAAAGATGTAGTTAAAACGACATAAGATATCGTTATTACGACACAATTGAGTGGAAAAAATAATATGTGTGTGTCAGCAATGCTTCACCGCAAAATTGAACTCGAGGTTTAAAAAAAAAAAAAGAAAAGTGGTGGGTACAAAAGGACTCATGACGAAATCTGGTGGGTACGCGTCCCCCCCGTCTCCCCCGAAATCGACGCCTATGGGAATGAGCTCTGACGAGGACAGTGATGATGGTGTATATCAAAATGAACCCTTCCCAGCTCCAAAAGGTAACAGCTTTATTTTATTCTTCTGTAATTGTTACTCTAATATCAGGGGAGTTTTATATTATCGCAAGTCGCGACAGGTCACTAAAGCCCCGTAAATGTAATAATGATGGCCAAAACATTTATGCATTTAAGGGTTAACATAGACCAAATGTCTAAATGTTGTAAATCTTGTATGCTTTGGAGCAACAACTTAAGTTTGGTTTCTTTATTTAAAAAACTTGTCATATTATTGCTGATGTGAAAAAAGTAATAGAAGTTTAATACGGAGCCCTGCACATGACGTGCAAGAAAAAGAAAGTCAGTTGTGCTCACGATTTACTAATTTGTTCCCTCGATTTGCTAAACCGTGCAGACGATTTACTAATTAGTTCCCTCGATTTGTTAAACCGTGCGGACGATTTACTACTTCGTTCCCTCGACTTGCTAAATCATACGTACAATCTATAAATCGAGGGAACGAATTAGCAAATCGTCCGCACGGTTTAGCTTACTATTTTTTTTCCTGCATGTCATGTGCGGGGCTCCTTAAAGCTACACTGTGTAACTTTTTTAGTCTATTCTTAGCTAAAAACACTTAGTTCTTTCAAAAATATATGTGCTCATTAATGTATATTTACTTCTTTCAAGTAATAAAGTATTCTCGTAAGTTTATAATATGCCATTGAAAATACATAAGGTAATGGGATCTAACGGTGGTCGCCATGTTGCCCCTCCATCTTGAAAGTACATTAGCCAAAGAGGGACATACCCGTAAATTCAAGCTTCGCCTTTGGCGTTTTAACCGGTTTTAACACTGTGCGCGTCAACTTGTTCAGACTTGTCTGGTGCATGCGCAGAGAGTTTTCATCTCAGCAGCTCCAGTAACAGAGTTATACGGAGTTTTCCTGGCTTGTTTATTCCTCAAAAGTCTGTTTTTCCTTGTGTGGTATTTCTGTGCGTTAATAACTCCGTAAGTAATAATAGTTATTATTGTCATTGTGGATGTGTTTCAGAGTGTGTCATCATGTAATTCAGTTGATGTTACCTCAGAAGTATTTTTGTGTCAACATACAATAGCGTAATGCTCACCTATATTTGAATAGTCATTCAGTTATTAACAATGTTTATTCGTTTATAGAAAATATTTGCTTGTAATGTATGTTGATGGAAATATGTATCAGGTCTGATCGGCATATTAACACTTGTTACCTGCGCACACACTTTTGTAACCCGACACCGCTTGTTAGCAGCGGCAGCTCCGCTCCTTTTAATGGAGCTGCATTTAGCGCCTATATCTGGTACAATAAGCTCTGGTTTACGGTTACATTATACAAATGTAACGTATAAGTATAGTTATACAGTTCTTAACTGTGTATGTATATTTACCATCCTTATTTGTTCTCTCACAGAAACCACATTTATGTACATATCCACGCAAACCTGTTTATGCCTTGCAATTGGATGACTGAATAAACATTACTATCATCAAAGTTCACTCTGGATTAGCTGCAGTTCTTTCTAGCCGAATAATTAGGCCAGTTGAGTTCCAACCATCCCACTGCGCACAGAATATCCCACAGGCACCGTGTCGAATGTGGACGAGGTCGAACTGGAAGCCATATTAATCTTGGACTAAATCGGCCACCGTAGGAGTTAAAACGAAATCGGAATTGAACAGAACAGAAACTAAACTTCACTGGATGGTCATATACAAGTTCACCACTAGATGGGGGAAAATATCACACAGTGTAGCTTTAAGTCTCTGAGGTTGATATCTCATAAACTTTTGTTTGCGCGGGTACCAAACATTTCCACTGGTTTGTTAGTCCTAGTCCCATTTGTTTCCAATGTGTTCATTTTTGGCCACGAACAGTACAATTGTGACTATTATATTAAATTATATTTATGGAATAGTTATGATCCATTTATTACCTGTTAACCACTTTTTTAACACTTAAACGCATACCTCGGGTCTTTAGTGACCCGGGACGTCATTCGCTTCCCTCGTCCCCATTCATTTTTAAAGTTAGATATCAACCCTCTTCGTATTCCTCAATCAATTCATTATAAACAATATAACAAGAAAGCAAAAATAAAATTATAAAAGAATGCCTGTATTCCCATTCATTTTTGTAAAAATTGTATAGGGTCACTAACGACCCGAGGTGTGTAACGATGTATGTATATTTTTTTTCTGCACAACAATAATTGAATCTTTGATGACTGAAAAAGTGACGTTTCACTTGATTTGCTAAACCGTGTGGACGATTTACTATTTCGTTCCCTCGACTTGCTAAACCGTGCGTACAATCTATAAATCGAGGGAACGAATTAGCAAATCGTGAGCACGGTTTAGCTTACTATTTTTTTCCTACATGTCATGTGCGGGGCTCCGTAAGTCTCTGAGGTTGATATCTCATAATATTTTGTTTGGGCGCAGTACCAAACATTTCCACTGGTTTGTTAGTCCGAGTCCCATTTGTTTCCGATGCGTTCATTTTTGACCACGAACAGTACAATTGTGACTATTTTTTTCAGGGCCATTTAGCCTTTTCGAATCATGTCCATGATTTTGTGTGTGTGTATATCGTACCATTTAAGACCTTTGCTGCATCCCAATTTGCAAATTATCCGTCCAAATTAGTAGGCTATTCGAAACAGATGATTGACAGAGCAGTAAAACGGTGACAGGATGCACATAACTAAGCGACAGAGCTGTTCATTAAAGATGCAGTTATAATGAAGAAATATGTCCCAGAGCTTGTCTACTATTCTGCTACACCCTCAAAAGTATGTTCTTTTTCTTCACAAAACGTGTACATACCTTTAGGGCATAGTATAAGTAGGCGAATTGGGATGCAGCACTTGTCTCAAAATGTAATGCCTAGCAGAAAAAATACAAATATTTAAGACTTTTTAAGAGAGACTCTAATTTCAGATTTTAAGACTTTTTAATGCCCCACAGGAACCCTGTACTAAAACTGGTACATAATAATTCCTGCATATTGTTTAGGATGGATTGTATGCGGCGTTCATTCGAGAATGATCTCCAACTTACCGCTCTCCTCTTCCTCCTCCTCCTCCTCCTCCTGGTCGAGCTCTTTGGCAGGGAGGAGCAGGTGTCTGTGGTAGGGGCTGGTGCTGGTGATTTGACTTGGCCCCTCTAGGCTGGTGCTCAGCTGCAGTCTCCGCATGTGTCTAACCACTGCTGTCGCGTTGAATGCTTGCTACAAGGACAAGAACAAACAATAATGTGCCTCTAAAATATGTTTACAAACGGAGAGCATTTATGTGAGATTAATGAGGACAGAACTTCACTAAACATAATTTGTAGCAGCCTATGAAATATATCATGTCTCATGTAATCTGTTTCAATCGCAAAAAGACGTTAATAAAACAGCTTGTAACGTCCCGTAACATTCAGTTTACCTTAGGAAAACCATTCAATGTCCATAGCGCGATAGTTAGCTAGAAAAATTAACTTAGAGAGGAAAATGTTGCTAAATATATGCAGTATATTACATATTAGTTATATTTATACTCAACCTGCTCTTGAATATTTAATATATGTTTGAATAAATCCATCCAATGTTAGGTAACGCTTTATTTTAAGGTGATATAGTTACACATACTTACTATAGTAATAACAGTAAATTATGCATAAGTACAAGTAACTAACACTAATCGTAACTTTATAGTAAGTACACTCACCTAAAGGATTATTAGGAACACCTGTTCAATTTCTCATTAATGCAATTATCTAATCAACCAGAGGCAGCTGGTCAATAGAGTTCCCATCAAAATTCCAGAAATATACATTTATACAAAAATGATATAAAAGTGAAATAAAATAAAATAGTTTACTCATACGATGTGCTGGCTGTTAGTAAGAGCCTCAGCATTTAATAAAAACTGGCTTGTTAACTATTTTATATGTTCTTCAATATGTTTCATGCGCTTTCATGCGTGAGGGACGCCGGATAAATGGATGTCTATCTGAGTAAAAATATACGGGCAGCATGTGACCTGAAGCTGGTCTCTAATTGGTTCTTAAAGATCCTCCTCCGGACGCAGGTCGTTGCGTCCCTGGTGAATCAGAATTGGATGTGTGTTATTTTATCCAATCTGATTGGTTCTCGTCACCTGTCATTCAACTTTCCGCTCTTGGTCACTAAGGTGAAAGTGCGCGGGCGACACAGTCACTTCGACTCCCCCAAAACGTTTAGGATGATCAGTTTCGTAGAGATGGCAGAAGTTAAACCAAATTATTTCGCAAGGCGTTCGTTGGAAGATCCCGAACCGGACCAACGCGATTTACAGATCCAGCAGCAGGCCAGTGACAGAGGATGAAACTACACTCGGAGCTCCACGCGCTTGTTATGAGAAACGTAGGTGGCTGGCTGGATGTGTTGTTAGCAATGCCCTTTAATGCTTTCCCTGTCTTTTATTTCAAAGTGTTGGTACTGAAGTTTTGTGGACAACAACGGGGGTAAGAGACCTCAAATATCTGACTGAACAATGCAAACGTCATGACACTACTGAGATGACTGACTTTAATCAGAGAGTCATTGAGAAATTTGCTGGCCAGAAAGAAAGGAGAGCAAAATGTATGTTCTAGTCAACATGCTAGTCTGTTGTGGCTGTTTTCTTTTGTTTTTCATTTCCTCATTCAATTATATGTGGGAAATGAATGTGTAAAAAGTGAAGACACTGTTTTCTCTTCCATGCTCATCTCTATATACCCTATTCATTAACAACATGAATTCTTATTTATGTGCCATAGTTATTATATTTATTAATAATAGATAGTTAGCTAATCTGTGTGCTCTGTATATGTGCATTTCTGAAATGCATACAAATCAATTTAAATTGTAATGTAGATGCATTTTCTGTGAAGCTGCTTTGAAATTATATGTATTGTGAAAAGCGCTATACAAATAAATTTGAATTGAATTGAATTTAATGCTTGAATTTAGTAAACATGCATCTTGCAATTAAGCAATTTTGAGCGTGGCATGGTTGTTGGTGCCGGACGGGCCGGTCTGAGAATTTCACAATCTGTTCAGTTACTGGGATTTTCACGCACAACCATATCTAGGGTTTACAAAGAATGGTGTGAAAAGGAAAAAACATCCAGTATGCGGCACTCCCGAAAATGCCTTGTTGATGCTAGAGGTCAGAGGAGAATGGGCCGACTGATTCAAGCTGATAGTAGAGCAACTTTGACTGAAATAACCACTCGTTACAACCGAGGTATGCAGCAAAGCATTTGTGAAGCCACAACACGCACAACCTTGAGGCGGATGGGCTACAACAGCAGAAGACCCCACCGGGTACCACTCATCTCCACTACAAATAGGAAAAAGAGGCTACAATTTGCATGAGCTCACCAAAATTGGACATTTGAAGACTGGAAAAATGTTGCCTGGTCTGATGAGTCTCGATTTCTGTTGAGACATTCAGATGGTAGAGTCAGAATTTGGCGTAAACAGAATGAGAACGTGGATCCATCATGCCTTGTTACCTCTGTGCAGGCTGGTGTGGTGGTGTAATGGTGTGGGGGATGTTTTCTTGGCACACTTTAGGCCCCTTAGTGCCAATTGGGCATCATTTAAATGCCACGGCCTACCTGAGCATTGTTTCTGACCATGTCCATCCCTTTATGACCACCATGTACCCATCCTCTGATGGCTTCTTCCAGCAGGATAATGCACCATGTCACAAAGCTCCAATCATTTCAAATTGGTTTCTTGAACATGACAATGAGTTCACTGTACTAAAATGGCCCCCACGGTCACCAGATCTCAACCCAATAGAGCATCTTTGGGATGTGTTGGAATGGGAGCTTCGTGCCCTGGATGAGCATCCCACAAATCTCCATCAACTTCAAGATGCTATCCTATCAATATGGGCCAACATTTCTAAAGAATGCTTTCAGCACCTTTTTGAATCAATGCCACGTAGAATTAAGGCAGTTTTGAAGGCGAAAGAGGGTCAAACACAGTATTAGTATGGTGTTCCTAATAATCCTTTAGGTGAGTGTAGTTAATTAATATTACTCAGTACTTATTTGAGTAAGCATAGGCGGCAATCCCGTGGATCTTTGAGGCCTCAAACAAAAGATATTCTCCATTCATTTTATCCCATCAAAAAACTCTCTCTGGGGTGCGTTTCCCGTACAACGACGTTACTCACTGCTTCACTACCATAGTACAATGCATCGTTAAAGAAATCAACTAGCTACTGACGACTGTTTCCCGAAACCGTATTGTCGCAAATCTGTCGCTCAACCACGTTGGTTAATGATGTCACGCAGGTGGTGGAGTAATAATAACTTTTTAATTAATTATTTTGAGATCGAATTCATGCTAGATTTTTTCCTATAAATTATGGACATGTCACCTGAGGACTAATTCTTATTTTTCTCAGTTATTTTGCTTAATTTCCAGATTCAAATAGGCTCTTTTTTATGTCCTAGAGCACGTACGCACATGCGCACTCTTCAAAAACGGTGCTTTAAATCTCTTGACAAACTAAGGTATGATTTTTGTTGGTAATCATACAAGGAGGGTAGAGCTGCACAATTCTGGTTGAACCACAATTGTTTTGTTTTGTTTTGAATAGAGATCACGATTCTCCCATTGGATTGTTCTAGAAAAACAGTCATAGAAAGTTCCATAAAGTTCTAAACAGTTCTAGAAAGTTCCACTTAGTTATAAGCAGTAACATTTGTCATATGGTTGTTCCAATTTTTTATCTGGGGTGACCTTTTTTTAAACTTGGACTTAGGCCGCGTGTCCACCAAAGCATTTTTAGCCAGCTGAAAACACTAGGCGCTCTGCTGAAAACATCTCGCTGTGCACGGGTTTTTTTTCAGTTAAGACTCTTTGCTTATGATACGGAATATCCACGGAAGTATTACTAGCATCTCATTTCACAGATAGTTTGTTTCTGTATTGATTCTATATAAAAATGCTGATACAATGTAAAGCATTTGCACTGGCTCTTGTTTGAAATGATTTTGTTCCGTTATTATACTGCTTGTTTTCATCTGTTGACGTTGTGCGGCGCAGAATCTGGCGGTTGGTCGGATTTGTATTTGTCCCGCCCCTTCTCCACTGTGATTGGACGGCTGGGTGAAAAGTGCCAGTGATGTGCGCTGCGTTTTGCTCAAAGTTGAACATTCTTCAACTCTCAGCGACCAGTAAAAAACATGGCGTTCTAAAAACGGCAAAAGGCAATGCAAAATGTGATGTGGTGGGATTCTCACCTTCCATTTACTTTTGGCAAAGTTCTTCTTGATCTGAGCGCTGACAGACTCATGAATGTTCCTATCAAGAGCGGTGTCTCCGGAAATCCTTTAAAAGTAGAGGATGGATTACTAAGGCAGTTTTGGTGAAAAGAGGACCGATATAGTCAAAACATGCAGAACACTTTTTTTTAGGTAATCCTACCATGGATGCTGTAAAGCCTGCTCACATGTGTATCTCCGAGACGGATCTTTCTCCATCAAATGACTGATGAAATCCTTGGCTGGGACGGAATGTGATCGACAATGTTGTCAAACAATGTTTAACCATCAAGAAAATAGAAATGGCCAGAATAGAGCTCAACAGCAGTTTCAAAAAAAGTGTTCTTCACTTTAGCTTCACTGTCTGCACTCCTATTGGTCGATGCTGCACTGCACCTACTGTTGAGCCCTATAGCTGCAGGGTCTAAACTTTTCTTTCACATCAGTTATTTGTATCAAGAGCATCTCAAGATAATGGATCATGATGACAATTACATAGAACTACCTGAGTCAGAGATGTCGTCCCAGTACGGAGAGTCAAACTCATACTCGGCTTTGAGAATTTGCTCGAACAGCTTGGCATCGTTTTCATCGTAAAATGGAGGGTAGCCACATAAGCTGCCAAAGACAAAGGTTTGTAATAAAGAAACAGCTGACTGTAATTTATCCCTCTACGTATTTGGCTATAAATATTAAATATTGATTTAGATTGAAATATTAATTTTTGTTGATTATTTATACATATCTGACAACAAAATGGCATGAATGAATGAATGAATAAATGAGGACTGACAATTAATACAAATAATTAAATAAATAAATAAATAAATTGATTGATTGATAAAATAATGTTGATTCATTATAAATTTTTGTCTATAAAATAGAATAAATAAACAAACGAAAACTGACAATAAATACGAATAATTAAATAAATAAATTTGTAATGAAAGAATTTACTGTAAATAATAATACAAATCCTATAAAATTGACAATAAACAAATAAAATCAATCAATAAATGACTGAACATACATAAAAATAACTCAATAAATAAAACTCAATAAATAATTATACAATTGACAATAAAATAAATAAATAAACAAACACTCAAACAAACAAATCAATCAAGAAATACTTACAGAATATAAGAAATCACTCCTATGGACCAACAGTCTACAGCTTTACTGTATGGTTTTTGTGCCAAGACCTCTGGAGCTGAATGAAAGAGTGTGTGTGTGAGAGAGAGCGAGAGAGAGAGTGATGCTTTCAGTGTTTCCTTTTTTTTCTCTTTAGTTCACTTTCCTTTTGAGCTTTGTACAGAATGAGGGCAGCATCAAAGAGGCAGTTTAGAAATGTTAACACTTGACACTTTGCAGCATTTCAAACGACTGAGAGCCTCAAAAAACAGACACATTACCTTGATAAAGATGGTAAGATAGACTGAAAAGAACAGAAAAAAGCCCTCATTCATACCTACGTATCCAGGTGTCCCACAGGCAGTTGACATCACACTTCCTGAGTCCTCGATCTTAGACAGGCCGAAGTCACTGATCATGATATTGGAGTCCTCCTCCATACTGTAGTACAACAGATTCTCTGGCTGCACAGAAAGAGAATGAACTGCTGAACGTTTCCCTTGAATCACATTAAATCAAATCACATCTTACTACATTTAATGCACAGCTATTGGTGAACTCATACGCATAACACTGTGTACTAATCAGATGTGACAAGTGATAAATCATATCATATCTCATTACATTTTTTAGGAATAAAATGTTACAAATTACAGTGGCAAGAAAAAGTACGTGAACCACTTGCAGAATCTGTGAAAATGTGAATAATTTTAACTACATAAAAGAGATACAAATGCATGTTATTTTGTATTTAGTGCTGTCCTGAATAAGATGTTTTACATACAAAATTTTTACATATAGTCCACAAGACAAAAAAAATTATTAAAATAACCCCATTCAAAAGTTTATGAACCTTTAATTCTCAATACTGTGTGTCGTTCCCTGGTTGATTCCCTGCAGTTTTCACCCCCGGCTCTTAAAGGGCACATATTATGCAAAATTCACTTTTACATGGGTTTGAACATAAATGTGTGTTGGCAGTGTGTGTAAACAACCACCGTATAATGGTAAAAATCCACCCACTCCTTTTTCTAAATCTCCATAAATCATAAGCAGTGTCTCAGAACAAGCCCTTTGCAGAATCCTGGTAAAGTGACGTCACATTTCACAGGCCCCGCCCACGAGTGTTGATGGACAATGCTGTATTAGCATAGACCCCGCCCTCAGAGAGCTGTACACAGTCCGCCATGTTTATCCCCTCACCAGAGCATTCAACAGCAGCATTCAAGTAAGAAATGTGTTCTTAATAAAGCTACTAACGTTCATTTAGTCAAGAGCAGTGAGATGATTTTCTGATTTCTTCTGTTGTTTGATTCATACACTCATGCTACCACTGGGAGATATCATTAGGAAGCATGGCGTTAGTTTTCATTGTTATGCTGACGATACTCAGCTCTATATTTCTTCACGCCCTGAAGAAACTTACCAATTCACAAGATTAACAGAATGCATAGCTGATATAAAACATTGGATGACCGGTAATTTCCTGCAACTCAATTCAGAAAAAAACAGAATTTTTAATTATTGGACAAAAAAGCTCCACAAGTAGTAACCTAGAATACTGTCTAACACTTGATGGCTGCTCTGTCAAGTCCTCGTCGTCAGTGAGGAACCTGGGTGTGCTCTTTGATACCAATCTTTTGTTTGAAAGCCACGTTTCTAGCATCTGTAAAACTGCTTTCTACCATCTTAAAAATATACCTAAATTACGGCACACGCTCTCAATGCAAAATGCTGAACAGTTAGTTCATGCGTTCATGACCTCAAGGCTAGATTATTGTAATGCTCTACTGGGTGGTTGCCCTGCTCGCTTAATAAATAAACTCCAGCTGGTCCAAAACGCAGCAGCTCGAGTTCTTACTAGAACCAGGAAGTATGTCCATATTAGCCCAGTTCTGTCAACACTGCACTGGCTGCCTATTAAACATCGCATACATTTTAAAATCTTACTTATTACTTACAAAGCACTAAATGGTTTAGCTCCCCAATACTTGAGCGAGCTCTTAACATATTATACTCCATCACGTCTACTGCGGTCTCAAAATTCTGGCCAGTTGATAATACCAAGAATATCCAAATCAACTGCAGGCGGTCGATCCTTTTCCTATTTAGCTCCGAAACTCTGGAACAGTCTTCCTAACATTGTTCGGGAAGCAGACACACTCTGTCAGTTTAAATCTAGACTAAAAACACATCTCTTTACTGTGGCATACACATAAAACACTTTTTCAATGAAATGATTGTTAGGCTGCATTAACTAGGTCAGCCGGAACCGGGAACGCTTCCCATAACACATGATGTACTTGTTACATCATCAGAAGAATTGCATCTACGCTAATGATAGTCTCTCTGTTTTATCCCGAGGTTTACTGCAGTCAGCCGGATCCGGGCCGTATCCAGTTCAGATGGTGGACCTGCGCCCAGAGAAGACCAACACAGGACCCTGAAGTGTCTGCAGAGACCGTGATTAGACTCCCCCTGCAACTGCCTCATCGACACGGCATCTCAATAAACCCGTCTCCGGCGTGTTGACTCAGATTGTTCGAATATTACAATTAAATAATACTTAAATCGATATGTCATCCTCAATAAACCCGTCTCCAGCGTGTTGCTTCCGATCATTCGAATATAGCACTTTAATAATTATTTAATCAACATCATCCTCAATAAACCCGTCTCCAGCATGTTGCCCCCGGTCCCTCGAATATTCTGATCTATTATGACCTCTGAGCTGTAAAGCTGCCAGAATAATAATAATAATAATACGCTGTTTGATAATTGGCCAGAGGAGAACTGGCACCCCGACTGAGCCTGGTTTCTCCCAAGGTTTATTTTTCTCCATTAGGTCACCTAATGGGGTTTTGGTTTCCTTGCCACTGTTGCCACTGTTGCCTCTGGCTTGGCATGCCCAGTTGGGGACATTCAATTTTTCAACTAAACATCAAAATAAATCTAATTAATAAACTAAATTAACCATTTAAGCTAAATTACTGATCGAATTATTGATCTAAAGCCCACACTGTCATTGTATGATAATTGAAATGAACTGATGACATCAGCGTTTTTTCCAGAATGGCTATACAGCTGAATAAAATTATGCTGCATTATTTTCCTGTTTAACACTGTAAAGCTGCTTTGAAACAATCTACATTGTTAAAAGCGCTATATAAATAAAGTTGACTTGACTTGACTTGACTCATACAAAAAAGGTTCTATATGGCACCAAAAATGGTTCTTGGCTCGTAATCATAGGGGAACCTTTTTTAGTGCTATATAGCACCAATTTTGGTGCTTCAGTGGTTCTTCAGCGGTTCTTCAGAGGTGCTATATAGCACCTTAGTCAAAGAACCGGTGAAGAACCACTGAAGCACCAAAATTGGTGCTATATAGCACTAAAAAAGGTTCCCCTATATTAGGAGCCAAGAACCATTTTTGGTGCCATATAGAACCTTTTTTTTTTTTAGAGTGTATTAACAGCAGATATAGCAGTAGGTACTTGGTATATTACACTGCTTTCACTTTAGTAACGTTACAGAGATCTAACCTACACACACAGGATTTCTGTACTATCTGCATAAGTGCACAGACATAACCAACTGTGTTCCTGTGAAATTTGTGTGTTTATGTCATAACCGTGTGTGCATTTGACAATTTAATCGCAATAACACATGAAAGAGAGCTAGTCTAGTTTAACAGCCTACTCACGGACGCGCCGACATCCAGCTCTCTGTGCGCTTGGGTCGGGTGTGTGCGCTCAAGTTGAGAGTGATAAGACTTTAAAACGCATGCAGATGATAATATTTCATGATGATGAAGAACTGCAATGTCACATGAGCGTGTCTGCGATAGAGATGATCATCAAAACAAACAGATGTATCATGTTTTAGTTTTCATTTGAGTGTTCAGGAGCTGTGAAGGCTCCGCCCTCTGGGAAGGAGAGCAGCCGCTCATTTGCATTTAAAGGAGACACACAGAAAACAGCTCATTTTTCTCAAAACCAAAAATTGGCATTTTCAAAATGGTATATTAAGTGATCTTAATTTTGATCTGAAACTTCACAGACACACTCTGGGGACACCTGAGACTTATATTACATCTTGTAAAATGGGCATAATAGGTGACCTTTAATGCATCGTATTTCCATCTGGAGCATCAGTGAATGTTTCAACATTTTTTAGTAGTTGTGTTTGAGTCCCTCAATCATCCTGAGTGTGAAAAGATGATCTCAAATCATACAGTCACCGCTGGAGAGGGTTCAAATATGCAAAAGATGCTGTAAAACTGAAGAATGTGCAGTACCTAGAGGATTTTTCTGAAGAACATTGGGCAGTTTAACTGCTCAGGACAAACAAGAGACTCATGAACAACATCACAAAATAAAAAAACAGCCGTGGGTCATCCAGGGAACGACACGGTATTGAGAATTAATGGTTCATAAACTTTTGAACGGGGTTATTTTAATAAATTCAGGAATTTTTTTGTCTTGTGGACTATGTATGTAAACATTTTTTATGTAAAACATCTTATTCAGGACAGCACTAAATTATTAAATGTAACTAAACTCTTTTATTTAGTTAAAATTATTCACATTTTCACAGATTCTCCTAGTGGTTCACACTTTTTCTTGCCACTGTATATGAACAAACCCCTCAGTAAAAACCTTCAGAATATAGATAGAAATGAAATTGAAAAGTTTGGTGAATGTAAGTGCTACTGAAGCGAAGATTTCAGTGCAGGAAAAAGAAAACTCATTTTGAGAAAACCACCTTTAAAGAAATGTCCTGTAATTGAAATCTGCAGACACAAATAAAACGCTATAAAGGATACACTTAAAAGTGTATTTTGGAGGTTTTCTTTCCACTAGTCTAAAAAAAAAAAACACTTTATGAAAAGCCAAAAAGCCCAAAATCTCAAAATTGACAGATGCACGAAAAAACAGTGTTTACGCCTGTAGTGTCTCGCCTTAAGAGATGGTAACAAAACATAAAAAGGTGACGTTTGGTATACTATTTAGTAAAAGAATATGCGCTAAAAGCTGCATACAGTATGCGGTAAGCAAGTATACCATTCTGAACACAGCCTATTTCTGTCATGTTGCTTTGCATCGCCTACTGTTAAACTTCTGCTCCACACAGCTGAATATTAAACATTAAATACTTTCTAATTGGCAGTGATTTTGTCCCTTTGTGGCAGCATTTGGCTTTCAGCGAGCACAGAAAAAAAACATAGCATGCTGAATAATTTGTCACATTCTGCCTGGCTAGAGTGTGATTATAGGGAAAGAATATGTAAGCATTACCTTCAGGTCTCTGTGCACAATGCCCATATCATGCAGATACTTCACTGCATCTAAAATCTGACGAATGAGTTTGCTGGCATCTCTCTCTGTGTAGAAGCCCTTTTCAACAATCCTGTCAAAGAGCTCTCCCCCTGATACACTGTGAAGTCACACACAAACAATTAGCACTTACACTATAATGACATAAGCATTCAAAACTGCCATTTGAACAAGCGTCAGCCAGTATCTTAGTAAAGCATGATACTGTATGTCCCTATGGTTGGTGTGATCGTGAGGGGTGAGATTGTAAACTCACAGCTGCATGACCAGATACAAATGTGACTGACTTTCGAAGATGTCTTCCAGTGAAACAATATTCTCATGTTTTATTCTGAAAAGAAAGAGAAAAAGACATCAATGATTAGAACAGAAAATTGGCTTTTAGACTTGTAATATTCGCCCGACGGGCAGTAACACAGCTTTATTTTACAGTACGTTCACTTGCGTGTACTTACAGTGTACTTACCTAAGAAAGTATTGGGTAATATAAGGTAACTACATGTGTTAAGGTTAGGTTTAGGGTTAGTACCTAGTTATAACCTGTAATTACTATAAGTACATAGTAAGTACATGGGGAACAGGACTGTAAAATAAAGTGCTACCAAATAATTTATTGCTCTAAAGATTTCTTTTAATGCTCTATTCATGATGGCTTTCCTTCCGTCTCCCCTATTTTTATTTCACTTTCTCCGCGTCTTTTATGAAGCTACACCCGACCTACTCCGATCAGACATTTATAATATTCTGCTGCATCTCCATTTGACTTCCACTCTTTTGGTTGCAGTTTTTCACACCAATGGTGAAATTCTCTCGCTCTCTCTTAATTCTATTCGTATTCCTCCTCTTTGGTCCTTCTCCTTCACAATACTGCTGCAGGGAACCTCCATACCCTCTCAGCCTCTGTGTGTGCTGTTGCCCTGGCAACAGAGACACTAAAAATAGGACTATCTCCAGTACTCTTGACATTTCCGGTGCACACTTCTACGATTTCTCAAGCTATAGCACATTTTTATGGCACATATAGCATTTACAAGAGCTTTTCTTCTTTCGAGGAGCAATCTGGCTCTTAAGAGGAAAAGGAAGAGACCTTTCAGCATCTTGACTGCAACTTATCCTTAACACTAACACCTCACAAGGGCCAAACTCTTGGCAGCATCCGTCCTATATCTGCAGACAAATCATGACATGGATTCGCTTGCTCTCAAACAGTGCTGTCATCTGTTATTGGCCCCAAGTATTATTGTAAAGGTATGGTACAGGTAACAGGTTTCCTTCCTTTCTTCATGATAAATATACCCTGTTGGGCTGGGTAAAAAAAATCTCGATTTTAATCCATTCTCATTTTGAAGAACCAATATCGATTCTTAACCCACTGGTGTTGTTCGGTCATCGTGACCGAACAAGACAGGGATTTTTTTTTTTTATTTAAACCAAAAAACTTTTGCAAGAGTCCCTATGTGACCACAAAAAAAATAGTGGACTTCGAAAAAGCTGGTCGTAAAAAAATAAAATAAAATAGTCACACTTGTGTTGTTTGCGGCCAAAAACGACCGCCATAGGAAATGAATGGGAAATATGCAAAAATATGAAAATACTGATTATTTTTGTACAATCTACAAATCAGCCACGATGCAGAAAAAGTGTACAGCAATGAAGGGATGACACTCTAAAACATCAAGAGTACAAAACAGACACTCACTCGAGCAACACTACCATACACACAAATTAACTGGTGTGGCTGTAACAATATGGCCAAATTGAGCCAGAAGACTCAAATAAGAGGTTAAAATCAGGTTGATTAAAGGGGTACTTCAGCGCTGGGAAGATGAATGTGTATTTAAATTGGGTCATTTATGTAGTAGAAATGTGAAATTATTTTTGAATTTGGTGCCTTCTAGAAGCTTGCCTATGGAAGCTTAACTTTCATAGGAATTCATTGAAAAGTTAAACACTCACTTTGCTCCGCACCGCTCCTTTATTAATGCCCGATCCGAGCGGCCGTGCGCATTTACATTCTGTGAGTGAGATCCCTCCCCTGAGTGCGGGTTGATAACATGCAGAACTAGCTCCTTCTACTGGCTGTAGTCTCTCTGGCCAAAAAATCCTCAGATGACGCAAAATGACGATATTTGCGTCATCGGAGGATTTTTTCCAGAAATAAAATGCATAATTCTCTCGTCTCAGGGGGATATGAGGGGGGAAAGTACCATCGTTTGAATATACTACCGGGTTTCTACTGATACAAAACTTAATGCTAATCGCTGAAATAACCCTTTAAGCTCTGATAAAGCATTCATGTTCATTTTTGTTGAAATTTGATAACAAAATAAATGCAAAAACTGAGTGTTCGGACACTTTCGACCGCAAACAAAACAAGTGTGACTCCCAAGTGGGAGTCACCAGAGGGTTAAATCCCACAAATCAATGCTGCTTTCAGATGATGAATGAACAAAACTTTGTAACGTGCCTGCCATGTCAGGGTTCTGTCACTTCGGTCTAGTTTACTCTTGGTTTGTGACAGAGCCCTGACACTCCTGTGTTGTTTGTCTTGTCTTGTGTGAGCGCGCAGCTTTTTGCATGCTCGAGCTGCGTGCTCTTCTGTCCTTGTGAGTTTTCTGTGTGGGGCGTGGTGTTCGGATCCCAGCACTTCAGTCTAGTTTGGTTTTGGTTTTGTGTTGGGATTCGGATATTCATGCTCCATGTGTTTGTCTATTGTTGTGAGCGCACGGAAGGAGCATTTGCTCGTTCTTGTGCACTCTGTCTTGTCGTGTGAGTGTGCTCTCTTCTGTCCATGTGTTATGTTTTGTCTTGTGTTGAGTGCTTTCATGATGTCATGTTTGGTGTGAGCACATGTCCGTCATGTGTTTGATTGTGCCATGTGCTCTTGTCTATTGTCTAACCCCGCCCACCTTGTTTCCTGATTATTGGTTCATTTGCCCCACCTGTCTTCCCTCGTTACCCTCTTTTGTTTGCTCCCTATTTATTCTCCTTGTGTTTGCAGTCCTGTGCTGCATCGTCATCAACTGTTACCCGTTGAACATACCTCATGTTTCCCTGCTCAGTGTCAAGTCAAGAAGTCAAGTCTTGTTGTTTGTTATGTTTTCCCCCTCGGGTAGTTTTTGTTTGTGTTTTGTTCTATTTTTTAATAATAAAGCCCATAATTTCTCCTGTGATTGAGTCCTCGTCTCATCCCTACGTCAAACCTGACAGCCATCTAATAAATCGCAATAAGCTTTGTCACTTCTGATATGAAACAGTGTCTCAGCTTTCGAATTCTGTCAAATTTATTACAAAATTAAAACAATAAATACTGTTTTGACGCTCTTTAATATGGCGTGAGAGATCATGGCATCTTCAGTTCAAGCGAAGATGCACAGATAATCTCTTCCGCTTTATTGCTTGGTTACAGCATGAAATAGAGTGGTGCAATGGGACTACAGAGGCTGTCGGGGATATTAAACATTATTACACTGATCAGGTAAAGTCCGCTTTTACAGCCTCATTATGCTTGTAATTGTGCTCTTATAAACTATTCTAACTCAAACCTCGTGGGAAAATGTTTTTAGATAAAAACTGAAAGAGTTGTCAAAGCTTATTGATGGTGACGATGAATTCATGGGACTGTGGTGTAGTGTGTTTATAGCCTACCTTTAGTTTTTTACTTTTTTTTTTTACTAAATGCTACTGCATTTAGGCTTCAAAAATCATAAAACTTGTGTTCATCTGTGAAAATGATTTTGATGGACAAAACGTGCAAGTAAAATAAACTTGTGTTGATCACAGAGCTTGTTTTTAGTGATAATCAAAAAGCCTATGGGAAAATCCTATTGAGTTTTTGTTGAGGGAACCGATGCGATGCCAACTTCCGGTTGGCCTACAAAGTGACGTCATACCTGCACCACTCTATAAACATAAATGAACCTCAGAAGGAATGTTGAAAGATACAGTAAAACTTACAGAATTCTGTGTAATCCCTCAATTAGTGTTTCAACCGTGGAAAGATGTCAATAAAACAGCTTGTAAACAATGTCACGTAATGTTATATTTACCTCAGAAAAGCCATTCAATGTCCAAAGACTTGTTAGTCTGCTAGAAAAATGATAAATATATGCGCTAAATTGCATATTCATTGCATTTCTACTTAACCTGTTCTGCAATATTTAATGTATGTTCGAATAAATCCGTCAAGTTATGTCACCATATTAGTAGAAACATCTTTGTCAATAAACATTTATTATTATAATGGTTTTATTATAAAAATAAATATGCAATTTAAATGTAAGTACCCTACAAATCAGTTAGTTGTAACCTTTAATATTATACTGATGTACCAACTGAGGTTCTCTCCCTGTATAGTTTACAGCATTAGTTGAGAGTTTTTTTGGTTTTTGCCATGTACTGTTAGCCTAGATATCTAGACGCACCCTAGCGGCAGCAAATCTAATTTGCAGCCAGGGTCGTCTAGCAACTCTACGTTGGCTTGCGAGCTGGAAAAATCAAACTCTGGTCAGGCCAATCACATCGTGTTTAACATAATGACGGCAGAGTTACGGCGTTTCTGCGTGCTACTTGTAAACAAAGAAGCTGGCGAACAGCAGTCTTTCGAATCGGCTTTGGCCGCGACTCTGGAAGACCAAAAGAACAAAGAACGGCACTGAAGTCATTCTTAAGAAAGGAAGATATGTTCGAAGTTTCACCGACCGGATACGGCGACAGTTTCATCTATCAACTAGCTCCGCTTCACCTTCTTCGTTGCTCTGGTTGGTTGTAGTGCTATCCTATTGCGTGCAGAAGGAATTAGAAAGACAACCGTTTATCCCGCCCCTCGGATTGAGCCCTGCTCCAATGGTGTGGCTTGTCAGGCTAATGTACTTTACCTGATAGGCCCCAATGAACAAAATCAAATCGCAAGCTTGTGAATTGAATCGAATTGTGAAATGCCCAGCCCTCCCGTCTTCAGCTGGTTTCGATTTTTGACCTGCCAGTTGCCCATCCTGACAGGCAAACCTTCATGTTCATGAAAGAGTCGGCTCTGACCTGTGTAACACAGCAATCTCATTCTCAATGCTGTTCTCCTTTCCCTCCAGTGCTTTCTTAGGGATGCATTTAATGGCCACGAGTCGCTGGGTCTTCTTCTCCTCAGCCAGGAACACCTCAGAGAACGCCCCCCTGGAGAAAAGGAAAGATGCATTTAGTTCTGTTGGACTTTTAACTTTCCCCATCGGACCCTTATGTTTTTTATACATTGACTGAGAGTACAGAGAGTAGAGATAAACCAATATATCAGCCAGGGCTGCATTTCCCAAAAGTAAATGCACCAAAAGGTTTCTATGATCTACTTAGGCTTACAAAGCTTTTGATAAACGCAGCTCAGGCTGATTAATCGACCAATATTTGGCCATTTCAAGATGACCAACATCATCAGCCAATAACTATAATCAAATTAATATACTTTTAATATTGGTAAGTGTACATTTCAATTGTATTAATTATACATACACATTTGTAATAATTGTAAATACATATTTAGTGTAATTAGTAAATGTTAAAAACTGTAATTAACATGTTCTAATTTTGCCACCAATATATGATATAAATCTGTGTTTTGCTAAAACTGCAGTTTTTTTTTAAAGTTAGGAGTAAAAACGAATGAAAAAAATGAATAAAAATATCATTCAAAAGTTTGGGGTCGGTAAGATTTTAAAAATGTTTTTGAAAAAAGCTCACCAAGGCTGAATTTATTTGATCAAAAATACAGTAAATCAGTAATATTGTGATATTACTACAATGTAAAATTTCCTATTGTAATGTATTTTTAATATTTTAAAATGTAATTTATTCCTGTGATGGCAAAGCTGAATTTTCAGCATCCATTACTCCAGTCTTCAGTGTCAAGTGATCCTTAAGCTCAAGAAACATTTCTTATTTTTAATCAGTTTTGAGGAAACCATTAAAACATTTTTTTTTAGGATTCTTTAATGAAATGTATTGAAAAATAAATATTATGTAACATTATAAATGTCTTAACTGTCACTTTTGATCAATTTAATACAAGCTTGCTGAATAAAATAATTAATCTCTCTAAAAAAAATATTATTACAGGGAAAAAATGTACTGAGCTTAATTTTGAATGGTAGGCCTAGTGTAACTCTGAACAACTCTAAAAGTTAATTCACATATGTTTTTCTAAATCATAGATGGAAAAAGCAGGAAAAAAGGTCCTTTTACCCTTTAGCGGTAACTTGACCCTGGCTGTTGTTCAACACAACACAAAAGGGACGTAAACAGTGCAAACACTTTTTTCCCGGGTTTTTTTTTTCTTTGTGTGCTGTCTGTGCACAAGAAATATTGTGAAAAGCTGATATTTTATCAGGTCAGACTTGTCAGGTGGGGAAAGATGAAACAATGTGCTGTAAGTCTGCACTCTCCAGAGGGACACAGGTTGTGCCAGAAAAAGACAAACAGCACAAGCTGTTTAATCATCCAAGGAATGTTTCAATGTGTTTAGGCATCTGGGTATGTTTTTGTATTATTTCGAGCAAGTTTTTACCCTTAGATGCAGACATAACACATTTATTCTCATGCTCTTCCTTAAACACAAAGCCTGTGTGTTAAAACAAGCACTGTCATGTATAATCTAGCTGTCCCAAACACGCACTCCCTAAACTGCCTTCTTAATCACAGAGGGAGCAATTAAACACAATTTGCCACTAAGGAAAAGAGAAATAAACAAGTCAGAGAATAAATGACAGTAGAGGAAACTTCCAAGTCCTCACTTCCAAGGCTACATTTTATAGCTGTTAAATGCTAATTGTGATTTCAAACATTTGATTCATATTTTTAAATATATCAGTTTCAAACTATTCAAAATTATCATCTCTAATACAAATAAGTACATGGACGTTTTGCAGCACCGTGCTCTTAAAGAGGCCATATTATGCCCTTTTCAAAGTCTTGATTTAGATTTTTGTGTCTACTAGTTTTCATGCTTGAATGTTCAAAAAAGGCATGCTTTTTCATATATTTGTTGACAATTGTCAACAATTGTTCACTGTTGCCGCACCTCTCTTCTTAGTCTGCCAGTAACACTCTCTTTAGTTTAGGGGTGCTTCTCAATACTCAAATTGATGCTTCCTTGTTTTCCTCGCTCCTCCGCCCTCAAGCCCGTGACCTGGAAACCAACTGAATTCAGACATCTTGAAGCACATCTCAATTGTCTAATTGCACCGTGAGGAGGTGAGGAAGCTTCCTGTGGAGTCATGAGAGAGGCCTTCCCTCGCATCCCAATGGGAGCTAAGACGCAAGGAAAGGAAACAAGGATGATCAAATAAGAAATGAGAAGCACCCCCTGTCTCCCAGTTCCTGCTTCTGAAAAGCACATTGTGCTCTGATTGGTTGGCTGGACCAGTGTGTTGTGATTGGTCATACGCTGCATGTGTGTTACGGAAATGTCACACCCCTTTCCCATAACTGCGAATTTCAACGCACTACGAACACAACTTAACCAGGTCTCATCCCTTTTTTGTGTGTATGCTAACTAGAACACCCTAGAAACCACCTAGCACACAACCACATAATGCCCTGAGGCCTGTTGCATGAAGCTAGCAGAACAAACTCTGAGTTTCAGAGTAGGTTTAGAGTTGTCAAATCCAGATAAATCCAACCTGGTTTAGATCAGGTTCAGTGGTCTCACAAAGCTCAGTATAAAGGTTCTCTGTCAACTCAGGTTTGATCCAGAGTTTGCAATTAAAGGGGCTGTATGTAAGTTTTTCACTTTACTAAAGCATAAAAATACCATAATATGTTTGCAGATATTTAGGTATATATACACTAAAAAAAAAGGTTCTATATAGCTCCAAAATGGTTCTTGGCTCGTAATCATAGGGGAACCTTTTTTAGTGCTATATAGCACCAATTTTGGTGCTTCAGTGGTTCTTCAGCGGTTCTTCAGAGGTTCTTCACAGGTTCTTTGACTAAGGTGCTATATAGCACCTCTGAAGAACCGCTGAAGAACCACTGAAGCACCAAAATTGGTGCTATATAGCACTAAAAAAGTTTCCCCTATGATTACGAGCCAAGAACCATTTTTGGTGCCATATAGAACCTTTTTTTTTTTAGAGTGAACGCTAAATACACCTATACTCATTTCTCAGAAAAACAAAGCTACATCCAGTTATCCTTCTTTGAAAAGTGCGTTCCGTGTCGGAATGTCTGTTTTTGTTTTGTTGCCATGGAAGCCAGCAAACAAACTGGGTCCGAGAGCACAGATTCTACTCGGCCTTGGCATCCATCTAAAAAACTCTATGAACGAGAGCATATTAAAACACAGATAAATCAACTAATCAACTTGCAGTGTGGCTTCCATTCAATTGCACTAGCTCCTATTGCTCCTCAAGCTGGCAACACGCGTGAGCATCGAGTCCGAGGAGGAGGGGGGCGGGGGAAACAACGATCATCGATATTTTGAATTTGGACTGCAGTACCTATTTCGACCACTAGCTGTCAATTAGGCTTGCTGCGATAGTCGGTGTTGCCGGTGTTACCAGTGTTCAGGCAAAACACCGGTTACATCACTTGCCCACCGCGGCACCACCCCCACCGTTGTTTAGATTTTTATAGCAATAAAATAATTTAGTTTAGTTAACAGACAGACACTACAATTTAAAACTGAATGTGTCTGCTCAGTACAGCATGAGCCGAATGAGAGTCGCAGCACAAACGCAGCAGGAGTCAGATTTCATTCATTCATCGAGTGATGAGCTGACAGACAAGATGATCGCAGAAGATTTGGTTTCAAAGCGAAATGTAAAAGCGCCTATTTAAGTGAGTTTGTCATTGTACTGTTTTGTTGTTGTGTTTTTCATTAAGAATAATAGGCTAATGAACCCACAATTCAAGCAACCTGCCCCCGAATTGGCGCTAATTCTAAACCGAAAGTAAAATGAGCAAGGCCACACGGGCATTCATTCACGGCCGCACAGTCCTCACACATTTACGGCCACACAGTCATTCACGGTGCGTGTCCAGTCTGGTGCGTTTTCAGTTCATGCCTATGGAAGCTTAACTTTCATAGGAATTCATTGAAATCTCTCGCTTTATGAATGCCTGAGCGATTGTACGCATTTTACTTTTGGTTTTAAATTAGCGATTTGAAAAGCCCCTGCCGGTGATACCAGGTTTATCAGTGTTGTCACATGTCGATTAACCGGTGGGAAAATTGTATCACCATCACATCCCTACTGTCAATCCTACGTACTGCACCTTTAACCCTGAAGCGCGAGCACCTGAAAGTGTGACGTGCGGCAAAGAGCCGATCACACGGAAAATGCAGAGAGTCAGTTTGATTCACTTTCTTTTTCATTGTTTTGAATATTATCATAAAATGAAAAGCGTTTACAAGGCAGGAATAAACTCTGCTGCTGCAGCAAAGTTTGAGAAGGCAGCTGAAAGAAAATATCTGACTACTATGCCTAATAATTATGGGTTCATAAAGAGCTCAAATGAATACACACTGTTTAAACGCATTATATATGAATGCATGTATTATATTTATATTAATTTAAAAGCAAAGTTTAATATTACGCGTCAATAATATAATAATTATATTAATATATTAAATTAATTAAAAGTAATTATAATATAATCTAAATATAATAAATAATTAGCAACAAAAGAGCAATTTTATCTCTAAAGTTTTTTCCTACACTGCTTTAATTTGGAGAGAGAGATACAGAGGGAGTGGCTTTTTTTGCATCAGATACATGTCACTTTACTCACAGCTGATTGGTCCAGTTTGACTTTGCGATCTCTAACCCAGAATAAAACCTGCTCCGGAGTAGGCTAGCCGTGTAGCATAAGTTGCCGATGAACACCGCTAAAAACCAATCCACCTTCTTGAGCCCGAAATGTGCGCTCAAACTTATCTCGAACTTACCAGGGAAAGCAAATGAAACCAGCGTCGTGCAATAGGCCACCGGCAACCGTGGTTTACACATTAATGTTCACATTACAATACAATGTTTGCATTACATAAACTATTTAAATATGGTACAAGGTGTTGAGAGACTCGACATGAATATTAAATATTACCAAATATTTAAAAGAACAGTTTGAGAATGTCAGTAAAATTTGTCTGAATGTGTTGGCCAAGTCATTGTGCTTCATGTGTGCAATTTTCAGATTTTACAGTATTTAAAAAATATTTGTGCATGCGTGCCTGTCTCATTGCACGGCTGCGAAATTTCAATTAAAAGGACCTTATGATATGTTGTTGTTGAGATAATCAAAATAAAATTGAAGTCTCCAATGGCCTGGAAGCCACACTAGTGAGTCATGGTCACAGCAGGGTTGTTTATTGAGAGAGAGCAGCTCATACAGCGCTGCAGCTGTCAACAAACTTTCTACTGGACTTGTATCACAGAGTTATCAAAGTGCCTTAAGTGGAGGGGGTGGGGGACGAAAAGGAGGTCGGGAAGAAAGAAAGAAAGAAAGAAGAAAAGAAAGAGAGAGCGAGAGGAAATGAAGAGTGCGAGAGCTGTGCTGTTGCCGTGAGACATGGTGTAATTAAGGCCTCCCATGGCTTCCTGTGGGTAAAGGAGAAGGAAGATGGGAGAGAGAATGGAGATTAGGAAATGATACAAGACAGCCTGTGTGGGTGTTTGGGTCTGTAAATAAGAAAATTGTTTCGCAGAGACATGTAGCTGATGGAATGCCTTACATATGTTATGAGGCCAATAATTTCCCAACAGCAGCAGCTCTGTGCACTAAAATAGATTTATAAAATGCTCATGGCGTAAAGAGTTTCTTTAGTGAAAACATCTCCACTGAAAGGATAATTACAAACATTCATAATCATAATAGTTTACATTACACTTTTTCATTACATAAAATGCTGAGGGACTCTTACTGGCAATTATTAGATTAGCTAAAGATAAAGAAACTTGCAAAATGCTGTATGTATGAATCGTATAACGAAGAACAACGAATTAATATGCAAGGGCATTTTGAGAATTAAATTTGTCTGAATGTGTGGGCCCAGTCATCATGCATCATGTGTACAATTTTCTTAAGATACAGTATTTGAAAATATTTCTGCTGCTACATTATTGTTCAGTCCTAGTGTCGTGGCTTCTAAGATCAATTTAAACGTTTTACCCTCCATCCCTAGTCCATCTCTGGATCGTAATATTTATGGGGGCTCGTACGGGATCTAAAATACCCATCCTGCCACAAAAAAAGTCTATATACATGTCGTTCGTACTGGTGCAAAAGCGGCCTTGTTTTCAGCTAGCGAGCTGTGTAGGCAGCAATGTTGCAGTGTAATGCGTGGTATCGTGCTGTCTGTGGTTTACCTGATAACATTAGTAAACAAGGCCATGGGCCCTATTTTAACGATCTGAGCACAGGTGCACTTAGGGCGTGTCCGAATCCACTATTGCTAGTTTAAAGGGCTAGTTCACCCAAAAACAAAATTTTTATGTTTATCTGCTTACCCCCAGGGCATCCAAGATGTAGGTGTCTTTGTTTCTTCAGTAGAACACAAATTAAGACTTTTAACTCCAACCGTTGCAGTTTGATAGTCGTATAATGCATGTCAAAGGGGATATTTTAGAGTATGAGAGCAATGAGAGTAAAAACACAAAGACATACGAATGCTTATTAAGCCATGCAGCTCGTGGTGACACATTGATGTCTTAAGACACGAAACGATCGGTTTCTGCGAGAAACCGAAAAGTATTTATGTTATTTGTTTACCTCTTATCAGAATGTCATTTAGTATTCCCAGCGCCATAACTTCCGGCGAATAAGGTCAAAATACTGGCGCGATCAAAGATATATATACGTAGATGCCTCATTCGACCAATCCGCGCAGGCACTAATGAGGAATCTATGAATATAGCATTTTTTATGGACTTCAAAAACAGAGCAACTATTACTGCTATTATAATGCTTGGATTAGCCAGAACATTTTTAATATAACTCAGATTTTATTCGTCTGAAAGAAGAATGTCATATACACCTCGGTTGACTTGAGGGTGAGTAAATCATGGGCTAATTTTCATTTTTGGGTGAACTATCCCTTTAACAATGTAAAAAATGGTCAGCGCGCCAGGCACATGGTCCAAAAGGGTTGTATCTACTCTTAATGAGTCATGGGTATGTTCACCGTATCCCAATCAGAGTCTCATCTCCCATTCCCTTTAAAAGCCAGTTGCCCTTGCACCATGGCGGATTAGCTATTTACATAGTGGAATTTGCGAACGGAAAGACTGAACGCTTCTCCAGAGCGAGATCCTTTTATTTGTAAAATTGAAAAATATTTGTGTCCTGCTGCTTGTTACACACGTCCCTGTGTGTGTAACAAGCAGAGTGTACGCGCATTGTGCATGCTTTTGGAT
The DNA here is from genome assembly GCF_949357685.1 of Gobio gobio. Lineage (NCBI taxonomy): Eukaryota > Metazoa > Chordata > Actinopteri > Cypriniformes > Gobionidae > Gobio > Gobio gobio. The sequence goes on along the minus strand of NC_137110.1, from coordinate 9,943,904 downwards.
TCGTTTAAGTGTGTTTGAATTCAATCTTTCAGAATGTCTAGAGTTATTCTAGCAATACTAACACTGCATTTCTTTTGTTCTTTTGTACCTGAACCAATGTACCTGACCAGGGATGCGTTTCCCATACCACTACGTAACTCACTGCTTCACTACCATAGTACGATGCATCGTTGATGAAATCAACTAGCCAGTCACGACTGTTTCCTGAAACCGTATTGTTGTAAATTTGTCTTTCAACCACGTTGGTTGATGATGTCACGCAGATGGTGGATTAATAACTTCTTTTAATTATTCAGTTTGCGATCTAATTAATGCCTGATTTTTAGCTATAAATGATGGACATGTCATCTGTTATTTTGCTTTATTTCCAGACTCAATCATAGTCTCATTCCTACGTATTAGAGCACGTATCTTCAAAAAATTACAAATTAATGCCCAGTTTCACAGACAAAGCTTAAGCCAAGTCCTAGACTAAAATGCATTTTTGAGCGGTTTTAACTGAAAGCAACTTGCACTGACATATCTTAAAATATGTCTCTGCCATTGTTTTGTCTCAAGATGGCATATATATATATATATATATATATATATATATATATATATATATATATATATATATATATATATATATATATATATATATATATATATATATATATATATATATATATATATATATATAATCAATGTAAATATATAAATTATACTGAATGTCAGTTTGCTTATTTTGCTCAAGATAAGGATTTATTATGTCCACGTCATGCAAACAAGAAACTATGCTTCTATCCACCTTTTTGTACTGTTCACGAGGAAGACTTGGCTCATTTTGTTTTACAACTGGGATTTATCTTTAAAATTTTGGCCTGATGTTAGTTCTTTTCTATTTGCCCCAGGAAATGTGAATTTTAAATTATCTCTAAAAGATGTTTTATGTTCTTTCTCACACAGAAGCTAAATGTGGTGAACTTCTACATTTTGCATGGTAAACATTACATCCATAAACCAAAAAATACCTAAATGTAATTTATTCCAAATAGAGATGGAATCATTGAAGAAGTCCTTAAAGTAAATTAATAACAAAACAAAAAAAAGACATTTTGTTCAACTTTATGGAGAAATTCTTTATAATGTAATGTCCCCACTGTACTTCACCAAATTCTTTGAATCTTGAATGAGTCCCAAGGAAAAAGGAAGAAATATTTGCTTGCTGTTTGTTTGTTTTTGTCTTTTTTTCTTTACCATCCAGATTGTTTACAGCTATGTGATTTCTATCATTTGAAGCATTCTTTATTACTGTATGTTGTAACCAGTTATATGACTCATTTGGTTACATAAAAAAATGCTTCTAACCCCAGGTCGAGAGCTGTTGTTTCAACCACACAACTTTGCGAAGCTGTTGGCGAATGTCTGTGGGATCTATGGTTCCGGGAAACACAGACTCATTGAACTATGCTGATAACGATAGTTGGGTAACGATGCTTTTGGGAAATTCACCACAGGGAAATAATCTGCAAAGCAATATTCCAGTCATTCAAAGAGTTTGTGCCGCAACACGGATTTAGTGTCTCTCATTATTATTCAAACGCCAGAAACAACTACATTTTTTTGCATATTATGCTTATTACTATACTTATACTTATACTTATTACTATAAATTCTCAATTTAATTTATTTAAGTACTCTTTGAAGTGTCTTAATTTTGTTTTTTCCTTGGCAAATTTTGATAATTTGTGATACAAAAAGAAAGACTTGCCACTTAGAATCACACCGACTCGCTGCAACAAGCTGTGATTAATAATGAAACAAAAATGCTGTATGAGTGGCCCTGTTTTCTTTTTTATGGATGTCTTTTAAAAGGCTAGGTTGTTTGGGGAGCTTTATTTGTCATTTTAGATTCCCTTAGAAAGCTGTATAGGTTAGGGTATTACTACTGACGTCATACCAGCCTGATGAAACTTGCAAAAAAAACTGTCTTCCTGGTAAACTAAGCGTCTACACAAATTCTCCTTTCAAAACTTCGGCCTCATTTTGTTTAGGAAGGTTGGGCATCAACAATGGGACTTTCCGGACAAAAACAGCTTAGAAGTTTCATTCATCCTGCTTCTGTGACATAAACTTTCATCTAAAAATAAAATATCTCATCCTGTCACCATAGCAACCAGTCCCCTTTGACCTCGTATGCCCACTTTGTAAATAAGATGAGCTCTGTGAGCAGCTGAGAACAAAACGGCAAAGTCAAAGTAATGTTTGAATTCTGTAAGCTTTGAAAGAGCACAATGATAAACCATACTCGCATTTTGTTTCCTAAATATCCATATTTTCAACAACTAATCACTGCCAAAACACTGACACACTGTCACAAATCTAGGATACTATCCTCCCTGTTGAAAAAAACAGCATGTGCGGGTTAGGTATGTTTTGAAGCATGACAGCTGGTTTGAGCTGGTTTAAACTGGTCCTTAGATGTTCATGAGCTGGTTTAAAGGATCACGCCGACTTTTTGGGACTTCAGCTTATTCACCGTATCCCCCAGAGTTAGCTAAGTCCATACATACCATTCTCATCTCCATGCCATAACTCTGTCTGACGCACCCACCGCTAGCCTAGCTTAGCACAAAGACTGGAGGTAAACGGCTCCAGCTAGCCTACTGCTCAATAAGTGACAAAATAACGCCAACATTTTCCTATTTACATGTTGTGATGTGTATAGTTACATCGTGTACTAAGACCGACGGAAAATGAAAAGTTGTGATTTTCTAGGCCGATATGGCTAGGAACTATACTCTCATTCCTGCGTAATAGTCAAGGAACTTTGCTGTCGTACCATGGGTCTTTGTGCTTAGCTAGGCTAGCGGTGGGTGCGTCAGACAGAGTTATGGCACGCACGGAGATAAGAATGGTATGTATGGACTTACCTAACTCTGGGGGATACAGTGAATAAGCTAAAGTCCCAAAAAGTCGGCGTGTTCCTTTAAGCTGGCAAGTGCTGGTCCTAAGAAACTCCAGCTCAGGACCAGCTTAAATCAGTTCCTGACCAGCTTAAACCTGCTTAAACCAGCTCAAACCAGCTTCCATGTTTCAAAACTTACCTAACCAGTATATGCTGTTTTTTTTCTTCAACAGGGTCTTGTCTTACAAAAACACACCTTCTTACAATAACAATATAAACAAACTGTTATTTGCATATTAGTTAGCGCAATGGCTTAAGCACTTATTCATAACATCTCCAAAGTACCACCCTTTCTTCATTATGTTAACAGTCATGTACATTCGTATAAACTGTATAAATTGCGATATGAAAAACAAGCAGACTGGATCTGACTGTTAGCACAACTCTAATCTCTTATGGCTAGATAAAGTCTCTCAATATAGGCCTACTGTAGCAAAGTTAAAAAGTCTCTTTAACATTACATTACACGTTTACCATGTTTTTAATCGTCCTCCTCTATTAAAATCCGGGTCTGCAGCTAGATAAGCCAGAGCAGATACAATTCCCCCAGAATAAATCAATTGACTCCACTCAAAGAATTCACGGATAAACCAATTCTATAATCTACTTTAGAAAAGAGGCTTTCTGTCAACACATACAGTTAAATCCTCTGAACAACGCCTTACTGGCAAACTAGTCAAAACCGCATCACGCTGTGAAAACAAAGCTGGGTTAGAGATTTGTCTATGCAGAGAAACCGTTCCATTTAGTCTATAGTTGCATTCATGTGAGATTAATTGTGCAGAACAGACAAAAGAACACTTTTTTGATTTATGACCTTACAGTGTGTGGTCTAAGAGTACAGAATGACAGAAATCTTTTGAGCAACCTTTCTAAAGATTAGCCAGGTAAAATTTCCCACAACATTTACAGAGACAGCTTCTGCAATTCTATTGGTACAACATACATCAAAGAAGGTCTCCTTGAGGTTTTGGACTTTACCATGATATAGCACTCTCTCTCTCTCTGTTTATTTCTGCTGATGGGGCAGATAGGTCCCAGCTGCGGCAATTTTGCCTACTACACAGTCCGCTTTAGTTCATTCAGCTCTCTGTAGAATTTGTTGTTTGCCGACTAAAGAAAACAAGCATGGCATTTGGCTCTCAGCACAAAACTAAAATTGCTCATTGACATTGATAGTTATGTTGTACCACTAACTGCACTGCTCCAGTCCAATGCAGAATATGTAATACAGCTGTAGTCATAGAATCAAGCAGCATGTCCACCAGTGTTGCCAGATTTTCACAACAAAACCCGCCCAACTAGCCCAAAACCAGCCCAAATGCGTTTTGGGGTGGGGGTTAAAATCGCAGTCCGGGGGGGTGAAATTAGTTTTTTTTTGGCAGGGTTACATGCTAAAATTCACATTCCCAGGGCTAAATAACACATACTTGGGGTCGCTTCAATCCGCGGACATGAAAAACAGCCAGCGGCAACAGTGTTAAAGTAGCCCAATTCTGCGGGAAAACCGCAGACTTGGCAACACTGATGTCCACAGACATGTCCACTGACCGTCTGATGGATGTGACAAGCAAGACTGATTGGCTGACTTGGATAAAATTGTCTGCCAAATGTTTAAATATATAAATGCGATGTACAGCAAGTTCCAGGAGACGAGGAGCACAGATTTTTATCAGTTAGGCAAGACACAACGGGCTTCATTTATAAAAAAATAATTTGTGTAAAATCATTCTACCGTAAATTGTCACATCAAATGCAATGCGCTGATTATATAACAATGTGTCTACGCTAGAAGAGACCGATGTCACATTGCTTAAGGCTGTCAGCGCTGGAAGTGTTGAAGCTGCGTGTCACCTAAGGCTTGATTTCAGGAGCTGTAAAATGCATTGTTTCCTACTTTATTGTTCATCAGAAATACATTACAAATGACTTTGTATGGGCCATTTTATAACCACATGCATACATAATGCTACTGTTGCATATACACTCTAAAAAATGCTGGGTTAAAAATAAACCAATTTGTTTTGAAAACGGACTAACCCAGCAATTGGGTTGTTTTAACCCAGCGATTGGGTTGTTTTAACCCACCAACTGGATTGTTTTAAGCAAACATTTAACCCAACCGCTGGGTTAAAACAAACCAATTGCTGGGTTAGTCCATTTTCAACCCAACTTGGGTTATTTTTAACCCATCATTTTTTAGAGTGTTATCATGGTTAGAAACTAAATACTTGAATTAGTAGGCCAGAAACCAGACACATCATTATCATTTCACATGATTTTTTAAAAGTTTTTTTGAAAGAAGTCATTTATGATCATCAAGGCTGCATTTATTTGATCACTATTTCAATTTTAAATTTTAAAACATTTATTTATCAGCAATAACTCCAGTCTTCAGTCACGTGATCTTTTAGAAATCATTCTAATATGCTGATTTGGAGCTCAAGAAACATTGATTATTATTTATTATGCTGAAAACAGATGTGGTGCTTAATATTTATCAGGATTATTTGATGAATAGAACAGCATTTATATGTAACAGAAATATTATAACATCATACATGTCTACTGTTAACTTTGATTGCTTATTGTTACTTTTAATGCATACTTGCTGACTAAAAGTATTGATTTCTTTCAAGAACGATGTCAGTCAATAAATGATATTTCTACATAAATAAAGTCAAAAAAAGTCAAAAGGGAAATTAAAGTGGCTGGAAAAACTGTTAAATAGAAAAGTGGGATCTGTCAAATAAAGGTGCTTTGCAATTTGCCCCAAGGGACACTTTTCAGATTTAAGTTTAACCAATCCTAAACATCATATAAAATAAAATAACTGCAGTTGGCCTCTTTGTACGTTGTTAAGACTCTTTCTGTTGAAGTATAATGTTCTTGTTCTTTCCCAGAATAAGGTGCAAAGTGGTCCAAACTATATGCTGATAGAACATAAAGGTATTAAAGTCAGCATGAAGTGAAAGTATTTTCTTCCCTATCGTATAAGTAAACTGCTCAAACTAAAAAAATGTAGGGCGGGACTTGATTTTGTCCATCAGGAATCGATTGGATGGTTGTGGTTTGCTTTTGCTGTGATCACATGTGAGTGTAGAGATGTACCTGAAGCGTAAATCCAAATTCGGAAAGGCAGGGAAAATGAATAACACATTCTACAGAGCCCCTAAAGGGACATGGTTAGGCTTGCTGCATCACCTGAAGATAGTAAGGAGAGATGACTGACAGGATGATATCTTATCTTGTAAAATGTGTGGTCAGTACCGCTGCTCCCTATACACAGAGTAAGCATGATCGCAAATTGGAAACTGAAAGTAAAAAGCAAGCGTGCATTCAAAAGCAATATCAAAACCCCGCATATTGATAGCGGCTCTGTGATGCCTGCAAAGTATATACAATATAATTAACCAACTAAATAATTGTGAGAGAATGCAAAAGCATTGACAGTATGTTTTTCTCCCATCTCATATTTTTCCCATCACCATGTCCCTTTAAGGGCTCAGTAGAATACATTATTTCTTTTCTGAACATAGTATTGGGCTTTCGGCACATCCCTATGTGAGTGACAGGTTGTCCCGCCCTCAAGTATTTTTTCCCTACTATGGTAGTCAATGGTTGCTCTATCTGCTTGGTTACAAACATTCTTCAAAATATCTTCTTTTGTATTCAGCAGAAGAAAGAAACTCATACAGGTTTGGAACAACTTGAGGGTGCGTAAATGATGACAGATTTTTCATTTTTGGGTGAACTATCCCTTTAATATTATAAAGCGACGAGAATATTTTTGGTGCACCAAAAAAACGAAATAAAGACTTCTATAGTGATCGCCGATTTCAAAGCATCGCTTCATGAAGCTTCGGAGAGCTATGAATCAGCATGTTGAAGCGCGTGTCAAACTGCTTAAATCACGTGACTTTGGCGCTCTGAACCACTGAATCGAGTCACTGATTCATAACTCTCCGAAGCTTCATGAAGCAGTTTTGAAATATACAAGTCGTTATTATGTTTTTTTGGCGCACCAAAAATATTCTTGTCGCTTTATAATATTAATATTGAACCACTGTACTCACATGAACTGATTTAAATATGTTTTTAGTCCATTAATGGATCTTGAGAGAGGTTATGTCATTGCTGGCTATGCAGGCTTCACTGAGCCATCGGATTTCAACAAAAATATCTTCATTTGTGCTCCGAAGATGAACGGAGGTCTTACGGGTGTGGAACGGCATGAGGGTGAGTAATAAATGACATTTTTTTTTTTTTTGGGTGAACTAAGCCTTTAAATATGGATATTTTTCTTACAAAAACCAATCGATTCGCGTCAGAAGGCCTTTATTAACCCGCAGGAGCCATGCAAAGTACTTTTATGATGGATGGATGGATGGATGCACTTTTTTGAGCCTCGTGAGAAAGAAGAAAGTCATATACACCTATGATGGCTTGAGGGGGAGTAAATCATGGGCTCATTTTCATTTTATAGTGAACTAATCCTTTAAGGACTGAGGTATAGGGACAACATCGGTCAAGATTAACAATCGCTCCACAGTGATGCTAAGAATGCATCTCTGGTGATTGTGTAGCATGCACAGCTCCAAAGAAGGGGATTTAACATGAGGCTGGCCATGTGAACTCAAGCTGAAGTAAGCATGCCCAAATGATTATGTTATGCCATCTGAAATAGCAGTCATTCTGGCCGCAGGAGGGGAGAGACACTCATAACAACCCCCTGATGAATATTATATGCTTGTGTATGTGTCTGAGAATTCATCACAGCTCTAGACTAGTGACTTTCCCCTCAGCAGTGCCTTGAAGGTTGGCGATGTGCTTCCCACCCAGTATTCGCCGTCCTGAATGCCTGCGTGAATGTCACTAAGATCCGGTATGGCAGATCGGTCTGTCCATCTGTTTATCCCTCTCTCTGGCTCTCATACTCAGACACATCGCCCAAGATGAACCGAACGTGACAGTAAATGTACACACTACGCCCACGTACTCTGAGGTATAAATATATCTGCGACATAAAAGGGCTAGTGCACTTAGGGTCGACGAACGCTCTCCTGTCCTCTACTACGACTGGCTTCAGATGAATAATAGAAGCATTTCAAGGTCTCTCACTACATGACTTCAAAACAAACAGGCATTTTTGTAGTTGCTTTTGCAGGAAAGCGCCCAGGAATAATATAAATGCGAATGTAAATTGAACAAATTCCCAATATTGACGGCTGATGAAAGCCCTGCTGAGTGCCACACTGAGGTGTCATTAATCACACCCGGCAAAGTGAGAAAAAGAGGCAACTGCTCCAACAGAAAATGGATGAGTTCTGTTTCTGACGCCACTCAGTGCCAATAGATTCTGAATATTGTTTTCATAATGCCAACATGACATATTGCTATTTTCAACTGACTAAAACAAATGAAGGAGATCTACGGAAGAAGAACTGCAGAAGTAGATTCGATAAAGGAATACTTGTTGATATCATAGTAGTCTGATGGTGGAATGATTTCCATACAGTGCAAAAACACTAAAGATGTGACTTTCCTGTAATCATAATATCCTTTTAAAAATGAAATACAATATTTAAATAAACAAAAGTAGAATTGTTGCCTTGGTACAGAGCCCCTAAAGAGACATGGTGATGGGAATGCTTTTGCGTTCTTCTGCAAAAGTGTTGTGTTCCCAGAGAATCTTAGCCTGGTCCTCGTAGATTTGATTTGTACAGAGAGTCTGGCCACTCTCCATTGACAAGCGTTAACTTCCTTGAAGGCGGGCACTCTGTTGAAGTTTAAAACTATTGGATCTGCCCAGAGCCACTCTGGATCTGCCATCTCAAACTAGCGCAAGACATCAACGTCATCGTTCTCAGCCACTCCCTCTGTTCGCTGATTGGACCGGTTAAAATTTGACCGGAGAAAACCAGAGAATATACCGCAATCCTAGACGGAGTACTGAAGGAAAATGAAAATTGAGCAGAAGTAGGAAGGCGGAGCCAAGAGAATCTGTGAGTGAAGGCAAAGTTATATTTATTTCCATATCAATGTCCCTTTAGGGGCTCCGTATCTTGGCAACTAACTGAAAAAAAGTTTAAGTTAAGCACTAAAATTAATAACTGGAAATAAATGAAAACTAAAACTGAACTAAACCTTAAACTGAAATGAACATGAATTAAACTTGAATAGTAATTATATATATAAAAAAACGAATACAAATTTCAAAAGTACATGATTATTACAAATTAAACTAATATTAAAATGAAAACTGAAAATAGAAAAATAAAAGCTCATTCAAAATATGAATGAAAACTATAAGAGTATATTAAAAATGTCAAAATAACATTGACTCAAAAGCCGGGATTATTCATACAAAGCTCCGGGCACTTTCATGGTAAATCGAGCAGTTCATTTATCAAACACTCACGTCCCCAAGACCTCCTTGAAATCGTAATTTTCCTTGATATCCGTTGTCTTTTTTTTCCATCCATTTTCATCCTCTCCTAAAGGCATTGTATAGTTGATTTCCACTCAGGAACTAAAAAAAAAAGACAGAAGTAGAGGTCAAGGAATAAGTCAATGAAAAAGAAAATGTATAAGCTCAATAGAAAAGTAGGCAGACCCAGAACAGAGAAAACAATGTGTTCAAAAAACCTGCATGTATTTAGAAGAGTGTTTTTGGTTTTCATGGCTATTATTAAATCTTACTGCGGCATTGTTCAGGTGTGCATTACCACATCACACTGACGCCTGCATGTGCGAACGCCGTCATCACATGGTATATGTTACTTGTCTCAGTGCAGAAGAAGATGGGCCAAACCAATAGTTTGTCCTTGCATAATAAGGCATTTTCAGAAGCCTAAGTGTTTGCAGTGACTGCTTGAGCACATTGTCATTTATAAGCCAGTGACCAATTTAGCTATTTATAGATTTTGAGATGACATTTTTAGAGGCAAACTCTAGTGACTCTGTTACTAAGATGATTAAAACATAAATGAAATAAATAATCCACAGTCAAATATTCATCAAACAAATTTTTTTTGGCATGGAACAAATTTGTTTAAAACTAACAAATCTACCTTAATTCCAACAAGTGCTACCTTAAGTCCTCTAGAACTTCCTTTACATTAAACTATCAATGGGTCTAAATGGATCGATGTGATTTACGCTATTAATGCTCCTCTGAGGAGCCACTACTGACACTTACTTATTGATATTTCCAACAAGCTCGGGTGAATTACATGACACAGAGTACACCATCACACCGCAGGACTACTGGTAATCTAAGCAGGTGGTGCATTCCATAAGTGTGGTGCACTTTTGACTTAAATGCACATAATAGTGAGGATTGATAACCTAACCTATTTTTTTTAAACTAGCATATTCCCTTTAAAAAAATTATTCTATTCAACAATATATTAAACTCTTACTTAAACACTGTAAAAAATATATACCATTAAAATGAGGGGAAAACCTGGCCACCGTTATTGCTAGAAATTCAACGTTACAAAAATACTGTGACAATGTTTCTTTAACGAGTTAGTGTTGAGCTCACGACGATAGAAGACACAGAGAAACACAAAGTATTTAATAATAATAAATCCAATAGCAAACTCAGGAGATAACAACCACGTCAGACACAAACAATACCGGACAACAAACGAAAACTGAGGTCTTAAATAGGTCTTAAATAGTTGTCAACAGAAAACAGAACAGATGTGTGGGGAATAATTACCAAGAAACTAAGGCTGAATGCGAAATCGCCCCCTATACCCTCAAATAGGGCATTATTTTATGGGACAGCCATTTGTAGTGGTGTCCGAAACCATAGTGGGCGTTATTGAGTGCACTCATTCAATCCCACATTGCACAGCAATAACGAGTGTACAGCCGATGTACAAACAATGGCTGTCCGAATTCACTCACTCGTTTTCATTCACTCCTTCAAGTGAACTGTATTAGTGGACTAACCTAGGGAATAGTGATTGAGGGTTTAGGGGGTGATTTCGGATTCAGCTTAACTAGGGAACACAGGCAGACTCAGGTAGATGGGAACAGGTAAAACAGAACCGAAACGCACTATAAACGAGACAGTTTCCAGTTTTACTGGATGTCTGTATATTTACAGCTGTATATTTTTAATATTTGGCCTATACGGCTTTTTTATTAAAGTATATAGTCATATGCCTTTTTACCTTAAAATGTATAGTTAAAACCACTAAAAACCACCACCCTAATACAGGTGGCACAATAGAACATGATGAGTCAGACTTCATCGTAAAGTGACTGTTCATAAAACATGGTTAATACTCGTATAAAGACTATGCACATGGTCATACACACAAACACAAAACACCATCAGGGTAACACACACAACACTGAAATAATGTAATAAACTCTAACAAAATAACATCAAATGTAACACAAAACACACTAATGCACATTTCCGATAACAAAAATAAAAAGAAACATAATGATTTATAAAAATGTACGTGATGTTGCAGGGAATGTCGTTTTACTTTTTTTTTTAACCATAAATTATATGGCAATTTTATAGTTTTTACTTACAAAAACCATACATTTGACAGTACTCTACAGTAAATTTATATTTAACGTGATGTTAAACCATTTCACCGTATATGGTATAACTTACAGTTAACCATGATTTTACTGTAGCCTTTTTACAGTATATTTTTTACAATGTAATCTTGACATAATTATTGAATTGTTCCCACATTTTTAGTGCAAACCATGTTCTGCTAAAATTGAACAAACTTTCAGATATGCCTAACTTATTGTAAGAAATAATGATAAAAAATTATCAAAAAGTTACGCAACCTGTTAGTAGCATATCTAGTTAGTTTTTCTAAAGAGTAATTAATTGATTAAAAATTACACTTTTAAATTATTTTAATTTTATTTTAAATGTCTTTAAACAGAATGTTTTACTTTATAATTTTTTCTGTAATTTTGTTTAGCTGTACATTTTTATTTTATATTGTAACATTATATTTTTCATCATTATTATTTATTATTGATCTCTTATTCTATAATTGAATAATTTATAATAGAATTTTCTCCATTAATGCTTTTATATCGATCTTTAGTCATTCTTTAAATATCTTTAAAACAGATAATCACTTTCTATGTGGATTGTTATATATATATATATATATATATATATATATATATATATATATATATATATATATATATATATATATATATATATATATATATATATATAGCCTATATATATATATATATAGCAATTTTAAGTCAGCAGATTCAGCAACCCATATAACTCATACTTAATACTTGCATATCATAACTTTTATGGTTTCAGCATTTTACAGTTACTTTCAGTCCCAAGATGTTTGAACGATTATATAAACCATGCGTATGAATATAGTCATTCAGTACCATATAACCGCATCAGTAGGCTACATTACATTACTTTAAGGAATACAGTAGCTACACACAACAAAACAAGGCTAAAAATCAACTCTGATCTTAAGAAAACAGCTGTTCCGCGGATAAATTGAAAATTGCAATTCAAAAAAACCCTTACCACTGTCTGACAGTGCTCCGCATCTCGAGTCATTGAACAAGCAATGCACTATGCCAGAGGATGCATATTGTTCGTGTATGTGTACAAGTGTGTGTGTATTCAGACACTGCGCATATGCGAATGCAGGAGTCTGCCACCTGCACTAATAATCTTCTAGGAACAGACAAGGAAACAACATGCATTGTCTGGAAAAAAAAGATGCATTGTCTGTTTTAAATCGACGTTATCTTACACAGATAGACTCCTAATGCAACTGTATTGCCCACATCATGCATGAAAGCGTGTGTCATTGCAGAAGATTATGCTACCACATTTCAATCAGTTCAGACACATAAAACCGCTGACTTCGAGGAAAACTTCAAATAAATGCAATACCTGACAGTCTGCTCCTATGGACGGATGGACTCTTCTGCCTCTTTATCTATCCGCAATTCTCTTTCGATGCAATAGTAGCGGGATCTTCCCTGACGTCAAATAGCGACTGGAGGAGGCGTCTTTCATATGACAATATAATGATACAATCCGGACACTATGATACTCTTCCCGAGTGCCATTCGATTAAAAAAAAAAAACCTTATAAGTTTTATAAGTAGATGAGGATGAAAACGCCTGTTGGGTCCGCCCAAAAGTACGTACATTTGTGTTATCTTTTTCCACTTTTAACTTTTTAAATCTTGCATTTGCACATTTATATCCTTTTAAGTTAGTGTGATACATCTTTTTAAACAATTAATTCAGTTATTAAGTAGACCTAGCAGATTCAGTTTGTGGCCTAAATAAGCACGAAAAAAAGGATACATTTCCAATATATATTATTTTTTTAGAATGCAGAATCTTGTTACAGTTTTTCTAAAGATTCCTTGAAAGTAATCAATTAATTAAAAATGACACTAAATGTAATTATGTTAATTCAATTATATTTATTTGAATTCGAAAGCCTCCAGTTTTTTTCTTTATACTGTCAAATATGTATTTTTCATTATTATTATTTATTATATATCTGCCATTCTTAATAGATTGTTCTTTAATCAGCTTTATCACTATTTGGCCATTGTAATCTTTGTCATCTTTAAAAAAACATAAGCACTGGCTATGTAAGCTAAGATTGATTTTGTGTAATTTTGGAAGAAAATAATACATTCTGGATAAAATAATAATATAAAAGAAAACATGAAATAAGCTACAAATACTAATCTTATCTCGAATGCCGTTTTAATTTTAGTGAGTAAATATTCAATATTTAAATTATTTTACATTTTCGGAAGTGAGGAGGGGCTTCTTAAAATCACTTCCGGTTTCGTATGACGAAGGAGGCGGGACTTTGTTAGCTATCCTAGTTGCTGGCTAACAGTTGTGTTGCTACTGAAGGATAATTCCTAACTTCGCCAATAAAGTCGCGGTTTTAATACGGGTAGGTCAGCGTATTTCTAAAGCCGTGTGTTCCCGAATACATTTGTTAACCTCGGCAAGATTAATATAAGAAACCGAAGTGCGCTTTTCTGGGAATTGAGTGAGTACGAGAGTACACCTCGAGACCGCTCTTTTGTTTGACTGAAACACGGAGCGTCGATTGGCTGTTGGCGTTTAGGGATTGTTTACCGGAAGATTAGCACGCGGCTAAGTATGCTATTCCACACAACACTGTAGATATAATAGTTCATAGCATTGTAGCTTCCGTTATAGGCGGACTTCAAACCTGGTATGAAAGAATGCATATATGGGTGATGAATTAATACCCAAACCTTCCTTTGTCCTCCCTTAAGCTGGTCAACTGTAGTTTGTTTATGACTAGTAGCTCGTATAGACATTGTAAACATCATTCTGTATGGGGAAATAATTTGTGATGATCTATAAAATATACAGTTGATTATTTTAGAAATACAGTGGCACATATTAACATCTTTAAAGACTTCCTAATTATGTTTTACTCTAAAATATTCCGTTCTCTTTGAGCAATTCACAGTTGTCACAATTGCTGTTGACATTTGTTCACTAAAAAGTATATCCATACAAATGTATAGATACTAAGAATTTGTGCCTGACATACAAATGGATATCATCTCAACAAAATTGAAGATTTCCATCAGGGATGGACATTTATTAGTCAATTGGTGGAAACCCGGTGTCTAAAGGATGTTTGGGTCATCGACAGGTACCGATTTTCCAATGGGCTCCAAGAGAAGACGAGCCACCTCTCCCTCCAGCAGTGCCAGCGGAGGAGACTTTGATGATGCCACCTCATCCACCCCAGTCAGTGGATGGAAGAGGAGGAGAGCTTCCACTGCTCCTTCTGTTGATCAAGTGCGTACATGGCATTTAGTATATTTAAACTGCTTGCTTTGGCGCACAGCTTAAATCACAACACTGATCTTGTCAGGTTTTTGACTTTGACTTTATCCTGTCTATCCCTAGATTGCTGTGTGCCATGAATTGTACAACACTGTCAGAGATTACAAAGACGACCAAGGCAGACAGATCTGCGAGCTCTTTGTTCGTGTACCAAAGAGGAGGTACAAGTATATTCCTTGTCTTTGAATGCACTCAGCCAGTCAAATGTCTGGACACACCTACTTGTTTAATATAACTATTTTACCCTCTTTTTTTTTTAGTTGGCGTAAAGTCATAAAACAGAATCTGATTCCCTTTAGGGTTATTATAGTCAACATAAACCAGACCAATATTTTCGTTACTTGAAATCAGTGGTGGACAAAGTACACAAATCAAGTTCTTACAGATACTCTGTTTAAAAATATTACTCCAGTAAAAGTATTAAAAGGTTAGTTCACCTCAATTTTAATTCTGTCATTAATTGTAAGACCTTCGTTCATCTTCAGAACACACATTAAGAATTTTTTTGATGAAATCCGAGAGCTTTCGGACCCCTCATAGACAGCAATGTAATCACCACCAGGGCTCGACATTAAGCCGGTTCACACGCTTGTCCTTTGGACAAGTAAATCTTTCATTCACTTGTCCGAGTAAAACATTTGCTTGTCCGAATTTTTTTTGTAAATATAATCTATACTGAAGCAATATTCTCACCAGTGTTTAATCAGCTTTGACATATTTAAATATGCATATTTGTCATATTTGTACCTTTTTATAAAGGGCATTTTTCCATAATCTTATTAAATATAGGCTATGCTTCAGCTTTCCTTTTATATTCTTAAATTTGATCTATAAATTAAAATAAGACACTATATGACACTATATATGGCTGTTACCAATCAAATTAAATCATTTACACTGAAAAATTACAACTGCATTAAATAATGTTGAGATTATTTTAAATATTTTTGAATATACAAATACGAAATGTTGGAAAGATGAAACTAAACCACCAGTAGGTGGCAGCAGGTGACCGTCTTAATGAGCGAGTCATTGAGTCGATTCATTACGCTGAATCATTCACTAAGACACACTGTTGCTGTGAGATGCGTTACGGTTCTCCTGTGATATTTGTTTGGAACTATTTTCGCTGCTGAAATAGAACAAAAACAGTCCATATTGCTTCTAAAATGTAAGTGACTTAATGTTAATGAATTGTTTATGGAACTGGCTTATGAAATCAGTGTCATTTTCAGTCGTGATGGTATTCAGGAAAATAGCACTCTTGTTAGTGTTTTGTTGCTTAACTGTATCATATGTTAAATATAGAAACTACACAATTTTAACCATGTATGTTAACTGAGTTTCTTTGTATGAGCGGCGCTCATTTGTTTTCGATTTTCTCCTCGAGAGGCTGCGCGAGCCTCAACAGCACAACCTTGTCAGTTCGTTTTATATTATTATCCACTATCGATCACCACTTACACTAATTGAATGCAGAATCATTATTGCACTTTGGTGATTCCCTAGTTATTTTTTTGTTTTGACGTTTTAACCAGGATACTTGTCCGTCGGGCAAGTAAAATTGTTTTTCACATGACATTAACATTAAGCGTTAATGTCGAGCCCTGCACCACTTTCAAGGTCCAGAGAGGTAGGGAAGACATTGTTAAAATAGTCCATGTGACTACAGCGGTTCAAGCTTAATTTTATGAAGCGTCGAAAATACTTTTTGTGCAAAAAAAAACCAAACACAAATAATGACTTTATTCAACAATTTCGTCTTGTCTGTGCCAGTCTCCTACGCAGTTTACGTTGTAAATACAGTGACGCGCTTTCGAGTTCTGCGGCAGAATGGCGGCTCACCATTGGCCGATAGGGTTGGGTATCGTTTGGGTTTTTTTCGATACCGGTGCCAAACCGATACTTTTAAAACGGTACCGGTGCCTGAACCAATACTTAAAAAAAAAAAAGAGCCTCAAAACAAGGTGGAAGAGATTAAAGAATGGCTTTTTATTGATTTTTTTATTTAACACTAAATAACAGTTACAGTAATAACAGCAGTAGTCTGTATTCTTGGTCTGCTACAAACCAGCTTCCGGCTTCAGCTTTATTTTGCAGAAATATGACCATTTTCTCTGGCTAAATATTTTAGAACCGCCTTATTGTTTCCATGACGACGCATCATGCTTCTCACATGACACACAGCAGCCGCAATAGCGCTGTATGACAGCTCAGCTGTATCGGGTTTATTTCTTTTTTTCTTTTTTATTCAGAATATTCACAAACTTGCCAACTATGTCATGAACTATTTGATATTCTGATTTTCAAATATGTGTGAGTGAATGTGTGTTAGTTGATCTATACTGCGCGATGGGCTGCACCATGTTAGTTTGCGCCTCAGCGAATCGGATCTGTCGGATTTACATCGCGTAAATTCATTCACGTCTCACGAAATACATGAAAGTAAGTGACCGGTGGACTGGGAGAAGAATAGAGTAAACTATATAGTTACTATATAATGTGTGTCTGATATGAATAAAACATGTAGTCAAGTTATAACTGTCTTAAAGGATTGTTTTTGCCGTTTCCATAGACATCAGTTTGTGTGTGCTAGTAGCTTACTTATAAGCATTTAAATGTCTGAAACCTAAAATGAACATTATGTGGTTGAAAACACTGAATTGTTGTGATATGTGTCAAGCGCTGAGCGTGTCTGTCTCTGGCTCGGCACCAGCCAAAGCTCGAAAGCAAGTTTGAATTTAAGTGGCACCGAAATCTGCGTTCAGATTCTGTCCGGTACATACCGGTTATATGGGCACCGGTACCCAACCCTTTTGGCCGATGCTGTTCACATGAGCACCACAACGTATATGTGAGATGCTGACACAGGAGCTAGCCCATGGTGAGCCGCTGTTTTGCCATAGAACTCGAAAACGTATTTACAACGTAAACTGCGTAGGAGGACTGGCACTGGGCCTTGGAAGTGATAATTAAATTGCTGTCTATGAGGGGTCAGCGAGCTCTCGGATTTCATCAAAAAATATTATTGCAAAATATCTTAATTTGTGTTCTGAAGATGAACGAACAACTTACAGGTTTGGAACAACATGAGGGCGAGTAATTAATTACATAATTAAAATTTTTGGGTGAACTAACCCTTTAAGTACTCCTTTTCAATATTACTGGAGTAAAAGTACTGATTTTTAATGTACTAAAGTATTAAAAATAAAATGTACTGATAGATGACATAAAAAACACACAACAAAGTTACTAAAACTTTACAATTAAAAAATCTAAAAATCAAAACACATTTAAAACTTGCAGAAAAAGGCATCAAGTATCAGGAGAAAATTCCCCAAAGTGTTCATCTTGTCAGAATCCACTGTCCATTAAATATATTTTGCTGGACTGTTTTATTCTGTTTATACTTTTACTAAGTGAATCCAAATTTAGTCTTAAGGTTTTTAGAAAAAAATGGATCTTTAACATCTTTAGTTATATTTTTGAATAACTGAATCTCACTCTCTCCATGAACATAGCCATACAAGCTGGAACAAAAGTTTAAGTAGTAATCACACTTCTTCATTCTGTTTCATTCTTTTAAAAAATGAATTTTACAATGTGATATTAATCATACTGAGTTTAATGCATGCAATAGACACTAACGTGCGCCTCAACCTCTCTTGCTCTTTTTCTTGTTTTAGGAATCAGCCGGACTATTACGAAGTGGTGAGTCAGCCCATGGACATGATGAAGATACAGCAGAAGCTCAGGGCAGAAGAGTACCAGGATGTAGAGCAGTTCACAGCTGACTTTCACCTGCTTATTAATAATGCCAAAGCATACTATCAGGTGAGTTTTCATTTACATATTTAAGTGCGTTTAACATTGAAGTTTCTGACACATGAATCAACGCAGTCTGTCCATTGTTTTAGACTGCCGATTAGCCATGGATGCATTCCACACGCAAAACTGTTCAGCATAACAGCCACCGTCAACTTAGAAATGCTAATATATGTACCTGTGGGTCTCTTACAACAGGCTGACAGTGCAGAGTATAGAGCTGCCTCTAGGCTTTTGAATGTCTTCCTGTCCACCAAGAATGACCTGCTACAGGGAGGGGAAGGAGAGGATGCCGATGATGACGAGGAAGGGGATGATGTGGAGAACCCAAGTGCCTCCATGGAGGAGGAGGTAAAGACAATTTACAGATTTTTCCTGTTTGTTTGATTTCTGTGCACATCCAAACTGATATCATTTCTTTCCCCTCTGTGCGACTTTGCTCATCAGAGACCTCCAAGCTATCTAAAAGCCATACTGGAACAGCTCTTGGAGGCAATTGTGTCATGCACTGATTCCTCAGGGAGGCTTGTTAGTGAACTTTTCCAAAAACTTCCTTCCAAATTGGTAAGACCCAAGTTTGTGCACTCACTTGGTGTGGATAAGCATGCTAGACTAGTTTATAACTTTAATTAAAACTGACTTGGGTTACACTTTGGTGTGAAATGTAGTTTACTTTAATTGATAATTTTCTTCTTTTGCCCATTACTTTCATTTCCAGCATTATCCAGACTACTATGCTGTAATAAAAGAACCAATAGATCTGCGCTCTGTGGCTCAAAGGATACAGGTATGTGAGGCTTTGAAAGCATACTAGCGCACTATAGCAATAGAAATGTGCTGTGCTGCATATTGTTGTTATAATAATTTAAACCATGACATTACCGTCAGAGGCTGTTGATGTAATATATCTGTCATAATTGTATAATATTTAGTAATATGCAGCAAATCTTAGAGACTTTGTATAATAATTATTATAACATATTGGTATCTTTATAATAGTAATGTTTTGTTCTGTTTTAGGCGGGACATTACAAATCCATCAGTGCCATGGCCAAGGACGTTGATCTTTTGGCGAAAAATGCCAAAACCTACAATGAGCCAGGGTCACAAGTTTTCAAGGTTTGTGTTCTTGTGTACCCTTGTTGTCTCTCCATCACATGCATTAAGCTATTTTTTATACAACAAAATAATTTTTATCTTTCTAAAGGATGCAAACACAATTAAGAAGGTATTTTCCCAGAGAAAGACTGAGATTGAACAGGCTGAACCCACTAAAACCAGCCTTCGTATCAGGTATGTCCTATTTTCGTAAAACTGGTTGCTTTGAAGAGGCATCTTTTAGTCCAGGGGTTTTCAAACTGGGGTCCGGGGACCCCCAGGGTTCCTCCAGAAGGTTCTAAGGGGTCCCCAGAAAATTTATGAGAATAAAAAGACAAAGCAAAAATTGATAAAGTCTACCAAACATTCTAACTGTTTCATTTCTAAAATGTTCTCTCCTTTCTTGCTGTATACATATTTTCCAGAATTGTATGTTTGTTTTATATCTTTCTAGTGAGTTTTCTTATTATAGTCCCCTGTATCATGCTCACTGGGGTTGTAAGGCAGTATTTTTAACGTAGTACGTAAACTGCTTGCATACATTTATGTTAAAGTTGCTTATACAAATAATTTTTTCTTGAAAATATTCTTCTTCAGGTTTATACATCCAACATTAAGTGTGCAATGTGTATTTATAATGTCATACTTACTATTTATCTAACAGTTTACAATGTTTTTTCATACATAAAAATATATAGATGGATTTTAGGTAGGGGGTCCCCCATAAAGGTTCATCATATTTGGGGGTCCTTGGCATCATAAAGTTTGAAAACCCCTGTTTTAGTCTGTAACACATTTTGTATGTTTTGCTAGAAACCGGAGGTCTGCTCAGGGTGACCGCCTGTCTGCCATCACTATGTCTCTTCAGGCTGGATCTGAAAGTGATGAAGACTCCATTCTCACAGGTACATATCTATAGTTCCCCTTTGACATCCGTTTTCTACGATTACTCTATAGCAATCTGTTTGAGAGAGCCTGCCAACTCTACTTATGAAAAAATACATGGTCAAGGTCTGCAACTGAATACGTCTGAAAGATTGTTCTTTAAAGTACCTTTGTCTGTCCTTATACTCTTTCTCAGGCACGGTGCGTTTTGACACTGGAGAAACGGAGGCTGATTGTGGTCTGAGTGCAGGTGACCCAATCCTCCAGTTGTACCAGTCAGTGCGAGGAGCACGTAGCGTTCAGGGAAAGCTTCTCGTCGAACCGTTCCTCCAACTGCCCACGAGAAAGGAATACCCAGACTACTACCTTCAGATCAAAAACCCCATCTCCCTACAACAGATCAGGTGTGGATAACACACATGGTATATCTGTTTATTTGAATCTTAAAGGTTAAAAAAAGTCAAGATTACACACTTTTCCCATGTTTTACATTTCTTATAGGGATAAAATGAAGAATGGAGATTATGATGGAGTCGAGCAGATTGAGGCTGACCTTGCACTCATGTTTGAGAACGCTAAACGCTACAATATGCCCAACTCCACCATATACAAACGTGCTCAGAGGTTACAGCAAATAATTCAGGTCAGTCCGCTTTGATAACTACACTTTTGTTCCATAAACTAATGAGCTAACTGAGGGTTAATTATTTGGGTGGAATTTGTGTTCTAGCAAAAGAAAAGAGAGCATCGAGATGACGATGAAGGAGATGTCTCTACTGCAAATTCCGATGTAGGAAGTGGTAAAAGGAAAAGGTGATTTTATTTATTCATCACTTGCATTATTTTTTATCAAGTTTTGATTTTGATGACTTGCAATCAGCAATGAAAAATCCTTTTAACATTCTTTTCTTTTTGCTGCCATAATCTGATCCTAACAGCCACAAGAAGAATACCAAGAAAAACCGAATGAAGACGCTTTATTCTTCAGTGACCGAGGCACGTGAGACAGGCACTGGACGGCGCCTCTGTGACCTCTTCATGGTGAAGCCCTCTAAGAAGGACTACCCAGACTACTACCAGATCATCCAAGATCCAATAGACCTGCGTACCATCGAGAACAATATCCGCACTGAGCGTTATAACAATGAGGATGCACTTATGGATGACATGAAGCTTTTGTTTCGCAATGCCCGCCACTATAATGAGGAGGGATCTCAGGTGGGCATTATGACTTTACTCAAACTGAATGCTATTCAACTTTGTTATATCAACTTCAAAGTTAAAATACAAAGTTTAAAAATACAAAAGTTTGGGGTCAGTACATTTTTTTTATGAAGGCAATTAATACTATTATACAACAAGAATGCATTAAATTGATCAAAAGTTAGAGACATTTTTAATGTACAAAAAATCTATTTAGAATAAATTCCGTTCTTGTGAACTTTCTATTCATTAGTAAATTCTGTACAGTTTCCAGAAAAATATTCAGCAGCACAAGCGTTTTTAACAATGATGATGATAAATGTTTCTTGAGCACCAAATCAGCGTATTACAATGCTTTCTGAAGGATCACGTGACACTGAAGACTGGAGTAATGTAGCTGAAAATTCAGCTTTTCCAAAACATTAATAAATTATATTTTAATTGAATTTAATTTGAAATTCTAATAATATTTCACAATATTTCTGTTTTTACTGTATTTTTGATCAAATAAATACAGCCTTGGTGAGCAGAAGAGAGTTCTTTCAAAAACTTTTTTTAAAAGTCTTACCTACTCCAAATTATATATGGCATTGCATCAAGGGCTCATTTTTATCTCTCGCAAGTACGTCTGTGATAAGAATGAGACGTATGGAGGTGTTAAATCCAAAAGGAAGTTAATCCCAAAAATAATATTGTCATTATTTACTCATATGGGTTCAAACCCAAATATAATCCTAAAATGTAATAGACCTAATAATTTGAAGTTTATCTTTGTCATTACAGTTTTTTTTTTTACCCGCAGGTTTATAATGATGCAAATGTATTGGAGAAGATTTTTAAGGATAAACAGAAAGAGCTTGGCCCTGCCCCGGAGGAAGATGACGTTGGCTCTCCCAAACTCAAGCTTCGTATGTCTTTTGGCAACTATTTGACACCTTAACGAATGGAGACATAAATCTTAGATTTAACACATTTTTTACGAAGTACTTCTCTTTTTTTTTAGGCCGTAGTGGAGTTGCAGCCTCCCCTAAAAAGGCTCGTACACAGACCACACCACTCCAGCAGAAGCTTACTGATATCTACGAAGCCGTGCGCAATTTCACTGACAACCGCGGTCGACGTCTCAGCACCGTTTTCCTGCGTCTGCCATCACGTTCTGAGCTGCCTGACTATTATGCTGCCATTAAACGTCCCATTGACATGGAACGTATACGTAGCTACATGGTACAGGGGCGCTACCAAGACGTCGACTCACTGGCAGAAGATTTCATCCTTATGTTCAACAACGCCTGCACCTACAATGAGCCTGAGTCTCTAATATACCGTGATGCGCTGCTGCTCCATCGAGCCTTTCTGGAAGCCCGTAGACGAATTGAGGATGAAGAGGATGGAGATGATGGTGGACTGGGTGGATTGTCGGTTGCCTCTCTCGTGCGTGAGCTCATCCGTAACCTCTTTGTTTCAATGATGGGGCACCAGGATGACGAGGGACGCTGCTATAGCGACTCTTTGGCGGAAGTGCCCGCCATTGACCCCGCTAACCCGGAAGACCCACCCCTCACTTTAGAGATTATTCGGAATAATGTTGACCGCGGCCGCTACAGGAGACTGGACGTGTTCCAGGAGCATGTGTTTGAGGTGCTGGAGAAAGCAAGACGTCTCAACAGGTAAGCAGTGAAGAGTGTGAAGCTTTTCTTGTCGTCATTAAAGAAACAAATCTGTCCTGATTCATTCAGTCCCAAATTATGGTAATGTCTCTTTCTCTGTGGAATTCAAAATATGCTGCTTTCTATAAAATTGACAGGAATGGGGCTTTAAAAATAGACCAAAAAAAAAAACGTGAAAATATAATTAAAGGCTCCATATGACTGTATATGATATGTGCTATGTGCCAAGTTTTTGAAGCCATGTGATGGCTAGCTTTGTGTTTGGTAAAAATCTTCCCTTCAGTTGTATGTTTCTGAAACATCACTCCTCAATTTAGCAGTAAATCATTGACATTCTTTATGAGATGTTTATGGTGCTTTTTCATTAATTTTCAAAATTTGGAAAACGGTTGCCTGGACATTCTGCTAAATTACTCTATGCATGTTCCATGGAAAAAAGATATGTTTGAGTACATGAGAAAATCTTCATGAATAATTCCTTTGAGCTCCATTTACGTCTAACGAAGTGAAGTTTAATGGTAGAGTCAATATGAATAGAACGTAGAAAAGGTAATCTGAGAATTCATAACAGCTATTTTGTGTTTTCAGGACCGATTCTGAGATCTTTGAGGATTCTGTGGAGTTGCAATATTTCTTTGTGAAGATCCGTGACGAGCTATGCAAGAATGGCGAACTCTTGCTTACCCCAGCACTGAGCTACACATCCAAACATCTGCATTCGGACATAGATCAAGAGAAGCGAGAGAAACTGCCCCAAGAAATTGAGGAAGATCAACTGAAACGGGAGGAAGACAAAAAAGGTTTCCAAAATTGCTTCTAGCTTTTTTTTTAAGTTATGCATGTAACACCCTAGGATACTCTTTAAAGTCTTGCTGCTGAAATGACTCTCTAATATAGTAGTGTACTAATGTTTACTTTGCTTTTATGATTTTTAGCACTTCCAGAAGAGGACAAAGTAGAGGGTCCTGCAGGAAGCCAGTGGCCGTCAGGTCCTCAAAGCTCATACAGTCAGGACTGCAGTTTTGAGAACAACACCTACAGCGTGGGAGACTGTGTATATGTTCAGCCTTCAGAAGCGAATTTGCAGCCCCACATTGTCTGCATTGAGAAACTCTGGAAGGATGAAGCCGGTGTGTCTTTATTGCTCCTATCTCTATTGCTTTTTTTATTGGTATATCACCTCCATTTGGTGTCAAACACATAATTATATATGTCTGTTAAATCATCCCTTTTTTTTGCATTAACAATTGGATGTTTGTTTTCTGCAGGTGAGCAGTGGATGTATGGATGTTGGTTTTATCGTCCAGGAGAAACTTTTCATCTGGCCACTCGTAAGTTCCTGGAAAAGGAGGTGTTCAAGAGCGACTATTACAACCGTGTGCCTTTCAGCAAGATCTTGGGGAAATGTGTTGTGTTATTTGTGAAGGTGAGTAACATAAGCCAATAATTAATTAATAAGTCTATCCCCAGTATCACAGACAAGACTTAAGCCTAGCCCAGACTAAAATGTATGTTAATTGAAAGCAACTTGCACTGGTATATCTTAAAATATGTCAGTGCCATTGTTTTGTCTCAAGATACACACCTGTAATGTTTTTTTCTAAGGTATGTTTATAAAAGCTACTTAAATGTCCTTATTGAACTAAGTCCAAATCCTGGCTTAATCTACCAAGAGGTTCACAAAATGCACCCATAAACCATAAGAGGTTCACAAGCTATTGATGTATGTTGCATTTAAGTCTCTTGAATGTGTAATTTTTATTTTATTAGGAGTATTTTAAGCTGCAACCAGAAGGCTTTAAACCTGAAGACGTCTATGTCTGTGAATCCCGCTACACTGCCAGGACCAAAACCTTTAAGAAGATCAAGATATGGTCAATGCCACCAAACTCTGTCAGCCTAGTCTCTCGGGAGGTTCCTTTACCTGTAGTCAGAGTTGCATCCATGTTTGTCAGTGCAAAAGACAAAGTGGCTGATCTTCCTGATGCAGAGAGTGGTGGCTTCATCGAGAAGGTATGAAGGATTGATTTTGAGTACAGTTCTCATTTGATTCTTATTTAATTTGAATTTAGCATGTAACTTATTTTTTAATTTACTTTCCACAGGAACGAGAAGACGTTCCAGTTGAAGTGGCCAATGGGGAGGCGGGTTGTCAGTACTTTGAACAGCTCCACTATAATGACATGTGGCTTAAAGTGGGTGACTGTCTCTACATACGCTCCCATGGGCTGGTGCGACCACGAGTTGGCAGGTGGGCAAAATCATGCTTATTTTACCCAAATTACTTAAAGTACTTATTAACCAAGAAGCTTTAACAGCAATGTAAGTCTACAGCAATAGACTGAGTTGTTATGGTTTTCACGGACAGGATTGAGAAAATGTGGCTGCGGGATGGAGCAGCATTCTTTTTTGGACCCATCTTCATTCACCCTGAGGAAACGGAACATGAGCCAACAAAGATGTTCTACAAACGTGAGGTGTTCCTCAGCAACCTGGAGGAGACCTGTCCTATGACCTGCATCTTGGGTATGGGCACCATGTGAATGAATTTATTCTAATTGTAATAGAATCCTAGTTTTATATCAGATTGCTGTCCATCCAGAACCCATAGCCCACCAAACTGTTGGTGTTCAAGCTGTGATGAAGAAATTTTTCCAACCGTACTTGTCACATTCTGGTGCCTCTGGGATCAGAATGTTTTCATTTCACAAAGACTCTGGAAATACAATTAAGAGCTACTTCTTGTGGATGTCTGCAGTGATTTTATGGTATAAGACTAACCACCTCAGAACCCTGAACGCATAATTGAATCAGTGCGGGATCACTTGGCTTGAGAAAAGAACAAAAATCAGCCAAGTGAAATAAATTATAGCAGTTCCAGTAGCAAATTTATCATGTTGACACTTACAAGAGTGTGCTTGCACACAAATAGGATTTATACAGCTGATTAAGTGCTTGAACATTTTCATTTTAATTCCTCTGTTCCCTTCTCCAGTTCTCTACCTTTTCTCTTAAAATTCTCTATTTGAAAACTTACTATAGACAAAGTTTTAAATCATTGTTTTTTTTTTTTTACAGGGAAATGTGTGGTCTCTTCTTTTAAGGACTTCCTGTCCTGTAGGCCAACTGAATGTCCAGAGGAAGACGTGCTCCTGTTTGAGAGTCGCTACATTGAGAGTGAAAAGCAGATGAAGAAGTTTAAAGCACTTAAACGTTTCTCCATCTCAGCCAAAGTGGTTGATGACGAGGTCTTCTACTTTAGGTGCATTTTACTTTCCTACCTTTATTTTTTAGGGAAGTGTCACACAGCCAGAGTGTGTTTATTGAATATGAAGAGATTATTTAAGAGTGCTCTAAGTATGTCTTGTTGCTGTTGGTAAAAATAATTGATTGGGTTTAACCACTAACTTCCTTTAAATAATTTTCAGGAAACCCATCGTGCCTCAGAAGGTGCCATCTCCCCTGCTGGATAAGAAGATTGAGGAGCTAGAGGCTAAGTTTGCAGACATGGAGGATCTGGATGAAGATATGGATGACCTGGATGAAGATGACGATGAAGCAGTAGCGACGCCGTCAATGCCACCCAGTCAGGCATCCACAACAAGTGACATGGATATGCCTTATACACCCCCACAGGTACCCCATACTCCCTAGAAATCTTCTTTTTATTATACAAATATGAAAATAATTAAAGCTGTTGTCCGTAACTTTTTTATGGTTAAAAATGATCCAAAATCAATTTTTGAGCAAGTACATTACCAGCCAGTGTTCAAAACTGTCTCCCTACCGTAGCCTGATTAGCCAAATGGTACGTTTGTAATAATGTGTTATAATTTGAGTGGTACTGGTAGCTTTCTGTGGGGAAATGCAAGCAAGGCGCCGTTCGTTTTTGTGTCAATTATGTCACGTCTGTATACATAGAGTCTCGGCTAGTAGGTTATATCATGCAAGGATGCTGTTGGTGGCGGATCATTTATAGTCTTTTCTCACAGCAGCTGGAATAATTAAACTTATCATTTTGATGGTGGATTGTATTACAGAAAGGTCCAAATGACAATCAGTGACAACTGGAGATTCACCCGTAGTCAAAAGCAAAAGATTAGACTGTACAGAAATTGGAATTTACAGGTAACACTAATTAGAGGTCTGCTACCCGACCCAAGCCCGGCGGGTTCCGAAAAACGTGCAGGTGTCAGGTAGGGTTCGGGCTAATGTTTAATGATCAGCCTTGGGTTCGGGTCGTGTTTGTAACTAAGAAAGACTAAATCGGCTATATATAGTTTGCGTGCCGTGTGCTTTGCCTGCTTGCTGTGTTGTGACCGAAAGAGCATGCGTGAGAAAGAAACTACTGTGCATGCATAATACATGCATACACACACACAGGCTATATATAATATAATATAATATTTAATTTTAAATAGTATTTTAATTTTATCATTATGATAGGCTATATAAAAAATGCGCACAGCAGACGACAGCAAGCAAACATTAATCATGAATGCGATAACGCTAAAAAATACTGAGGGGAAAACTTATCACAGTTCCAAATGATGCAGGAAAAGCTGCACTCAGGAAGAATTATGATCAACTGTCGATGCTCTTCTCTTCCTTCATAACTCGTACTGAGAAGGATATATTTCAGTGTTTCCCCTACAATGTATTGCGCCGCTGGATTTTCAGCGCCAATGCAAAATCTTCACATGATCAGTAATATCACATTCACTGTACAAGAGAGAGAGATTGACGATGGCCAGAGAACTAAACAAAAATGTAGTTTGCTTACACTTACACAATATCACAGGGCTGTGATATTAATCTTATTTTATTTTCGCTTCCAAGTATTATAAAAAGAAGATATGAGGTAAAACTATTATAAACTATGCTCACGCATCGTCTAGCACAACTTCCTTCCCTTCAGCGCGCGCTGTCATTTCTCCCCAACAAACATGCATTTAACGTCAGATTCAGCACAATCTGTGATTGTTGTCAAATGCACTCTCCACTTTGGCTAAATTGCAGAACATGTTTGATGAAAATGAAAAGCACAATAATCCGCGCAATAGACGCTGTTTCCAAGTTCAAGGCGGGGGTGTGTGTGTGTGTGTGTGTGTGTGTGTACGTACGCTGCGAAACGGACCGATTTGCACATGTGCTTCGTTTGCGCGACTAAACCGTCAAATACACAAAAAATAGCCTATATCTCAAAATGACAGGCTTGGAGAGTATTCACTTAAACACAGTTTAGCTTAAATGGGCGTAAATAGTTGGGAGAAATTAATGGGAGAATGATATTAGATCTGCGTCTTAAAGGGGCAGCATCTAATAAACCTGGTGACGATTGAGCCAATAATGTGAATCAAACAACAAAAGGCAAAGAGAAAATTACTTGCAGCTCTTGTATGATAAATATGAATCAATGTTCGTTTATACTGTAGATGTTTTGATTTTGTTGTCTTTTTTCTGGTAGTTATTTATCTCTTACCATTCTTCAAAATCTAACTAAGCAGATCAGGCTGAACTTTTATTCCCCATAGCACACTATTTTAATTTTTAACAGTAGCTGTTGTTTTCTTTACACCCCTGTTTGCTGTGCACAGTCCACGCCAAAGATAAAGGGTATGTCCAAAAAGGAAGGAGCCAAGCGCAAGATCAACATGAGTGGCTACATCTTGTTTAGCAGTGAAGTAAGGTCCATTATAAAGGCTCGTCACCCTGATTTCTCCTTTGGAGAGCTGAGCCGACTGGTGGGCACAGAATGGAGGAACCTGGAAGCTTCTAAGAAGGTGGAATATGAAGGTATAGCTCTAGTCCGTTGTTACTATAGTTACTAATTTTTATTCAGATAATTATTGAGTCATACTCAAATAAAGCAAAACATTTTTACAAGACTTACAACCAATTCAGTCGCAATAAAAGATGCTTTTGATTTTTGATTGTCTCAAAATTGGACATTTCTTTGCAGATTTTAAATATGATTATTTTACTTTCTTAAAAATAGCCTGCAGTTGGACCTTTAATTTTCCCCGTATAAATGAATGAGTAACTCAGGATATTTTTGCTAGTCCATGCACAATGCATAATGGTTTGCTGACTATATCTGTATGGCAACATTTATGCATACAGAAGAATCTGTAATTCAATTATAAATGTTTTTCCAGAACGGGCAGCCAAACTGGTAGAGCAGCAGGAACGGGAGAGGGTCCATCAGCAGCAGCAGCAGGCAGCTTCCCCAAGAGCAGGTACCCCAGTCAGCACAATGATCGGGGTGGTACCTCCCCCAAGCGCTATGGGAATGCTAAACCAGGCCATGCCACCTGTGCCAGGTAACGCCAAATCTCCCCCGCCCTTGCTGAAAGAGACAGATGCAGCATCCGGGCACCCTCCAACAATTCTCATCCATTTGAACCATCTAATACCTCAACTCATCAATCATGTCACACTCTTTCCCATACCAACAATGTGCCCCATTAGTTCCGATTCAGTTCATTTTATTAAATGTCTTTTGTTTGTATGCAAGCTTGCATTTATTTTTGTCTTGTCTTGTGTTTTTGAGTATTGCCACTTTTTTTATCTTTTTGCATGACAACCTTTTTTTATTAACCAGTAAACATTTAGAGCTCTTTTTACATGCCTGAATTAACCACATTTAGGCCTGGTTTTACAGACAGGGCTTAGATTAAGCATTAGGCTTTAGTTCAATTAGGATATTTAAGTAGCTTTTATAAACGTGACTTAGAAAAAAACTTTACTGGTGTGCATCTTGAGACAAAACAATGGCACTGACATATTTTAAGATATGCCAGTGCAAGTTACTTTCAGTTAAAACCGCTCAAACATGCATATTAGTCTGGGACTAGGCTTAAGCCTTGTCTGTGAAACCGGGGGTTAAATATTCACACTTGACATTGATATGACCGTTATATATTGTAGTTGCATGACTTTAGTCGGCTGCATGTCATCAATGCATGGATCTTTTTGTGCTATCTCCTCCTCACCCAAGGCATGATGGGAAATTATGGCCCACCCTACATGCAGTGTCCTTCTGAGGGCATGATGGGCATGGGTGGCACACCACCTCATCCTATGGGGGTGCCCCAGCTGCCTTCCCACCACTTCCTTCTGCCAGGCATGGCCGGGTACCCTGGTATGCCCCATCCGGGTAAGAAGCACCCTGATTAGTCAGAAAATCCCACTTGAAGATCTTCTGACCAGCTCCAATCCAAATTGAAAAAATAGGAAATCCGTGTTTTTTCTTGGTTTGAACTCATGGCTTTTTTCCAAAAAACGTGGGAGCTATTTGTTTTGAAATGGAGCCAATTTTTGTACATTGTTTCAGTGAATGAAGAAATGCTTTGTATCACTAGATAATATCTGTATTTCTGCATGATCTAATTTTAGTTATATCTAATTCATAGGGTGGGAATAATCACACAACACCACTAACATGCTAATTTTCCCCCACCCTCAATTTCTCCACATTTTCTTAATTTAATTTTTACATGAGATATCCCACCTCCATTTGAGTTTGTTTTAAGAAACACCATTTGTTTGGGGAAAATGTAACCGATACAAACAATATGAATTTATATATTAATAATTAATATATAATATAATTAATTCAATCTGCACATTATTTGCAACCTTATTCATTGATGTTAAAATGTAAACTTTTGTGGAGTCCTACAGCATTTGGCCCTTTATTAAAGACCGTTTCCTTCTCAGGTGTGATGGGCCCAGGAATGAACGGAAGTCCTGGTCCTGGAAACCATTATGGCATGCAGGTGAAGAACATATTCATGCAGCTTTCACTAGTGACACTAAAGCAGATGCAGTTTGTAATCTCTGTCTTTACTTCTCTCTTTGTCCTTTCAGATGGGTGGATATGGGCCTGGACAACAAGCTCCACCACCATATCCAGGTCCAGGTCAACCAGGCCAGCAGCATCCAACCCCGCCAATGTTTGTCGCCCCACCTCCAAAACCCCAGCGTCTTCTGCATTCAGAGGCTTATCTGAAGTACATCGAGGGCCTCAGTGCTGAATCCTCCACCATTAGCAAGTGGGACCAGAGCCTTAAGGGTAAAAATTATTTGCATAGAAATTCGAGTTGTTTTATTTAAAAAAATTATTTTTAAGGATAATAGTTTTATTCAGCCAGGATGCATTAAATTGATAAAATGTACAGTACGACAGTACAGACATTCATAATGTTACAAACGATTCCCATTTCAAAGAAATGCTGTTCTTTTAAACGTTCTATTTATCATAGAATCCTGAATTTCTTTTTATAAGTTTACACGAAAACATTAAACAGCACAACTGTTTCAAGCGTTTCTTGCACAGCAAATTAGAATGATCATGTAAGACTGAAGACTGGAGTAATGATGCTGA
The DNA here is from genome assembly GCF_949357685.1 of Gobio gobio. Taxonomy (NCBI): domain Eukaryota; kingdom Metazoa; phylum Chordata; class Actinopteri; order Cypriniformes; family Gobionidae; genus Gobio; species Gobio gobio. The sequence continues at coordinate 9,911,973 of NC_137110.1, read as the reverse complement.
AAATTCAGCTTTGCTATAACAGGAATAAATTACATTTTAAAATAGAAAATCATTATGTGAAATATGATTTTTTAGTATTGCATATCAAGTTAAAATGAAAATGATAAATTTTGCCTTGCCAAAGAATGGTTATTGTAAAGCAATTGTTTAAAATATTTTTTTAATGAATAATTTGATCTTTTTTCTTTACCTTTTTTAGCATTTTTTTTCTCATATAATGTTGGTGTCTTGCATCAAAACCATTCATAATTCAGTCATTATTTTTTTGTTGTTAAAAATTATCCAAAATCAATTTTTGAGCAAGTACATAACCAGCCAGTGTTCAAAACTGTCTCCCTACCTTAGCCTGATTAGCCAAATGGTAAGCTTGTAATAATGTTATAATTTGAGTAGTACTGGTAGCTTTCTGTGGGGAAATTCAAGCATTGCGCCGTTCATCTTTTCGTCATTACGTCAGGTCTGTATACATAAAGGAGGAGTCCCGACTTGCATGTGACGATTCTGCAGGTGGTGGACCATTTATAGTCTTTCCTCACAGAAGTTGTAATTAATTAAATTTATCATTTTAATGGCGGATTGTAATCCAGAAAGGTCCAAAGTTCAACAATCATCAGTGACAACTAGAGATTCACGCGTAGTTAAAAGCAAAAGATTAGACTGTATAGAAATTGAAATCTACAGGTAAAGCTAATACACGCTAAATACATGTAGTCACGCAATGCTGATGTTTTTAACCCTTGTGCATTAATTAATAAAAGTTACACATAGGTCCATAGAGGACGACAATGTCCATGTCGAAAAACTGTCATAAATTCATCTTGGGAGCACAGACTTAAGTTTGATCTCATTTTAAAGAAGACTCTTGGCATTTTATTGTTGAAGTCAAAAGAGTTTAAAAAGTGAAACCAAAAAAAAAGTTATAGAGGTTTAAATTTATTAAAATTATTTATAAATAATATTTTATTTTTTGAAACATGTTGAATTCTAAAACTGCTAGAAATTCAAAGCCGTAAATCTAAACAAGCTGTGTTCCAAATTTGAGGTTGATATCTCAAAAAATTAGCTCTCAGTAAGATTTTGTTTGGGCGCAGTGCCAACTTTTCACCATTAGATGCCAGCAAAACTGCAGTGATACACACAGCGGTTGGATTTGTGAGTTTTTCTCTCAAATATTACAAGCACACACACACAATTTTTTTATTACATACATACACACCACACTCTGTCATCCATACTAACTCACCCACAGAGTTATAGCTGCATAATTTATCCAATTGGCTTTATAATATGCATAAGCAGAAAACCGGAATAAAGGGAGTATTTGCTTTATACACCAAACCTGAATAAATGGAACCGTCTGGTACATTAAAAAAAAAAAAAAACTTTTGAAGCCAACAGAATGAAAGTCTATTAACAAAGATTGCATCATTTTATAGTTAAATGGCAATGGGATTAAAAATTGCAGTTTTAATGGGTTTCAATGGGGACATTTTTGTTCAAACGATGCTAAAAGGAAGTATTTTGTGTACCTAGTGCAAAAATTTTTTTTTTAAAGGAAAATTCCAATAAAAATGCACACCAGGCAAATTTATCACAAAAACAAAACTGAAAAAGCCAAAAATTTCCATAAAGATGCACAAGGGTTAATATTTAACAATTTAGGAACTAAGTATAATACTAATTTGCATGGTTTGATGTGATATGAGCTGAGCTATAAGCTTTATTGTAATGCTTTTTTTTCAGTTGGTCAGAACAAAAGTGGCAGACATGTTTCTTACTTGAAATTTCTTATTTTGGTCATACTTCCAAGGCAGCTTTAAATTAATTTTCTTTGACTGTCAGACTTAAGAAGTTTTTTATAAATGACTTATGTGATGTTAAAGCCAAAAACATCTTTGATTGATTCTTTCTGATTATCATTCCTTCAGCACAAAGAAAAGACTGTCGGCTCAGCAGGGAGCAGGAGAGCCGCCTCCCTACTCACTGGCTGAAAAGCAAGGGCGCTCACACCACGATGGCCGACGCATTGTGGAGACTGCGAGACCTGATGATGAAAGACACGCTCAACATCCGACAGGCGTACAACCTTTAAACTTTTGTTTTACCTGCCAATTCTCAGGACTCTTAATTTATGCAAGACTATTCTCTTACCAAATCTTTCCTATCATGACTCAAGATGTGATAAAGTATTATGTACTGTTTCAGCAATAATTATATCTCCTAGTTGTGTGCACATGTGTGAAAAAAATAAAGGTTTTAGCCAACTCTTTAGGTACGTATGACGCACTGGAATTAAGTCACTTATGAAGCAACTACTGAAATGGATTTGAAATGTGTCGCTTTGACTGTTACTTTAGATGAATTCTGGTTGCGTTTATGATGTTTTTATATTTCTCAAACAATGGCATCACCAATCCTCACAAAGTTCTCTGGCTGTGACCACTCTATACAAAGGCTTTAAATGGGCAAACGTTGTAAAAGATCACAGTAGCATTTTCTAAGGATATTTTCTTTTTATACAGAGGCAAAATAAGCTGAGTTCCTCTTTATTTTAATGATCATGTAATTTGTTATTTTTCATTGTGTACATATGAAAAGGCCTGTGATAAATTCTTTGTTCTGCAATGCTTATTAAACACTATTGCAATAAAATGACAAAATTGGGTAAATTTGACCAATAAACAGCATTTTAAAAGAATAAAGTGTACTTCAAGCATGTCCAAAACATGTTTGTGAGAAGATAGAGTTACAAGCCCCTCCACCCACCACCACTAACAAGGCCCGCCTCACCAAACAAACATATCTAACTCGGCAAATGTAGATATTGATGTATGTTTGAATACAAATAATTACATAGCAGAATAGTAAAGTAATATAGTAATCAAATCATATTTATTTTTTAACTATAATTCTCACAATTTGAGCCCCTCAAATGACTGGCGTGATGTCATTTCCTGGCATGGGCGGAAAATATCGGGCTATTCTCTTTAGTGTTTGCCCTGTCTGCACTCACCCTCTCTACCTCTTCCCCGTTTTTTCATACTAAACCAGTCCAGAACCCCTTTAAAATAGGACGAAACCGAACTGACACTACGCTTTAACATCGTAACTCATGGAGTAAATCACAACCGGGGAGAAATAAACCGAGGTGAGCTTTATTCAGCCGGAGCTTGCTGAGATGCGCGAGCTGCTAGTGTGTTAGCTCGAGCCATTCATATCAATGGATCTTGTCGCATATTGTCATTGTTGCTTTTCACTGAAATTCACACATAATACTATGTAAGCAGGGCTGATTTGGGTACGCCGTTTTTCTTGGTATAAATGTGTAACTGTATATCGCTTGCTTCGATACTTTGCTGTGCAGAGGTAGGAGGAGCTTTGACAGCTGATATTTATTTTTTTCTGTTCTTTTTGTGTGTGTGACAAATATGTTAAAATCAGTAGGGAGTATTATTTTTTTCCAGTTCATATCACCAGCATGTGCGGTCGATATGTTGCACATGGCATACTGAAGAGTAGCAGGCTAGGTCAGATTATATTGCACATACTATTTATATTTAAGCTATGCTAATGTTAATTTATGAAATATCAATTTAATCTAAGTGACACTGCCTGACTGTGCATGGTTAAGGAATGTTTTAACCCCTACTGTTATTTTGCCAACTTTTTTTTGGATGGGCGATGTCTTTTGTTCTTGTTATTGATTAGGCTTCCAGGAATTGTCAGCCAATAAGAGCTTGTTGCCATGTTACTGTAATATGCTGTTTTCCATCTTGACATTTGGCATAATTGCATTAACCATATAAATCCTACAGTATCGTATTTGATACATACTTTTTTATAAAGTCTCTAAATGATGACTTTGCTGGACAAACTGTTCTACAGTCTTCTTCATGCCTTTTGCCATCTGATTGATAGTTCATACTTTTTAGCAATTAAAAATTATTTAGTATGTGCATGGTTTTTACGTAATTGTATGAATAACTTTTATATTGTTAGTAATATTTCAAGATGAACATTTACTGGACTAAAGAAACTTTGTTAAAATGTAAGTATCAAATATGATATAACAGGCATTTCAGGGACATTTATTTGTATATCTGTCAATCATCATTGTATTGCACTGCATTATAGGTTTTGCCCTCCAAAATCTAAGGATTTAAATGTCTTATTTATAAGACATGTTATTTAGGGTGACCAAACATCCTGTTTTCCCAGGACATGTCCTGTTTTCAAGTCCTGTCCTGGCCCCAATATAACAATTTTCTATCCAGAGGGGGCATACTTTAAATGTATTGGAATTAATGAGGAATCTTTGAGTAAACTTCAAATATCATTTGAGTATCTCATTGCCGGGCCGAGTGTCCTGGTTTTCGGTAATCAAAATATGGTCACCCTAATGTTATTGGGAATGGGAAATATATATAGAGAGAGGAAATGTATGCATTTTATGTAAGTAGTCTGTTAAAAAAGTCTCTGTAATGAATGTATTTACACAATAGAGTTTCATATTACTTTTTGGTCATATAAATAATGGCAACTCTACCAAATTGCATATTTTTTCTCCCCTAAATAAATATGAGTTTTTTTTTCTTCCTATTGTATAAGCTCCATATTCTCACTGTATGAGCCATAAAAGCTTGATGTATTAAATATGATACAAAACATAACACATATGCAAACTTTTTTTTTTTTTGTCTAAAGGTTCAATAAACTGTTTGATTTACACAATTTGATCCTTCTTTAATCCTTCTTCCAAATCTTCTGCTAATAATTCAGCTTGAATAACTTGCTGTTGGAACACCAATCGCCATTCAAAATCTTGACAACAGTTATGGCATCACTAATATTATGATTAGTCTTTTATCTTTTTTTAAGTCAATATAAAAATTAAAATCAATCTTATTTACTTGTGTACAAAACAGTATTACATTAAAAGTGGCATAGAAGTGAACAAAAACGATGATTCACTAATTTGTTCACTACTAATATAGAATACACTGCAAAGACAGTATTGTGCTGTGATGTATGAATGCTTTAAAGTCAAATCCTAAAATCTAAGCTTACCGAATCCTTTATTAACATTATTCTTTTGCTTAAGCACTAATATTTCATTTTTGGGGAATGCAAATGTAGATTGATCTCTTGGTTGATTACGCGTAATATAGCTATGATAACTAATCTTGATCCTTTTAATTTTCCCTCTCTGCAGGTAGAGCTTTGCAGTCATCCTTCATTCTACAAACCCACTCGTCTCGTTCTCTTTCACATACAACCCTTCTTTAATAAAATTCTCTTCCTACCTGACTGCAAAGCCTATACCTGGTCATTCAATCAACCCATCTTCCTACCAGCCAATCAGAATGTCACAGCTTCAGTTCCAGGCGCCTGTCAACCCTGCACCCAGTGCCGCCCCTTTACAGCTGGCCCCGCCCCAACCTGGGTTCAGCATTCCCTGTGCCACTGCTCCCTTACCCTCAGAGAGTGCCAGTCACCCGTTACGAAACTCCGCCCTGCCTTCTGCCTCCGCCACGCCTTTCTGCAACCCCACAGGTGGGTCAAAAAGTGCTTGGTGCATTTTTAGATATAAGACATCATTAAAGTCCCCATGAAATCAAAATGGAAGTTTTTTTGGCTTTTAGTATGAATATGTTAGCCTTACTGTTACTGTTATCTATAAGCTACTGTGCTTACATTTAGAAGATATAAGCATTCAAAATTTAGTCTCTCACTTCTGCTTATATGTATCAGTGATTTTGATGACATCACTCTGCACTTCAGCTTTTCATCAGATTGTCTGTCCAATCAAATGCTCTCTAGAATCTGAAGCGTCCTGACCCCTGTGGCTAAAATCAGTCACAATTTTTACATGGCACATAGTACACTATATAGGGGATAGGGAGCGATTAAGACAGTGTTTTCCATTGGGGCGAATGAAGTCTGGGTTTCATGTTAGTGTCATGTGCATACACAGTCTTCTCCGGTCCAGAGACACGATAGCACAGAGCGGATCATATGTGTGAGTCGGCGCAGAACGTATTGGACCCCTTTTGTATTCTGCACAGAATGCTATATTTTAAAACGACATTAGGACGGAAACGGTTAAAGATTAGGAGGAAACTGCGGCTTTGATATAAATGAGACCATTATAAAAAGTTCTTCCTGTTTCAGTGGAAATTACGTCAACACATTAAATAATTCTGCGCTTTCAAGACACTTAAGTGGGCCTTTGACTGTTAGGACTTGAAAATGTTAATTCTCGAGTGATGCCCATGATTGCATGGAAATCTCTAAAACTTTTTTTTTGTTGCCAAGATCATTTTTTTTAATAACATATTTTGCATCAGCAACAATGGAACTAAAAATTTTCTTTATAAACATGCTGTAAAAACTACCGTTCAAAGGTTTGGGGTCAGTAAGCTTTTAATTTAAAGTAAATTACTAAGTTTATTCAGCTAGGATGCATAAATTGATCAAATGTGAAAGTAGTAGGGTCCCCTGAGGTCGAGGCTGAAGCTGCCAAAACTTTAGTCGATTCAGGGTAACCAGGCTGGGACAAAAACCCCGGACTCGAGTGTGGGCCCCCCGGGTTTGCCTGGTGAACAGGTGGGGTTCTTGTTGCGGAGGTCCAAGAGTGTGTACTCTGGAGGGGTAGCCGGTTAGGGGTGCATGTGTGTCGGGTAGGCACATATATAATGTTAGAAAAAAATGATTAAATTAAATCAATATCAGCATATTAGAATGATTTCTGAAGGATCATGTGACACTGAAGTCTGGAGCCATCACACAAATAAATTACATTATATCAATATAAAAAACATTTATTGATTAAAATAAATGCAAAAAAAAAAAGATAAAATATAATAAATGTGTTAAAAACACTAAAACATCTAATCACCGACCCCAAACGTATAAATATTAGTGTCTTTTTCAGGCTTGTTTAATGCACATGAAAAAACGTCAGTACCTGGTTTTGCCCTGATGACAATTATTTTCTTGGATTGGTTGAGTTTTTAAATGTTTCCTTTTTGATTTATTGATTTAGTATCTAACATGGCAAACCCTAAAGAGAAGACCCCCATGTGTCTAGTGAATGAGTTAGCCCGTTACAATAAGATCCAACCTGAATACAAGCTACTCAGTGAACAAGGACCAGCCCACTCCAAGGTAAGACGTGGCTCTTTACTATATTCACGAACACACTAAACTATCTCTTCCCTGTCTGAAGTTTCTAATGGTGTCTGTTGGTCAGATTTTCTCAGTGCGGTTAACTCTGGGGGATCAGCACTGGGATGCAGAGGGGACCAGTATCAAAAAAGCCCAGCACTCTGCAGCATCATGTGCCCTTGCCGAAACTACTCTCCCCAAACCCAGTCACAGAAGCCCCCGCCACCCTGGCAAGAACCCAGGTGGGATCTACAAGGGCTCAGAGTGTACGTCCACTTTTCTTTTCCCCTTTATCTTCTCGATCGGAGTAGTACGGAGTCCTGCACAAGACAATATATGTATATATTGTGGCCACGAATTAATAATTTGTCAATGGTGTGATATAATAATTATTTCCCTCATTTTAAGTAAATTGTGTGCAGGATATAATTCGTTCACTCATTTTAAAGGGATAGTTCACCAAAAATTCACAAAATAAAAAATATAATATAATATGGAAGTACTAACTCACCATCGTGTCATTCCAAACCCATAAGACTTTCGTTCATTTTTGCAACACAAAATAACTTTTTGATGAAATCTGAGCTTTCTGTGGTTCCATTGACAGCTACGCAACTGACACTTTGACGCTTCAAAAAGTTCATCAAAATATTGTAAAACTAATCCATATGAATTGAGCGGTTTATTCCAAATTTTCTGAGGAGATTTGATCACTTTATGACTGAATTTAGGCTTTTATTAAACGAGATGAGTGTGAGTAATAAATGACAGTGTTTTCATTTTTTGGGCGAACTATCCCTTTAAATAAATTGTGCACATTATATAATAAAAATATATATTATGCGCACAATATAATAATTTGTTCCCAATAAAAATTAGTAAAACGTGCTGACGTATTTGTAAGTTATGGGAATTAATTGTTAATTTGTGTCCACTATATATTATGTGTGTGTGTCTGTTTGTTTGTTTATTATATATATATATATTAGGGCTGTCAAAAGATTAATCGCGATTAATCTCATCCAAAATAAAAGTTTGTGTTTACATAATATGTCTGTGTACTGTGTATAATTATTATTTATATATAAAAACACACACAAGCATGTATATATTTAAGAAAAATGTATTATATTTATATATAAAATATTTATATTTATATATAATATAAATTATATAAATGTATATACAGTATATACATGCAAATATTTCTTAAATATATACATGAATGTGTTTGTATTTATATATACATTATAATTATACAGAGTACACACAAATATATTATGTAAATACAAACTTTTACTTTGGATGTGATTAATCGCGATTAATCTTTTGACAGCCCTAATATATATATATATGTATATATATATATATATATATATATATATATATATATATATATATATATATATATATATATATATATATATATATATATATATATATATATACTTTTTTTCCCCTGCATGTCATGTGCAGGGCTCCGTAGAGTAGCACCCAAAAGTGAAAATTGTCTCATCCTCACATTGTCAAAACCTGCATGAACTGGGCTGTCGAGCTCCAAAAAGGCAAACAGTATCTTTAAAGAAGTCCTTTGCTTTGCTTTAGCCAGCTCTGTGTTCTGCAGAGTTTAGCTCCATCCCTAATCAAACACACCTGAACCACCTAACCAAGGTATTCAGGATTACTTGAAAATTACTGGCAGGTGTGTTGGAGCAGATCTCTCCAGGAGAAGGGTTTGCTACATCTGCTTTAAGCTGGGCATACACTGTGCGATTTTCGTCCGATTTCGAGCCGAATTCTGACTCGTGCGACTCTTTTTTGGGTCGGGCCGATCCAAAGTTATATTAATAAATATCCTGATGTTTCCAAGCTTTATAATGGCAGTAAATGGGGCTCACGAGTTTGAAGCTCAAAAAAGTGCAGGCTGCTGGAAATTCAGCTTTGCCATCACAGGAATAATGACATTTTAAAATATATTAAAATGGAGAACAGTTATTTTTAAATTGTAAAAATGTCACACTATTGCTGTTTTCACAGTAATAGATTAAACCCCATGAATGTGGCCGTGCAAGCAGCTGTTTGACATGCATTTCTCTCATGCAGATAACGTAACCCACACTGTGGAGCTTAATGCACTTTGTATGAAGTTGGGCAAGAAGCCCCTCTATAAGCCTATAGATGCCTACCATGGGATGAGACCAGCATTCAACTACAACATCAGAGCACCAGGCCCTTACGCACGCTCCATGCAGCAGTATGCACTCTCTATCTTTTCCTTTTGCTTATTGAATGATGCAAAATAGAAAAGTTGGCTAAGATAGCCAGTGATTAATCTTTTGTTTTGACAAAAAAATATAATATTATGCTATTTCACTTTTCTTCTCTTGATCAGTTATTACTACCCATTTCCTCCTGTGGGGCCAGTACTGTATCACATGGAGCTGTCTATCGGTGGACAACAGTTCCACGGCAAGGGCCGCACGCGTCAAGCAGCCAAACATGATGCTGCGGCCAAAGCTATCAAATACCTGCAGAAAGAGCCAATAATGCAGCAAATGTCTGAGGTGAGAGTTCATATTTATGACATGATGAATTGGCTGTCAGTAATGCCGGGTACAGTAGCCCCGAATTTTCACTCGCCGAAATCGCCAACGCATGCCCAAAATCAGAGGCAAATCGTGACATTGAAATTACATTGATGATGACCTACAACCAATACAGGGTAAGGGAAAGTTCAGTAGGAGGAGTCATAGACCCATAGACCCAACAAAACAGATTCTCTACTTCATATACTTTTTTTTTTTCACATGCTTCTTGCGTGCATCATTTTAACAAGAAGAAATCCTGTCTCACGCGAGAACTCCTCCATCCCGTGTGATCTTGCATTATTTCCTGTATCATTTCTCACATGTCAAGTCAAGTCAACTTTATTTATATAGCGCTTTTTACAATGCAGATTGTTTCAAATCAGCTTCACAGTGTTAAACAAGAAAATAATGCAACACAATTTTTTTCGGCCGTACAGCCGCTCCGGAGAAAATGATATCATCTAGCTCATTTCAATTATCATACAGTAACAATGTGGGCATTAGATTAGTAATTAGATCAGTAATTTAGTTTACATGGTTAATTTAGTTTACTAATTAGTTTTATTTGGATATTTAGTTGAAAAATTTAGTGTCCCCAACTGAGCAAGCCAAGCCAAAGGCGACAGTGGCAAGGACACCAAAACCCCATCATGTGTATCTGTCTGCGATTCTTCCTATTGAAATGTTGTGTAACGTGTGACCTCCTGTCGCCAATCCGTTGTGTAATGTGCACAACAGCCACTTAATGGTACCCTAGACCAGGGGTTTTCAAACTGGGGTTCTAAGGGGTCCCCAGAAAATTCCAATGAATAAAAAGACAAAAGCAAAAATGGATAAAGTCTACCGAATATTCTAACTGTTTCATTTCTAAATGTATACATTCCAGAATTGTATACGTTTGCTTTGTATCTTTCTAGTGAGTTTTTCTCACTATAGTACCCTTTATCTCGCTCACTAGGGTTGTAAGGCAGTTTTCTTAACACAGTATGTAAGCTGCTTGCATACATTTATTGTGAAAGTTCCTTATACAAATCATTTTTAATTGAAAAGTTCAACATTAATAGCCAATTTAAGTTTGGAAACAATACGTTGTATTCATAATGTCACACTTACTATTTATCTAACAGTTTAAATGTTTTTTCATACATAAAAATATATAGATGGATTTTAGGAAGGGGGTCCCTCATAAAGGTTCATCATATTTGGGGGTCCTTGGCATCATAAAGTTTGAAAACCCCTGCCCTAGACAGTCCTTTAGTGTGAGAAGAATAGCGATCTGACAGCTTTGAAAAATCGGCTGTGTGTACCCGGCATTAGTTATTCTTCAAAAAGAGCTGATCTCTTGAACCTAGGAAATACAAGCAAGATACATTAATCTGATTCTTTTTTGTCAAACCGTGACTAAAAATACCTGTCATGTAGATGGAAGAAGAGCCAGTACAAGAAAACCTTAACAAATCCGAGATCAGCCAAGTGTTCGAGATTGCACTGAAGCGCGACATGCCTGTGAATTTCGAGGTATGTCATGATCCCATCATGCATAGGCTACCAAATATACAAAACAATCTTGCATGCAGAAGATGCATATCTCTGTATATCAGTGGAAAGGCAATTATGTCAAAACCACAAATTGCTCACTTATCTTTAATTCTCCTCACTGTATACAGGTGCTAAAAGAGACTGGGCCTCCTCACATGAAGAGCTTCGTGGTGAGGGTAACAGTGGGTGAGTTTGCAGGTGAGGGGGAGGGCAAAAGCAAGAAGATCGCCAAGAAGCTAGCTGCCATCGCTGTGCTGGAGGAGCTCCGCAGACTGCCTCAACTTCCTGTCACAGACAAGATACCACTACGCATTAAAAAGAAAAGCAAGTCCATTATTAAGGTAGATGCTGATTTAGACTGGCTGGGTTTGTTTGATGGCTAGTGCTGTACTTTTCAAAAACTCAAACATCTTTGCTAATAAATATTAAAAGTAATTGATTTGTAATGGCCTATTAAAATGTTAAACATAAATGCAATTATTAAAGCACCTAGTTGGAGTGTTCTTTCTAGTTATAGACTAGTATATCAGCCTGGGAAGTTAACTATCTTTTTTATCGATTATATTTGATTAAAATATTATTTATTTGGCCAATAACTGCATGTGTTTGACTAGATAAAGTGGCCATTTTGCATGTTTTTCTTTTTCTTTTTTTTTTACTTTCTCCCAAAACTGCCTTAATTCTTTGTATACAAACATTCTTTAGTGATTTTATATACTACTGATAAAAAGTTTGGGATCAGAAAGATTTTTAAAATGTTTTTGAAAGAAGCCTCTCATGCTCACCAAGGCTGCATTTATTTAATGATACAGTAAAACTGTAATATTTTGAAATATTGTTACAATTTATTCCTTTCAGCAGTCATTACTCCAGTCTTCAGTGTCACATGATCTTTCAGAAATCATTCTGATATGATGATTTGGTGCTCAAGAAATATTTCTTATTATTATCAATGGTGAAAACGGTTGTACTGCCTAATATTTTTGTACAAATTGATTAATTTTTTCCAGGATTCTTTGATTAAATACCAACGAACAGCATTTATTTGAAATATAGAAATCTTTAACATTAAAATGATCAATTTAATGTTGCTGTTGCTGTCAAATGAAAGAATTTAATTTCTTAAAAAAAAAAAAAAAAAAATGTTTTTGAGCAGTCTTTTCATTTAATTTATTAAATTAAATTATTGCCCCTTTCATCATCTTCTCATTAATCTAAATGTATTGATCAAGTCCTTCTAAATGTAAACATTAGGGTTAAAACAGTTTTGAAAACGTTTCAAAAGAAAAAGATTTCCTGTTTCATAAATCAATGAGCTTTTGCTTAAAAACAATGAAAAATGCCCTAATTCCTTCAAAGTAAAAAAAAAAAAAAAAAAAAGGTCACCCCAGATGGGAACTACCATAAAAATGGGAACTATCATATAACAAATGTTACTGCTTATAAGTTTCACTTTCTAAAACTTTCAAGAACTGTTTAGAACCTTCTGAAATTTTCTATAACTGTTTTTCTAGAACATTCCAAATATTGGTATACATACAGTGAGAGAGAGAGAGAGAGAGAGAGAGAGAGAGAGAGAGAGAGAGAGAGAGAGAGAGAGAGAGAGAGATTTTTATGAGAAAACAACTCAACTTGATACTTTTTTATATTTTTTTCAGTAGCAATTAAAATGTCACACAAGATAAGTGATACTGTGGAGTGTTATAAGTGAGGAGACTGGAGACAGAGATGTGTCGAGTCGACTTTACTATCCACTTCAAACATTCATTACTTTACAGTGTAATGTAAACAACAGTCACACAACGTTAACCCGGAAGTGCTTAACTCAAAACCCCGCTCCCTTAAAGGTACAGTCTCTAGGTGAATGTCTCTCTATTTACCTTGTGGGTCACCACACAGGCCCCCCCAGAATTCACCCATAATAACAGGCCCATACCGAACGGGTACTCAAAATAGAACAATCCAGGTCATAACAGTCCCTAAGAGTCAACGTATAGGGGGGCGGACCAGGCGACCGTACCGGCTGCGCTTAACAGGAAAAGGGCAAGGGGCAAGGGGCGGGGCAGAGACCGTGCCAGGGGAGAGGGCAGGGACCGAGGCTGCTGCTGGAGGTCGCCCTCTCCGTGGGGGCTGGGCCAGCTGAAGCGGTTCGCCAATGTCCACATGAGCAGGCTTGAGACGGTCTATAGCCACCCGCTCAGGCCTGCCCCCCATATCCACAACAAAGTTCTTAGACCCTCCGGCCAGGACACGGAAGGGCCCATCGTAGGGGGGCTGCAGCGGGGTACGATGGCCATCGTGGCGGATAAAAACGTACTTGGCTGACGGTAAATCCTTAGGCACGTAGGACTGGGGGAGGCCATGGTGAGACGTTGGAATGGGAACAAAAGCGTCGGCAATGTTCCTGGACACAGCACGATGGGCGGCAACCGACCAAGGGGACGTGGCACCTGGAAGAAACTCCCCCGGAACGCGCAGGGGCTGGCCGTACACCAGCTCGGCTGATGAGGCTTGAAGATCTTCCTTGGGGGCGGAGCGAAGGCCAAGCATAACCCATGGGAGGCGGTCAACCCAGTTGTTGTCCGTAAGGCTAGCCCTGAGCGCAGCCTTCATGTCCCGATGAAACCGCTCGCAAAGTCCGTTGCTTTGTGGGTTGTAGGCTGTGGTACGGTGAAGCTTCACCCCCAGAACCTCGGCGACCGCCGTCCAAAGCTCTGATGTGAACTGTGGACCCCGGTCCGAAGAGAGGTCGGACGGTGTTCCGAAACGGGCCACCCAAGCCATAATGAATGCCCGGGCTACTTCGGCTGATGTAATGGAGGACAGGGGAACCACTTCTGGCCACCTAGTTGTCCTGTCCACCATAGTGAGGAGGTAAGTATAACCACGGGAGGGGGGCAGTGGGCCCACCAGGTCCACATTCACGTGATCAAAACGTCTCTCTGGCACTTTGAAGGGTGCCAAAGGTGCCTTAGTATGACGAGTCACCTTTGCGCGCTGGCACGCCACACAGGCAGCAGCCCAGGCCCTAACGTCCCTCCGCAGGCCTGGCCAGACGAACTTGGCCCCCACCAGCTTGGTAGAGGCCTTCACCCCGGGGTGGGAAAGGCCGTGGATGGCGTCAAAAACCTTTCGCCTCCAGCCAGCAGGTACCATGGGGCGCGGTTGGCCAGTGGAGACATCGCAGAGGAGTGTAGCGTTGGCTGTGTCAAACGCCACATCTTTCATGAGCAGCGCCGTGGGGGCCGTCCTGTAGGCTTGTACCTCCGAGTCCGCAGACTGATCCTCAGCCATGGCTGCGTAGTCGAGACCCAAGTGGACGGATCCAGTGACTGCCCGGGAGAGGCAGTCGGCGACTAAATTATCTTTGCCGGCCACATGCTGAATGTCAGTGGTGTACTCTGAGATGGCAGAGAGCTGGCGCTGCTGTCGACCAGACCATGGCTCCGAAGACTTGGCCATGGCGAACGTCAGCGGCTTGTGGTCAACGAAAGCCGTGAACCGCCGGCCCTCCAACAGGAAACGGAAATGACGGGTAGCGAGGAAAAGACCCAGGAGCTCCCTGTCGAAGGTGCTGTATTTCCTCTCATTGTCACGGAGCTTCCTGCTGAAAAAGGCCAGCGGCTGCCAGGCTCCTCCTACCCACTGCTCACACACAGCTCCCACGGCATAATCAGAGGCGTCCGTGGTAAGAGCAACTGGGGCGGTCGGAGACGGGTGTGCCAGCAGAGCAGCGTTGGCCAGCGCGGTTTTGGCAGCCTCCAGGGCCCCATTCATCTCCGGGGACCAATCCAACACGTCCGCCGGTTTTCCACCCCGCAAGGCGTCGTACAAGGGTCGCATAAGTTGGGCCGCATGGGGGAGGAAACGGTTGTAGAAGTTCACCATGCCCAGAAACTCCTGCAGGGACTTCACGGTGCGTGGGCGTGGAAAACTGGCTACGGCGTCCACCTTGGCCGGGAGGGGAACAGCCCCCTGCGGGGTGACGTGGTGGCCGAGGAAGGTGATGGACGACTGGCCAAACTCGCACTTGGCCGGGTTAATGATGAGACCATGCTCACTAAGCCGGCCAAACAACTGCCGGAGATGCGCCAGGTGGTCGTCGGCGGACGCGCTGGCCACGAGAATGTCGTCCAAATAAACAAAGAGGAAAGGCATGTCCCGCAGCACAGAGTCCATGAGGCGCTGAAACGTCTGCGCTGCCCCCTTGAGGCCAAAAGGCATCCGTAGAAATTCAAAAAGGCCAAAGGGTGTGATGACTGCTGTCTTGGGGACATCCTGCGGGTGGACAGGCACCTGGTGGTAACCGCGAACCAGGTCCACCTTCGAAAAGATGGTGGCGCCGGCTAGGTGGGCAGAGAAATCCTGTATATGCGGCACTGGGTACCGATCGGGGGTGGTGGCATTGTTCAGGCGACGGAAATCACCACAGGGACGCCAACCGCCATCAGCTTTGGTCACCATGTGCAGAGGAGAAGCCCACGGGCTGTTGGAGCGTCGCACGATGCCGAGGTGCTCCATGGTGGTGAACTCCTCCCTGGCGATCGCGAGCTTGCCGGAGTCGAGGCGCCGGGCCCGTGCATAAACCGGGGGGCCCACTGTGGTAATGTAGTGCTCCACGCCATGCTTAGCCACCGCCGATGAGAACGTGGGCGTGGTGATGTCAGGGAACTCAGCCAGTAGGCGTTGATACCGGTCTCCAGTGGCCAGCGTGTTTGACAGACAAAGCGCCCCCACCCCTCCAAGCGTGCAGGGGTATGAAGCAAAAGAAAGGGCGTCGATCAGGCGGCAGTTCGTTACATCCACCAACAGCCTGTAAGCGCAGAGGAAATCCGCCCCCAGGAGAGACGTAGACACAGCGGCCATGACGAAATCCCAGCCAAAACGCCGCCCGCCGAAACACACTTCCACATACCTCGTGCCATAAGTACGAATGGGTGTGCCGTTAGCGGCATCCATCGGGGGGCCATGGCCGCCAGCCATGGTGTCCACAGGCTTCGCTGGCAGGATGCTGCGCTGAGCCCCCGAATCGACCAGCAGCCGCCGGCCAGACAAGGCGTCAGTGATAAATAACAGCTTGCAGTCGCGGCCAACGCCCATAGCTGCTAATGAGCGCCGGCCCTGGCTTTTCCCTGGGCTCCAAAACTGCAAGGCTGGCGACATTGCTTGGCCTTGGCCCCAAACCTGGAGTGGTAGAAACACCACCCGTCCTCGCGCTGTCGGCGGGCCGTCACAGCAGCTGCGGTGTCCGGGTCGTCCACCGGGGGTGGAAATGGGGCAGACTGGTATTGGGGAGGTAACAGCGCATGAACAAACTGCTGCCGGTTGGCGAGGAAAATCCTGTCTGCCTCCACAGCCATCGCCCGGTAGTCTCTGGAGGAAAGGAGGGGTGAACTGGCCAGTGCTGTGCGCACGGGTGCTGGAAGCTGCCGCAGGAAAATGTGGGCGAAAAGGAATGATGGATCCGCCGAACCCAGCACAGCCAGCATCCTCTCCATTAACTCAGATGGCTTACTATCGCCCAGGCCATTCAGGGAAAGCAGGCGGTCTGCTTTCTCCAGCTCTGACAGCTCAAAGAGGTTCAGCAGGAATGTTTTAAGCGCGTTGTACTTGCCGTCAGCCGGAGGAGCCTCTAATAGCGCCATAGCCCTGGCTGTTGTCGAGGCATCCAAAGCCGCTACTACATGGAAATATTTTGTAACGTCCTGTGTTATCCCTCTCAACTGAAACTGAGCCTCGATGTGCTGAAACCACGGCCGTGGATTGTTCTGCCAAAAGTCCGGCAACTTGATGGTGGCCGCATAGATCGCGCCGACATTAGCCGCGCCGCTAACAGCGGCCGGCGCCGCGGCCGCATCATTTTCACCACCGCCGTTGTGTGACATAATTCAACTCGCGTCGGGGTCACCAATGTGGAGTGTTATAAGTGAGGAGACTGGAGACAGAGATGTGTCGAGTCGACTTTACTATCCACTTCAAACATTCATTACTTTACAGTGTAATGTAAACAACAGTCACACAACGTTAACCCGGAAGTGCTTAACTCAAAACCCCGCTCCCTTAAAGGTACAGTCTCTAGGTGAATGTCTCTCTATTTACCTTGTGGGTCACCACAATACTACCTTACAGAAGAACAAGGCTATCTGGACCAATAATCTCAGCAATAACATAGAAAAAGTGTGCCTAGAAGAAAAGTGCAGAATGCCACTCCAAATGCATATTTTTGGACGGTACCAGTTTTTTGGAGCAGTAATCAAAGGAAGAAAGGCGCGAATGGTGGAAATTTCCGTAGAAGTCACAAAATTATGGAAAAATAAATTGAACTGGAAAAGTTTTAGGAAATTCTGCTTATAAGCAGTAACGTTTGTTTTATGGTTGTTCCATTTTTTTAATCTAGGGTGATTATTTTTTTAAACTTTTATTAGGCCGTTTTTCATTGTTTTTAAGTAAAAGTTAATCGATTTATGATTCAGGACATCTTTTATTTGAAAAATAGTCAAACGGTTATAACCCTAGTAGCCTATACATTTATAAAGTGTGTCAATATATTTATTGCTCTTTCTTAATGAATCTTGCATCCACTCTCAGCTGCAGACCAGTCCAGAGTATGGTCAGGGCATGAACCCTATCAGCAGGCTGGCTCAGATCCAGCAGGCTAAGAAGGAAAAAGAGCCTGAGTACACCTTAGTGACGGAGAGAGGTCTGCCTCGACGCAGGGAATTTGTCATGCAGGTACTCCATCAGAGAGAAGACTCTGTTCTCTGACTCAGCATTTTTATAATAGTTCAGTGCACATTTAGTGCGAAGGCCATGTTCTTCTGGCCATCATTTTCATCTACAACCTGCAAAATTGCTTCTTTTCAGAAATGTTCCCGGAAAAATAAAGTGCCCCTGTATCAATTTGTGTTTTTATCTCACTCAGGTGGCAGTTGCGGGCCAGAATGCAGAGGGAATGGGTCCTAGTAAAAAAGTGGCAAAGCGAAATGCAGCAGAGAAGATGCTGGAACTTCTGGGTTTCAAAGTGCCTCAGCCACAACCACCCAAACCGGCATTGAAAACAGACGAGAAAGTGAGTGTCTGCTTGTTAACAGCATTTACTTTGCATGGCGAAAACAGGGGTTTCAGGTGTTTTGAAACTGTGGTCCTGGGCCAGAAGGGGCTGATAACGCTTGACGGTCTGTGAAACATTTGAGGGAGAATTTCAAAATGTAAAAACTAAACTTAAGGTGTGTACTTTTTTTTTTTTTTACGTTCACCAAATTTGATATTGCCATTTCATTCTTTGTAAATACTGGTCAGAAACCTTTAAAAAAAAAAATTTGTATTCACATTAAACAAATTTGCATATCATTTTGTGTAAAAATGAATAAAAAAAGGTAAATATTTGACAGATATTACATTATCTGACATAAAATAAGAATAAACACATTTATTTGAACAATATAAAAGCCAAGTTTAATTTGGAAAATATTAATTTATGTTTGTCTTTATAATATGACACCTTTATCATTTTATCACCCAGCACAAATGTTCTAATACAGGGAATAATTTAGCTGCTATATATTTGGAAGGGGACAAAGGGAAAATAGTATTTTGGGCTCCTTGGCAAAGTTCCTTGGCATCAAGAAGTGATAACGTTCTTACCACCATGGAGCAGAAACACATGAGTGTCAACTAAAAGTATTAGTGTGAAACATTATAAAGTACTTTTTTCATTTGTCTTTGTAAAGGCACCTGCTAAGAAACCTGGAGATGGACGGAAAGTGACCTTCTTTGAACCGGGATCTGGGGACAAGGCCGGTCTTGGTATGTGTTGTCTAGTCATTTGTCATATTCAGCTATCATCAATATGGATGTGGTCCTTGTATCATATTACAAGCTCATTGTTCATTTTAGTGAATATCTATTACTTGAGATTGACTCTTGCGTTTCTCAAAGCAGCCAATAAGGAGGAAGATTTCCGACTTCCCTTTCTCAGCCATCAGCAGCTTCCTGCTGGCATTTTACCCATGGTGCCTGAGGTGGCACAGGCGGTGGGTGCCAACCAGGGACCCCATGCAAAAGACTACGGTCGTACAGCTGCCCCCAACCCAGCCATGGCTACAGTAACGGCCATGATTGCCAATGAGCTGCTGTACGCTGGCACGTCCCCGACCGCGGAGGGTATACTAAAGACCAAAAACAGCTTGGCACACAGACCCCACGGACCCCTTACCAGACCATCTGAACAGCTCAGCTACCTGTCCACTGTGCAGGGATTACAGGTATTGAATATAATAGTAAATGCACACTTATCCACCCCAATTATGTCGCTCAACCAACCTGTCTTTGTTTTTGCCACAGGTTGAATATAAAGACTTTCCCAAAAATAACAAGAATGAGTTTGTGTCTCTGATCAACTGCTCCTCTCAGCCCCCTCTCATCAGCCACGGCATCGGCAAGGATGTGGAGTCCTGCCATGACATGGTAGATAGTACCTTTTTTTAATGAATACATTTATTCAGCAAGGATGCATTAAATTGATTAAAAGTGAAAGTTATGGGTATGTTTACACGACAACAATGTACTAAAACCGGAAACGTTTTGCCTTTGCTTTTTTTATGCCTACGGGCGACAACAATCCTTGTTTGCACGTATCTGCGAAAATGACAAAAAACACTGTATTATGAATACGAGGCCTGTAGTTGGCGATGTCACAAGAAACACAGCATCCGAAATCGAATACTTCCCTATGATATAGTATACTAAAAACAGTACGCCAACAGAGTAGTATGTCCGAATACATAGTATTTGAAAAACAGTAGCCAGATGACCTTCTACTTCCGGCGACTATATTATCCCATGAGGCGGAGGCCTTGGGAGAGGATTTATGAATGGAGGTGAAGGGACGCAACTGACGCTGCTAGGTCATGTGATGATGACAACATGACGGATGTAGCACGTCCGGATTACATTCATACTACACGCATTCATACTATATAGAACATACTTCTTTAATGGTTGCAAAGTAAGTTCAAATTCAAATACCTACTCGCATAGTGCACGATTTCGGACGCAGAAGTGAGTTTACACGGAGACGATAATGGTATCTTTTTCAAAAACGTGCACTTTGAAGCCCGTTTTCAAAAGTCTCCGTGTGGTGACATATGGTGGCAGATTTACTAAACGGGGCAAATTAGCGTGAGAGCGCAATCCCATAAAAGCGCGATGGAATTGGAAAGTTCTTCGCACAAAGAACAGAGATGCAGACGGATCATTTCCATAATGACCAACGCATTCTACCAAGAGCTTGCTAATCGACATTCCAAAAAAATGCCAGAAAATTCTGGCAGTGAATTGTTGTCTTGTTTATGAAGTCCATAAAAGTTAATCTATCCATCATATAACTGCTCCACACGGCTCCGGGGGGTTAATAAAGGCCTTCTGAAGGGAAGTGGCGCATTTGTGTAAGAAAAATATCCATATTTAAAACTTTACATTACCGTACGCATCGACTTATGGCGAAAGAGTAACCTTGACCCTTGAACCCTTTTGAACCCTATTGACGAACGCAGAAGCGCAGAGGATAGAGCAAAACAAAACACCGGTCATGAATTAGTCTAAAAAAAAGAAGAAGTCTAAAACGAGAATTTGTAAAGAGAAATGGCGGAGAATTTTGATATAAGAGAAGAGGGGCTTGAGTTTGTTGCCCAGCACTATCCGCTCCTGTACATCGCGTCAGGGGGTTACTCTTTCTCAAGTCGAATTACGCACCGCTCACCGCCAGAAGCTAGTTATTTTATTCTATAAAGGATATTTTTCTTACACAAACGCACCACTTCGCTTCAGAAGGCCTTTATTAACCCACCAGAGCCGTGTGGAGCAGTTATATGATGGATAGATGCACTTTCATGGACTTAAAAAACGAACCAACAATTCACTGCCATTATATAGCTTGGATTAGCCAGGACATTTTCAATATAACTCAGATTTTATTCGTCTGAAAGAATGACTTGAGGGGGAGTAAATCATGGGCTAATTTTTATTTTTGGGTGAACTATTCCTTTAAATAATGGCACAAACAGCAGTAAATTGACAAACCTTGGTAAATCACTTGCATGGTTCATTTAAATACTCTCCTCCCATAAATGTAGCATCTTTATAGGGAAACTCCTACAAATGCATGTGCAACAAGGTCAGCAGAAAAAATAACTCTGTCCACGCCTTTTCATTGCCAACTTCTTTGTGTCCTTAGTAAATCCTGACAGTAGTTTTTTTTTTTGGCTAAAAAATGTTACAAATGATTTCTATTTTCAATAAATGTTCTTATTTTGATCTTTCTATTCCTTCAAAGAATCCTGAAAAAAAATATCAGTTTCCACAAAAATATTAAGAAGCATAACTTTCAACAAATATTAATAATAAGAAATGCTACTTAAGAAGTCATTTTAATATGATAATTTGGTGCCTAAAGTTCATGTGACATTGAAGACTGGAGTAATGATGCTGACAACTCAGCTTTTGCCATCAATTTTAAAACAAATTAAACTATAAAACCATTAATTTAAAGTTGCAGTAATATTTCACAATGTTACTGTTTTTACTGTATTTTTGATCAAATCATTTTTGAAGCCTTGGTGAGCATCAAAGACTTCTTTTTAACTTGAGTGGTAGTGTACTTTAAAGATTCCCACGGAAGATCTGTCTGTACTTGTATCTTGCTGATTTCAATGCCTCTTTCTCTCCGGACAGGCTGCTTTGAACATCCTGAAGCTCCTGTCAGAACTTGACCAGCAGTCCAATGAGCGCACAGCTAATGGACCAATGTCGGGGTCAGTATCGTATGCTCTTTTTAATTTTCAAACATGAACTAGTTGTATTAACTAGTTGTTCTTGCCTGTCTCACCCTCCACAGGTGCAACAAACAGAACGCAGAGGGCGATGCATTATTAAAACCGGCTAACTCAAGCACCATCGGAAAGACTCTGGACGGCACAGTGTAGAATTGACTATTTGATTGGTCGTTTTATTTGTGAAACACTAGAGAAAAGTCAAAAGCAGACTTTTGATTGGCCTTCGAGTAATTCTGAAATTTATCTTTATCTAAATACATTTAAAGTATTCAAAACTCACAGTTAAACAAGGTTGAGAGATGTTGATGTTGTTTAATTGTGCACATGATACGTTTTTAAACGCTACGGCTTGTAAAGTCGCCTCATCATATCCAGTGAAGTGGAGGTTTTGTTTTCGTTGTTAAATTGTAAAATGATTATTGTGAAGTTCGACTCGAGTAGATTGGCTTTTCTTCGTTGTTCCAAGGAAGTCATGTTTTCAGTGTCATGATTTTTTTTTTGTTTGTTCTCGCTTTTATTTTTCTATTTTATTTGAAGCATTGTATTATAGGAACCCAGCGCGTTGGGTTGTATTAGCGCTGTTGTGAAGTGCAGTATAAAACCCCGTTGAAGGATATGATGAAGCTCTCAAACACGTCTCTGCTGTGACGGTTTTTCTCCAGTGCTTTTTGTTACAATGACGACCATAACACACTCTCAAAAAAAAAAGAAATTTCATCTACATTTTCATGTAGGTCTGGGAAAATGTTATTGTGACTTCAGTGTAGAGTGTGTGGTGGTGTTTTTTTGTTTTGTGTGTGTGTGTGTGTGTGTGTGTGAGAGAGTGAGTGAATGTATGTATAAAGCACGATATTGTTCAGTCATGTCAGTTAAACTGATGCATTCTCCTATCAGTGTTGACCCCACCCACTCTCTGCCAGTTGCATCCTGTTTTCCTCATGGAATATGAGTAAAAATGATGTGCCTCTTGCACAAAAAAAACTGTGTGTGTGTTCTGTAAATTCTATAATCGGGGATCTCGTGGCCGTGGAAAACCTGTAAAAATCAGGGAATTTACTATTGAGAATATTTATAGTCTTTTTTTTTTCTAGTAATTTTTTGAAGAATAACTAGAAAAGTGTTTTTTTATATTAAGGGGGAAAAAATCTATCTTCGAGAGTACAATTTATGTTAAATGGTTTTTAAAAAAACTGCAAAATCACAAATTACTGATAAAGGTGTGGACATCCTGAGCAGAGTTGGGGAAAGTTACTTTTAAAAGTAATGCATTATAATATTGTGTTAGACTCAGGCTGGAAACCTGTACATATTTCTATCCTGCTTCCGTTACAAATTTGCAGGGACCAATCACAAACCAGCGTATCCACCTGGCGTACTATTGGCGGGTTTAACATGATGACGGATAGAGAAGCGATGGACCGTTGGTCTGATTGGTTGAAGGACTATCCAATTGCGTACAGAGTCATTTGAACTATGCTTGTTGATCACGCCTCTTGTGCAGTAGAAAATACAGAGCAGACTCCCCAGACCAATGTTTAAAGCTACACTATGTAACTTTTCCGTCCACTAGAGGTCACCTGTTCAAAACAAAGGCGTAGTTTGATGACGCCACGTTTGGCGGACTTTATGCCTCCACGTCCCCCCGATTGCTTCATAGACAGTAAAAGATTACCTGCGAGCTTCTTCTCGGGTCTATACGGTAATTTGCTCGACAACGCAACAGTCGCGTGGTTATGACGCAATTGTTAGCCTATATTTTACAAAAACAGCTTCTACGGGGCGATAGTGTAAGATACAAGGTAGTGGAGCCTTTTATACATTGTCGTGTTTGTTTAGAAATAAACAATGGACGAATGGAGTCTTTAAACGCCTCAGATGTAAAGATATTCGCTGTCAAAGTGAGGCCAAAATGAATGGGAGTCAATGGGATACTAACAGCAGGTGATGGCTTGGTTAGCAATGGCCGCCCCTATGGAAGGTACGCTTTCCGGGTATAGGATTACCCCCTTGAATAAAACCAGTAACCGAGGGTAACGCAGATATGACGCAATCGACAGGCGACTCCCTCAAACGCATAGCTCAAACGTCCCGGTTCCTTGGTTAAAATAGCAATTTCTCACGATTTACCAGAGGTGGGTAGAGTAGCCAAAATCTGTACTCAAGTAAAAGTACAAGTACTTACTGAAATATTTACTCAAGTAAAAGTAAAAGTAACAATCGTAATATTTACTTGAGTAAGAGTAAAAAAGTATTCGATGAGAAAACTACTCAAGTAGTTAGTTACTAGTTACTTTCGATCTGATTGATAAGCGAAAACCCTGAATTTCAGGCTACTTGGAGACCTTTCACACACCTCTCTGTAACACTTTACAATAAGGTTGTATTAGTTAACATTAGTTAATGTATTAGTTAACATGAACTAACCATGAACAACACCTCTGTTCAGCATTAGTTAATCTTTGTCAACGTTAGTTCATAAAAATCCAGCTGTTCATGGTTTATTCATGTTAGTTCACAGTGCATTGACTAATGTTAACAATATTTTAATAATGCATTAGTAAATGTTTAAATTAACATAAAGATAAATAAGTGCTTTATAAGTGCAGTTCATTATTAGTTCATGTTAACTAATGTAAGCTAATGAACCATATATATATATGTGTGTGTGTGTGTGTGTGTGTGTGTGTGTGTGTGTGTGTGTGTGTGTGTGTGTGTGTGTGTGTGTGTGTGTGTGTGTGTGTGAGATTAATGGTTAAACAGTGTAAATTAATGGTGTGCTGGGCTAACTAGAGCTCTTCTTAAAACATACTGTGTTCTTATATTTGTATAAGTATATAGGCTATTCTTTAGGTAGGAATAAAATACAATACCGTTTTTATTCGTATGTATTTTCTACACTTCAGACAGGTGTCTGTCCGGATTTGTGTATAAATGCAAGACGTCACATTAGGCTATTCAATTTGTTTAGTTTTGTGAAGAAAAGGATATGTAAATGTGAAGATGAGAACGTTTGTTCGTGGACGTGTATTGTTTGGAGGATTCAAACGATTCATTGCTTGCACAAGAGCGCATATGAGGAAAACACTCGGACAGTGTGTGAAATAGTATTATAATAAGGGAAAATTTCCCATAGTTACCAAATGACCGTTAATAGTGTTCAAATATAGGCATCATTGTGACACTTACCGCTACATGTTCTTTTCAGGGTGGAATTCTTGTATGCTGAGAGATGTCAGTTCGTTTTGGTGCACACAACATGCATCGCATTATGAAACTATTCTTTTTGACATCTTGGAGTGAAAACATAGACTGAACTTGAGGCCACGGGCAATCTGCCTCCCGTAGCTCACACACATCTTCCGACTAAACGCGCGCTAATTATAAGCGGGTGATGCGTAGCAACCTCTCGCGAAGCAGCCTCTCCAACGTTTCGCGAGACTTGCGAAAGTCATATTCACTTATTTTAATATATATAATATAATTATTACCATTTGACAGTAACGGAGGAACGCCACCGAATGTAACTAAGTAAAAGTACAGTTTTTTCACAAGAAATTTACTTGAGTAAGAGTAAAAGTACCCATCTTTAAATCTACTCTAAAAGTACAAGTTACCCAAAAAATGTACTCAAGTAAATGTAACGAAGTAAATGTAATTCGTTACTACCCACCTCTGCGATTTACAAATAGTTGGAAACATTTGGGATATTCTAAGTACTCAACTGAACAAAATATATAACACTGGCCTAGTGGTTTTTGGATATTTTACTGCAAAAATCTTACATAGTTCACCTTTAATCTTAAAAGATGGAGCTTGGTCTGGTGATAGCCAGACAAATATTGTGTTACTCCCTAAAGTAACTAATTGCATTACTTTTTATGGAAAGTAATTTACGTTACTTTTTTTCGGATAGGCTTGCTTGTTTTTAATGATGAAAAAAACACAAGTTATTTTTTTGGCGAATGTAAAGGCCCTTTTAAGTGAAACAAATAAGCCTCATGCTGAAGGAAATGCAAATTCACACCTGTACAGTAGAAGGCGCAGCTCAAAACAAACCTTTCAGCTGTGCTCAGTGTGCTGCCATTCTGGATTGCAGAAGAATAGGAAGCAGGAGAATAAAGTTCAGCATACTAGAGCAATAAAACAAAAATGAAGCACATTTGTGATGTGTAACTCAAGTCATTTTTAGTTATTATGGTTGAATTGGATCATCGAAGGCCAGCAGCAAAGACGAAGGTTAATAAAGTGAGATTAAATACATAAAGTATATTTGTGTAATTTAACCCTGAAGTGAGCTGAGTAAATGCACATTTAAATTTAGTCTAGAACTACAATAACCATGTTCACACAGTTCACACGACACCTCTGCACGATTTCTCTCTACATGGGGACAGGAGACGTGTCAGTCAATAAAGGGGACAACAGTGTAACTTGCGTTACTTATTAAAAAAAAAAAAAAAATGCAAAAAGTAATGCTTTCCTTTACTAGTTACTTGAGAAAAGTAATGTGAATACGTAACTCATGTGACACCGAGAATGAGTGTGAAAGGAATGTGGCACTTGCGCTTCATGTTTTTATGAAGAAGTACAACAAGCTTTCGATTTCAATATAATTGGAAGCCAAGGGGAAATAAAACACCTGCAAACAGTTAAATGGGTACATATATATTTGGCTATTGCATATATACCTCTAATTTAAATGGGTATCATGCCCAATAACTTGCTCTATCCAGTCCCAATCCAGTTGCATAAAAAAAATCAATTTCAGAGGTGAACCATATCAGTGGTTGTTGAACGGCTCACTCATGACTGATTAGCCAGCTTGAAAAACAGATCACAGCTAAACTGGGCATAGATAACCAGAAGATACCCATTTCACTTCAAACAGTGATTTACCCACACATCCATAATAATATAAACTAATTAACATTAAAAAGAATATTCCACGCATTATTAACTGCAGCTGTTCTAAAGAGACCGGACAAATTTGTAGCGTTCCAGATGTTTAATCAGCCTTTACTGGGCCATTGGCTGCTCTTTTCTTCTTCATGGTCTCGATGAACGGGTACATGCACTGGTCTGAACCTATAAAGCGATATGTCACCACATTGGATTCCCATGGAAACAGGCTGCAAAGACAAGATGTCATTCAAGGTTTCAGCAAGAATATGTATGGTGCCATAAATGAGGCGGAATTATTTAGTGCGATGCATTTGTGAAAAGAAATAAGACTTGAAGCATGTTGATGTTGGCCTGTACTCACGCTCTGGCCAGGAAGGGCAGGTAGGTTAGTCTGGGGATGCACACTAGTGGTTGGTCTATGAGAATGGCATTCATAGCCTGCTGTACACAGTACAAGGGCTCCAGTGGAGGCAGGATCAGTTCAGCCTCTTCCCTGTAGGGGGAGAGTAACAGCAAGAGTTGAGAACTGTCAAGGGCTATTTACTGTGATTTACACTTTCAGTGTAGTCCTTAAAGGGTAAGTTCAGTGATTTAGCATTAGGCTTTGTATCAGTAGAAACCCGATAGTATATTCAAATTATGGTACTTTCCCCTCTCATATCCCCCTGAGACGAGAGAATTATGCATTTTATTTCTGGAAAAATTCCTCCGATGACGCAAAATTACACTATTTGCGTCATCTGAGGATTTTTTGGCCAGAGGCTAAAACTACAGCCACTAGATGGAGCTGTTCCGCATGTTATCAACCCGCCCATAGGGGAGAGATCTCACACACAGAATGTAAAGACACAGACGGCCACACAGACAATCATAATAACCGAGCGAGCTGCAGAGTAAAGTGAGTGTTTCAACTTTTCAATGAATTCCTGGTTTAGTTTAAAACGACAGTGTACGGTGAGGCCTCGTAGGGCAGCGAAGCAAGTGCATTCTGGGAGTTGTTGTCTTTCATGCACATGAGACAAAAATAAATTTTCTGTCTTTTCTCAGTCTGGAAGGCACCAAATTCAAAAATAATTTCACATTTCTACTGCATAAATGACCCAGTTTAAATACAAAACTTAATGCTAAATCACTGAAGTTACCCTTTAAGTACAGAGTACTTGAGGTGACAACAAAATACAATATACAATGCAATGTATTTACTTAAAGCTGCACTACGTAACTTTTCCGTCCACTAGAGGTCGCCTATTCAAAACAAAGGCGTAGTTTGATGACGCCACGTTTGAGCGCAGAATCTTGGGACATGTGGTCTTCACCTCACAGCCGGTGGAAAAGAATCGGGATAGGACTCGGGCAGAAATCATGTTCATGGATGTGATTATTAACGCTACTGTAGTATGAAGCAGAAGATTGTTAATAAGAAGAGCACAACACAAGCCTCGTGAGCAGCGGGACCTTTATTATGCCACAGTCGCCAACGACATTTCTGCTTTTCCGGCCATGAGTATGAGGTAACACAGCCCTGTTTATCATCTGAGTGTGTTGAAAATTATGTCATGGCGTTACTCTGTGCGTTCTTTCGGCGGCTGCTATGACACTTGTTCACACTGCAGTAAGAGTAAAACGTTTCTGCAAAATAAAACCGGAAACTGAGGGTAACGCTGATATGACGCCATCGACAGGCGACTCCCTCACACGTCCCGGTTCCTCGGTTAAAATAGCAATTTTCTCACGATTTACAAATAGTTGGAAACCTTTGGGATATTGTAAGTACTCAACCGAACAAAATATATAACACTGGCCAAGTGGCTTTTGGATATTTTACTGAAAATTGTTACATAGTGCACCTTTAATGAACACTTCAGCAGGGATTTGACCACCACACGTTGCTATTTGTGTTTAAACTAAACTCATTTAAGCCTTGCCAATTTAAACATTCAAGAGCAAGAAACTAGCTGAGAGAAGATTTATTTGTGTGTGTGTACACTCATCTGAAGCACACAGATAGCACGCAAATATTTTAAAGGGGTCATCGGATGCCCATTTTCCACAAGTTGGTATGATTCTTTAGGGTCTTCATGTAAAGTCTGTAACATACTTTGGTTAAATTTCCTCAATGTTTGTGAAAAACAACACCCTATTTACCTCCTCAAAAACAACTTTGTTCACAGCGAACCGTTTCGGTGCATGTCTCTTTAAACAATAATGAGCTACAGCAAGTTTTTTGAGGATTAAAAAAAAGGAGTGAACGGATTTTTATCATTGTAGGGTGGTTGTGTTCACACACTGCAAAGATATTTATATGCAAACGCCATAAAAAAGGGAATTTTGCATCCAATGACCCCTTTAAATCTTGAGCTTGAATGGATTCACACAAAAATTGTCCCATCTTGGCGAGTATCCTAGCAAACATAGTAGGTTATGTCTTAAAGGATTAGTTCACTTTTAAATAAACTTTTTCTGATAATTTACTCACCCCCATGTCATCCAAGATGTCCATGTCTTTCTTTCTGCAGTCGAAAAGAAATTAAGGTTTTGGATGAAAACAGTCCAGGGTTTTTCTCCAAATAATGGACTTCAATGGGCTCCAAACGGTTCAAGGTCCAAATGACAGTTTCAGTGCAGCTTCAAAGGGCTTTAAACGATACCAAACAATGAATAAGGGTCTTATCTAGCGAAACGATTAATAGCAGTATTTATGCTATTATTTTACCTCTTTTCAGACGAACGTGATCCTCTCTGAGCTCAGCCATTACTTCCGCTAAGTGAGGTCAAAAATACGAGCGTGGTCATAGATATATCAATATACAAGTGCTAATGAGGTATCTACGTATACATCTATGACCATGCTCGTATTTTGACCTCACTTAGCGGAAGTTATGGCTGAGCTCAGAGATGATCACGTTCGTCTGAAAAGAGGTAAAATAATAGCATAAATACTGCTCTGTTTCTCGCAGAAACGGATCGTTTCGCTAGATAAGACCCTTATTAATCATTTGGTATCGTTTAAAGCCCTTTGAAGCTGTACTGAAACCATTTGGTGAACCGTTTGGGGCCCATTGAAGTCCATTATATGAGAAAAACCCTGGACTGTTTTCATCCAAAATCTTAATTTCTTTTCGACTGCAGAAAGAAAGACATGGACATCTTGGATGACATGGGGGTGAGTAAATGATCAGCAAAAGTTTATTTAAAAGGTAACAGTACTGGATCTGTGCATTATGTCTTAAAGGGAAAGAAGCCTATTCCTGCTCTCTGTGTTTTTAATGTTAATCGAACAACAAATGACAAGGCAATCACTCACTGCTCTTCACTGAATAGCTTTTGTAACTTCAATAATGATTCATCTTTATTTAATTTATACAGTGAAGATTATAATATGCAATGTTATTTGATTGCTTTATTCAATTTCTGTTCCTGAAAAACCTGAAAAGCACTGTTTATTTTATATGCATCTTTGCTCTATTGTATGTTTTTGTGCTGTTGCTTATAGTTTGATTATTTGTTCTTATTTTGTTTATTTATTTTTATTTGACTAATGTCCCTGAACATAGCACATACCGTACCGAAACCCTAAAACCGTGAGTAATTTGAACCATTGCACCCACTGACCTAATCCTGCAGCCATCAAACATGCCAGTGTCCACAACATAAGGGCACACAAGAGTGGTCTTCACCCCATCCACGTCCTCTTCCGTCAGCAGTTCATGGGCCAGAGACTCATGAAACCCCACCGCAGCAAACTTACTGGCACAGTAGTCCTGAAATTCACACATACAGACATCGGTAAATTGATGACATTAAAATTAGGAATAAATCAAACATTTTGATATGAAAAAGGAGTCCCTTTTTTCTCAATTGCTGTCCATCTCACCTCTACACAGGCTGTGCTGAAGAGTCCCAGGACACTGGCTATAGTGATGATATGGCCATGATTATTGGCCTTCATCTGAGGGAGGAACGCCTTGACAGTCTACATGTAGACAAATACATAGTTTGATATAGATATAGCTTAGATATTAGCATAGTTCACCTTAAAGTGACCCTGTACTATTTTAAAGGTTCCTAATTTAGTTTTGGAGGTCTCCTACAATAGGTTTACATGCATCCAAGGAAAAAAAAAACACGTTTATTTTCTCACTACAACATCACCTCTTTTCTCACTGTGTCTGAAAAGGTGAGATAAAGGATTCAGTCTCTCTAAATCCCTCCTTTCTGAGAGCCTGCTCTGATTGGTCAGACGGCCCAGTCTGTTGTGATTGGTCTACCGCTTACAGCGCATGTCAAAAACGAAACGGCCATTACCATATCTGAATTCCAGCTCCGAAGGCTTTCTCTGCTCTTAATACACAGCGATAATAACGATGATAATAGTAATGATGCCGTTGGTTTTATCGTATCAGTTTGAAGTGCATGCAAGGTGGATTTGCTTTTACAGCGCAGAAAACAGCGTCTTCTCGACATGTCGACAACATGAACCAAACTCTTTCGAGCCTCAGCTATAATAACTACAGTGTTTGAGGGCGGGTCGAAGTAGACATTGTTCGCGGGCAGCCAATGAAGACCATAGGCTGGCATTTGTTACAAACCTACAGGAAGTAAGACTGGAATTAGAAACAACTTATTTCAGGCAGTTCAGAATCTGTTCTCTTTTTTTGGTAGACTATTTGAAGACTTCAGATGCAAAAGCCTCTATGTCCGCCTGATGTTTTTCTTTAAAATAAGCATTTTTGTCAGGCTTCTATGTATAGATTTATTCCTAAGTACCGGTACTTCTGAATGGGCTGAGGCTGGGATTTAGTGGGTTTGAAGTGAAAGTATTTTATGAACATATACTATATCCGGAGAGCATTCACTCATTATCGTTATCTCATTTTTGACCGAAGTGGCTTTTAGAGGCTTTTGCATCTGAACTCTTCATTTATCCTGCAGCAGTCATTTTGTTTTACTGGCTGACTGACTAACATTTGTTTATCAATCTCATTATTGAATAAATACTTATAATTAATAGAGATTAAATATGATTTTGCATAGATTTGACACCCTTGTTGAAGAGCACATGATGTTAGTTGAGAAGTTTTTGTTGACAGACCAAAAGAAGCATATCCCGCTAAACTAAAATTCAATGGTAAGAAATCAATTTACTAATATCCTACTTTAAGTCAAATAATTGTTTATTCATTTTTAATGTCTGTGAATACATTTAGCATTTTAAAAGCATAGATTGTGTTGAAGGTATTGTTATTTGGTGCTGAATAATTTAAAATCTATGTACCCCCTGAAATATAGTAAATCGTACATATTAATGGACGGATTTAATCGTACATATGATGGTTGATGTGCTCTGGTTATTTTTATTAATTAAACAATAAATAAATAACAAGATATGGTTTGTATAATACTGATAATAGGCGTCCATACCACTTATACGCTTATTGTATATTATATATATGGCTCGCAGGTGTGCTGGATGATTACTGACATACAGTACATTCCGATCTAATATGACTTCTGACCTGTAATGTTGCCAGAATCATAATCATACACTGTTTGTTCATCGACCAGAGAAGAACTGGCACCCCGACTGAGCCTGGTTTCTCCCAAGGTTTTTTCTCCATTCTGTCACCTGATGGAGTTTTGGTTCCTTGTCGCCTTTGGCTTGCTCAGTTGGGGACACTATGATATTTGAAATAAACTTAACAGTAATATAGTTAAATATTTAAAGTCATAATTAAGAGATAAAATGTTGAAAATATGATTTTAAATGTCCTCATTATTAGATAAAAAGTCAAAAATATGATTTTAAAAGTCATAATAGTGAGATCATACGAAAATACGACATGCTAAGTTATATTAGATAAAATGTTGAAAATATGATTTTAAAAGTCCTCATTATTAGATAAAAAAGTCAAAAATATGACATGCTAAGTCATTGTGAGATGAAGAGTTCAAATTATGACTTAAAAAAGTCTAAATTATGACCAAAACACACACTAAGACATTTAAGGTGAAATCATGCTTGTTTTTTTTTAAATGCGCTTTTAATTTTTTTGATTCACACTTATAATAATAATATTTACATTATTGTTTTCATTTTGTGCAATATATTTTTTTACATGCGTTTTTACATTTTGAAATCAGTTTTTTACAACAGAAATTAATCAATTAAAAACTTACTTTAGCTTTTCATCTAAAACAAAATTCATTTCCTATCATCACTGTAAAGCTGCTTTGAAGCAATCTGTGTTTAATAATATTTAATGTGAAAAGCGCTATAGAAATAAAGGTGACTTGACTTGACATACAGCGGGGTAATGATATCGGAGTTTATGGGAAAATTCTGGAAACCTTAGAGCAACGTTAAAATAATGTTATGGAAAAGTTAAAGTAATATTAGAATAACGCTCTACAAGCCATTCCGTTAAGAACACTTTCCTGGCTAACCAAAAACTAACGTTCTGGGAACCAAAAATTGTTAGCTGGAAATATCCATAAAGCATAATAGGGGCACTTTAAAATGAAACTTCTGTCGTTCTAAACTCGCATGCTGTTCGTTTTGTCTGTTGAACACAAAAAGAATCTTCATGCAGCTCAATGAAAACACCATAAAATAAAAAACACAATAACAGTACAGTTAAAGTATTTAATTACCCATTCGCTTTATTCCAAGTCTTCTGAAGGCATACGATAGCTTTGTGTGAGGAGGAGATTGAAATTTCAATTGTTATTCACTGATAATCCTCCCCACGGGCAAAGTTTTGAAATCTCATCTGGTTTGGTTAAAAATAAGATTTCTCAGACGTTCTCTCTCTCTCACAATCAACAGCATATGAATGTGAATGAGAATTTAGAGCTTTGGCACAGGGTGCATTTTTTTTTTTTTTTTTTGTCCTTTTTGGATATTGAGAGCCAAGATTATAGCTGCATGAAGATTCCTTAAAAAAAAGTAAAATTCCTAAAGTAAATACAAATTTTCCAACAGAAAAAACAACATACTGTATGTGTTTGGATAAACCTACGGATGGT
Organism: Gobio gobio; assembly: GCF_949357685.1. NCBI lineage: Eukaryota > Metazoa > Chordata > Actinopteri > Cypriniformes > Gobionidae > Gobio > Gobio gobio. The sequence goes on along the minus strand of NC_137110.1, from coordinate 9,877,919 downwards.
AAATAAAGACTGAAGTATTAATTTAATAAATATATAAGCGATGATCTTACAGAGACCAAACCCACTACCATTTTCAAGGCACTAACAAAAAACACCAAGGATGCTTAGAAATGTACTATGGTAATACCATGGTATGTAGCTGAATATTGTAATCATTAGTTAACTAAATTCAAATGATAAATCAAATTGGCTGCTCGACTAACACTAACACACGTGACAAAATGTAGATGCACTGAAAGCTGCCTTGGAGTACAAGTGTCTGCCTATTGAATACATCTAAATGCAAAGAACCATAGTATCACCGTCACTGCACATCAGCTCAATGCTAATGTGTAGGCTGCTAAAAGATTGCTCAATGTAAGCATTAATCCACTTCATACGTGGTCACGGTTATTTGCCTTAAGAGGATCAGTGTGAGACTTTCGCTTGGGAATAATACGTTTACATCAGAGAAGGGCTGTAAATAAGGCTCAAGGGATCAAATCTCCCACATCATGCATTCTATGCATATCAAGTAATACAAAGGTAAAGCAGCTTTATTCACTTCTAATCCATTTATTATATTTGTGAAACTTTGACATGAATGCGGAATATATGTCAGTATATAGTACAAGGTATTCACATGGCATTGTACTACAAATCTCATAATTTTCCGCTTAGATGAATCATTAATGGTGAGTCTTTGATTTATTTTAAGCTATTTAAGCATCTTTATTTCTACAAAGTCTATTGAGTTTTTCTTGTCACTCACATCAAGATTCATGCTAATCCAAAGCGACTAACAGTGAATTTAATGTGAGGTATACATTTTATAAGTTCATGCATTCTCTGTTACAGGAAAATTATAGGTCTATGTTATAATTATTGAAAATGATTTAAAAGTACATATACTTTTTAAAATGAAGATAAACATACTTTGGTCACCCTCATGTTGTGTTCCATGAGGACCTTGAAAGGGATTTTCTTTTTCCCCAAAATGCTAGTGTTGGACTAAAACTTACTAACTTTGCTCACACAGGGTATAACAACTCCCCCAAATATTTTTTTGATAATTTTTGTGTTGGTGGGGGTGTTGTTTCCACTTTGTACACATTTATCTAATTTACTTTAACTCAAAAACTGAGGTGCATAAGAGTGATTCTATAATTGGAGATACATTTAGCATTTCAAAAGGTTAAGGGAAAAAAAACTGGTCACTAACAGAAATTATTTCCAGTATTCTTATTGAAAACATATTCAATTTTAATAATTCAGTGCTTGCCAAAAACGTTACTTAACGAAAAAGTAATTTCTTTATAGTATTGTTTGTCAACACTGTTACAGACAAATCAGGCAAAGTGTACAAAATTGGTAACAGAGTTTGACTGTAACAGGATTGACAATTTAAACTTTTTAGCCAAAAACTCCACTTGCTAGCATAAATGTTAAGAGCACATGGCACTAATGAAATCATGATTACAAGACTTTTAAACAACCCACTGATCAGTGATCAATTCTGTTTTCATTTTGATAAGAAATTTTGAGGTTTTACAAAATAACTGGTGTAAGAACGTTTTAGATTAAAATATCTTATCAGTGACCTGTATTTTACATAGTTGTGATAGATAATTCCTCCGATTTAAAGGCAAAGTATGGTAGATAAAAGTATAACTTTTAAACAATTTAATGTTGTAGAATAAGGAAAATTACTATTCAGGGCTTTTATAAAGGAAATATTACCAAAAGAAAAGTAAATTAAAATATTTTGATTACGATTGATGATGGGAAAAATAACTGACTAATTCAGACAACAAGAAATCATGATTTTCAGCTATATAAGAAAATATTATATTGTTATGGTTATTGTTATGTTATAATTACAAATATAACCATTTGAAGAAAAAAAAAGCAGAAAAAAATTATATTGGACACCAAAGCTACCTAGAATCACCCATAAGCTCAGATCATTAGAGATTTACATGCAATTTTACAAAAGGCCGGTCATTTAAAAAAAAAAAAGGTTAAATAATTAGTTTGAAATCATTTGTTTGAACTTTGAGGATACTACCAATTTTGATATTTCACTTCAAACTTACAATCTTACCCAGAAGAGGGCGTGGCAGTTTACTTTCAGTGTCCTCTCCAACATGGCATCAGGGCAGTCCAGGAGTCTCTCACCGGCCACCACCCCGGCATTGTTCACCAAGTAGGTCACATCCCTTCCCACCTCCTTCCGTACTTGGTCGGCTGTGCGGTACACTTCTTCTCGGTTTGTCACATCCACCGTGTACGCGTGTGCCTGGCCCCCTTGCGCCCTCACCATCTTCGCTGTCTCCTCATTAGTTTCTCTGTGTATGTCCCACAGCACCACTTCTGCACCGTGCTTCGAGAACTCCAGGGCGAACAGGCGGCCCAGCGCTCCCCCGGTGCCGGTTATTAGCACCAACTCGCCGTCTATGGGCTTCGTACGTGGTCTCAGCACGATGCGCACACAAGAGCGCAGGATGAAGTACACTACGTCCAGCATCATCATCTGTAAATCCATTAGGAAGATCATGGTGCTCAGGTAGATGTGTGTGTGTGATTGTTTGAGGGAGTGAGTGAGACAGCCAAGCTTGTTGCCCTGTTTCTGCACAAGCCATGCCTTTCCCTCAGCTGTTTAAATACTCTCCTCCTCAGGATTAGGAGGAAATACCTCTATTAAACTACTTTTGCTGGCCTACTGTAAGGCAGTACGGTGCCCAAGATATGGTCATGCTAAATGCAATTAAATATAGTTTTTCCTTCACAAATTTTTGTAAGAAAACGCAAAGGTTTTGCGAGAGGACGCAAAGTATCTCGGAAAAGTCTTCCAACAAGCAAAATCTTTGAAAATGTCCTTGAGCTAACAAAAATATATTTTAAGAACGTTTTGCTAACTTTTCCATTAGGAAAATGTTATTTTTGAATGTTCTCTGAACGTTAATTTTAGAAGGAATACTTTTACTGGAGTAATAATTCATCGGGGTGTACTGTACGGAATTTGTGTACACCACTATACAATTATGAAATAGCTATAATGAAAATAATCTGATTCGGAATATGTTAAAGCAGATAAATGTGGTGCTGTTCAGCTTCTATCAATCTATAGCAATTACTAGCTTGAATTTACTCTTAATCTCAGCAATGGTAATATATTGCAATATTAGATCAAAACGTAAACCTTATTCAAATACCCCCTTTCACACACATTTATAGTCCTAACTAATCAAATTAAACTCACTAAATTTGACTTGAGCTGCAAAGGATGCTGGGTAACCAGCAGTGCCACAATATTATTGTTGATGATGTGATACTGTATGCTGAAAAAGACACTAAAACATAATGGAGCATTATTGAGTTTCCTGAACCACAAAAACAATCTACTGTGGACAATTGAAAACCACAACTGATCTATTTGTCATAGCCTTTTGTGACTTTGGACAAAAATAGTTACATTTTAGGGACCAACTCTTCTTTTATCATTTAAAGAGTGGAATCATGTGCGACTATGGAAGGGTTTGCGCTGTAAGGAGATTATGTGTGCATGTAGCATTAATCTGTGTTGATTATGCTTTTGTAAGGCAATACTTTCACGTTTTGAACAGAGTTAGTCTTGTTTAGTTATGGACAAAGCTCTGTAGTCATCCTGGATGGATCAAAGGTCTCCACCAGCATTGCATGCTTTAAATCTTAACCTCGCTTTTCAAACCCACAAATGTCAAATTAGTATTTATTTGAATATTTTGCATGTTTAAGTCACATTAACACACATACTGTATGTACATCACATAGAAAATGTTTAATAGTCAAAACCAGTGTGTGGGTAATGCATTAAAAGTAACGTGAGTAATGTAATCAGATTACTTTTTCAATTATCTATAAAGTAACGCATTATATTTAAATTTACAACAAAATACAACTTTGAAAAAAATAAGTAACGCAAGTTACTTTGTTTTCCCATTTATTGACTGACCGCTCTCCTGTCTCCCTGTAGAGAGAAATCGTAAATGCTGAGTCGTTGTGTGTGAGCATGATGGTTATTGTTGTTCTAGACTAAATGTGAGTATGCATTTTCTCATCTCACTTGCACAAAAACAGATTCAGTATTCCTCAAAATGAATAAAAACAGTGAAATGCTAACTAAGAATATTACGCAAACATGCAATAATTAAATATGTTAAATAAGACAAATATACTTGATGTATTTAATCTCATTTTATTCATCTTTGTCTTTGCTGCTGGCCTTTGATGATCCAATTCAACCATACTAATAAGCAAAAATTACTTTAGATAATCCACATTTTTTATTGCTATATTATTCATAGACAGTAAAAGAAATGGACACAGCGACCCCATAGACTTCACTGAGAAAAATAGTTATGATGCAATCGTTAGCCTATTTTTTACCAAAACGGCTTCTACGGGGCGATAGTGTAAGATACAAGGTAATGGAGCATTTTATATATTGTCGTGTTTGTTTAGAAATTAACAATGGACAAATGGAGTCTTTAAACGCCTCAGATGTAAAGATATTCGCTGTAAGGCCAAAATGAATGGGAGTCAATGGGATGCTAACAGCAGGTGATGGCTTGGTTAGCAATGGCTGCCCCTATGGAAGGTACGCTTTCCGGGGGCTGGATTACCCCCTTGATATTATTGCTAAATTTCTCCTGCGTCCTATTCTTCTGCAATCCAGAATGGCAGCACAGCTGAAAGGTTTGTTTGAGCTGTGCCCTCTACTGTACAGGCGTGCATTTGCATTATTTCACGTAGGGCTGGACGATGATTCGAAAACTAATCGAAACCAAAAATTTAGAACCTCTAACCGACGTAATTTTCCCATGTCGGTTATTTCGGTTTTAGTCACGTGACTCCGCCCCGTCAGTCACATCAAGTGCAGTTTGCAGGCACACGGAAAGATGCAGGACTCAGGAGCAGTTATCTTTGTTTATAGATGCTCAGAATTACTATGGTAATTGCATGTTTTACACAGTTTATACAGGTAAGTTAACCGCCGTTCTTATATGCGCTGATACACACACAGAGATGGCGCGCACAAGCCCCGAAGCCAGATCACGTTCACTTGCGTCCCCACAAAGCTTTGTCATTTGTATGTTTTAAGGCCTGCCAGTTTGAACATTGAAGCGATTTTAGTCCATCAGATGTGTGTTATGTTGAACTAATGCCTGATATATTGTGACACACGAACACTCACAGGCAGTAGCTCGCACATCACATGAAGATCGCGCGCAGAGAGGAGCGCAGAAGCTCATTGTCAACACCGCGCTGTGAACTACTGAAGTAGCTTAGAAACTCAAACCGTTATTGCATAGATTTTAATACCTTTTGAAGTAAGTACAAACCACAGCTTCATAATTAATAGAGACGTATTACTAATTCACACACAATCACTCTCTCGTTAATGATTTCAAATAAATGAAATGTAGGCCTACTGTGCTAATTTATTTATACAACAAGCTGAAATCTGCCCCATAGACAATAACTGCTGAAAGTGAGCAGTTTCCTTCAAGTATTTTAAAATCACAAAGAAATGCACTTTTTCATTAGAAAAAAATATCCCACCTTTAATAGTAGAAAATATTTACAGTACAAACCTTATCAGTGAACTATGAGGACAAAAAAAGGAAAGCAAAAAAAAAAATTCATTCATTACTCGTAATCGAGGTAAAATGTTCAATTAATTGAGATTTTTATTTTTGGTCAAATCCTTACAGACCTAATTTCACGTTATTTGCACTTTAGGGGCTCTATCATACACCCGGCACAATGTGACGGCAGGCGCGTGAAGTGTTTTTTGTTAGTTTCATTCCGACGCATTTATCATTTTCACGTCCAGCTCCACGTTGTTTAAATAGTAAATACTCGTGTCCATCTGTTCACCCATGGGCGTGCTGGTCTGAAAACCAGGTGTGTTCAGGCGCATTGTTATTTTGAGGCAACTGAAATCGACTGCGCCACTGACCAACAAAAACCTGGTCTAAAGTCAATGGTGCAGTATTTTTTGTTATTTAAAGGGCGCTTTAGTAATACTCGCCTATAGGCGGGTGCACAAAGCGCGTACACTCTGCCTGTTACACACACAGGGATGCGCAGCAGCACACAAATATTTTTCAATATTAAAAATAAAAGGATTCCTCTCTGGAGAAGCGTTTTGTCTTTCCACTCGCAAATTCCGCCATGTAAATAGCGAATCCGCCATGGTGCAAGCGCAACTGGCTTTTAAAGGGAATGGGAGATTGCACGTTACGCCCAAAACACACCCATGACTCATTAAGAGACCAGGTACAACCCTTTTGGACCATGTGCCTTGTACGCCGACCGTTTTTTTCCCCATCGTTAAACTAACAAAAGTGGATTCAGACACGCCCTAAGTGCACCTGCGCCATGCGCTTCAGAACATGCGCTCAGAGCATTAAAATAGTGCCCATGGTGTGAAAGGGCCTTTACATTTGCCAAAATTATGACTTTTTTGTTACTAAAAAACAAACAAGCAAAGTTGTGTAAAAGTAACATAACATTACTTTGTCCACAAAAAGTAAGTAATGCAATTAGTTAGGAGGAACACAATATTATAATGCTTTATTTAATGCTATTTAGTTTCCCAACACTGGTCAAAACTAATTTTAACATAACAGCATTTTTGAGTGTAAGGACATTTTTTACTCTAAATGAGGCACAATTAAAGTATAAGGACATAGACTATAAATGAATTATACTTCAGACAAAAAATGCCAAAAAGTCCAGTGGAACTCTATAAATGTACGTGTATACATGCAAACTTTCACAATATCAAAGCTCCATTTATTTTTACACACACATCATATCCACTTGCATGTGCCCATTTACCTCGCATAACTTTTAAGTCCCTCTTTCTCTCTCTTTGCATACGAGTCATGGGAATGTGTATATATGAGGCCCTACATTACAGCAGTGCCTATGGTATTGTTCTTTCTGCATGAATAGCTTCTAGCTACAGGAATTAATTTAATCCTCCCTTTTCACGTGTTTCAGCATCAATGGGCAAGCTAAGGAAACATTGAGTCCTCAAACCCAGAATCAAAACCAACTACTGTATATGCTAGAACTAATACCAATGGTATTGGCTAAATGCAAATAAATGTATTAGGTCATGCATTACCTGCCATCATTTATGCAGGCCATTAATTTTGAAGTCTCCATTCATTATAACTGCGTAAAGAAAGATCAGTACGTTCTTCAAAGTCAGAAGAAACTCAGCCATGTGGGTTTAAAATGGCATGTAAATCATGACTTTTAGATGAATTAATCCTCTAACTTTGCTGCGATTTTTGAAGATGTGCGTATACTCAAGAGACTTTGTAATGAGTTTAACACACCTTAAGTGGAAAACCCAAAAACCTCTGACTGAGCAAAGTATGCCATCTAAAACAGGCTGAGGAAATGTCACGCTGCAGATCAGAAGTGCAGCAAGAAGTCAATTACATGCATGAGTTCCTCAGATGAGGGGAGCGACATATTCAGGCTGCTCATTATCATGTCAGCGTGCGGCTCCAGACGCTCGTGGAGGCTTTTCTACCTCGCTCTGCTGGTAACACTGGTGTCCCAGAGCGAAGGAGGTTGTCAGGATACGGGACTGTGTTGCTTTGGACAAAACCAGTCATGTATTACTGAAGACTGGAGGAAAGATCGCTCCTATGGGGAATGTTACTGCGACCAGGCATGCAAGACGACATTGGACTGTTGTCACGACTATGACCTTGCTTGTCCAGGTTTCTAGAATTTCATCTTTTTCAGACGCCTTGTATTAAAATGATCAAACAGATTCAGGTTACTAGGCCGTGTCTGTACTGGAGGCCAGATTTTATCCACCGCTTCTTGACCTTTTTTTAACATCAAGGTTAAACATTTTATATAAATATAAAATATCGTGTACAATATTTTTTTATGCATCATATATAGACGTTTAGAAACGTGAAGTCGGTACGATTTTGAATATTTTTAAAGTCTTATGCTCACGGAGGCTGCATTTATTCGATAAAAAATATTAAAAGAGCGGTTTTCTTTTTTAATATATCAAATGATTTTTCAGAAATCATTCTAATATGCTGATTTGGTGCTCAAGAAACATTTCATGTCATTGTTTTCTGAGGATTCTTCCTGTATTACTTGGGATGACGGATTGCTTCCTGTATAACTCAGTTGTAAGTCGCTTTGGAGTGCTAAATGGAAAAAAAAAGAACATTTACATTTATTCATTTAGCAGACGCTTTTATCCAAAGCCACTAACAACTGAGTAATACAGGAAGCAATCCGTCATGAAGAGGCGAAAAAAACACAGTGCCTGAAATACTACGTTTTGGACATTACCCAGAGCAGCACAAGCTAGAATAGGGAGGAAATGGAGGATTTTTTTTTTTAAGATGAGGTTAAGTGCTCACGGAAGAAATGAGTTTTCAGAAATCTTTTGTAACAGTATAAATATCTTAACTGTCATTTTTGATCGATTCAATGTATTTTTGCCAAATAAAAGTGTTCATTTCTTTCAAAAAATGAAAAATCTTACTTTAAGTTATGTTACTTTATGCTTTATGTTACAAAATATTTTTTTTTTTTTTGGAAACTAGTCACTGTAGTGCTTTAAAGCTTTTTTATTATATAAAACACTGGAGGGTTGGAAAAAGCTTTCAAACTTCTTTTAGTGCAGATTGTTTTGTGATCCTGTCACAATGTAATGTGTGATGGTTCAGTTAAAAACTACACTGGAGACAGTAAACCTCATTTCACATGCAAAGAAGCCTTAAAGGCACAGCAACAACAACAGCCTGCATAGATTTAGGTTTCAGAGGGAGGGTGGAAAAGGGTCATCCTAGCTAACAGGGAACATTCTCAGAACTTTGGCCAACGTTCAAGAAAAGTTCTCTTAAATTTATGAACAAATGTTCTTCCAGTAACTTGTTGTAAGTTATCTGCATGGTCTTTTAATAATGTTCTCAAAATATGATCACAAAAACAACGTATTTTTCAGAAACATTTAAGTTGGACAACGTTTGTCTAACATTTGTTAAATGTTACTACTCCTTTCAGAATTTTCAGAGTACATTCAAAAGTAACGTTCCCGTAATGTTTGCATAATTATAAAATGGAATATTTCCTTAATGAGTGCAAAACCAAGATTTTTTTTTTTTTTTTAAACATTTAAAAAAACTGGGCATTGGGAACTAAAATGAATTAACTTAATGGGAACATTAGCAAAATGTTCTTGGAACTTGGTTCTTTTTTAGCTAGGATTTAACACTTTTTTTGGAGGAAAAAAAAACACGTTACTAATATTACAAGCGGATTTGAGTGAAGAAAGTAAAATGTATGATATGCCCCTTTAATATATTTCTGTTGCTGCTGCTGCTTATTACGTTTATCATTGCTTTTTAACCTTGCTATAATAGGGAACATTCTCAGAACCTCCCCAACATTCTGGTAAGGTTCTCTCAAATTTATGAACAAATGTTCTTCCCATAGACTGTAAAAAAATATGGACGTAGTGTCCATGACGTCACCCATAGGATTCTGAAAAGCAGTTCTGAAGCGTAAAGTAGGATCGAGCTGGCCGTTGCCATCTTGGCAGCGCGTTATCGTGCGTCACTCCCGGATAATAGAAAATGGGCAAAGAGTCGGCGGAGTGGGCGGAGCTGAGGTGACGTGATGGCTAACAGACAGCATATAAACGGCTATCCACCTGTCACTCAAAGTGGCCACACCCTTAATTATGCAGAACTTTAAGGCTTTATATATGTAAACGAATGAGTTATAAAAAAATTCACCCTCCTCACAGTTGTCATGAAAGGCAAAATTAGCCTTATAGACCAAAACCACATTTTGTACCAGGCTGTAAACATTTTTTTTTTCTGCTGTAAAGTTGGCCATTTTAACATGGAGCTCAATGAGATTCTGCTCCCTTTTGGAGCCTTTCTCTAGTGGCCAGTCGATGAATTTCAGTTTAAGTCACTTGCGTATTGGCTTCAAGAGAAACTGGGGGAGGTTGCCGCTTGGTTCTTCCAGTAACATTAATAGAACGTTTGTTGTAAGTTATCTGCATGGTCTTTAATAATGTTCTCAAAGCATGATCACAAAAACAAAACAATGTTTCAGAGAACATTCAAAAGTAACATTCCCATAATGTTAGCGAAATTATAAAATGGAATGTTTCATTAATGAAAAGTTTTTTTTTTTTTTAGCTTTTTATGCTTTTTATCCCTGCTAAAACGGAACATTTTCAGAACGTTCCTAATGTTATGGCAAGGTTCTCTCGAAGTTATGAACAAATGTTCCTCCAGTAACATTAGAATGTTTGTTCAAAGTTATCTTAAAAAAAGTTAAAAACGTTATTTATACATTATTCATGGAACATTTTTTTCCTGAAATGTTTTATTTGGTTACTACTTGTTACTACTGAGCATTCATAGAACATTCAAAAGTAATGTTCCCATAATGTTGGCAAAATTATTTGATGGAATGTTCCTTTAACATTCATATAACCCAAAAAAAAGCTTTTTAAAAACTGGACGTTTTGAAAGATTTCATTACTTAAAAGAGTAGTAACACTTTAAAATAACTCCATGATTTACTCATTCTCAAACCATCCTAGGTGTATATGACATTCTTCTTTCAGGCGAATATAATCAGAGTTATATTAATAAATATCCTGACCGCCTTACGTATTCAAATTACAAAAAAAAACGTTACTGGCGTGACACATGGCGTCGGATGAAGTGTAAGCGCTTTGAACTGCGAGAGGGGTTACACTTTCTTCGTAAGTTGAAAACGGAAGGCGGTCCACCGGAAGCTAGATATTTTACTTAAAGTCTCAAATATGGATATTTTTCTTACAAAACCCCATCAGTCCACTTCAGAAGGTCTTTATTAACCCCCCGGAGCCATGTGGAGGACGTTTATGATGGATGGATGCACTCTTTTGGGCTTCAAACTCAATGGACCCCAACACTGCCATTATAAAGCATGGAAGCGTCAGGATATTTATTAATATAACTCTGATTGTATTCATCAAAAAGAAGTATGTCATATACCCCTTGGATGGCTTGAGGGGGGAGTAAATCATGGGCTAATTTTCATTTTAAAGCGAACTAATCCTTTAATGGGAACGCTAGCAAAACGTTCTAAGAATATATTTTTTGTTAGCTGAGAATCTGACTCCTTCACTGTGTGTTTGTGTGTGTGTGTGTGTGTTTCAGCCATATCCTGTGTGGTGAGCGAATGGAGCGTGTGGTCTGGCTGTCTGGAGCCGTGTAAACCCACACTTCGCACCAGGTGGAGGCAGGTGATTCAGGAAGCACGTAATGGAGGCGAACCCTGTCCCTCTCTACATCAGACCGCAGGCTGCGCAGAATACCATGATCAGCACGGTCCCTGCCTGCAATCACTGGGTATGGTCATCTGTAGCTCTGTGAAGTATCCATCCTTCAACACAAATGTCAAATTTAACAATCAACTGTAGATAATATCTTAGGTCTGAGGTCAACCCATTAGATCCATAATAAAAGCAACTGGTAGTCACATCAATGCATTTAAAATGATTTATAGAGCCATTATTTTTCCATTGAATTGTTGTTCTTGGATGGACTTCAAAGTACACATTACATCCCATTAATCTAGAATATTTATTTTGTATAATCGTATTATCAGTAGGCTACACAGCCTGCTTCTCACTGTAATCAAATGATGAACTGTAATCATCATCGTCAGTTCATATGCTGTAAGCATTGAAGCAACAATCAAAATGCCACCTTTTACCCTGAACAACCATAAAGTGCATGAATGAAAATGAGTTGTACCTTCTTATGAGACTGCAGGTGAAATGTGGGGGCACATATGCATTGAAATCTCTCTTCCATAATCTCCTTCTCATTATTTTACAGTCCCAGCTCTCATCACCACAGGTGGCTATGGAAATGCACGAAAAAAGAGGGAGATTTTTGACAATATCACAGGGTAAGATCTGACAGTAACACTAAATTGTAAAAAGAAGTTGCATGGTGGTATAGATTTTATTTAAATGTACCATGGTACATATCGTAGATCTCATAAACCACCACAATAAAATTACATATTTATTTGTTTATTATGATGTACCATTGTAGCACCTTTTCTTTGATAAGTTCAGTTATGTTCAAACGTCTCTCATGCTCACCAAGGCTGCATTTATTTGATCAAAACAGTAATGTTGTGAAATATTAATACAATGTATCATGTTTTCTATTTGAATATATTTTAAATATATTTTAAAATGTAATTTATTCTTTTGATGTCAAAGCCGAATTTTCAGTAGCTACTATTCCAATCTTCAGTCACATGATCCATCAGAAATGTTTGTAATATGCATATATATTGTATCCTTGCTGAATGGAAATATCCATTAAAAAAAATGACCCCAAACATTTGAACGGTAGTGTGTATATGTAAGTAATGTGTGTCTGTATGTGCACACCTCAGTTACTGTGTGGAGTTTGAACTCACGTCCTTGACGGCGGGTTGTCAACACAGCTTCAGTCCACACACGCTTTGGATGCGGTACCTAAAGGAGGGGCATCAGGTGTGTGTGGAGTGCCAGCCACCAGCACTGGCTCAGGGCCAACGCTACTGCTCCGGGGACGGGGAGAACATGGGACAGGACAGGTAAGAGGAGAAAGACCTGGATACATATATTTTTTTTAAATTCTAGGCTCAATACAATTTAAAGCACAATATGTAAGATTTTTGGATTAAAATATTCAACAATCACTAGAACAGTTACTAGAACATATATTTTGTTGACTTGTGTACTTACATTATCCCAAATGTTTCCAAGAATGTTTAAATCTAGAGAAATAAGCGTTGCATATCAATGACATCATGTCCGTGTTACCCTCAATTTCCGTAACCATGGAAACACCAAAGACGCTTTAATATATTATGTGTTTTATTAGACAGGTGAGCAACTGTGTGGAGACATTCATCGACAGAAAACAAATCATTGTTATGTAGCTCGACACAGTTAGTCTTATTAGCGAGTACGATGTTTTACCATGCCTAATATCGATCTAGTTTACTGCAGTGTGTAACAAGTGTCTCACAGTCGCCGCCGACGCACAGTGTTGCATTATAACATGACTTTCAACACACTCAAATGTATCTAATATGATAAAACAGTGCTGCGTTACCCCACATGCGCATGAATGGACGAAGCGGAAGTTGTTGCTACAGTATAATAAAAGCTCCGCAAAATCAAGGCGTCATCAAACTACACCTTTGCGACCTCTAGCAGTGAAAAATTACATATTGTGGCTTTAAGCACAATAATATAGACGCACCCCATAGTTTATCCCCTGGATTCACAGACAAGGCTTAAACCTAGTCCCAGATGTATTTTTAACTGAAAGTAACTTGCACTGGCATATCTTAAAATATGTCAGAGCCATTGTTTTGTCTCAAGATACACACCTGTAATGTTTTTTTCCAAGGCATGTTTATAAAAGCTACTTGAATGTCCTAATTGAACTAAAGCCTAATCCTGGCTTAATCTAAGCCCTGTCTGTAAAACCAGGCCTATAACAAACAATAATCATTGGAATAAATGTTAAAATACACATATTTCAAAAGTATAGCCACGTGACTAGAGTGATCAAATAAATCTTCTCATAGAGAGAGAGAGAAAAAACACCCACAGAATCTGCCGGCGATTTGATTTCGCTGTCTGGATACCTGTACATTCATTTCTACTGCTTCTGTTACATTTTTGCGGGAACCAATCACAGACTCGCTATTGGCGTGTTTAACACGATGACGGATAGAGAAGCGATGGGTCGTTGCCCGTTGATCACGCCTCTTGTGGTCTGATTGGTTGAAGGACTATCCAATTGCATACAGTGTCATTTAATTTATGCTCGTTTATCACGCCTCTTGTGCAGTAGAAAATACACAGCAGACTCCCCAGACCAATGTTCAATCTTAAATTGAGCTTGGTCTAGTGATAGCCAGACAAAATGGGGGGTTTAACTTTAGACAATTTACAACTCGAACACACAATTTTGAATGGAACAATTAATGTACACTATCGTTCAAAAGTTTGCATTCAGTAAGATTTTTTCAAAAGTTTTTGAAAGAAGTCTCTCACCAAAGCTGCATTTTTATAAAATCAAAACTACAGTAAAACAGTTATATAGTGAAATATTATTACAATTTAAAATAGCTATTTTCTATTTTAATATATTTTAAAATGTAATTTATTCCTTTGATGACAAAGCTGCCATTACTTCATTATTCATTATCCAATATTTTTGTGGAAACTGATACAATTTTTCAGGATTTCTTTAAGTAAAAAAAAATATTTTGTAACATTATAAAGGTGATGATACACTTTTTGAGCAATGTTGCCGAGCGATGTATCACCTTAAGAGAACTAGTCCATTGCCCTAATTAGTTGCCCTGTGTCTCACCTGGTTGCACCGTTGATGGCAACATTGCTCAAAAAGTTGCCCCGTGTATCAACACCTTTTTAGGGTCATTGATAAAAAAACCCAGTCTGTAATGCATATCTTTGAGTCATGAACAATGCATTTAAACAAGTTTCAGTTGTTAAATAGCATTTCAAAGTGTTTAAAATCATTTTTTTTACTTTTTATGTCAGGTGGTACAACCGAATAGCATTAAATGCATTATCATATTTACTGTCATTACCTTGTCGATTCATATTAAAAGAGACATGTTTGCAGTTGTGCCACCCTGACATTTGACAATATACAATTTGCTGGACAAAAGTTTTTCAGTTATCTCAACAGCTTTAAAACTACTGATATTTACATGAAAGGTTTCAACCCTAAAAGGATGCCATAGTATTTAGTTTTACATTTTTTTATTATTACGTTTTCTTAAACTGTTCATTTGTTAGGCCAGTTGCACCACCTGACGTTTTGGGGGTTTAAGATAACAAAACATAAAATAATATGTGTTATTTAAAAGTACTAAAAATGCATTCAAAGTAAATTTGTTTTATAGAATAAAGTGATATATGTCATGAATTTATCTATTTATTTTAAAAGGAAATAATGCACTTGGAAACAAAAATATGCGCATCATGTCATTGACCTCTTTACTGTCACTTTTGATCAATTGAATGCATCAATGCTGAATAAAAAGTATTACTTGAGCTGTAAAGTTCTAACTGTAAATCATAATGTGATAAAAATGATAAAAATAAAAAAATGATCGTGACAAGCTCAAGCTCGAGACTAGATCTCGGCCACTAGAGGGAACCATGAGACATCTTTAAATATGCAAGTGCTTGTGAATAAAACATCCTGTACTGGTTTAACAGGCGTGTGCACTCATTTGGAGCACTCTAGAGCCTTATGTTTTTTTAATAAAAAGAGAGCAATTGCCTATTTAATCTAGTCTACATTTAAAACCCTAATGATGCAGGGCTCCTTTTTTATATAGTATTTCTAACCAACACATAAAAAGCAAGCCTTATCCATTAGGTAGGGTTGAAACTCTTAACCTAGCTCAAGGACATCAGCCAGGACGATACCCATGATTCTATCTGTCTTCCTCTATCATCTCTTTCCATCACATTCTCACTCTCTCACTCTCAGGAGGCTGTCTCTGCAGTGGCAGGCCGTGGGGAATACTCAGTGCAGAGGGGTGTGGAGACGAGTCCGTCGACGAGACTCCTGTTCCTGTCCCACTGTACACAGTTTTCTCTTCATCTAACTCACACACTTCAACCTCACATGGTAGAATGTGCAGAGCATTTGGGTAACTTAAACCAGCTCCAGGCTTGTCTACAGTTGATTACAGTACGTTTTCAATATTAGTCACAGATCATTGACATTTGCTCATAAAAGTACTTACTAATGCTTACGCTCATTATATTATGATTAAGTAGAAATAATGCATTTTAAAGGAACACGTGTTCCAACTCCCCTAGAGTTAAACAGTTGAGTTTTACCGTTTTCGAATCCATTCAGCCGATCTCCGGGTCTGGCGGTAGCACTTTTAGCATAGCTTAGCATAGGTCATTGAATCTGATTAGACCGTTAGCATCTCGCTCAAAAATGACCAAAGAGTTTCTATGTTTTTCCTATTTAAAACTTGACTCTTCTGTAGTTACATCGTGTACTAAGACCGACGGAAAATGAAAAGTTGTTATTTTCTAGACTGATAAGGCTAGGAACTATACTCTCATTCTTGCGTAATAATCAAGGAACTTTGCTGCCGTACCATGTGTGCAGCGGCCCAATGATATTACACAGCGCCTGAAAATAGTCCCCAGCACGCTCCCTGTGCAAGCAAGTTGTCACGTTGGTTATGTTGACGGAAGTTGACCTATTTTCATGCGCTAGTTTAGCCTAGAGATATTGACGCACCCTAGTGGCAGCAAATATAATTTGCAGCCAAAGTCGTCTAGCAACTCTCCGTTGGCTTGCGAGCTGGAAAAAACAAACTCTGTTCAGGCCAATCACATCATGTATAGAGTTGGTGGACGGGCTTAAAGGCCCCCTGAAATCAAAATTGAAGTTTTTTAGCTTTTAGTATGACTATGTTAGCCTTAAGGTTATGAATAAGCTGGTGTGTTCCAAAACAATGACAAAATTCGCATTTAGGAGATATAAGCATTCAAAACTTACAGTCTCTCACTTCCGTTAAAATGGATCATAGATTTTGATGACATCATCGCAGACTTCATCTTCTCATCACATCTTCTGTCCAATCAAATGCACTCTAGAATCTGAAGCGCCCGTCCCCTACACTATAATTAGATGCTGAAGCTGCGTCTGAAATCGGTCAGCTGTTCACACATGTACTATTTTCTACATGGTGAACGGCACATAGCGCACTATACATGCGATAGGAAATGATTCAGACAGTGTAAATAGTCTTTCAGTTGAGGCGATTGAAGTCTGGTTTCAGGTTACTTTCACGTGCACCGCCGCAACGCACACACATAGTCTAGACCAGAGCCGTTGACTACAGACATGAGAGCGCAGCTCGGATCATATGCGCGAGTCGGCGCAGACAACAAAACATATCGGACCCATTTAAATTCTGCACAGAAGGCTGTATTTCAAAGCGATATGGATGAGATTATGATGATAAACGGTTAGAGATTAGGAGGAAACTGGCTTTACCAGAACAGAAAGGCTCTAGTCAAACTGGTATTAACGAAACGCTATTGGCTGTTTCAAAAAAGGGGAGGAGCTGCTAACAGCTGGAGCCATTTCAGGGGAAATTACGTTAAAACATTAAATAATGATGCGCGTTTCAAGGCACTTCAGTGGGCCTTTAACATAATGACGGTTCCACGTGCTATTCGTAAACAAAGAAGCTGGCGAACAGCAGTCTTTCGAATCGGCTTTGGCCGCGACTCTGGAAGACTTGGAGTTAAGCTTTTCTTTGAGGAAAGAACAAAGAACGGCACTGAAGTCATTCTTAAGAAAAGAAGATGTGTTCTGAGTTTCGCCGACCGGATACAGCAAAAGTTTAATCTATCAACTAGCTCTGCTTCACCTTCTTTGTTGCTCTGGTTGGTTGTAGCGCTCCCCAATTGTGTGCTGAGGGAATTTGAAAGACAACCGTTTATCCCGCCCCTCGGATTGAGCCCTGCCAATGGTGAGCTCCCAGACCCAACATCTTGATGTGGGTCTGGCTTGTCAGGCTAGCGCTAGTTAATATTGCGCAGGAATGAGAGTATAGTTCCTAGCCATATCTGCCTAGAAAATCACAACTTTTCATTTTCCGTCGGTCTTAGTACACGATGTAACTACAGAAGAGTCAAGTTTTAAATAGGAAAAATATTGAAACCCTTTGGTCATTTTTGAGCGAGATTCTAATGGTCTAATCAGATTCAATGATCTATGCTAAGCTATGCTAAAAGTGCTACCGCCATTCAAAAACGGTAAAACTCAAATGTTTAACTCTAGGGGAGTAGGAAAATGATCCTATTTTCAAAAATAGTGGCGTGTTCCTTTAAGAAGTAATTCTCAAATGCATGAATAAAAAAAAAAAATACATTTTTAAGTGCGAGTCAAGTTTCCAAATGCGTTTTGGGCTTGAATTCATGTGTATAAAGTCTAATGACAACACAGAATAATAGGTAAAATTAATAATCTGTATCATTTATTTGATTTCCAGCCAACCAAGGGGGGGGAGGGGGATATCTCATCTTCATACTGCAAAGAAATCTAAAGATTTCAGGACATTTTGACACATTTTTGGCTCTTTTTCCTATATAAGACAAGGAATTGGCTTTTTGTCACATACAGAACAAGTTACAGCTTCAGAGGTACGACATGCACTGAACAACATAACACACGTACAGAAACAACAGCATAGAAAGTCAACAGGTAGAAAGATTACAAAACAAACAGCCTTTAGACCTACAAACAACATTGTAGAAGGTTTAGGGGAAGGGAGGGATTGTAAACAGTGCTCTCTTTTTTTAGTTCCCTGGAAATTCTATATGGATGCTTTGCTTACGGTAATTCCTTTACATCATGAAATGCTTCCTAAATTTCATACTTCTAGTTACCACTGTTATTGTACAATTTCGTAAGAAAACAAATAAATGAAAGATGTTACTTATTTGTGCTTTCTGATTTAAATGAACTACACAAATCATTACAAACCCTCTCATAAATAAATGGAATAAAGTCAAAGTGCCCATTATATAATGCATGTTACTGTAAACATAGCATAAACATAAAGTTTATTTTTTTTCAAACAGCGTCCATGTTGATGCTGGAAGCATCATCAGGTCGTCACAGTTTGTGAGCAAATTTTAATACCACTTAATTTGAAGGATTTTTATAAATGTACCATGGTGAATTGCAACTGTCGTGTGGGTGAGTATTTCAGACAAAACACCTTTAATGCCATCGAACCATCCAATAAGACACTGACATTGTACTCAAATTACTGATTGTCATCACTGTTTTTAGACTGGAGTCAAAGAAATATCCCCAAAATAATCACCCATTTATAATTGGCTCTAATGTTTGTTAATGCTCTAAGCACACTGCACTGCAAGTGTTCCCGGCGGGACGTTACAGAATGACATCTGCAGAACATATATCAGCAATAAAACGACATATGCTAATCTCTGACATCTCTGATTGAGCAATTAACACTGTATGGAGGTGAATCTCACAAAATCTCAAGAACATGTCTGGGTTGTGTTTCAACAGAAAATCAATAGAAAACGCAAATTAAATCTATTTCAAGAGCCAGTAAGAATTTGTCAATTCTGAATTTTGACACCCCCCCCCCCCTTAAAAAATTATAAATATAAATATATATATATTGAAAGAAGTATCTTAAGCGCATTATTTAATAAAAAATACAGAAATATTACAATTTAATGGTTTTATATTAATATACTTTAAAATATGATTTATTCCTGTGATGCAAAACTGAATTTCCAGCATCATTACTCCAGTCTTCTTCAGTGTCACATGATCCTTCAGAAATCATTCTAATATGATGATTTGATACTCAGTTATTATCAACGTTTTGGGAACCTGTGAATTTTTTTCAGGATTCATTGATCAATAAAAAGTTTAAAAGGCCAGCATTTATTAAAAATAGAAATCTTTTCTAACAATATTCATCTTTACCATCACTTTTTATCAATTTAACACATCCTTGCTTAATAAAAGTATTATTTTATTTTTAAAAAAAAGAAAGAAAAAAAGTGACTGACCCAAAACTTTTGAACAGTAGTGTATATTGTTACAAAATATTTCTATGTTAAATTAATGCTGTTATTTTTTTTACTTTTTATTCATCAAAGAATCCTGTAAAAAAAGTATCACAGGTTATAAAATATTAAACAACTGTTTACAACATTGATAATAAATCATATTAGAAGGATTTCTGAAGCATTTCTGAAGGATTTTTGATTAAATAATGCACTTAAGATACTTCTTTCAATATATATATTTATATATATAATATATAATTTTTAAGGGGGGGGGGCTGAAGACTGGAGGAAATGGCTTATGAAATTCAGCTTTGCACCACAGAAATAAATGATATTTTAAAGTACATTAAAATAGAAAACCATTATTATGTAATATTTCACAATATTACAGTTTTTCCTGTATTTTTGATAAAACAATGAGCATAAGCGACTTCTATCAAAAACATTAAAACTAGTAATGCTTTCAAACCTTTGACTGGTACTGTAAATGGGGAAAACGTGCTTAATATGATTTTAAAGAAAATATAATTTTCTTTTGATTTTGGGGTAAAATATCCCAGACATTTCTTTGTGAGATTCACCCATGGATCAATACAAAAACAAACAAACAAAATAAACCAGGGTTGACATTGACCTCAGGGCACAGCCTAACACAGATACAGCAAAGAGAGTTTTGAATGGCTTCAGTAAGGTCACATTTTAGCGATTATGTTCTCTCCGGACGAATCTACTGAATGAATAGAGTATAGAATGTGGATCATACACCCGACAGATCATGGATATTATATAATATCCACATAAAAGACCAAAAGTGGAGCAAGGGACCTTATCACTCAGAAAAGCAGCTTCCTCTCCACATCATTACAGTAAGCAGTACATATTGTTGCATTCATAAATTATTCTGTATAGAGGAGAGAGGGAAGATCCCTCTCACTTGCAGTTTTTCCTCTCCTCCCATACACACCCTCCTCCTGCTCCCTTGCAGAAAATTGGTATTCCGTTCACACCTCACTTCAACTCAGCTAAAAATCGTTGAGACAGGGATGGAAGCATATACACTCACAAGTCTCAGGAGAGGAAGAGTTTCCAGCCATCATCTTTGCCCTCCCCAGATAACACATGCACACACACATACATATTCTAAGACACAAGTACATTCTGACAATGTGACTTTTAATGATGGTATTTGTTGACACAGATGAAATTGAGTATGTTTTGTTTTTTAATTCAGCCCTCTCTATCCCGGGTTTCAAATTCAATATGAGCGCTAGAAGGGAGGGCTTGTGGTCACCATGGAAACTGGATATAGTCATCTTCAGGACATAGTCTAAATACCTGTGAATGCATGCTGGACTGTTTGTATATGTTTGGTTACAAATTGGTGAGGATGGAGATAAGGATCAAATATTTCAAGGGTATTATTAAGTTTGTGCAGTGTAAAGAGATTGTATCAAATTTGGAGATAAACATGGCCATGCATTACATACTTTATTACAGAGCTCTCTATCAAAAAGGATAAATGTTTGGGATTAAGCGGTGGTCATCTTGGTCACATTTTGTATGTTGAGCCTGAATAACAATTGAGGACACAAAAGGTCCCATAAAACCTTTTATTAAATCAAATATTTTAAAATAAACATCTCCCAGGCAATGCAAAAGTATGAGACCATCTCCCTCATTTCATACGATCATCTAGAAAATACTTTAGAAATATATATTTATTCTTATATTCAGAAATATTTGTGTTTGAACAGCATCCACTGCTATGAAAGTGGTAAATCTAATGAATTGACCTGAAGTTTTTCAGTAGTTTCTTTGTCAGATTTATTCTAGGTTTCCATCGCTTACCAATATCTGGTTATAACAGGGCGAGGTATGTGTTGTCCATTCGTTCTCAATGTTGCTTCCGTTCGGGCTGCATGTGCTACGTAGTTTTAATATGAAATCATAAACATGGGCTTTTGTTAGAACACATTACACATGAAAGTGTGTCTGCGGTCATTTTCTAAAAAACACAAAAACAAAAAAACACTTTGAACGTTAAAGGTACAGTTAACATAAAAATTTTAATTCTGTCATCATTTACTCGCCCTCATATTGTTCCAAACCTGTATGTTTGTGTAAGAACAACACTAGACCCCAATTATTTTCCCCCTAAAATATCTTATATATTCTTTTGTGTTAGGGTTAGATGCACACCAGGATGTGGGAGACTAAACAATGACAGAATATTCAGTTTTTGGTTAACTGTCCTCCTTAAGCTTTGCCATACTAGAACAAAAAGATGACACGAGTAAATGAACACGAGGGGAGGTAAATTTAAACAGATTTTGGTTTCTTCCAATGAAACAATTGACGATTTATTCTCATACTGATGAATATGTCAAGAAATATGTGTGAGAGATTTCTACAGAGAATCTTGTCTATACTGTATAAAAATAAAGTAGAATCACACTGCATGTGAATATATTTTGAATAGTGAGCTTGTGTGCAGGAATGTTGGTTGTTATATACGTGCACATTATTATACCATCAGCCCTCCCTATATCAAATACGCTTGCACACAAACACTCATACTGTATGCAGACCCATAACTGCAGTTAAGGCCAGTTTATTAGGGGACAGGGGAGGGGTGCACTAGTAAACAGGGTATAACATGTCTCTAATGCTAACTTTTAAGGTGGGCTCTGGACAGTGGCTAGCTGACGTGGGCAGTGACGGACTGTCCCCCTTGATCTACCATACACACCTACGCTTAAATGTCTGGTAAGTTTTCAGCCTCGTGCTAAATAAGCTTTAGCTTAAATCCTGTTCTTTTCACAAACAACCGTAGGCCAGGTCCACTCTGGCTTCGTCTTACCCCTGCGATGCGCCAATGCAGGCTTGTTTAAAGAAGAGGCAAAAGGGCAAGAGTTGTAGGCAGTGGTACATCTTCAAGATCCTGTCCCTTAATGATGTAACATGACCACTGTTTTCCAGTGAGCTCTCCCGCATAAAGTCACCAGGGTCAGATGCCTATAAAATGATTCTCCAATGTACATTAGTCTCTGTTTTCTCTAAAGACATTGACTGAACTTGCCCTTCTTTCCCTTCTGGAGTCCAGCTCACTACCCTGAGGCCTCAGAGACCCTTATCAAAAGCGTTGGAATGTCCCCTGTCCCCTTTGGGCCTCCGTGAGTTCTCTGAAGCCACATGGTTCTCATGACCAACACTTGGGCTACTTCCCAGTGGGAATAGGCAGTTCTGACCTAGCAGCCTTTGGGCAGCTTCCAAGTGGTTGGTGGCCCCTTGGTAACCCCGAGACTTGGAGCTGAGGCCACCAAGTAGGCGCTCCGATGGGCCACTCTCACGCATGTGCTCCTCGTCATCTGTGTCAGCATCGATGTACTTGTTGATGGACGCATCGTGGAAAGTGAAGACTGGGGTGAGGGCCTTCTTCTCCGGAGTCTTAGGTGGAGTCCTGCTGCTGGCTGTTGTGTAGACTGACACCTCTGGGCTTAGGATGGAGAGGTCAGAAAGAATAGAGCTGTCAGACAGAGGACCACCAGGACTGGTCTCCCCACAATTGCGATGATTCACCCTAATCGGATGCATTTTCTGAGAGTTTAAAAGCAGACCTTGTTTCCTTGAACCGTCTGTGTTGAGAGGTTTAGCACCAGAACAAGGTGGCGCGAGCATGGTCTCATGCTCCAGTGTGGTCTGCAGGCTTGGATTAGCACTGACTCGACAAGAGAGGCCAGAACCAGGACTGTGGGAGAACCGAGAGCTCTCTGGGAGTGACAGACCCCCTGCCGGAATGTAGGGGAATCGTGGGTTCTCTTGGAAGTCTGTTGCACAGCTGATATAACTGTCAATGCTTGACAGACTCTTCATGTCTACCACTCCTTCACGACCCCCATTCAGTGGGTCACCTCCTTGACCTGGCAAGGCTCCCAGTTCGATTTCATCCCTTCTATGGCCTGCTCGAGATGCATTTCTGTCTTTGGTGTTCAGGTTGGGCTGTGACTGAGTCTTTGCCATCTGGTTGTACATCTCTTCTAGTTTTTGTGCATTAAGCCTCTGTGGACTAGAAGTTCTGTCCTTGCTCGGTGAACCTTGGTCTGGGTTGAAGGAATGATTGGAACTGGTCTCTGAAGCTGCCCTCTTAGATGACCATTTCCACCGACTGGGCGAGAGATGGTTATCCTGGGTTCTCTCACCCTTGTCCATGACCACGACATCCAGAAGCTCTGCACCACGGTTAAACGCCTCTCTAACGTTCATGGACACTATGCTGCCATTGCGTTTGGCTCGCTCTAGAGCCTCACGTCTCTTGATGGCCTTCTCTTGCCGTTTCTGTTCCTTGTAGAATTCCGAAAAGTTGTTGACGATGATGGGGATGGGTAGGGCAATGACTAAAACTCCTGCTATGCAACAAAGCCCACCGACAATCTTACCCAGAAGTGTCTTGGGGTAAATGTCTCCATATCCCACAGTGGTCATGGTAATAGTGGCCCACCAGAAAGAGGCAGGGATGCTCTTGAACTTGGTGTCATCCTCGTCCTTCTCTGCAAAGAAAACCAGACTGGAAAAGATCATGATCCCCATTGCTAAGAAGAGGATTAGCAGGCCCAGCTCATTGTAACTCCGACGCAGTGTAAAGCCCAGGGACTGCAACCCGGTGGAATGACGTGCCAATTTGAGGATGCGCAAAATCCGCATGATTCTAAAGATTTGCACCACCCGCCGTACGTTCTGGAATTGCAGCACGCTCTTGTTGGACTCTGTCAAGAATATGGTGACATAATATGGTAGGATGGCCAGCAAGTCGATGACATTGAGGGGACCTTTAAAGAATTTCCATTTGTTTGGTGAGGAAAGGAAGCGAAGAAGATATTCCATGGTGAACCAAGCAATGCACACTGCCTCCACATGGGCCAGCTGGGGATTATCAGTTGTCTGACCGAACTCGTCTGTGTCTTGCAGCTCCGGGAGGGTGTTAAGAGACAAAGCGATAGTGGAGAGCACAATGAATAGGATAGAAATGATGGCCAAGATCTGAAAGACAAAAAAGCAAACAAAAAATCCACTATTAAAGAAAAACCGTCATAGTAAAGAAATACTGAGATTTGTCCAACATACTGGTAAAACATACTAGTGGCTTGACAGATCATTTATTCTTTGTGAATTTTCCATGTACAAACCATAAGATGAATCCAACACTGCTGCTTGAATAAAGACTTCTGCACTAAAAGTCTGATGAAATGCACAGTGGCGATGGATATAACGTTTCAACCAAGGAGTTTCTTCTTATTTTTTTTGGTTCAGGAGTAATTGAAGTGATAGAGACGGCCAGAGGATGAGTAAGGTCAAGGTAAATCATAGTAACTGACAAATTTTTTTTACTTTTACATTAATTTTTCATTTTGTAACTATGAGAAGGTTGTTTTACCAGCGTTGTGATTTGTAGAAAACCTCGTAGAAGCATGCTTTATACCAGAAAACTTGGTTAGACAGTTCTGTGCTAAAGTTGTCCACTACATTGTTAGTCAAATTATCTTCATAAGTCTTTTTACTCTCTTCTGAGCAGTCGAACAGCTACACTAAATACCAGGAAATTGCATAATAACGGCTTTACGTGTGATGCTAGGTCAAGAAAGCAGCATAAAGAAATACAAAGATGTTGCGAAACATGGAGTAACCAGTAAAACCAGAGTACTGGTTAGTAAGACAAATCCACAACAGTCTAATTATTCAGGGAGAAAATCATGACATATCTTTTATGATTAAAATCAAACTAAACTCCTAGTAATACAATCACACAGTTTATTAATAAACAGAACTAGCAACTAAATTGGGTGAAGTATTTAATTTTCTTTAGAGACCGAGTTAACAAAGACTTGTGTGAGGTCTCAGAGCTAAAACATCAGATAAGATCTGTCCTGCTGTCTAAACACAAAATAGCTCACTGTGGAGCTTTCCAGAAAGAAACTGTTGAGCTAGAAAATTGGAAATCTGTAAAGCTTTAAAGGGTTAGTTCACCCAAAAATGAAAATTCTGTCATTAATTACTCACCCTCATGTCGTTCGACACCCGTAAGACCTCCGTTCATATTCGGAACACAAATGAAGATATTTTTGTTGAAAGCTGATGGCTGAGAAAGGCTTCAGATAGGCCTCCATTGGCATTCAGTACATTTACACTCCCAAGACGCATAAAAGGCACTTAAAACGTCGTTACAAAGTCCATCTCACCACAGTGACTCTACAATAATTTTACGATGCGACGACAATAGTTTTTGTGCGCAAAAAAAAATCAAAATAACACCTTTATCCAACTTGTTCTTGTCTTCCAAGTGTGCCTCCACGACGCATGCGCGAGAATATGATGCAGATCCGGCGTTCGGACACATGACCCAGAAGCGATTTGTTTACAAGCAGAGGAAGACGCGCGTATCTAAGCTGTTGAATTCTACATTGATCGTGCTTTAGGTCTCGGCGTAGTTCTCAAAATGGGGCTTAAGTGTGCATTTCATGGATTCCCGAACGCTGGCGCTACGTCATATTCTCGCGCATGCATCGTGGAGGCACACACGGAAGTCGAGAACAAGTTGGATAAAGGTGTTATTTTGATTTTTTTTTTGCGCACAAAAACTATTGTCGTCGCATCGTAAAATTATTGTAGAGTCACTGTGGTGAGATGGACTTTGTAACGACGTTTTTAGTGCCTTTTATGGGTCTTGTGAGTGTAAATGTACTGAATGCCAATGGAGGCCTATCTGAAGCCTTTCTCAGCCATCAGCTTTCAACTAAAATATCTTCATTTGTGTTCCGAATATGAACGGAGGTCTTACGGGTGTCGAATGACATGAGGGTGAGTAATTAATGACAGAATTTTCATTTTTGGGTGAACTAACCCTTTAAAGGTGTGGTATGACTGACAGCTAGTGGTCGAAATAGATACTCCAGTCCAAATTCAAAATATTGGAGATTGTTGTTTTTCCCGCCCCCTCCTCCTCAGACTCGACGCTCCCGCGTGGGTTGCCAGTTTGAGGACATGCAACAGGAGAGAGCGCAATTCACCCTTCGCCACAAATTTGATTGACAGGCGAGCACACCAATCATATCGCTGAATCTGCCGTTTTGTCCGACAAAGCAGTCAGGAGAGTTTTTTAGATGGATGCCGAGGGTTTTTAGGTCGGATAGAATCTGTGCTCTCTGACCCAGTTTGTTTGCTGGCTTCCATGGCAGCAATACGTTGTGTTTTCCGCCAACTGGCAACCTGGGGTGTCGAAATACTATTGGGTAAACTGGCAACGCGCGTTATCGCACAGACCAAAAACAAAAACAGACATTCCGAAGTAGGATAACTGGATGTAGCTTTGTTTTTCTGAGAAACGAGTAGGTGAATTAAGCATGTTTCCTAAATATCTGAAAGCATATTATGGTATTTTTATGCTTTAGGAAAGTTGAAAAACATACATACAGCACATTTAAATCTCACAAATAACAACATAATGTTCATTACAAAAAATGGAACCAAAAAAAAAACATGGTACAATCCTACACCTCTAAGCCAACTAAGAGGCTTTCATACCAAATGATTCAGTAAGAAAGGCAATTGTCAGAGAAATTATCAAGGCAAGACAAAAGTTGCAGAGCTGAGATAAGAGAAACTTCGACAAAGAAATTCTCAAAAATCTCTTCATGGCAAAAACCTGGAATAACTCTTTGGGCTATAAGCAAAAAACATTGAGGATTCCTAAATTGTGATTCAGTTTGGGGTGTATAAATGATTTGTGAAGGGGAAATTGGTCACCTACAGCCAATCTGTTGTTGTGATAACTGAATTATGTGGCATAACTGAATTATGAACCTCTAATTTCATCCTCTATACCCTATTTTAGCCTGCTAATCTCTCTTTGTCCGTATTATCAAATGATTCACCTTCATATGAATAGTATGGAAAATCATTTGTGACTCATTGCATTTGTAGGTGTTTCTCTGTGTGTATTAATGTGTCTAAGAAGAGATGATACCCTCCAGTCACGTGAGTCATGAGGGTAAGTTTGAAGCGGTAATGAGATTAAAAACATCCCATAACCTATAAACAGCAAAGATTAGCCTTTTATTTATAAGCTTGCCAAAGCTTCAGCACAGCATTATTTTCACACCGGTATCAGCAACCACAATCTCTACTAAGTGAAGTTACACTGGAGCTTCCATCTCCCTTCTGTTTTATCCTCACTGTCTATAATAATATTGGCTGGATGTGTGTGATGTCAATATACATTCTATTGTATTGCATTCTAAGATAGATACAGTATAACTTCTTTTTATTGGTCCAAAGTGGTTAGCAATGTTCTGATCTTTAAAACACCTCTATAAAAGACAAACAACTAGAATAGAACAACATGAGAATTCCCTTAAGAGATATGACAAATGAGATGTCTTTAATAGGCCTATTTCAGTTTTTCTTCCGGAGAGCAATTTAATGTTTCCTATATATTTCAGACAAGATCTCAACATTGTCCGATTTTTGCAGTCAACATTTAGAGATTTCAATTTAGCTTCAATTCTCATCAAAATAGAGACAACATGAATACCTAAAAGAAACATAACTGACAACTCCATTACATCTGAGCAATGAAAGAGCAACCTCAGAGCAACAACCATTTACTACAGCTTTGAGTGATTTTGAACCCTGAAGGTAAGAAAGAATCCTTTCTAGGTCATTTTCTTGGCGTTTTACGGCAAACGTGTGTGCGCATGTGTGTGTTACAAAGTATTCTTAATGTAAAAAAGTGAAAAGGGCAACTTAAAAAATACAGTCCACTTCCGTGACAATGAATGTTAAATAGGAACTAAATTTTATATTCTCAGTGCACAGTCAATTGAGCCATTGACCAAGTGATAATCCGTTAATAATGTCTGTACACAGTCAAGCTGAGGAAGGCATAACAGGGTCAACTCCCTTCGCAGAGACGCTAAGGAAGCACAGGGAGAAATCCCAGCCTTTCTCTGCATCATCTCAGGTGAGCGGCTCATTATCACATCCATTGGGGTGTTTCTATAATCATGTACAAATGATGTTCTCCTGAGATACAACAAATATACTCAAAACAAATATGCATACAAACACACACACACACACACACACACACACAAGCCTGTGAAGGCTCCAAAAGTTGCACAGCTGGACCATAAAGAGCAATTCAATACCACATAAAAGAAAAGTCATAAAGAGATTCTCCTTTGAATATATATATATATATATATATAGGTATACACCAATCAGGCATAACATTATGACCACACTGACAAGTGAAGTGAATAAACTGATAATCTCTTCATCACGGCACCTGTTAGTGGGTGGGATATATTAGGCAGAAAGTGAACATTTTGTCCTCAAAGTTGATGTGTTAGAAGCATAAAAAATGGCCAAGCATAAGGATTTGAGCGAGTTTAACAAAGGCCAAAAAAATGAAAAAATGGGTCAGAGCATCTCCAGAACTGCAGCTCTTGTGGGGTGTTCCTGATCTGCAGTGGTCAGTATCTATCAAACAGGGTCATAGGCGGCCAAGGCTCACTGATGCACATCGGGAGCGGAGGCTGGACCATGTGGTCCGATCAAACAGACGAGCTACTGTAGCTCAAATTGCTCAAGAAGTTAATGCTGGTTCTGATAGAAAGGTCTCAGAATACACAGTGCAGTGCATATTGGGCTGCATATACACAAATGATCATTATTTTTTTAAATGTACATATTAAAAACATTACATATACTATACATTTATTATTAAATAGAGCCATTCAATTAAAAAGTACGATGTAAATTGACTTTTTTAAATAGATACAAGTTCCTTAAATGTTTTTCAAGAATATAAACTAATTTCTCATTATATAGCCTATTATTTATCACTATTAGTAAATATAAGCCTGCATAACCTACTCGTTGTGCAGATGTTTCTGTGACTCTTCAGTGAAAACTCCTCCTTTGACCTTGACCACTGACATTCAACCAGTGCTGCAGAATTGTCATGGCAACCTTCTTCAAGCTCGGTAGGAGGCAGTAACATGAAGAGGTTTGTTTGAAAAGTGTAGAAGTCTCTGTCCCTCTTATCATCAGCATCAACACCATGCTAGACTGGTTTCTACTTACACACACACAGTATAAAGGGTACAAGTTCTTATTTTAAGGTTATGGAGTTGCCTGCCTGATAGCTTTAATAATCTGTGCTGTTTCCTTTTTTTTTTTTTTATGACACAACGCTTCCCTGCCACCAGAAATGGCTCCCTCATTGAGGTTGCTACCTGATTGCCTAACCCCAACTCCACACCTAATCCTAAACCTAAACTATACTGGGGAACTCAGTCGGGGATCAAAGAATACAGAATCCCCAAATCCAAACACAGGAAAAAAGAAGCAGAAACAAGCATTTAAAAGCAATGTAAAATAACATGATCATCAAACATTAAACAGCATAAAAATCAAAACCGCCTAATGTTACCGAATTAGATGTTGACCCAGGATGGGTTATAGTACTGTGAAGCTTTAGGGGTGTTGATAGACTCCATCTATGTTTTGATCATCATTTTGAATCTGATCCGGACGAAGTCTTTCACAAAAACTCAATTTTCTCAGCTTTTTGTTAAAAAATTACTTTTTTAATAAAACTTACCCACATTCAAGTGTTGATAAAAAATAATGCATGAAGCTAGAATAAAATATTAAATGTTTTGTTTTAAAGTGCCCCTATAATGCCATTTTAAAGGCTCCCAATTTTGTTTCGGAGTCTCCTACAACAGGTTTACATGCATCTAAGGTCATATTTTCTCATAATATACATTGCACATCACCACATTTTTCAATGATTCTCAAATGAGTCGTCGGATGAATCAGTCTCTCTAAATGCCTCCTTTGCCACGCTCTGATTGGCCAGATGGCCCAGTCTGTTGTGATTGGTGCGTGTCTCGGTAGCTAAATAACCATTACCATAAATGAACTTCAGCTCCATCTTGAGGCTTCCTAAAGCTCAGCGATTGTACAAACTGTAAAGACAGTAGCGATGACGTCGATTTTACCATATCAATCCGAGCGCAATGATGAAACATTGGAAGAACTAGTTATTCAACCCGGGAAATAGTGGCCCACAGCTGATTAACAGAAGTATTTCAGTAAGACAGTAGTAACGTGAGTTAGCTGTAAACTTACACAATATAAAACACAAAACCACACATTTTGAACACCCGGTAGAAAATATATACATTAATAGTTATTCATACATACAGGTTGTGATTAAGGAGCAAGTTGGTCCAAATAAACTGAGTACTGAATCATCTTTCAAGAGCAAGCGTTTTGCGAATCCCCCATTGAACTCAGAGATTTAAGAAGCAGTCATATCAGTAATGTTGTTTGAGGGCAGGGCAAGTTGATCGCGGGCGGACAACGTACAACATAGGCGGGCATTATGCAAATGTCTTTTCTAGTGACGTGTGAAAGTCACGCACTAGGATTCAAAATACTAATGACTCGTATAGGCGATTCTTTATTTTGGGAGACAATAACTTTATTTATCGTGCACTGTCGACTTTACAACTTTGCAGAATGTTTACATTCACAAACCGCTATATTTCACACTGCATGAAAGGGAATATATATATAATAGGGGCACATTAAAGCAGAGGCTCTGTTCTTTCTTCTGATATATTGAATGTTCAGATATTCATACAACAAAACATTCTGGGGGCATTGATATTTTTGTGAATGATAAAAAATGCTGGCGGTGGCTAGCAACTTTTTTTTTTAAACGCTGGCGGGAAAAGAGTAAATTGGCGATAGAACAGGAAATGATGGGGAACAGAATTGGAAAATGTCAAAAGTCAGATTTGAACTCTCAACGTGTCAGAGTATTGGCAATAACTAGGCAACGGCTTCAATAACAATAAATGGTGTTGACGTCAATGGTTGATTTTGACTGTAAATGGCTATCATTATCACTATCTAAATGAAGTACATTTCTGCTATGGACATGAATTATAGCACACATAATACAACTTGAGGAGAGGTGTGTGATATTACTTTTACATCTAACAGATGATAAATCAGGTAAAACATTATTTGGACCTTCACTGAAGGATGGACTCGAGCCATATCTAGAGACAAGAATCATATTGACTTGGGCCAGTAAGCAACCATTCAGAAACATCCTAGCATCTAGATAGCAATGCTTTTGCAACCGCCTACAATGACCTAGTATCATGGCGGGGAGTTTTGCTTGTAGATACATTCCATCATTTACATCATTCACATGAATGTGAGCAATCATTTAAAAAGTTACATCGATATGAGAAGCCAGACAGACCCAGACTTGTGGGTTGATGTTAGGGGAGAGGGAGAGATGAGCTTCTGATAGTGTTGCCGAACACGCCTTCACGTCCCTCTGAAAGTGACACTGTCGCCATGGTTACCAGAAGAGACCACGTCTTCCACATTTTCCACCAAATGATGGCATGACATAGCACTCAAACACACGCACACATTCTCCTAAATATCAATGTGAAATGAGTTCAAATCCTTTATGAATCGTTCAGTTTTTAGTATTGCCCTTGAAGAAATGTCCTCGTCTTCTGTTTGTCTCTCGAAACAGCTCTGACCTGATGCTGGAAGACAAGGTTCGGCCGTATCTGTAAAGCCCTTGAGATACAGAGGCAACAGCTGTGTCCTCGTGCGTCGTGCACACACACAGACACGGAGCTAGATGACCTGAGCGACTGGTCCTTGGCAGAGCCCTATTTTTTTTCGTTCATTATTCATTTGTCTGCAACGAGAGGGAAAATCCAGTCGCTCAGTCTATATATAAACCTGCCCAACCCCTGATGTAGTTATTAATAGCTCCAGTCGGGCAGCTTTGGGATCCTACAGGAGTGCTCTCTTAGAATACACACACACCTCAGATGACGCTCCAACAGACAGCTTGTGGAAATATTTCATGCTCCAATTTTTATGCTTTATGTTGTATTTCATTGTAGATCATCAATTAATAAATAACCAGATTTCAAATATTATTTCTCTATGATGTTCAGATCACTACATAGGACAGTTCCTCCTTCAATGTGAGGCTATTCGATATTGTCAAAATCATAAGTCTGACAGCTTATTATTATTATTCTATTACTATTAGAATTATTCTTGTCTGTAGCACAACTGGTGCACCGAAATGCAATATTAATGATCGTTTGCAAAACACAAAAGATCTTTTAAAGAATGTTGGTAACCAAACAGTTTTCGTTCCTATTGACTTCCATTTTATTTTTTGACCACACAATGCAAGTCAATGGGAACAAAAACTTTTTGGTTAGCAACATTCTTCAAAAGATCTTCTTTTGTGTTCCACAGAAGGTCGTACAGGTTTGGGACCACATGAGAGTGAGTAAATGATGACCGAATTTTCATTTTTGGGTGAACAATAGTGATAATCCTGCACAGTGTATCTCATCTCTCATTTGTGTGTCATTCAAGAACATCTAATGATGAGAAATCATACACGTATCTATCGCAAATATGCAGCTATGCACCAGTGACTCTCTATGAGACACACCCGACCACACAAACTTGTTCATACATTTCACATTAGACACTGGCACAAAGAAAAAAACGGAAAAAAAAACAGTGGTGCACAAGGTAAACACATGCACATACGCACGCCGCTGCTTATTCTGGCAGAGACAGCTGTGCGTTCAAGCGTCGCACAAGACACAGTTGCTATGGTGACAATGACGACAAGCTTTTTAGCATTGCAGGGATGGGAGAGAGAAAAGAATGCATGTGTGTGTGTGTGCGTGTGTGTCAGTGGAAAATCAGACAGTGGCGAAGGCATTTACAGAAACGCAACAAGCTAAAGATGAAAAGTTCAGACGTGGAGAGCAGCAACACATCCTAACGTAAACAAGACGTTACAATATGAGCGTGCACACCCAAAAGTCAACAAATCATGTCATTTAACTCTTGACCTAAATGTTTAAAGTTTAAAGGCAGTAACACCACGCAACAAAGAGACAGCGTTCAGGATTACACTTAGGTCAAGGGAAAAGGTAATTAAGAGAGGCGTACCGCAGCAATCACATTATTTTTTAATGCATTTCCGAGAGTAGTCTCAGTTATTTTCCACATGCAACCTACATAAGCGGTTACACAGTATAATGCTCATTTTCAAGAAACTGTGCTATTTGCTGACTTATTTAATATACCATTTACAGCATACTGAATGCAGTCACATTATTTGATAGCTTTGACACTGCTTAGTGTGTAGTGCAACAACTTGAAAATGAAAATGAAATGTCTGTTTATTATATCAGCCAATGCTTTTTAAAGGGTATATACAAGAAATACTGAATTCTACCTAATTTTATACCCATTTTGCAATCACATGAAACATGCATTCACTCTCAATTTAGTTTAGTTTGAATTCTAGAAATTGTCTTTTAAAAATAATCTTTCTGACATTGTATGATATTTGGGACAAAAATAACATTTATTTTTGGGGTCGGTAAGATTTTTTAATGTTTTTTAAAGAAGTCTCTTCTGTTCAACAAGGCTGCATGAATTTGATTGAAAAAAAAAATACAGTGAAAATGTAATATTGTGAGATATTATTACAATTTAAAATAACTTTTTTAAATTGTATTTTAATAACATTATTTTAATAAAATTTAATTATTACAACTTTAAATTACTTATATTTTAATATATTTAAAATTAATTAGGAATATTTTTTAAACTTAATTCTTGTTAAAGGGTTAGTTCACCCAAAAATGAAAATTCTGTCATTAATAAAAAACCTAAATAACGACTTATATAGTGATGACCGATTTCAAAACAATGCATCATGAAGCTTCGAAGCGTTATGAATCAGCGAGTCGAATCATGATTCGGATCGCGTGTCAAACTGCTGAAATATGTGACTTTGGCGATCCAAACCGCTGAATCGACTCACTGATTCATAACGCTTCGAAGCTTCATGATGCATTTTGAAATCGGTCATCACTATATAAGTCGTTATTTAGGTTTTTTTTGCACACAAAAACTATTCTCGCCGCTTTATAAAGTTATTGTAGAACCACTGCAGTGAGATGGATTGTAATGATGTCTTTAGTACCTTTTATAGGTTTTGAGAGTGTAAAGTGCATTGTGCCAATGGAGGCCTTTCTGAGCCATCGGATTTCAGCTAAAATATCTTCATTTGTGTTCCGAAGATGAACGGAGGTCTTACGGGTGTCGAACGACATGAGGGTAAGTAATTAATGACAGAATTTTCATTTTTGGGTGAACTAACCCTTTAAAATATATTCCTGTAATGGCAACGACACCACGTGACAGTGACGTATGGCATTAAAGTACCGCGAGAGCGATTCGAGATTTCTCTAGAGCGGCTGCACGGACTCTGATGATGACGCAGCTGTTCCACGATTGGCCAGATTCACCGCATGACAGCGATCTTGTGTGTTTCGTGTTTATTCTAAAACCTTCAGTTCCACTAATGCTCACAAATCTGTTTTTTATAACAGTAAAACCTCCTTTAATGTAGTCGCGATGTTATATTGTCATGTTTATCAAAATAAAACTGATCAAAAACGTAGACCCGACTTCAGCCAATGTCGAACACACCTGTTATGTTCTCATTGGTTAATTTAGTCATGTGGGTTCTTAGTTTAGTTCTGTCATTGGTTCATTGTCTTGATTGTCCACAGGTGTGTCTTGTTTAGTCATTAGTCTTTGTGTATTTAAGCCCTCATGTTTGCCTTGTTCTCTTGTTGAGTATTGTTTCCTGTAAACTGCTGTTGGTGAGTTCTGTTTCGAGTCTAGTATTGTTATAATTGTCTATTTTGATAAATGTAATGCTTGCTCAATAAAAGTCTTAGGCCTGGTTTTACAGATAGGACTTAGATTAAGCCAGGATAGGCCTTAGTTCAATTAGGATATTTAAAGCTACACTGTGTAACTTTTTTAGTTTATTCTTAGCTAAAAACACTGTTCTTTCAAAAATATATGTGCTCATTAATGTATATTTACTTCTTTCAAGTAATAAAGTATTCTCGTAAGTTTATAATATGCCATTGAAAATACAAACGGTAATGGGTTCGAATGCAGGTCGCCATGTTGCCCCTCCATCTTGAAAGTACATTAGCCAAAGAGGGACATACCCATGAATTCAAGCTTCGCCTTTCGCGTTTTAACACTCGATGGCACTGTGTCGAATGTGGACGAGGTCGAACTGGAAGCCATATTAATCTTGGACTAAATCGGCCACCGTAGGAGTTAAAACGAAATCGGAATTGAGAGGAAGAGAAACTAATATTCACTGGATGGTCATATACCTTTTCACCGCTAGATGGGGGAAAATATCACACAGTGTAGCTTTAAGTAGCTTTTATAAACATGCCTTAGAAAAAACACATTAGAAAAAACACTTATTTTATGTGAGTGCAAGTTGCTTTCATTTAAAGAGCCTAAGCCTTGTCTGTGAAATCGGGGGTTAGTGTTACTTACTGACCCAAGTTTTTGAACAGCAGGCACAAATGGCACCATTTTTTGAGAAAGGCCTGTACAATGTTCCGGTTCTACTCTAAAGACTTTGAGGGTCATTCTCCCTCTATTTCTCTCTCTCTCTATTTCTCTTGCATCTGCCTTAAAATCACACACCCATCCTTGAGTGCCATTTATTTTGTTCCATTGGCCTTTGCTTCCCTGTCAAATCCATTCCAGCGGCAATCCAATCTCTGACACCCAGAGAAGGGTCTGCACTAAAGATGCTCTCCGTGCTTCAGCAGGTCTTGTGTAGTGTGTTTTACGGTCGTTTCTATTGATTGCACTGACTATAATGTAGCAAGGGGAGAACTACCTGTCACTATTAAAATGACAAGCCAAGTGGCAGGGACCGAATAAAATGACAACATGGGAAACTGTTGAACCCTGCTCCCTTTCTATTTGCCATTTCTGTGATTTATTAGCCTGTTGCTCATTCGAATGGAATTTCTATGCAAAAGCGAAAGAAATGGATGGATTTTCTCAAACAGTAGATTTTAAAGAGTTCATCACTTGAAACTTTAATTGAACTATGCAATATTCTGATCATAGATAACAATGCATAAATAGTAATATTTGCTGAGAAGACATTACTGTTGTAGATGTGGTTTATTTATTTATTTTATATATATATATTTTTTCTTCTTCTCCATATCCATGTAGAATGGGGAATAATTGAAAGTGTAAATATTTATATTTATTTGGTAACACTTTAGAATACTGTTCAATCGTAGGCTATTATTATTATCATTTTTTTTTTCCAGAAACATGTTTTATGCTGGTTGAAAGTCTCTTCACATCATGATAGGCAATCACTAAGTTAAGTGGTCTAAATATATGTGGAAGGCGTAGAAACATAAAATGTTCATCCAAATGTTGGTGGTTGAGGGGGGATGTTGTTGGTTAATTCGCCTCTGGTAGAAATTAGAAAACGCATTCGCATTTTCACGTTTAAAGGGGCAGGGGCTCAAGCCCATCCGCAGCCCTCCACCCCCCGTGCACGCCACTGCGCTCAGTTGATTGCAGTAGTTCACTGTTAGCTAAACAGTAACTACTATTTTTTTTTAAATAATTAATTGCATGTTAAATTGACAGTCATTTGTTTCTCTTAGGCCGCGTGTCCACCAAAGTGTTTTTAGCCGGCTGAAAACGCTAGGCGATCAGCTGAAAACGTCTTGCTGTGGGTGCTCGTTTTGGCAGCGCAGCGTTTTTTTTCAGTTGAGACTCTTTGCTTGTTATGGTACAGAATATCCGCGAAAGTGTTACTAGTATCTCATTTCACAGATGGTTATTTTCTGTATTGATTCTATATAAAAATGCTGATACAATGTAAAGTATTTGCTCTGGCTCTTGTTTTTAATTATTTTGTTCCATTATTGTACTGCTTGTTTTCATCTGTTGATGTTGTACAGTAGGCCACAAGCAGGATGTTGCGGTTGGTCGGTGTTGTATTTGTCCCGCCCCTCCTCCACTCTGATTGGACGGCTGGGTGAAAAGTGACAGTGATGAACGCTGCGTTTTGTTCAAAGTTGAACATTCTTCAACTCTCAACGACCAGTAAAAAACGCTCAGCGCTTGAGCGTGAAACACTCGCTCAGCGCCTCGTTACGCTCATGGCGTTCTAAAAATGGCGCTCTCATTGAAAACAACTGAATACGCCAGCCAGCTGCGTGAAAAAAACGCTTTGGTGGACATGCGGCCTTAGGGTTGGTTTACCCAGAACGTGTTTTTTGCTGTTAAAAACGCAAGACACAGGTCAGTGGAATGAAAAAAAGCACAAGGTCTAGAAATGTTTAAAAAAAAAAAGCTTTTAACTTGAGTGCCACATTTTTTAGAATCCTGTGTCATGTGCGAGATGCTGCAAAAGACACGAGACGGGAGCGCAGTGGTTAAAGACGTCCGTCTAGCTAGTGTTTACATTGAAAAACAATTCAAAAGTAGAGCAGTGGACTGGAAAAACACATTCTGTGTGAACGGCCCCTTAGACAGCAATTATGAAACCAAGGGCCAGATTAACTAAACAGGGCAAATTAGCGTGAGAGTGCAATTCCAAAAAAGCACAGATCGAAGTGGAAAATTCTGCTTGGGATCAACTGTTGATGTGAAAATTAAAGAAATCTGGCCCCAAATGTAGAATTTTCAAAGTCTATAGACCGTATGTAGCCCCATCCCTTTTTAGCGCTGCACTGGTTTTGTTCTGTCTTCCGGTGTGTATTTCCACAATATGAAGGTATGATCTGATGGATTTGTGAATAAACCACTCATTTTAAAATCTTCCCGGTCTACTGACTTATGACAATCGCTTTAAACATTACAATGCTCATGATAACTTTCATTAACTCTACAATAAGTACCAGTAAATCCACTTCACCAGCTAATTACTCTTCGACAGAGATGCCATAGAGATATACAGAGCTACTGCACAAACTGAAGATCAAAATGCAAAAGATGGCCGCTCGCTTGTTTCTCTGTCGCATAAGGTCTATAATAGATCTCAGTAATGTAACAAAATGCGCTCAAAATGGCAAATTTTGTAATAAAAAGATTTCAGTATGAACTCATTTTCTCATTGGATTCCTTCAAGACCAAATTACCCCCACACACGTCCAGCTTCCTCAGTTTATCACACGCTCAGTCTGTTCTTGTTTCAGTCAAGCTCATGTCTCGATGGAGTATTAACAGCCTGGGAAATACTTCAATAGAATGAGACACCATGTTCCTCAGTGAAACGCTGACAGAAACCATCTTTGATTATCTCTCTCTAGATTAGCCTTCGCTTGTATGCAGGAACTTTCTCATCATTTCAGAATAGCTTGCATACAAGATGTGTCTGCTAATTTAGCCAGAGCTCACATTAAACAAAGAGCATTTAGCTTCTCTATACAGCTGTTTCTTTCAAACCTTGTGAGCAGAATTACATGTAAATTACAGAAAAGGTAATACCAGAAGGTATTATGAGTAGAGGAATATTTTGACTGCATCTTTATTATGAATATAATATATTTATATAAATTATGGTAAGCAATGAAAACAAACTAATTAAATTATATATATATATATATATATATATATATATATATATATATATATATATATATATATATATATATATATATATATATATATATATATATATATATATATATATATATATATATATATATATATATAATTATATATTTGTAAAATATATCATTACATTTTTATTTTAAAATGTAGCTGCCTAAGTAGACAGCAAGGGAGTTTGCTGGATAATGAAGGCCAGTAAAAGGAATGCATCAACATTACGTAAACCTCGTGTCTAATGTCATGTGAAAAGGTCAAGTAAATGGCGGGAAGGAACATTTAACCATGCCAAAAAAAGCCCTTTTATTTTATTTTAGGTCTGCTATTACTTATTTCTCTTGACAGTAATATAGTTTTCAGAGGGCACAATAATATTACTCATCAAATCATGTTAATTAAAAGCTGTGCATCTGTTTCGGATTTGCTGGTTCTGTTTATTTTCGTGATTTACACATTACGAAAGAAGCTCCATTATGCAAGTGCTCACATTTCTGGAGGTGGCAGATAGTTCTTGTAAGGCAATAAAGGTGCATGCTGTAGGCGTTTTATTTAGAGTACCACACATACACCTACCTCACAGATGGCTTAAATGGGTGTCCTGAGACATCAGGGGCCAACTTAGCCAATATGTTAAGAAGTTATCACCGGAAGCAATAACCCCTGGAAGCAGTATTGTTCGAAAGGATCAAATATACCGATCACCAAAATAAAAAATGTTATTCTTAACAACAATTATTTTCTTGTATAAAAAAATTAAGCGATGAGAAGGTATCATGAATTGACAACTCTTTATTTATTGGCAAGCAATATGTGCAACATATTCCATTCCTTTTCTCTTGTCTTTTCTTGTTTGATTAAAGCCGGGTACACACTGTGTGATTTATAATAGTCCTTTACAATTGTTGCTTGTCAGACTGTACGAACATGATCACGCTGGAAAGCCATGTTAAAAACGGACGCACGCAAGAAAACTTGTCCGGAGTTTTATATCACTAATCAATGACGCTTCTGGTGACAGTGAGCTGCATTTCATGCAGGACTGAAATGGTGGCTACAAAGAAATCTCTAGCACTCATTTTGGTCATACTTTGTCTTGAAAAATGAAGACAATTTGATGGCTGTCGTAGGAGAAGTCACACTGCAGGACTGAGTGGCAAATCTTCTGACACTGCCAGAATTTTGTCTGAGGTAAAATTTGATCGCACCGGTCATTAATCGGCTGCCGGTGAACATGTCAAACGAACGATCAAAGACTTCAGATTTTAGCCTAGGATCAGAGGAATCTTTTAGGATTTGCAAAATTTGTCTCAGATGGCCAAATCGTGGCCAAAATCGCACCGTGTGTACCTGGCTTAACATTAACGACACAGACGGCAGCAGGAATATTTGGCTGCTGTCACTTTAAGACCGATTGAACGGGTCCAATATACTGATACACATGCAACTATTACCCAGCTGTTTTGGTTTACTTAAGACATAACCGATGGTGTTTATGCAAATACTCACCAAATCCAAGGCTGCGTCCGAAATCGCGTACTATGTGAGAACTACATTTGAATTTGAACGAACTTTGTGACCGTTAAAAAAGTATATTCTATAGTATGAATGAATGTAATCCGGACGTATTACACCCGCCATTTTGTCATGATAATGTGACATACCAGCGTCAGTTTCGTCCCATCACCTCCATTCATAAATCGTCTCCCGTGGCCTCATAGGATAGTAAAGTGTTCATCGTATACTATACGCACTTTAGAATCTCACCGGAAGTAGTAGGTCATCCGGGTACTTTTCGCCTACTGTTTTTCAAATACTATATAGTACAGAAGTATTCGATTTCGGACACAGCTCAAGTGTGTCCGACTGCATCCCACAGTACTACAAACCATGCCTCTATTAATTACACCCCCTACCTCAAGTTACGCCCCCTACAATCAATAGCCATTCGGGATGACATCAGAGCCCCTCCCTCTGAAATCGCTGATGTCATAACAATAACGGCTCTTCTACTTTACTTTCCTCGCTTTTTATGCTTCCCTATTGCCACCTAGAGATAAGGCATACAGATTGTAAAACATAGATCACCAGATGCCGTAAGTCATCCTGTTTGTTTTCTTCAGTTTTTAAAATATTATAATTATGAAACTCTACAGTAAATGGGATTGACTCACTTTTGGAGCCTGTCTCTAGCGGCCAGTTGATGAATTGCAGTTTAAGTCACTTCCGTGTTGGATTCAAGAGAGAGAGACTGGAAGGTTGTTGCTTGGTACAACATCAACAGATGACGACAACAAGCATAATAACGGAACAAAACCATTTAAAACAAGAGCCAGAGCAAAAACTTTACATTGACATTTTTATATAGCAAATAACAATGCAGGAACAAACTATCTGTGAGATGAGATACTAGTAACACTTCCGCGGATATTCTGTATCATAGCAAGCAAAGAGTCCCAACTGAAAAAAACGAGATATAAAAAAATCTGGAATATCTGCGGGTGCAAAAAAATCTAAATATTGAGAAAATCGCCTTTTAAAGTTGTCCATATTACATAAAATGCTAATTAAGTGCATATTACTAATAATATAATTTTAATATATTTTTGGAAATTTACAAAATATCTTCATGGAACATAATCTTTACTTAATATCCTAGTGATTTTTGGCATAAAAGAAATCGATAATTGACTCACACAATGTATTGTTGGCTATTGCCACAAATCTACCCGTGCGACTTATGACTGGTTTTGTGGTCCAGGGTCTCAAATGGTCTCACGAGATTTGTTATCTGATCTGACTTTATAGAGAACACTGATCAAACTATATAAAGCTATTATCGCCGATTAATGATCAGCGTTTGATCAATCGGAGAACCCTTAATGTTAAGACTGTGTATTAAGAACTAGTTTGACTAACTAGAAGTTAGTTACTTTTCCCCTTTCAAATTTGACCAATCTACCTTTTTACGTAGCTTGCTTTAAAAAGTTAGGAGCAGTCTTGAAGAAAACTTGATAACTAACTTTTAAGACTAGTTTATGCAACCAGCCCCAGACCTGTCTTTGTGACAGCCCTAGGCTCTGTAAACAGCGATAAATAGTCAGAGCGATTGCCATTCAAAAATACTCTCTGCTTGTCAATTTGAGATTTCAGGGTTGCTTGCATCTAGCCTGATCCTACCAGACTCTCGTACATTTGATTTGTACATAGAGTCTGGCCACTCTCCATTGACAAGCGTTAACTTCCTTGAAGGCGGGTACTCTGAAGTTTAAAACTATTTGATCTGCCCAGAGCCACTCTGGATCTGACATAACCAATCGCTAACGTTTGGTCATGGCGTATGTCATCTCAAACTAGCGCACCACATCAACGTCATCGTTCTCAGCCGCTCCCTCTGTTTGCTGATTGGACTGGTTAAAATTTGACCAGAGAAAACCAGAGAATATACCGCAATCCCAGACGGAGTACTGAAGAAAAATGAAAATTGAGCGGAAGTAGGTAGGAGGGCGGAGCCAGGCTAGCTTAGATCAGGTTTGCTGACATGTTTTTGGAGGGTGGGTTTAAGGGAGTGTGGATTAAGTTAGCCAGGCAAAATCTTCTGTAGAACCTTTTTAGAAACATTTTGAAAATTTAAATATGACGTCATTTACAACGATTCAGCCATCAGCTGTATAATTCAGCTCTGGAAGACACCGTGATGTTGTGAAAAATATGTGTACAAGCAAACTAAAAAACAAATGACACCGTATTCCATATGTTCACATTTGGTATTCTAACTCAACTTACTATGATGAACAGTCTCAGCAGGTTTCAATGAGAAAAAAACAGTAGGATTAGAAATAGTGCCCAGGTTGTGTTGTCCTTGGGCATTGCAGATGCTAAAAAAGAAACGGTGAGCCCAGCCCAGTTGACAGAGATAGCACAGTATTGAGACAGCATAGTATTGACATATTGTCTTCGGGGACACTGAGTACAGGGCGACCAGGGCCGATTGTGAACATGAACCTCTGCCGATTCAGTCTTTCTTCATTTGTTTCGTGGTGGTTTAACAAAGCTATGTAGCACAGTATCAATACCTGGTACATGTGTATATACTGCGAAGACTTGGTAGTCTTTATCAGTAGGCCAATTTCGTTATTTTTATACCAATACTGCAGAGAACGGGTATAGCGATCAATATTCTCAAGAATAAATATAAACACATTTTTCAACGACTCATGAACAGTTTGAAGACATATAATTGGGGGAATTTAGTTTTTAATGACCCTATGAGTTTAATATAGTGAGAATTTAATTTTCAAAAATGTTTTTAAAATGAGGGATAAACAAGCCCTAAATGGCTAAACACGAAGCTTTTAATTGTCTTAACCACAAATTATCGGTCAGGAAATTGGCAACATTTAAGC
Source organism: Gobio gobio (assembly GCF_949357685.1). NCBI lineage: Eukaryota > Metazoa > Chordata > Actinopteri > Cypriniformes > Gobionidae > Gobio > Gobio gobio. Next base: position 9,834,140 of record NC_137110.1, on the reverse strand, counting down.
AAATTCACTACTTAAAAATCCACTGATGTCTCAGAGAAACATCAAAGGCTGAAGTTTTTGGCAAAATATTCCCATATTGTGATGAATCACGGTGAAACGAGTTGCATGGTGATGCTCCAGAGCGGTGTCTTCGAAAATCTGCTGAGAAATATAATAATAAATGCATCTCTGCCACAGTGAAGCATTGTGTGGGGAGCTTTTTTAGCTGCTGGTACTGGTGAGCTACTTCACTGTGAAAAGTTATTTAATGCTTTGGAGAAAAATACTTCAGAATGGTTTGCTTCCCACAGCTCTAAAGAGGAATGATCAGATGCTATTTTTCAACAAGACAGTGCTTCAGCCCACATTGCAAAGACAACCAAGAAGTGGCTTGAAGTCCATCAGGTTCATGTTTTGGCCTATCAGAGTCCAGATTTGTATCCTATAGTGAATATTTGGTCTCACATTAAACTCGTCATTTTTCAACTTCTCATGAACTGTTTGAAGCCATCAACATTGAGTGAAACAGCACAGACTCTTATTGCTGTAAAAATCTGTCTGGAAGTTGGGTAAGGCTGTTCTAAGTTATGCTGAGTTCACACTGCACATTTTTCAAGGTAGTCGGATCACTGCTCTTTTCACACTGCATGACTATCTGGGGTAGCATTCAGTTGCTGCTGTGTTCACACTGCACACTGGATCAGCAACAGGGGGTTTCACACTGCATGACTTGCAATAGGAAAAATTGATGACAACTCTGTCTTGTCCGTAACCTACGTTTCACAACCAAACACACGCGAAAAGTAAAAAGGAAACAATGCGAGATCACGCGTGTGCCAGACCGTTCTCATGCAAGACTTGTTATTGCTTGAATTGTTAATAAAAATGACTGCTAGCCCGCAAGAAGCTTGCAATCCAAATTGTATGTGCGATGGTTTGCAGCGAAAAGGAGAACAAGAAAAAAGAGTATGGAGGAGGAAATGGTTGGGGAGACGTAGGGAGCAATGATTGTATTTTGCAAAGAGAGTTGGAGGTAAATAAATATTTTTGCAATGTGCTGCTGTTGCGGCTTGTGTGCTTTGTTTCTGTTTTATATCATTGTAAATATATCTATTAAAATACTAATATTCTGCTCTAAAACTCCTCCCCGGACTTCCCGCTGCCCTGTATATTGCTCTCCCATTGGCTGTAGGTCATCACTGATGTAATTTTCAGTCAGAACAAATTTCACACAGCATGATTTTAAATCGCCGACAGGTCCAGATATTTAGCATGCCACATCTCATCAGCCCACTTAATATTATGCCAATTTTGGCTTTTTTTGCCTGTATATTGAAAGGATCAGTGCATATATGTCTAATGCATTAATCACTGGGAAGTGGGAACAGGTGCATTAATATGATTCATTACATTATCGTGACTACAATGGGAAGTTAATCATGAATAAATCATGAAAAAAAAAAATCTACTATGGTTGCAATAATTTCCCAAAATTCCATTAGGTCCTCTTATGGATAAAAAGCAAAAACTATAGCGAGGAAAAAGTGTCACTGACAGTGCACACAATATGATATTTCTGAATCAGCGAAGCATGCTGGTCAAACTTGCACGTTTCAATGAGGAAATCAATGTAAGCTTCATTATGTACTCACTGCACACTACATACTCTTACTTCAACACAGAGACACAAGCCATTGCCCTGGAAACCGATGGAGTTTGCCATGGCAACAGAGGCTCTGCTGCCAATTGTGTAGGTGAATGGGAATGCTGTGATTAGGGATGGATTAACACTTACTGTATGTCGACCTATTGAGAGTTAAACAATTGATCAGAAATGTTATCATTTTTAAATTCATATTTTGCTACTTTTGCATTTGGATTAAAGCACTCATAGTATATAGGAAAGAGAAAGCTTTGATTGTGACTAAAAAGGCTAACAAATACATTATGTTTGCAAAGAAGCAGAGCTATGCCACAATTCACAATGAATAGGTGGAATTAATTGCTAGCCTTAAAGGGATTGTTCACCCAAAAATGAAATGTCTGTCTTCATTTACTCACTCTAAAGTTGCTGTAGAGTTATTTTGAATATTATATAGATATTGAATATAATACTCATCTTCTTCAAAATAACTTTTGTGTTCCGCAGAAATTCATACAGGTTTGGAACAACTTGAGGGAGTCAATGAGTCAACTTGATTCATGATTTTGATTCATTTAGGAAAAAAATCTAAAATCAGACATCACTATTTTGCTCTTGGACTTGAGCATGAGCATATCAAGTCAATTTATGTCTGGCTTCAGAAAACCTGACATCATTTTAGGATATTTTAATGGTGCTTTTATGTCCTTCTCGCACCATTTTTGTAATTGCATGGAAAAGAGCTGCCAGCACATTTTTCTGAATTTCTCTTTTTGCATTCCACAGAGGAAAGAAACTCATACTGGTTTGTAATGACATGAGGGTACATGATTTAATTTTTACGTGAACCGTTTCTTTAACTATGGCACATACCTGATCTTTAATGTCAAAGCCAGACACGCTGCTCCAGAAAAGTCGCTTCTATTCATGCAGAGACACTGACATGAGACTCTTTTATTAGTGACTCGCGGCATGTTTTTTGGTAACTGTGCGCGAGGGAGAAAAGAGCGAGACATAGCCGAGCTTGAAAACAGCCGTCTGATTCATAACTATTTTGGTGTATGATGGTAAATTTCTCTAGAGCTCTGAAGTCACATTTCATTTGAACAACTTGCATTGATGGGTCTGAGAAAATAATTACATTTCTCTATTCATTAGATTCCAAGACTGCCTAGCCTCCTAAATGCTACAAATCACTTCCTAATGAGGTTTAATTAAAGAATGATTAATTATATATGCAGAAAGATGGGCTGGTATTAATAAGATGGGGCCCAAGCTGCAAAGAATGTCATCTTAAAAACGACAACACCACATTTTTACTCTCATTGCTCGGCAATGCATTAATTAACATGGCACTAGTTAAATGTGTTATCCTTTATGAGATCATGCATGAAGGCACATATGATATCTTCCCCAAAAGTGGCCAGTTCAACAACGAAAGACACTTTCCGGAGATGCGATTGAAAGGCGATTAGGGCTGATTGCACGATAACAAGCCACATGGCTTCCTAGCATTTAGATACAAAGCTCACAGAGCATTAGATGATTCATATCACACTGTTGTGTTTCTTGATTACATGATTCACAATAAAAAGTTCACATCACAATTTCTGTGTCACAGGTAATTAGGCTATCCTAACCGCAGCAAACCACAGGCTAAGACCTGAGTGCCGTGATGAGCTTCATGAAGCAGCTGCCGAGTGCGGCACGATAACTGCAGGACATCTTCTAATAATGCATGAGTGTTCAAGTTACATGTCAAAATAATTCATTGTGGTAATAACAATAACAATGCATAATTACAGGCTGTTTTGCCGAATGATTTGATATCATGCATGAAATCTTATAAATAACTCTTACTCTGCACTTATTAAAGTACAACATGGAGACTAATGTAAATGAGAATATATGACAAATATATTTCAATTCTATATCTTTGAATGAAATGATCCACATTCTCAGGAAATCAAACTGGAATTGTTATTTAAAGAAATTCAAGAGAGGTAATGCAGGTGTGTTCACACTTCACACTCGCTTGGTGCGAAAAAACATTTAGTCCTGGTCCGCTTGGCGTTCACACTGGCATTTTAACACCGAACCTAAAGGTACACAAAGTACACACACAAAGTAAGATCTGCTGCGAGGAGACGCGGTTCTGATGCCTGTACCGAACTGTGATGAACAACATTGCGACTATGACAAGAAAAAACAGGAATGCTTAGGGCTGTAACGATTTGACCAAAAATAAAAACCTTGATTAATTGAACATTTTACCTCGATTACGATTAATGAACGATTTTTTTTTTTTTTTGCTTTGCATTTTTTGCCCTCATACGGTTTTTGAGAAAGTTCCTGATAAGGTTTTTACTGTAAATATTTCCTACTATTAAAGGTGGAATTTTTTTTTCTAATGAAAGTGCATTTCTTTGTGATTTTAAAATACTTGAAGGAAACTGTTTACTTTCAGTAGTTATTGTCTATGGGGCAGATTTCTGCTTGTTGTACATCAGATACAGATAAATTAACACAGTAGGCCTACATTACATTTATTTGAATGCATTAATGAGAGAGTGATTGTGTGTGAATTACTCATACTGTCTCTATTCATTATGAAGCTGTGGTTTGTACTTCAAAGTTATTAAAATATATGCCTATAACGGTTGAGTTTCTAAGCTACTTCAGTGACTTTACTTTAGTCACAGGACAGCATTGATACTGCGTTTCTGCGCTGCTCTCTGCGCGCGATCTTCACGTGATGTGCAAGCTTCTGTCTGAGTGTTCGTTTGTCACAATATATCAGGCATTAGTTCAACATAATACACATCTGAGCTTTAATGTTCAAACGGGCAGGCCTTAAAACACATACAAATGACAAAGCTTTGTGAGGACGCAGGTGAAAGAGGTCTGTCTTCAGGGCGCGCGCGCGTTGTCAGAGACGAGACACGTCTCTCTGTGTCACAGAAAAAAGCTTTTTTAATAGTGCACAATTGCTTTAAATGTTCACACTGGCAAGCTTTAAACGCATTTACTTGACAAACTTTATGAGGACTCTGAGAAACTCTTACTTCGGGGCTTGCGCACGCCGTCTCTCTCTCTGTGTGTGTGTGTGTGTGTGTGTGTGTGTGTGTGTGTGTGTGTGTGTGTGTGTGTGTGTGTGTGTGTGTGTGTGTGTGTGTGTGTGTGTGTGTGTGTGTGTGTGTGTGTGTGTGTGTGTGTGTGTGTGTGTGTGTGTGTGTGTGTGTGTGTGTGTGTGTGTGTGTGTGTGTGTGTGTGTGTGTGTGTGTGTGTGTGTGTGTGTGTGTGTGTGTGTGTGTGTGTGTGTGTGTGTGTGTGTGTGTGTGTGTGTGTGTGTGTGTGTGTGTGTGTGTGTGTGTGTGTGTGTGTGTGTGTGTGTGTGTGTGTGTGTGTGTGTGTGTGTGTGTGTGTGTGTGTGTGTGTGTGTGTGTGTGTGTGTGTGTGTGTGTGTGTGTGTGTGTGTGTGTGTGTGTGTGTGTGTGTGTGTGTGTGTGTGTGTGTGTGTGTGTGTGTGTGTGTGTGTGTGTGTGTGTGTGTGTGTGTGTGTGTGTGTGTGTGTGTGTGTGTGTGTGTGTGTGTGTGTGTGTGTGTGTGTGTGTGTGTGTGTGTGTGTGTGTGTGTGTGTGTGTGTGTGTGTGTGTGTGTGTGTGTGTGTGTGTGTGTGTGTGTGTGTGTGTGTGGCAGCGTAGGCTATAAGAACAGCAATTATCTTACCTGTATAAACTGTGTAAATCATGCAGTTATTATAGTGATTCTGGGCATCTATAAACAACGATAACTGCTCCTGCATCTCTCTGTGTGCCTGCAAACTGCACTTGATGTGACTGACGGGGTGGAGTCACGGGACTAAAACCGAAATAACCGACATGGGAAAAATACGTTGGTTAGAGGTTTCGATTATTTTTCGATTAATCGTACAACCCTAGGTATGCTTGAGCATTTTGTCCTTTTTAGGGTCGCATCTTGTGCCATTATGGCCGTTTTTGGTTTGCTTACATGTCTTTGGTCCGTGTTGCGTTCATATACCAGTCGAACCGCACCAAAGTTTGTTTGGAAATGGGCCGAGACCCATCTTTTCAGCGGTCTCGGCCCGCTTGTTTGGTGCGCACCAGGGTTCGGATGTCGGCGTTCACACTTACTGTATTCAAATGAATCGCACTAACAGAGCAGTCACACCAAGGTGCCAATCAAACCAAACATGCCAATTCTGTTCTTCCACCCTGATCCCCAAAAAATATAATTAATAATTAAATCATTTTAAATTAATGTTTTTAATAATGTAATACTTTATAATTCATTAAATATTATGAAAAGTATAAACAAATTGCACATTTCTATAAGTCGATTTTCATGCAACTATATCTGAGAATATCAGACTGAGATTAAAACCATTTCTAACTCTTTTGTATTGTGGAAACTATTATTTAAAACAAAAAGGAGAACACTTGGAACTGTGAATGATCCCAGGACAGGTTGGCTTGCTGAAATTCTCTCATCCAGGATGGACAGGATTATAAAAGATGCTAAAACACCCTAAGAATTTTAAAGGCTTTTCAAACCTTTGCTAGGGTCAGTGTTCCTGACCCCTTATCCGAAATGCAAAAGTAGCATAAATCCTGTGAATTCTGTTTCTGATTCTTTACAAGAATGCAAAGCGGTCCATTCCTGAATGGAAGTGTAATTGGGTCATGAAGAAAAAAGAATCCAACACACAACAGCAGAATCAGAAATGCCAGTGTCTAGAACTGAACCTGTGCTTTAAGCTGGCAGAACCTAAAACAGGCTAGGTTTTCTGATAGCATTGTATACTGTTTGTTATTAAATACACAAAAAAGTGCACAATGCTGCCAAACATAAACATTGTGTGCTATTTTGTCAGCGTGTGAGCGCTGATGGAATGGAAAGTTCTGAGCATGATCTACTGACAACGGCCAAATTAAAGAACACATACGCAGCCGGATCATTTCCATAATGACCAATGCAATCTACCAAGAGCAGCGCAAATCAGTGTCTAGTTTAACACATACTTTTTTTGGGCGGTAAATTATGGTGCACAGTACATTGACTAGCGGAAACCTTAGTAAATCACCTTGCTTGATTCATTTAAATAATCTCCTCCCATAAATTTTGCATCTGAAAGAGAAACTCCAACAAATGCATATGCAATGAGGCCAGCCACAAAAATAACTGTGTCCACGCCTTTTCAGTGCTAATTTTTCACTGCATGTCTTTAGTAAACCCTGACACTAGGTTTTAATGCCAAAAGAGGGTTTAGTAGCTGTTAGTAAATCTAGCTCTACGAAGCCACATTTCGCCACAAAATAAATTCTGTCCTCATTTACTCACTCTAATATTATTCCAAACCTGTACGGATTTAAAATATATTCTTGCATTTCACAGAACAGAAGCAAGAAATGTATACAGCTTTGGAAAGAAAATGAGGTTGAGTAGAGGACGACTCTTTCTGCAAGTTACATGGTTACACCAGTAGGTAGCGACAAATGACTGTCTTCATGAGTGAATCATTGACTCATTGATTCATTCATTCAGTAACCAAACACCACTGATGAGTGTTGGTCGGTGTGGCAACGGTTCCACTTTGTCTGTATTTGCTCCTTCAAACAAAGCCGATGTAACTGGCAAAATGATGTAAGTTACTCAATATCAACAGCTTGTTTATAGAACTATTGTATGTAATCAATATCACTTAATGTTTAAAAAGTGTTCTCTAAGTAAAATCATTTCTTATAAAGATCATCTTGAGTTTTTGTGAGAACTGTGAGATGTAAAGTCAGAATTGCGTGATATAAATTCAGAATTGCGTGATACAAAGTCAGAATTGCAAGTTATAAAGTCAGAATTGTGTGATATAAATTCAGAATTGCGTGATACAAAGTCAGAATTGCGAGTTATAAAGTCAGAATTGCGAGTGATAAAGTCAGAATTGTGAGTTACAAAGTCAGAATTGCATGATATAAAGTCAGAATTGTGAGATATAAAGTCAGAATAGCGTGATATAAAGTCAGAATTGTGAGTTATAAAGTCAGAATTGTGAGATATAAAGTCAGAATTGTGAGATATAAAGTCAGAATTGTGAGATATAAAGTCAGAATTGTGAGATATAAAGTCAGAATTGCGTGATATAAAGTCAGAATTGTGAGTTACAAAGTCAGAATTGCATGATGTAAAGTCAGAATTGTGAGATATAAAGTCAGAATTGTGAGTTATAAAGTCAGAATTGCGAGATACAAAGTCAGAATTGTGAGATATAAAGTCAGAATTGTGAGATATAAAGTCAGAATTGCATGATATAAAGTCAGAATTGTGAGTTATAAAGTCAGAATTGCGAGATACAAAGTCAGAATTGTGAGATCACTTTCTGCAGGGTACAAACTGTTACACTGTGTGCCTTATGATTTTGCTACAAATAACTATATTTATTTATTAGTTTGTTTGTTTGTTTGTTTATTTATTTAAATTAACCTATTACATATTAAAAATGGAGTTTCATAAATTACTCAAATTACTCATTTGCTGTTGTGTTGACTACAGGATTAATGAACAGGGTGGAGCCTTAGAAATGATTAGTAATTATAATTATTCATCCAATCCTATCGATTCATACACTGAGATATACATTTCACTTTCATCCTCTGAACTGGCAAAGCTGCAAAGGAATTGATTCCAGCCCTGGTCACAAAAGTGGAGTCTTTCCGTAGTTTTCTATTTTTAGGTTAGCCATTCTGATATTAGACACCTTTACAGGCACTAGTCCGATATCCTCATAAATGTTGCATTGATAGAATGAATGGCTTATTATCTGCATCCCTCATAAGAATTAATGTCCCTTGAACATAATAATAATACAATTGCAGTCATATTAACTAGAGAAGGAGAAAGGTTGTCTTTCTCACCATAAACAGGGTCACCTTCAGCCGCTTTTGACATGCCATATTGTGTTTTATTTTTGTAATAAATCAAAGGCATTGTAATAATCGTATGACACTTGGACTAGATGTGTGGAAATGTCCTTTATCAACTCTCAGGTATTGCGGAAGGCTTTACAAACCAGAAGGTAACTGCACTCTCTCAGTGCTGCAAGGGCTTCTGGAAGGACATTGGCTGTAAATAACCACATCCAGTAAGTGATTACTTCCTTCTATACCAAATAGAGACGGTAAATAAAACTGTTGTTTTGAGAATCAGGAAATATCCACTTCCTCAGGCACAGTGCTGAGTAGGAATTGTGGGTCTTCAATAAAAGTGATGGGCTAAATCATAAATGAGATTCTTTGAAAAGAACATTTGCTAATTACTCCGTCTTGGCCTCTTCTTGCTTATAGTCTGAACTCACAGCACCACGTTTAATTGAGATTAATCTTGGGTGATTTGTCATTTTTTGCATTTGGTAGGTATGCCAGCAGTTTGTCTGTCTACGCTACGCACTCTGCTGAAAAGTTGAGACACATTTGTTTGCTATGATATGCAATATCTGTGGAAGTGTTACTAGTATCTCATCTCACAGATAGTTTGTTTCTGTATTGTTTCCACATAAAAATGTTGATACAATGTAAAGTATTTGCTCTGGCTTTTGTTTTATATTATTTTGTTCCAATTATAATGCTTGTTGTTATGCGAGTTATAAAGAATTTCGAATATAAAGTCAGAATTGCAAGATATAAAGTCAGAATTGCGTGATATAAAGTCAGAATTGTGAGATATAAAGTCAGAATTGCGAGATATAAAGTCAGAATTGCGTGATATTAAGTCAGAATTGTGAGATATAAAGTCAGAATTGTGAGATAAAGTCAGAATTGTGAGATATAAAGTCAGAATTGCGTGATATAAAGTCAGAATTGCGAGATATAAAGTCAGAATTGCGTGATATAAAGTCAGAATTGCGAGATATAAAGTCAGAATTTTGAGATGAAGTCAGAATTGCAAGAGATATAAAGTCAGAATTGTGAGATATAAAGTCAAAGATGTTAGATATAAAGTCAGCATTGCAAGATATAAAGTCAGAATTGCGAGATATAATTGTGAGATATAAAGTCAGAATTGCAAGATATAAAGTCAGAATTGTGAGATATAGTCAGAATTGTGAGATTTAAAGTCAGAATTGTGAGATATAAAGTCAGAATTGCGAGATATAAAGTCAGAATTAGGGATATAAAGTCAGAATTGTGAGATATAAAGTCAGAATTGCGAGATATAAAGTCAGAATTAGGGATATAAAGTCAGAATTGTGAGATATAAAGTCAGAATTAGGGATATAAAGTCAGAATTGTGAGATATAAAGTCAGAATTAGGGATATAAAGTCAGAATTGTGAGATTTAAAGTCCGAATTGTGAGATACAAAGTCAGAATTGCGAGATACAAAGTCAGAATTGTGAGATATAAAGTCAGAATTGCGAGATATAAAGTCAGAATTAGGGATATAACGTCAGAATTGCGAGATATAACGTCAGAATTGCGAGATATAACGTCAGAATTGCGAGATATAACGTCAGAATTGCGGATATAAAGTCAGAATTGCGAGATATAAAGTCAAAGATGTGAGATATAAAGTCAGAATTGCGAGTTATAAAGTCAGAATTGCGAGATATAAAGTTATAAAATTATAAAGTCCAATTTTAAGGATTTACTTTTTTTCTCAGAATTGCGAGTTTATATCCCACAACTCTGACTTAATTTCTCGCAATTGCATGTTATAAAGTCAGAATTGTGATATATAAACTCGCAATTCTGAGGAAAAAAAGTCAGTCCTTAAAATTGGACTTTATAATTTTATAACTTTATATCACACAATTCTGACTTTATAACTCGCAATTCTGAATTGTTGAAAAAGTCAGTATTGCAAGACGTAAACTCGCAATTGCAAGAAAAGTCTACGAGATTATGAGTTAAAAAATCGCAATTACCTTTTTAATTTTTTATTCTGTGGCAGAAACAAGTGTCCATATGTTGTTGTCATCTGTTGATGTTTTACAAATAAAATGTGGCAGTTGGTCGGTGTTGTATTGTCCCGCCCCTCCTCCACTGTGATTGGACGGCTGGGTAAAAAGTGACAGTGACGAGCACTGCACTTTACCCAAAGTTGTACATCTTTCAACTCTCGGCAACCGGTAAAAAACACAGCACGTTCAGTGCTTTACCGTGAAATAGTCGCGGGGGAAAAAATGCTTTGGTGGACACGTGGCCTTACAGCAATACACTCTATATACCATGCCCATTAACTTTTAAGATTTTAGGTTCAAATCAGGTTTCACTGCATGGCCTTACCACACAACACATACAGAACTTTCCTTCATATTAAACTGTACTGTATATTATATGTGTATTATAAAATATGTTTGTTATATACAACTTTTTTAATCACATATTTGCCAATGTTCATTTTAAATATTCCTGTGGTGTGAATAATTACTCTTTAATAATTATTAGAGAATTTGAATATTAGACAACATATTTTGAACATATCACACCCAAAGTATTCCCCAAAAGTATTTCATGTCATCTATGCATGTACTCGAACTATGCTCAAAATGCATAGATTATAAATGAATTATAATGTAGTTAGTCAGTACCGGTAATAAATGGCACTGGATCAAAGATAGAACGCATTACATAATAAATTGCAAGTACAACTGAATTAAAAACAACATTTACTGCCTCAGCATTCATGCCTCGACTGAGACATCACCATGAGGCTTCAATACAAGATCCGTATCTCTAAAGGGATAGCTCAGCCAAAAATGAATATTATCTCTTGATTTACTCGCCCTCAAGTCATCCTAGGTGTATATGACATTCTTCTTTCAGACGAACACAATCTGAGATATATTGAAAAAGTCCTGGCTCTTCCAAGCTTTATAACGGCAGTGACTTGTTGGTTAGTTTTTGAAGTCCATAAAAGTGCATCTATCCATCATATAACTGCTCCACACGGATCCGAGGGGTTAATAAAGGCCTTCTGAAGCGAAGTGGTGCGTTTGTGTGAGAAAAATATCCATATTTAAAACTTTAGAGACTAAAATAACTAGCTTCCGAAGCTTGGAAGAGCCAGTACATTTTTTTATATAACTCTGAAAGAAGAATGTCATATACACCTAGGATGACTTGAGGGTGAGTAAATCATGGGCTAGTTTTCATTTTTGGGTGAACTATCCCTTTAAGCAAATTGACACCTATCATGTAAACACTATTAATGAATCAGTGTCCGGTTAATTGCATGGTAATACATGACTAATAAATGCAGAAAAGGTGAAATCTAGCTTTGAAATATGACCGGGCGGTAATTTGCAATGATATGACGGCGGCCTGACATAATCTCATTGTGCGGTAGGGCCATGCAGCGAAATCTGATTTGAGACAGATGTAGACAGAGCCCGTTCGAGAGCGAATGAAGGGGGGAACGGAGGGGCTGAAAACAAAATGGGACACAAAGTCTCATGGAGGATAATTAATGTGACATTTCCCTGACATTTAGCCAGAGGTGCAGTGAAGGAGCCTGAAGAAGGAGGGAGGGGGAAGAGGAAAATGCCAAAAAAGAAGCTCAGCTCTTTGTTCAGTTCTTAACTGGATACAAAACATATGTGTGCGTGTGTGTGCCTAAACAATGGTGCCCGCAAAAACTAACTTTGTCCTTTAGTGGCATAGTTCCTTTCAAAGTAATAGTCATCTCTCTGTTGCCTGGTAACAGGACAGTCTTACACTGAACTGTCCCTCCCGATCCCATGTGACTATATATAAGCACAGGTACACAATTATAGAATTAGAGCACACGCAAAATAGATGGCCAACACAGAGAGAGAGAGAGAGCAAAAGTTTACAGACAGGCATTGCATCTCTAACAATACCATTCAACCACTGATCCAACTAAAAATGATATATGTCAGACCTGCATTGTATTTCCATGTAAACATTCAGACTCAGACCTTCTAAGTTTTGAAGTCTATGAGAAGCACACTCTGTTGTGATTGAGTACTGGAGCTGTTTGGTTAGAGTCCAGAAGCTTGAACTGCACTTTTTACATTGCCCTTTTAAGCTAATTGAGTGTTGATATATGCTCATGTGGAGGTTGCGTTTTTTTCTTGGCAGATGAAGATGTTTGACACAACGTTGAATGCTGCTGTATGATCAAATTTATAACAACGAGAGCCTAATGCGTACTGCTGTGGAAGTTGTGTGTGTTTATGTTTGAATCTGCACTAAAAAAAATCCCCGTAAAACTTACGGTAAAAAAACGGCAGCTGTGGTTGCCAGAACTTTACCGTAAAAAATACGGCAGTAACGTTTTAGGTTTTTAGGGACAGCACCATCTAATTTAAAGGTTTATAATGTAATAATTATGGTTAAAAAAAATATATATTTTACAGTTCAAAACCGTATAATTTAAAGGTTTATATTGTAATGATTATGTTTACTCTGTAAACAATTTACGGTAAAAAAACATATTTCATTAACTGAAATAATGCTAAATTACCAAGCTATTGAAATACTAATATCTATTATGTACCTTTGATATATACGGACAACCACCAATCATACTGGTGATGAGAATCACGTGATGAATCAAAGCCCATCATAAGCAGCTTTTAAGAGGACAATACTAATATATAGAAGGTGCTCAGTGTCATTCATACAAACACTAAACACCGTCATGGCAAAACGCATGAAATTTAAAAAATGCAATAAACATTAATTTAACAACATCAGATGTAACCTAAAACCCTAATGTACATAACTGATTAGAAAAAACGCAAAGAAGAAATTAAATGAAAATACATAATGCGAAGTGTCACGCAGGGAATTCTGGGAATGTCAATTTACGGGTTTTCACTGTAAATTACACAATGACTCGTTCTTTTTCACTTCCAAAAACTGTAAATTTAACTGTTTTACTGTAAAATTAAATGAAATGTAACGTTAGATCTATTACAGTTATTCACCGTATATAGTACGGAAACTTTCTGTTAACCAATTAACTGTTTTTCACCGTAGCATTTTTACAGTAAAATACCGTTAAAATAAAAAAAAAATTACAGTGTGGGCTTGTTTATCAGTCTGACAGGATGCTGTCAGTGTAGTGATGTATACCTTGGCTGCTACAGACGAGCCTGGTTTCTCCAGTAGGTCCCATAGTTTCTTCCTCTTCTCTGAACAACACGTGTTATCAAATTCTTCGCCCTCCCGGTCCTTCATAGTATCCGCTTCCCGCTTGAGCTCCTCGTTCATCTGCTCTTTCTTTTGGTGATACCGCGCCTGGCAACACGACTCCAGGTAGATCTCATCCACCCCCCAGTAGTCCAGCTCCATGCTGAAGGACAGGGCGCACATTTCCTCCATCATGTGCAACTTCCCGGTGCGGTAGAAGTTCAGAATAGACGTGAACGCCCCAGGGTGCCGGTCAAAAAAGTACTCGTTGTCGTCCAGGTTGTAGTCGTCGCATATGTCCATGAGTGTTTCGTGGGTATTGCAGTCGCGTAGCTTGCCCAGTCGTGTGCGCGGCAGTCGGTCCAGGGTTCTCCACAGGACCTCGTGCGGCAGACCCCCTACGTTCAGTTTGACACGCCGGTAGCACGACATACTCCGGATTATATCCGCAGGCTCCGGGGGCAGAGAGGCTGTCGAGCGAGAGCCCACTTTACTCATTCCTGCAGAGGGCTTATCCATGTTGTTATTTGCGTAGACTACCCTATGATTTTGGCCATGGGACAGGCGGTGTTACCAGTGGTTCTCCGAGCTGTTTCATTTTATTCGTGCTGTTGAAGAAAGGAGAAACAAGAAATTAGTTTTATCTTCTATCTACTAGCCTAAATAATTAACGTTAAATCCGTAAACCAGTCACTCACTAGCAGAAGCATATTTCATTAAAAGTCTGACTGCTGAACAGGGTAAGCAACCGAAAACTGGATTTGCATGACGTTTGATCAAAGGAACACTCCACTTTTTTTGAAACTAGGCTCATTTTACAAGTCCCCTAGAGTTAAATAGTTGAGTTTTACCGTTTTTGAATCCATTCAGCCGATCTTTGTATCTGGCGGTAGCACTTTTAGCATAGCTTAGCATACATCATTGATTCTAATCAGTCCATTAGCATCTCATTCAAAAAATGACCAAAGACACTTTCAATATTTTTCCTTTTTAAAACTTGACTCTTCTACAGTTACATAGTGTGCTAAGACCAACTGAAAATTAAAAGTTGCGATTTTCGACACCTATATGGCTAGGAACTACTTTCTCATTCCTGCGTAATAGTCGCGGATCTTCGCGGCAGTACCATGGCTGCAGCAGAGCAATGATATTACAGCGCCTGAAAGTAGCCCCCAGCTAGGTAACTTTCAATGTGACCGGCACTAAGTTCGTGTAGTTGCAGAGAAAGTTTCAGGCTTGCAGCCGACAAATTGTGTTGTGGATTTACCTGTGTGATTAGCCATGGTTCTGTGTGTTGTAAAGGGCTGTGATAGTAAGTCGAAGGTGTATACTACCACCATGTTTCACAGAATACCAACGAATCATTGCGGCGCTGCAGCCATGGTACGGCCGCGAATATCCGCGACTATTACGCAGGAATGAGAAAGTAGTTCCTAGCCATATAGGTGTAGAAAATCGCAACTTTCCATTTTGAGTTTGTCTTAGCACACGATCTAACTGTAGAAGAGTCAAGTTTTAAATAGGAAAAATATTGAAAGTGTCTTTGGTCATTTTTTGAATGAGATGCTAATGGACTGATCAGAATCAATGATGTATGCTAAGCTATGCTAAAAGTGCTACCGCCAGATACAAAGATCGGCTGAATGGATTCAAAAACGGTAAAACTCAACTATTTAACTCTAGGGGACTTGTAAAATAAGCCTATTTTCCAAAAACGTGGAGTGTTCCTTTAACGGTTCCTGTTATGCGTACGTCACGCAGTAGGCTCGAATCTACAGCGCGCGCCATCCGCGTCGTTCGATTCTCGAACAAATGACTCTTATGAGCCGGTTCTTTTTAGTGAATAAAAACATGTAGCACGACAAGTGTAATCTGATTCCTGCAATAAACGTCTTTTATGGACCGGTTATTTTCATCGAATCGATATAGCGCGACCAATGTGGTTCGAATCCTAAACGACTCTATTCGATTCTTTTGACTGATTCGGTAAGCTAGCACGTGTAGCCGTTGTTTTAGTTAATTAAAAACATACAACTCCAGCATTTATCGGACTGCATTTACTTAAAAAAATGTGTCATCAAAGCTGCACTAACTTTCTTGTGCTCAAAATGTAGCCTACTAAATTTATATAATGAGTGAGTACATAATGAATCCATTTTCCAAACCGTGTTTTTGTCTTGTCCTGAATCACTACGGTACACACAAGTTTATATTCAGACTATTTTAGTCCGGTTCGCTGCAGAGTATCACAGCACCTGCGTGATTAGTCATAGACATAAACAGAGAAAAGTAGCTCCGGCTAAAATATTCTTCCTCAAGAGGCATGCCATGCAGTTTTGTTTATTAAGCACTAGAGCCCCAAAAGTTAGTGTTGCTTTAAAATGTCTGTGAAAGCCCACTTTTTTAAATAACCATGATAAATTAATGTCTCATATACTACTGCCATCTCTAATGATGTCGTATTTTGGCAACAGACTATCAAGGGCAGTAAAAGCAATACGATTTTTAAATATTAGGCTACTAAATGAATCTGAAGTACTAAGAGAGTCGTTGACGGAACCGGAATCGTTCAGATGAATCGCAATCATTCAATTCCTTACGAATCACAAAGCCTGAGAAGTCGCTGTCCGCCCGCGTGGTGCTGAATCGTCTGCTGCTTTCCTGAAGGGCAGTTTTTGTCGAAGTTAAGCGCCCGTTCGTCTCCCAAAAGATAACAAACATTTGAATCTAAATACATTTGAACGCACGCGATCCACCTGTAATCCATTGAAAGGAACCGGCTAATCACAATATCATTTCAGTGGGCTACATCTGCCGTTTGAGAACTCCCCATATCCCTTTTGGCTGTACAGTATATTAAAAGACTCGATAACTATTAAGTAAAATACTAAAAGGTTATATTTAATTTGCATACCTTGTAGCTAAAGAGTTAAGTGCAACGTTGGCTGGAGCCCGACAGCCTACATCTGCAGCAAAAACAACAACATGCAAAATAAGAGGAACACATGATGACATGATAGACATTTTGCTCTCGTCTTTAGTAGGCTACACATTGCGAAGCTAATTAAAAATGTTTTTAATGAGCATCGCACGTCTTTTCTTGTTTAAAATGCTATTAATTGCATAAGGCATGCAGTCATCACACCAATGTGTCAATGCAGCTGTGCTTATGATTATGATTTCCTTGATCTTCTCGTACACTTGAAGAAAAAAGTGACGCTAAATAGTTCGGGATCATAACAGAGGACATATTCGAAACATCTTGGCAAAGTGAGTGCTATCATAAAGACATTGAATATCATTTAAACGTAGGAGTGGCATCCATCAGTATTGATCCTGCATCATGCATGTAAAAACATTGCATCTTCAGACGTGTTAACGACACAAATCAATATCATAACCTCATTGCAGCTGTAAGGTAGTAGAAGGGGATGTTTAACTGCATAAAATGCAATTAATATTATTTACATAAAAATAGCTCATAGCTCATGTCACACTTTTCCCATTGTTTTCGTAAGAAATTTCCAATATGACCAACAATATTTAAGCATACGGTGAACATGTATAAAAACTGGGTAGACTGATAAATATGGGTAGAAAGAAAACCCACCTTAATTTGTGAAGACTTCTTGCTGACAGCGGTGTGAAATTAAGCATTTAAATGGGCGAAAACGCAGGGACGCCACAGTTTAAATAAGCCAGGACACAGCAGCTCGTGCATCTTCTCCACACGTACACATTTCGCGCCGCTTTTTTTCTCATGGAAAAAGATCAACAAGTCTTGGGGTGAATCCACACTGTTTTCGTTCCCTGATGTCCAACATCTCTTGCGTGAAGGCGACAGCTGCTTTCCTTGCAGATGTCTGGCTCGCCGTAGTCTCACCGCCCAATGGCAGAAAGACGACGCGCTTAACCCTTGCCACCCAGCACCGAGAGGCTCTTGGAGCAGCTACTTGTGTGTCGTTACGAGTAACCTGTGTGAAAATGGCGCCGGAAGAGAGGGCAATACAGAAAACTAGCCACTTATTTCATATGCGTTAGGGAACACATCAGCTTTTTGGAGCAGTGCTCGAGCAACCTATGAGTCAGATCAGCCATAGCTGCAGCTCCTTGAATGAATATGTGAGTTTGATTTAATATTTGACCAAGATGAAGCACAGCAGCTGTACTAAGATGCTCTTGGGTCTTCAATCATTACAGGAAGACCTTGTATTGAATTTCAGCTAATGGAGCAAATCATTTATCCTAATTATTTTGAGGGTAAATAGTTTCCTTTATAATCTGCTGAGATTTAATTTGATGTATTTTATAGTGACGTAGTGTAGATATACAGCAGACACCTTCAACATTTTCTCACAGTATATTCACTAATAGTTTAGAAAACGGTAGTGAAATATGACAAGAACTCAGAGTTAAACTGTGTCAAAACAAAGTTATCTTAATGTCAGATAACTTAATAGAATGGCATGTAATGGATTACAATCAGCTGTTAAATTTAGATAATACTAATTTAGGTCAACCAATGACCAAGCAATGCTTCATTTTGTTCAGTCTGTGGTGTAAAGGGTCACATTAACAATTAAAGAAAAAACACTTAAGCAAAACATGGTCTGGTCAAAGTGTCTGAATAATTTTGGTCCCACTTTACATTAAGGTTCCCTTTGTAAAGGGTTCATAAAGGTGTTTTCAAATGACTAATAATTCATTTACAAATGCATTATAAATTGTTGATAAGCAGTTATAACTGCATGAATAAAAAAGGTGACTTTAACGCAATACCTGCTAAATAGTGAGCCAATTTAACTCGCATTATAAAGTTATTAATGCTTAATAAATGTATTTATTCACACTTATTTAACTCGAAACCAGATTCAGGTTTTCATGATGCAGCAAAAATAGACTATCATAGAGAGACTGAAGGGTGTTGTATATGTGGTTTTCTCATTAATATCGCAATGACTGCCACTTTTCTTAAAATGTTCCTTACCAAAAGTTACTCCCATGATCATGATATTCCACAAAAAGCTCTATGCCTATCAACTTCTTTATCAAAATGAAATTATCAAACGTTATTTTGGAGAGAAAAAACCCCCCAGCACAATAACTTGATGAGATATTAAGTTCAGATATTAGTTACTTGTGAACCTAAACATGTGAACCATTTATAAATGAATCACAAACATTAATAACCTGTGAAAGTGCACCTTAATGTAAAGTGAACGCATGTGAATCATGTAACTCATTAATAAATGGATCACATGTGTTCACTTTCACAGGTTATTAATGTTTGTAACTCATTAATAAATGTTTGCGTTAAATAAGTGTGAATAAATACATTTATTAAGCATTTATAACACGTGAGTTAAAATGGCTCACTATTTGGCAGGTATTGCGTTAAAGTCACCCTTTTTATTCATGCAGTTATAACTGCTTATCAACGATTTATAATGCATTTGTAAATGAGTTATTAGTCATTTAAAAACACCTTTATAAACCCTTTATGAAGGGAACCTTAATGTAAAGTGTTACCAATCAATTTTACTGGTAGTCCACTGTATGAAATTTTTTTTGTGTATAATGTGTCAGTTTACTTTATTTTGCTATTCGCACTTACATAAATGAACTATAGTGTCCTGCACCCACTAGTCAAAAAGTATATATACAGTATATGTCTGAATAATTTTTGGTTTGACTGTAGGTGTAATATGTCTCAAAATAACCATTACATGGTTTTTCACTAAAAGCCTAAATCTGCAACATTTCTTAATTATATTTTAGAACATATATTAAATTAGATTTTTGTTAATGCACATAATGGATACATTTCCCAGCAAACAGGTGTTTATGAAAGTGATGAGGTGGTGCTTTTTGCTATTTAGTGTTTTAGGAGAAAAAAAAGTGCATTTTACCCTGGGGTAACCCATGTTCCTTTGGCCTAGTCAAAACACAGTAGACCGATCGAAGCTTTACTTTGTTGTATAACAAAGCAGGTGTGCATTTTCCAAAATGTGACCATTATTCTCTATAGTAGCACATTTACTTTGGTTTGGCATCATTTTGTAGCAAAATACAATTAAACATCTGAGTGATTCTGCATTTAAAGCAGGTTATCACCATTAAAATTGCATTAGAAAAGTGAAAAAATGGGCCTCGGGGTGGGATATTTCTTCAGAAAAGTAAGAATAGGAAACCCAAATGACATGTTTTAAAGGGTTAGTTCACTCAAAAAAGAAAATTCTGTCATGAATTATTTAATTATTTAGTGAGATGGACTTTGTAACGACGTCTTTAGAACCTTTTATGGGTCTTGAGAGTGTAAAGTATTGTGTCAATGGAGGCCTTTCTGAGCCATCGGATTTCAACTAAAATATCTTCATTTATGTTCCGAAGATGAACGGAGGTCTTACGGGTGTCAAACGACATGAGGGTAAGTAATTAATGACAGAATTTTTCATTTTTGGGTGAACTAACCCTTTAAGAGATATTAAATGACTAAACAAGAGTTTAAAAAAATACAATATTTATTATTGCAATAAGTATTCAAGACGTTGTAAAAAATGATCTGTACAGTTTTAATAAGATTTGGCATATTGGCACTGTCAAGATCTGATTCTGTAGCGGATCTCCAGATCTCCCGCTGGTTGAAGAATGCCAAAGCCATATCGGCTGGGGTCTACCAATGGCAGCGTTGCATTCTTGTCACATAGCTCCAGATCAAATTGAGTCAAGATTGTGAACACAAGCCTAAAGGGAAGAAAATAATTCCAAATGTCATAATAGTTGCTAACAGACAGAAGCATAAAATAGGCAAACGTTTATAGATGTGCTTCGAGCAGGTGTTGATGAAACAAGGACTAAAGGTGCGTTCACATTAGTGAAATTTCGCTAATTATTTTGCGAACAAAAAAAGATCCATTGTCAATAGTCTACTAATGTATGAATCACCGTTTTTCAAACTTTCAAACTAAGCATCTTTCTGTTGGTAAATGCGGTGAATCCAAGTAACCAACTTGAACAGGGGCAAACTTTTTCGCCCTCGCACAAAACTCCTAATCGTGTGGAATCCCATTGAAATGATTGGATTTTGCCTGCAAAATGTTGTGTAGCAACAGTAAATGTGACTGCACCTTAAAGAGGACCTATTATGCCCTTTTACAAAGTCTTGATTTTGTTTTTGAGGTCTACTTTAATAGGTTTTCAGACTTGAATGTTCAAAAAAACTATTTTTCAAACTCCTCCTTCCAATAAGTGTAATGTGCTCTAATTGGTCGGCTGGACCATTGTGTTGTGATTGGTCAAACTCATCAAGCGTGTTTCGGAAATTTCACAATACCATCACCGCGTGTTTCAACACACTACTTATGCAACTCAACCAGGCTTAGCCCCCCTTTTTTTTTTGCATATGCCTTGGACGGAAATTGTGTAAATGAGGAATATTGTGATATTGTGATATATATATGTCAAGTCTACAGTGGAGGCATTTCAGGGAGTTCAGAAACAGTGCTTACTGATATCGAGAATAACTCCCTTTGGAGTGACTTTGTGCTTTTGTAACAGCAGCATTACACACTAAAGAAAGTATAGCAGGTCCTCTTTTAAGTTTTTATGTGTTGAATGCTATCATACTCACTCTTTAATTGCACTAACTGCAAAATCCCGTCCTGGACACAGGTTGTCTTTGGTCCCCCAGGGCACAGAGGGATTTTTCACCTTCACCCCTTCCTTAAAGAAGTCCTTCCTCTCTGTCCCATCTGCATTAAGGAAGCGGTCAAACTGGAACTTCTGTTGCATTACGAGAAGACAAGCAGAATTAAAATTTAAAATGTAAAATTAATGCATCACAATGATATCTGTAGCACCTGACAACAACATTAGATTGCCTTGATGAGACACTGTAAAGCAAAAAACTGTGCTGACGTGATATTTTAGTGAGACGTGTCCAATGTTTGCTTGCAGGAACAGCATCTCGCTGTGCTGTTAATCAATTTACTATTAATCAGTATGCCTGACATGGAAGCTTGGATCAGATCTTTAGTTCACAGTGCCAACACACAGCACTACGGTGTGCAACGTCAGCATTTGGGCCTACAAAAGTGGTGTGAGCGTCTGTTTCTCACAGATAGTAGGAGCAGCAGCAGCCACTATAAACTGTGGCCCCCTTCCCCCTATTTGTCTTTGTGCCAATGACAGCACTTGAATGGCTAATCCCAGATATCTCACTAGATTAGCCCCCTGACCTGTGCAGAATGTAATCCAAGCTTGATCATAATGGTGGACGTCAATAAAGTTCAAGATAAATAGGTTTGGGTTATGTCAATAAGTGAGGTGTGCTAATAAAGCAATGTACTAAGCAATGCATTATCTGTTCTGTAAAATCCATCTTAGCATTGCATAGCAACATTAAACATTTAAAACTTTTTTTGTTGGCTTGCTTGAGAGTCAGTTATGTCTAAAAAAATAAGTTAACATTTTAGAAATGTGAACTTGATATCTTGATCTTAAAGAGTGTACAGAATACTATGAAATTAAATTAAATGTATATACTTTTTATCATTTTGAATTATATTTGAATTTTAATAATTTATATATATATATATATATGGATTATATATATAATTTATATTTATATTTTATATTATATATATATTATATGCTTTTTCGTGTTGCTATATGGAGCAAAAGTATTAAATTAAATATCATTTTTATAATTACATTTTTCTAATTGGTATTTACCAATGGAAACCGCAATGATGCCATGGTGTTATGCGGTTTCTAAGGTGTTAAATTAAATTGAAATATATTGCCTATCAGTTTATATCTATTTTTCATGTTGTAATTGGTATTTGCACATGGAAAACTGACCAACATTATGTTAAGGTGTTGCTATATGGTTGCAAAGGTATTAAAATACATATATTTTTTATCAATGTTAAACTCACAAACAGGATGTGGTCGCTAAGGTGTTAAATTCAAAATTTTTTTGTTGCTTGCCCATGGAAAAGTCACCAACACGACGCAATGGTGTTGCTATGTGATTGCTAAGGTTGTTTTTACCATGTTCCTGTGTGGTGATTTCTTTGGCATTGCCGTTAGTTTGCCAATGTATTCTGGCTTGCTCTTGGTCAAAAGAGCCAACCACCAAGTCTCTATTATATTCTAGATGGGTCTTGGTACCTTTAATGTAAGTCTATGAAAATGTTTAGGCTGTTAAATAGAGTAGTGTAAGTGCTTGAGTCTATTTCAAATGCACCTATTAAAGTAAAAATCAATGCACGTTTCAAATTTATCTCAAATCAGCACAGATTCTTCAGGTAATAAATGATTTCTCCCCCAAGTGAAGCTCATCTCTCTGCTTGGTTGAGTTTAGGATGGAAGTGGAATCTGAAAGTGCACCTCTGGCTCTTGGTGGATCTGCGGGTCCATTTGAGGGCTGATGAAGGGGAAAACGCACAGGCGATCGCCCCGTCGGAGTTGGTATCTTTGGCCGTTGCTTAAATAAATCTTCTTATCTTGAATCACTTCTCTAGTGATGAGAGCAGCTGCAGTTAGACGCAGTGTTTCCCTAAGAACACTATCTGTAAAAAAAAATGACATTTACAAAATGTGGTTTTAATTGGAAATGGAGTTGGTTTTGTAATTTCCATTTTGACATGGGCACATGAACATCTTCACTGCATAATTTGTAAATTAAATATAGATACATTTTTATTAAAGCTACAAAAGTAATTCAGTTAATAAAGAGCAGTGAGTGGTTTTCTCTTTTCTTATGCAGGCTGCAGTCAATTTAAGACCTGACGCACATGACGTGGATCTGACACTCATCCCCTTTTCGCACAACTCTTTACGTTCATTTATGACTCTATTTAACTCATATAAGACTGTGCTTATGAGGATACTCGACTTTTGGCATAATTTGCAGTGTTTTTTGTCCGTTCAAGCGCTGTCATTCAGTGGGCACGAGTAATGTGTCGCACAGACGGGAGATCTCTTTTGTGTTTATTTCCACAACACTTATCACGCTTGAATGGTAGTGTTGTCACTTTCTCTAACATAAAGGTTTATAAATATATAATGCGTGTATTTTACAACATTAATATATTAATATATTTTTATGTAAACATTTATATATATTTATATATAATAAATATATTATATAATAAATATGTAAATATATCATATAATATATATTTTATGTAAATATATGTGTATTTTACAGCATTAATATATATTTTTTTATGTAAACATTTATATATATTTATATATTATATATAATAAATATATTATATAATAAGTATGTAAATATATCATAATATATATTTTATGTAAATATATGTGTATTTTACAGCATTAATATATATATTTTTTTATGTAAACATTTATATATATTTATATATTATATATAATAAATATATTATATAATAAATATATAAATACATCATATAATATACATTATGTAAACTTTTATGTAAATATATGTATTTTACAGCATTAATATATATATTTTTTTATGTAAACATTTATATATATTTATATATTATATATAATAAATATTATATATAATAAATATGTAAATATATCATATAATATATATTTTTATGTAAATATATGTGTATTTTACAGCATTAATATGTATATATATTTTTATGTAAACATTTATATATATTTATATATTATATATAATAAATATATTATATAATAAATATGTAAATATATCATAATATATATTTTTATGTAAACTTTTATGTAAATATGTGTATTTTAACTTTCTCTAACATAAAGGTTTATAAATATATAATGCGTGTATTTTACAACATTAATATATTAATATACTTTTATGTAAACTTTTTATGTAAATATGTGTATTTTACAGCATTTTATATATATATATTAGTGTTGTCACTTAATATAACATAAAAGTTTGTAAATATATATTATGTGTATTTTACAGCATATATATATCTGCTGTAAATCTTTAATTCAGGATTCAATGGCAGAAACAATTATCACCACAAATAGATGTGCATATACATAAGTTTTTCTATTTATTATAATATGATAAATTATCTCACTGATGTGACCTACCAAACACTGGAGTGTTTTTCTGTCTCTCTTCTGGACGGAGGTGCTTTCCACCTTGGATTTCCTCTCTCACATTCCTTAGAGCTTTAGGGTTGGTGAGTAAGTAGCCCAGTACCCAGAATGCAGTGGGGCCTGCGTTTCCCTGAAGACATAAACATACCTTAAATTACTTTCAAACCAACCAAAAAGGGTTCTGACTCAGAATGTTTTTTTGTTGCATTAAATGTCTGGCTTTTCTCTTAAATCTAACTTATTTAACTGCCTGAAAAACAAGAGAGAGTGACCTGACACAAGATTTATGACATTTTTATATAAATATACAGCAGGGTCTAACCTACAGCATATTGCTTCTCCATAAGTGGTTTTCTATCAACACTGCTGTCAGTGTGTGTGGAGCAATGCAGTTAAACCTGTCATACAACAATTGCTGTGGGTTCAGGGGACTCCTCGCTGACAGTCAAGGTCAATGAGGGATGAAGACTTTGAAACAGACTGTTAGGTGAATCTGTCTGTCAATAAACCTGACAAAGCACAAAGAAGTGCTTTCTATGTGAGGACATTCCCATGTGCTCATGTTACTTTAGAACAACCTGTTAAACAATGCAACACATTATGCATGATAATAAAACCTGTATAGATTTATTTGTTTTCGCTTGGGATTGGGCACTATAAATGGCTAAGATGAAGAATGTATGTATGAAGAAAGCTACATTTGGGTTCAACAAGATGTTTTTGAACCAAAGGCGGCATTTATTTGATCAAAAATACACTAAAAAACAGTAATATTGTGAAATATTAGTACAATTTAAAATAATTGTTTTCTATTTTACTATATTTTGAATTATAATTTATTCCTGTGATGGCAAAGCAGCCTTCAGTGTCACACAATCCTTCAGAAATCATTTTAATATGCTGATTTGATGCTCAAGAAACATTTCTTATTATTATCAGTGTTTAAATATTAAGCGTCGTTGTTCTACACGTAAAAGAATAGCAGAGTCCACACAACAACTATAACGACAACAGCGCAGAGTAACAATATTGTTGGAATCACTTTCACAGCAAACATTGACAGCCAATCAGAATAAATCCTGCTTTAAAGAGCTCAAGTATTTAAAGACAACAAAACTGCAGTGCATGCTTATTATAAACCCTAAATATGTGCAATAGTATATATTAGCAAGCGCCACAAATTATGGAGTGAAGCTATTTCTCTTTAGTTATACTGCTCTCGTGTGGTTAAATTGGAGTACTGAGGCATGAATGCTTAGACAATGTAAATTTACGCTCAAATATAAAAAGGAATAGTTTGTTATTCTAAACCCATTTTACTCCATTGTAGTATAATATTGCATAAGCAAAGTTTTTTGTGTTTTATGTCCCTTTTAGAGCTTGGCAGCATACCGTATGTTTTCTGTGTATGGAAAGAGCACTGTCAACATTTCTGTCTTTGTGTTCCACACTGTTATACATGCTTGGAACAATATGACTGTGAGTAAATGATGACGGGGGGTGAACTAATCCTTTAATCATACCTCAAGGTGTTTATTTAGTTATTTTATATTGTCAAGCTCGAGTCAAGTTTCTCTAATATGCACATAAATAATTCTGTTAAACTTAAGGAAGCATGAACACCTCCTTTGCATAATTCCCTTCAGTTACAATAGAATCATTCACTACGTGCGGTTTGGCCTCAGGATACAGCGTCTCAGGTGTGCTTTGGGCAGTTTGTCAAATGTTGTGTTCATGTACTGTGGAAGTGTCAGGAACTCATAGACCCGTGCATTCCACAGGGACAGGCTCATTTGTTTACAGTGAGATTACAAAGAGTGCAGTCTATCCCTATGGCAACCTCGAGGTATGCACTATGTAGTTTTGAGTGATTAAGGATGCTATCAGACAAAAATAATTCTAAAAGGAATAGTTCACCCTAATGTTCATGACGATGAACTACTACTTTGCCCAATAGTTCATGTTATTCCAACCCTGTATTATTTTTCAGTTTCCAAGTGAAATACAAAAAGAGGTGAATTTAAACTCCCAAGCTTAAAAATTTACAAAAAAGCACCATAAAAGTATCTATATTTAAAGTCTTCTGAAACTATGAGTTTTTTGCTATGGAAAAGAACAGGGAATTGGTGTATACTATTCTTAAGTTTGGGGTCAGTAAGATTATTTTAAGAAAGGAATACTTTTATTAAGCCAGTAAAGACTTTTTACATCGTCACAAAAATGTATTTAAAAAAAATGCTGTTCTTTTGAACTTTCAATAATCTATTATATTTCTATTATCTATTTCTATCCTGAAAATATTAGGTATTGTTTACAACATTGATAATAATAAAATATGTTTCTTAAGCACCAAATCAGCATATTAGAATGATTTCTGAAGGATCATGTGACACTGAAGATGCTGAAAATTCATTCAACACAGGAATAAATTACATTTTAAAATGTTTTAAAATAGAAAACACATTATTTTAAATTGTAAAAATATTTCACAATATTACTGTTTTGCTGTATTTTTAATCAAATAAATGCTGCCTTGTTAAACATAAGAGACTTCTTTCATAAACATCCTAACTTTTTAATGACCGTGTATGTTTGCTATTTCAGAATGTCTTGTAACTATTTTGCAATGCATTGTGTGTATCCAGTAAGTGTTGTGAAAGGACAACTAATTTGCCTAATCTTCACGGTACTTTAGACCGCAGAGGAAACGCAGACGGTAGCAGGTCTGGGGGGAAATAAGTTCCTGTAAAAAAAGTTCCTGGTACAAATTGTTCCGGGTAATTTGAGTGGAAATGGGGCTTAAGTGATAGAGACAGGGAGAAACTCACCTGTGTGACCCATAGCTGAAGAAGCATTGCTCTCCTCTGAGTCTCAGCATCAGTGCCGTCATCCTGAAGTTGCTGTACATAGTTTCCTAACCATGACTGGTGCTTTGGTTTTCTATCTAAACATGGTGGAGTTAGCCATTTCCACAGTTGTTCTCGTGCTGAGTTTGCAATCTGTTTCTCCGCTAATGAATGCAGATAAAAAAAAACACAGGTTAGTAACATCTATATAAATATATAAATAACATCTAATTAAAATGAATTATTACCAATTTCTTTCGAATGAAACCTACATTACCTTTGTTTACAGTAGTTCGAGCCAGTTTAGGCAAAAGCTTGTCAAACCGGCGAAACTCCTCGTAAACTTCTGTCAGAGCTGCACTATTGTTCTTCTCTATGCCGAACACGGTGAGATAGCCAGTCCTGCAGAGAAACAGAGAGGTATGAGGATATACAGCATACAAATAAAAAGCTGATTAAGTGGGCCTTAATCGTTTTGCACTAAACCTGTTTTTTCCCAGAGTGTTAAAATCTGTTTAAACAACATTTAAGCCTTTGACTGGTCACCATTGTCAGAAAACACCATGTTTTACTACATGACCTGAAGGCATACATGAGATAACCAAGCTGCACCTTGTGGAGGCATGAGAACTTGTCCTATTTATACAATAGTAAGTGATAATTATGTGCCAGCTTTTGGGTGGGATCGTTTCTGCTTGTTGATGGGTACAGAATGACTGCCAAGCAGTGTGCAGTTTTTCACAATCACAATACAATAGATCCGTTGCATAACCGGTACAGCTTTATACAAAATGAGGTTACAACATATATTATAATAAGGTTATCAGGGCCATTGAGATTTACTACAAACTTTAAGGGATAGTTCACCCAAAATGTACTCACTCTCATGTTGTTCCAAACCTGTATTACTTTCTTTCTTCTGCTGAACATGGAAGAAGATATTTTGAAGAATGTTGGTGACAAGACAGTTGACGGCATCCACTTCCAAAAAATACTATGGAAGTCAATTGCTACCGTCAACTGTCTGGTCACCAGCATTCTTCAAAATATCTTCCTCCGTGTTCAGCAGAAGAAATAAACTCATACAGGTTTGGAACAACTTTAGGGTGAGTAGATGACAGAATTTTCATTTTTGGGTGAACTATCCCTTTGATCATCAAGTTTTAGTTTTATAGTGCATTTTCAACATGCTTTCAGCTGAGTTCGGCTCTCTAAGCGTGATAAAAAAAAGTCCCAGCGCTGAAACTCTACTTGCAGTTGTGGTTCTGCTACATGTGCAGTGCGAACGATCTAACCTGCTGATTATTTCACATTGCTGTTTATGCTTGTGGTAAGAAACAAGATTTAGGGCCAGTTCACACAGAACGTGTTTTTCCTGTTAAAAACGCAGACAGTCTGAACTGTCAAAACAGGCAATCAAAACTATGGAGTTGAACTTCTCTTGACTTGAGGTCTATGTTTTTAGAACACCATGTGATACGCAAGACGCACGTGTAATGGTTAAAGGGTTAGTTCACCCAAAAATTTAAATTCTGTCATTAATTACTTACCCTCATGTCGTTCGACACCGTAAGACCTTTTTACATTATAGAACCACCGTTTACATTATAAAAAAATGAAAAAGTAGCACATTGGAATGAATAATAACGGAATGGATAGTCTTAAGGGTTTCTAATATGTTGAGTTTAGAGGTTGGCATACTTGAAGAGCAAGCTGTAGCACAAATTGAAGAGTCCATCTTTTTTCCACTCAGATTTCTTAAGGCCCATTTCTGAAGAGGTCACGAGCAGGTGGAGGTTGTTCTTCATTGAGCTGCACAGTTGGGTCAAAGCGGTCCCCTGAAAATGCCTAGTCAAACACACAAACACATACTGTCTATTTATATGGTTCAAATTAGCTTTGATATGTTTGTCCTCATCAGAAAAATCTATTTAGCGTCTTAAAACTTCTTAAAAATATTTCTGTCATGACTCGGAGTTTTTGGCATGGCAATGGACAATGTTAATATGTTTTGTCTTCGGGGAATAGGTATGCTACGCTGCTGCTTCAAAGCAAGTACAGGACTTGCTTCTGGCTATACATACATGACAAGCTGAAGCTGTTGTGAGCAAGGCATGGTGCTGCTGTACAAAACATACATAAATTACTTGTAGCAGATCTATACAGGTGGAGCTGGGGAAGGTGGAGGGTTTCTAAAAGCACTGCAAATTTATACAGTGACCAAGTATTTTAAAGTTTAGCATCAAGCTCAATGGCTCCTGATATAGCAGGAACCAATCAGCCTTGCCCTATTGAAAACGATGTGATTGCAGGCACACTGAGTTAAAGACCTATCAGCCTGTGCCATCTTGAGTTTCATGACAGAACTTTGTATTTAAAGCAAATTCTCAAGATGACATTAGTTGTTATTAGAAACCTACATCTCTGCTCTTCTCTTCTCAGATTCAAGGTTGTGATTGGGCAGATTTAGGTTGAAGATTCTCTTCATTAGGACCTGAGCATAGCCGGTCTGGTCGAGTGTGACCACATCTGACAGGACTTCATCATAGCAGTTCGAGTCCAGCAGAACAGTGATGTATTTTCCAGCTGCACGCACCTAGTTCACATGAGATTAGTGTGGTTAGATTAGTGTGGTTAGTGCTGAAAATAGTAAAAGTAGGTTGGCACAGGAAATGTTATGAAATAGAACATGATTGTTATCTTAACACCTATCTAATACAGTTATGTAACATCTAGATACTGATTTCTTAAGAAAACTGCCATCTAAGGGTAGGCCATGTACCAGTTCAAAGACTCAGGACTTCTGATTGCAAGAGGTCTCAAGTCAAGTGACCTTTATTTATATAGCGCTTTATGCAATACAGCTTGTTTAAAAGCAGCTTTTCAGGAATAAACAGGAAAATGATTCAATGATGCAAACAGAGAGGCCTAGGACCTGACCCGGAATACTTGAAGCTTAATCTACATTGTTGTGTATATGTCATTATTAAAAAGTGTAAAATACATAATGTGTATTCTTGTAAATAAGGTGAATTGTCACAATTGCTAATGTATTTATTGTATTGGCAACAAAATGTCTGGGAATTTGAACCTTATATTTCGGAATTAAGATTCTGCAGACATAAATTGATTTCATTAACAGCCACATGACAAGTTGCATTTGTAAAATGTAATGTTAGGAATATAAGAAGCTGTAGTTGTAAATCTTATTTTTTTGGGTGTAATTTTTAGATACGATCAGCAGTTTATCCTAGAACTACGCGTAGACTGCATATTAACGGCACTGGATAGCACAACTCTGTACACATTAAACTGCCTCGGACTTCTATGCAAGAAAGACCCAGCGGCCGATGACGCAGCGGGAGTTCCCATCAGCTCGGGCCGCACCCAGAGGAAATGAAGACGGTGTGATCGGAAGCGGAAACGTGGTAGCCGCGGAGGGCTAACAGCTAAGCTAAAGGCTAACCCTTGTAGGACGGCGCTCCCATCTATCTTGCTCGCTAATGTCCGCTCTCTGGAGAACAAAGTGGATTACTTGAAGCTTGATTTAACTACAAATCGTGAGATGAGAGACTGCTGTGTCATAATTCTGACTGAGACATGGTTAAACTCCTCCATTTCTGACGAGGCTGTTAGTATAGAGGGGCTAACAACATTCCGGTCGGACAGGAGCTGCGCTCTCAGTGGTAAAACCCGGGGTGGTGGTGTTTGCATCTACAACAACAACAGTTGGTGTAATAATGCCAAGGTGGTCTCAAGTCATTGTTCTCCGGACATCGAGTTTTTGACTATAAAATGTAGACCCTTTTATCTGCCCAGGGAATTTACCACCGTCATCATCACTGCTGTTCACATTCCACCCAGTGCTAATACTAAGGAGGCTTTGAGTGTGCTCTACTGCTCCATCAGTGACTTAAAAACTATAAATCCAGAGGGTGTTTTTATTGTGGCTGGGGATTTCAACCAGGCCAATATGAAGACAGTTCTCCCCCATTTCCATCAGTATGTGAACTTTGCAACCAGAGGCTCAAACACACTAGACAGAGCCTACACAAATATTGGGGCAGCATACAAGGCAGCACCTCGCCCCCACCTTGGCTCATCAGATCACCTTTCCGTGTTGCTGATTCCTGCATACAGGCCCCTGCTCATCCGAGGGAAACCCACTGAGAAGCAGGTGAGGGTCTGGCCTGCAGGGTCTGTGTCAGCATTACAGGACTGTTTTGAGTGCACGGACTGGGACATGTTCAAGGAAGCTGCAACTGAAAATCAATACATCAACATTGAGGAGTATGCTGAATCTGTGTCTGCATACATCCAGAAATGCATGGAGGATGTCTCTGTTACCAAGATCGTCATCACAAGGGGAAATCAGAAACCCTGGATGACCAATGAGGTACGTGCAAAACTGAGGGTACGAAATGCAGCGTTCAAGTGTGGGGACAGAGAGGCGCTCAGGTCAGCCAGAGCTAACCTAAACCGTACCATCAGAACAGCGAAGCGTGCATATGGTCAAAAAATCCAGGGATTCTTCCACTATCCGACAAATACCAAACGTATGTGGCAAGGTATCCGGACTATCACAGATTATAAGGCTGCTCCCTTACCTTGTGAGGACAACATAGATTTCCTCAATACACTCAATAACTACTTTGGTCGGTTTGAATCACTCAATAACACTTCTGTGAAGAAATCCATACCGCACCCAGACGAACAAGCACTTAGACTGGAGACAGCTGATGTCCGGAGGATGCTGAGAAAACTGAACGCACGGAAAGCAGCAGGCCCCGATAACATACAGGGACGGGTGCTCAAAGACTGTGCGGACCAGCTGGCTTATGTCCTCACGGACATATTTAACATCTCGCTGACCTCTGCTATCGTTCCATCCTGTTTCAAGACTGCTACCATCATACCAGTGCCCAAAAAACATACAATCTCATCACTGAATGATTACCGCCCCGTCGCACTTACTCCCATAATCATGAAGTGCTTCGAGAGGCTGGTGAAGGATCACATCATCTCCAAACTCCCACCTACTTTTGACCCGTTACAGTTTGCATATCGCACCAACCGATCCACAGAGGATGCCGTTTCCTCTGTAATCCACCTGAGCTTGGAACATCTGGAAAAGAACAACACCCACGTGCGAATGCTGTTTCTGGACTTCAGCTCCGCATTTAATACAATCATTCCCCAGAATCTGGTGAGCAAACTGGCCCCCCTTGGACTTAATACCCTTCTGTGTAACTGGCTGCTGGATTTCCTTACAGACAGATCACAGTCCGTGAGGGTTGGAAAAAACACCTCCAGCGTCATCTCCCTGAGTACCGGCTCCCCCCAGGGCTGCGTACTGAGCCCACTGCTCTTCACCATGATGACCCATGACTGTCGTGCCAGGTACAGTACAAACCATATCATTATGCGGATGACACGACAGTGGTGGGTCTCATCAGAGACAATAATGAATTGGCCTACAGAGAGGAGGTAAAACATCTGGCGAAATGGTGTGAAACAAACAATCTAATCCTGAATGTCGACAAAACCAGAGAGATTGTCGTCGACTTCAGGAAAAAACAGCCAAGTCACACCCCCCTCCTCATCAACAACGCCACAGTGGAGCAGGTGAGCAGCATCAAATTCTTGGGGGTGCAGATCACAGACACTTTGACCTGGTCCCTCAACACCTCTGCTCTTGTGAAAAGAGCACAGCAGCGTCTGCACTTTTTGCGTCGAATGAGAGGGGCAAACCTCCCTCCTCCAATCCTCACCACTTTTTACAGAGGCACAATAGAGAGCATACTGACCAGCTGCATCTCTGTCTGGTTTGGGTCCTGCAACGCCTCAGACTGGAAATGTGTACAGAGAGTGGTGAGGACTGCGGAAAAAATCATAGGGACTGCACTTCCCTCCATCAATGACACTGCTGGCAGTCGCTGCCTGACCAGGGTTCAGTCAATTTTAAAGGACCCTTTCCACCCCAATCATGGACTGTTCTCCCGGCTGCCCTCTGGGAAGAGGTTCAGCAGCTTCAAATGCAGAACAACCAGATTTTATAACAGTTTCATTCCCCATGCCATAAGACTGCTAAACTCACAATAAATCCTTCTTCCCCATACATATGACACTAATCACTTATGTGAATCCTTGTATTTTGCACTAAGTATTATTTTATTTGTCATTTTACTGCAATATACACTGCTGTTATTTATATTTGATCTAGTTAGATTTGTTTTAATAAATTAATTTTATATATATATTTTTTTTTATGCTCAGAGCCTTGCAACGAAATTTCGTTCAACTGTATATTGCAAAATGTGCAGCTGGATGACAATAAAGTCTGTCTAAGTCTAAGTCTAAGTCATGTATTTATTGTATTGGCAACAAAATGTCTGGGAATTTGAACCTTATATTTCGGAATTAAGATTCTGCAGACATAAATTGATTTCATTAACAGCCACATGACAAGTTGCATTTGTAAAATGTAATGTTAGGAATATAAGAAGCTGTAGTTGTAAATCTTATTTTTTTGGGTGTAATTTTTAGATATAAAGTCACAAGTATGAAAAAATAAAGTCAAAGTCAACAAGAAAGACCATCCATAGAGATTGGTGCCTCAGGGCCTAATATGACCATAATCCATCATTGTAGTCATCTTTCATAACAGAAAAAATTATACTATCGCCCAGCAAGCAATAGTGGTCATTTCACCGTCTTGGTCAACAATAGATCCGATATAGTCTGACTATGAGTAACCCACTTCTAGCCAATATGACTTTTTTGTCAAAATGTATGATATTCCATCATGTAAGCAAAGTCAACAGAGTGTTTGGGTTCATTTGTTTGACATGTTCATGTTCTAGATCAGGGGTTTTCAAACTTTATGATGCCAAGGACCCTCAAATATGATGAACCTTTTATGAGGGACCCCCTTCCTAAAATCCATCTATATATTTTTTATGTGTGGAAAAAAACATTTAAACTGTTAGATAAATAGTAAGTGTGACGTTATAAATACAGCATTATTTCCAAACTTAAATTGGTTATACTTAATGTTGGATCTATAAACCTTAAATGATTTGTATAAGCAACTTTCACAAATGTATGTAAGCAGCTTGTGTACTGTGTTAAGCAAGTGAGCAAGATAAAGGGGATTATATTAAGAGAAACTCACTAGAAAGATACAAAGCAAACATATACAATTCTGGAAAGTATGTATACGCCAAGAAAGGAGAGAGACATTTAGAAATGTTCGGTAGACTTTATCCATTTTTGCTTTGTCTTTTTATTCAATTATCAGTTGAGAGACTACATTAAATATCTGTATTTTTTAACTATCTAAGTGAACTTGAAAAATGCTAAAACGCTATAAAATTGTGTAAAATGCTAACCTGTTATTCGTCACCTAACCATTAACAGAACAAACTGTCCTTTATGACAGACTGCAGATTGAATGCTGGTGTTATTTTACAGTACCAAAATATGACCCAGCAAGAACTCACTGTAAAAATGTCTCCGTGCTTCTGTTTCATCCTAGTCAGGAATTTAGCAGCATCTTTTCCAAACTCAAGCGCGTGGCCAAGCCAAGGAATCGTTCCTTTATCAAGAGGAGGTTCATTTCTTCGTCTGCAAAAAGTAATTATATGAGATACGTATTTTTGTTATAAGAATAAGTGTTATTCTGTTTGAAAGTATCGTTCGTCGGACTCGGTAGCTGGTCAGGTTGGATCTGCACTCACCTGGTGCGTCTCGCGTACAGAAAC
This sequence comes from Gobio gobio, assembly GCF_949357685.1. Classification (NCBI taxonomy): domain Eukaryota; kingdom Metazoa; phylum Chordata; class Actinopteri; order Cypriniformes; family Gobionidae; genus Gobio; species Gobio gobio. The sequence continues at coordinate 9,798,647 of NC_137110.1, read as the reverse complement.
AGAACAGCGAGTCCCAGCAAGAGAAGCCCCGTCCAAATCATCATGAGTGTGCGTGATCTCCTGCCCTGGTTTCCAGAAGTTAAATAGCTACTCCACTGAAACCAACACTAACATACGTCACATCTCATTACGAAATTCACCACTGTCGAAGCGGTGGGCGTGTAAATGTCTAAATATGACTTAACCTGACGATGACATTCTAGGTTTCATCTAGAAAGTTTCAGTGGAAGCAACATGACTTTTCGTCTTGGTGATTCACAAGGAAGCATAAATAAAGCAGACCAAAACCTAGCCTGCTTTATACTCATCATAAACACAATTTCATCAGTGTGCGAATTATGCAACGACCTTTGAGTTTTGGTAATTTTCGAATAGCTGTGTTCATCTCACATTTTTTTCCTTTAAATGTCTTTAATATTAAGTAAAAGATGTAAAATACTAAATGATAACATAAGGTACATGTTTTGACAAATGTAGGCTATGCCCGAGACTTGTTTAAGGTCAGTCTAAAATGCAGAAGTCACAAAATATTTTGAAATAGCCTATTTTCTCAGCAAATGAATCATCAGAAATTAGACGTCAAGCAAAGAACAAAATTCCCTCACATATTTTCTTGTGTTATATTTTCGCACTCATCATTGACAGAGACTTACATAATGTGTTAATATGTTGGGCGTTTTCATTATATTCTGGCATTAGTAGGCCTATACATGGGAGATGTGTGTACGAAACATCAGAGACTTCACCTTGATAATGAGAAATCTTTTGACATGAATCATGTTGTATCTTTATATTATGCCCAGTCATTTTCAGAGATCAAGGGTGTGTGCTGTCTTCATGTTCTATCTTTTTGATGACGAATAGTACATCATTGTGGATGTGTTTGCTAAATGACAGGTGGGGCATTTTTACTATTCAAATTGATCTGTCCTTTAAATATAAGAATGGATATTACATGTAAGAATACGTTTTTATATAGCCTACTGTATATAAAATATATTTAAAAAACAATAAATAAATATTACAAATATAGGGTATATACAAATAATATAAAAATATATGATACATAATCAAAATTATAGTTTTAAATCTAAGACAAATTTATGCCATCTACTGTCACACCTACATTTTGGCTAAAGCAAGAGGCAGAATTCTATTTATAACAAAGCTCATTGTCAGTGAATTCAAAAGCTTTTACGTGAGGATTATGCCTATTCAATTTCTAGGTCTTTAGAACAGAATATCTGACTACAGTCATAAAATGTGAAAAGATTGCAGCATTTTAACAGTCCATAAGGTGGCGACTGAGGCACACTGATAGGCTAATGAGCTTCTACTGATATTCCAATGATCTGCTATGCCTGAGTGCCAATTCTGAGAATTTTACAAATTGAAAAATTGATGATTTTATTATAATGCATTTTTTGCTGTTTTGCTTTGTAGTCTTTATTTTTGTACAATTTTAAAAAGTGTTTTGTGGTATGCAATTTGAGAATTTGTGTTAGAAAGAATTCCACTGAAGTTGAACAGGAAGTAGGATTAAAGGCCTTTGCACACTGAGTCCGAAAGGCCTTAACTCTGTGGTCAAATTTCAATAGACATACCTAAGTTTAATAGTTATTGAAGAATGTAACTTCCCCGCCAGCACTTTCTCTAGCCACCAAAGCATTTCTGATCATTTTCACAACATGTCAGAACAGAGCCTCAGCTTTTTTAATTCTAGCTTAATTCAAGTTTTTTTGTTTTTTTTTGTAATTTTTATATTTCAATACTTGAATATGATTAAGTTTAATAAAACAAAACAAAAAAACTTCCCACAAAGAATTCACCGTTCATAAGCAATGCTTTTATCACTTATTTCTGCTCCTGTAATTGAGTCCCATATCCGTGTGACTCTCGATTTCCTGTTTTGCTTCAGTAGAAACCACGGAAACAATACAATTAACTTGAAGGAGTGAATGAAAACAAATGAGCGAATTCGGACAGCCGTTGTGTGTACATTCGGATGTACACTCGTTGCGGTGCTATGTGGGATTGAGTGAGTGAGTGCACGGTGCACCCACTATGTTTTCAGACACCACTACAATGGCTATCCCTTCAAATAATGCTCTATTTGGGATTATAGGGGGTGATTTCGGATTCAGCCTCTGTTTTATTAGACAGGTGAGCAACATTTCGGATACTTTTACTGACAGAAAACGAATCATTGTTATCTCTCTCTTGTTCTTTCTAAATCTCTTGATTTATCTCTAGTAACATGTTTGTACCATACCATGCATCAAAGACACTATTTTATTGTCAAGTGGCTAACATAGCATAATCAGAAGAGCAGTAGCCTAATACAGCATTTTCTCCACCATACAAGCCTATATTTTAAAATAAATTAGGCTACATGCCATTTATCAACATAAGAAAGCTTTTATTAATATATGAATATGATATTCTAATCTCGATCTAGCTCACTGCAGTGCGCAACAAGTGTCTCATACTAGCCACTGAGTGAACGCTGCAACATTAGTAACAGAATATCGTTGCAACATTACTTTAAACACACTCAAATGTATTTTTGACCAAGTAAAACAGCACTGCATTAACCCATAATTTTAATTTGTCAAACAAATTGACCAGAGTAGTAATTCAGCACTTTCACACAAACAGTGGCTGTTTCATTAGAATGAAATAAAGTGTATTTAACTGATCAAGCGTAACTTTAACTGTTCAAGTTCAGGGAAAGTTCAGACATCAAACGTAACTTAAATCGTAAAATAAATACACAACTAAACGAAAGGAACGGCCGACTGCAGCATATACGCATAATAAAAACAGCAACGTAAAATGTTCCAGGCTCTTCATACCACAGTAACGTTACATTAGCTCGTCCATGAACATGCTTTCCATCAGCTGTGAAGGTGAAGACGACAACTCCCATGATTCCACACTCATTCGCAGCGCCATCAAGCTACGCCTTTGTTATTGTTTTGAAGAAGCGACCTCTAGCGGCAAAACTTACTTACTGTGCCTTTAAAGCTGCACTTTGTAACTTTTTCCGTCCACTAGAGGTAGCCTGTTCAAAACAAAGGCGTAGTTTGATGACGCCACGTTTGAGCGCAGAATCTTGGGACATGTGGTCTTCACCTCACAGCCGGTGGAAAAGAATCGGGATAGGACTCGGGCAGAAATCATGTTCATTGATGCAATTATTAACGTTACTGTAGTAAGAAGCAGAGCAGGACCGAGTGTTGTGGGAGCTGAGCAAGGCCGCTGGAGCGATTGTTAATAAGAAGAGCGGAACACACGCCTCGCGAGTAGCGGGACTTTTATTATGGCATAGTCGCCGGCGGGACTTTTATTATGGCATAGTCGCCGGCGGGACTTTTGTTATGGCATAGTCGCCAGTGTTGCCAACTTAGCGACTTTGTCGCTATATTTAGCGATTTTTCAGACCCCTTTGGCGACTTATTTTCAAAAAAGCGACTAGCGGCAAATCTAGCGACTTTTTGGACAAACGTCAGCTACTTTATTTTGCAAAAGTCGCCAGTGCTGTTCTGCGAGCACGAGGTCTTGCTTTCTCCCTGCCGTCACACCTCTCTCTGCGTTTACCCTGTTCAGTGAGTGGCTGTGGCTGAGAGGAGCAGCGCGTGCCGTTGAACACACACAGCAGCTGACAGACGTGAATGAGCGAGCTACACATGAGCACACAGGGGTGCCACGGACCAATCACTTATCTGCTTCCTTTGTTTTATATTTAAAGAATTTAGTTTGACCCGTTATGATTTCCATTCTTCTCTTGTGCTTATCACTTATATTACACACTCTCACAGAGCTTTAGTTCATCCAGTTTCAGACATCTCTCAGATTGTTGAAAAAAAAAATGTTATTCACTATATCATACTCGTTCTACTGTATGAAAAAAAGATATAGGAAATGAGAACATATTTATTAGACAGTTGGCTGTATTGTATTCATTTAAAATACAGTATGCAAGCACGGATTAAGAGAACACATTAGGCAGGCAGAACGCAAGGACGACGTGGTGACGTCACGGATATGCTAATTGACACATGACGTCATCTAGCGACATTTAGCGACTTTTTGGGCTGGCTGTAGCTACTTTCCTTGGAAAATAGTTGGCAATAATGATAGTCGCCGGCGGGACTTTTGTTATGCCACAGTCGCCGGCGCCACTTCTGCTTTTCCGTTCATGAATAACACACGAGGTAACACAGCTCATTTTATCATATTAGATATATCTGAGTGTGTTGAAAATGATGTTATGAGTATTACGTTACTCTGTGTGTTCTCTCTGCGGCTGCTTTGACACTTGTTCACACTGCAGTGAGAGTAAAGCGTTTCTGCAGAATAACACCGGAAACTAACCGAGGGGAACGCAGATATGACACAATTGACAGGCGACATCCTCACACTTCCCACGTCCTTGGTTAAAATAGCAATTTTCTCACGATTTACAAATAGTTGTAAACATGTGGGATATTGTAAGTACAAGACATATTAAATATATTTCCATATTGACACCCCAAGCCCTAAAAGCAAAGCAGGCACAGTATTAAAAACATTCCTTATTTAAATATCTAATCAGGTATAACACAATTATATGTATTTCCATGAATGCATGCTCACATTATGAAAGTCTTGATGGGATATTGCTCAATATTTTACACTTAATTCTATGCCTTGCCTGCCAGACAAGTCTGATAAGATTTGTAACTCGACTTGTGTTCCCAACATGATCAGGCCACCTGTGCAACAATGGACTGCAATGTCTTCTGGTCTAAGCAGTTCAAAGGCTACACAAACTAATGAGGAATTATGCACAGGGATGTACTAATCGATGTGACAAAAGCATAGTTTGACTGCTGTGATCTCTCGAAAGGAAAAATAAGCAGAATAAGTAGAAGAAAGCTGAAATCTTGGCACCACTCATGATATTCACTACTTAGTGTCCATATCTATTGTCTCTATTCAGTGGCCTCAAAAAGAATTTGGCCACATTTTGACCAAACTTAAAATATATGAATGCCACTGCATTCATGACAACATGTGAAGTACTAACCTATGTTTAATGAAGGTTTGAAAAGTTTTGACAGAATAATTTTAAAAGCAGAAAGACGTTTGAATAGACCGCTGGCTGAACGTTTGTAGTAATGATGCCCATGCAGCAGTGGTTGAATGAATACAAACACGGGCACACATGCTTTTACTTCAGAGTGTCTGAGCAGATATTCTCAGAAAACTCTGATGCAGTTAAACAATGATAAACTTTCAAATTCTCAAAGATTTCTGCAGATCTCTACAGAGGACAATGATTATACTGTTTATAAAAAAAATCCGATTTGAAATAAAATAAAAATAGCAAATGAGAATGATACTTAGACCTTCAGCAACCGAGTAACTGGGTTGTGTGTATATATATAACCCAGTTACCTGGTTGCTGTACTTTTGAAAACTGAATTATTATGTGTATATATACACAGATCAGGCATAACATTATGACCTAATATTGTGTTGGTCCCCCTTTTGCTGCCAAAACAGCCCTGACCCGTCGAGGCATGGACTCCACTTGACCCCTGAAGGTGTGCTGTGGCACCAAGATGTTTGCAGCAGATCCTGTAAGTCCTGTAAGTTGTGAGGTAGGGCCTTGTTTGTTCAGCATATCCAACAGATGCTCGATTGGATTGAGATCTGGGGAATTTGGACCACCTCAAACTCGTTGTGCTCCTCAAACCATTCCTGAACCATTTTTGCTTCGTGGCAGGGCACATTATCCTGCTGAAAGAGCCACAGCCTCCAGGAAATACTGTATGAAACGGTGTACACGGTCTGCAACAATGCTTAGGTAGGTGGTACGTGTCAAAGTAACATCCATATGGATGGCAGGACCCAAGGTTTCCCAGCAGAACATTGCCCAAAGCATCACACTGCCTCCGCCGGCTTGCCTTCTTCCCATAGTGCATCCTGGTGCCATGTGTTCCCCAGGTAAGCGACATACACGCTCCCGGCCAGCCACGTGATGTAAAAGAAAATGTGATTCATTAGACCAGGCCACCTTCTTCCATTGCTCTGTGGTCCAGTTCTGATGCTCATATGCCCACTGTTGGCACTTTCAGCGGTGGACAGGGGTCAGCATGGACACCCTGACTGGTCTGCGGCTATGCAGCCCCATACGCAACAAACTGCGAGGCACTGTGTATTCTGACACCTTTCTATCAGAACCAGCATTAACTTCTTGAGCAATTTGAGCTACAGTAGCTCGTCTGTTTGATCGGACCACATGGGCCAGCCTTCACACCCCACGTGCATCAATGAGCCTTGGCCGCCCATGACCATAACAAATAATACAAATAAATGTGAATTGAATATATATATATACACAATAATTCAGTTTTTAAGTTTTTGGGGGGGATTATATATATATAAAACCATACAAAAAAAATTAATTATTGCATTTTGCTCTTTAATTTGTCATTAATTTGCAGTTTGTTTGTTTTTTTGTTTTTCCCTAGGAGTGAAGAGAAAGGAAGACTGACGTTTGATGGGGTTAAACTGGTGAGAGTGTCGAGTTTAAGGTATTTCAGAACAACTTGAACATTTATAATACACTTAAAACATTGTATGTGCTATTTACTTTAAAAAATGATGGTAACAATATTACACATAATATTTTTTAGTAGTTTTTAAGGCTTGTTTTTAATGGAATCTACCTGAATAAATCATGTAAAATCTCCTTAATTATTTAGTCTATGAAACAATTAATTTAATGTTTTTAGTGAAATGCGTTTATTTATTTTAAGTTGACTTTAAAAAAAAGGGTATAAATTAGAGTGAATGGAAATAACCTGTTTATATTTGACTTGCGCTATACAATTAATAGACTGTGAGCAGCTAGCACAGCACAAGTAGAAACAAACTTGTTACTCCACTGGCATTAGCAAAGTTATTGCACAATGAACAAAGCAACATGCTTTGTAATATTAGAATACATGCAGTTATCCACAACCTAACCATAAGCTACTTTTCTGCACAATGGTAATGGTCAAAACTTCACCATAACAGAAACTCTTTCAAATGTCAAACATGACTGAACATTAAACATTAAAAGAGGTTTCCCTTCACTCAAAAACACATAAAATAACACTTAATTTCAATATTAACTCTCCATTATGCAAAGCATGCTGGGAACTAATAATGGTGTGTCTAAATAAAACTGCCCAATTGTGCTAATTCTCTTAAAATAAATAGGTAGCATTTCCCCCCCTTAATTTTATCAGCTTAATCGGTTTCTCAATTCAAGACTCAAATTTTTTTTAAATTTCCTTAAAAAATTTAGGAAAATGTATCTCTTGGTTTTATTAGTGAAATGTTCTCAATATTTTCTATACAACACTGAACCACAATTTTATTAAGACATTAAACACAAATTATTTTGTGAAAATTACAAGACAATTTTTTTTTTTACAATGTACAAACATGGAACACATTCACAGCCTGCTCAGAACATTATCTAGAGAACTTGTCGTTTGTAAACCATATCGGATCTAAAAAGTAACTCATTCAAAAAACAAGACCTGACTTGTTTATTTCGTGCCCACATAGAAGTTACAGTTTTTCAGTTATTCAGATGTCCTCTCAGGTTTCCTCTTCCAAAATTTCCACTGACTCAACAAGCTAATTTCAAATGAACAAATAAAGTGACTGTCACATATGCATCTCGTGGGAACTAATTTTTTCCTCATAATTTGTCACAATTGTCATTTAGATTTAAAATACAGATAGGTAAATATTTAACTCTTTTCCAGGCCCAGTATCACTGATAAACGTGGCAAATCATCAGTCTACAGCTAAATCATAGAGTTCACAGAACTAATAGATCATTCCATGACAGTTTTATGCAATTTAGCCAATATAAGCCAATATATATTAACTTTGTATATATATTACATCATGTCTTTCCTTTCAACGTCATTCTTTGTGTTGTTGTACTGTTCAATAAGGACAACGCACAGTATGCACCTACATTAAGACATGGGTGGGGAACACATAATCACAGCCTGACGGAAATCCTGTTGATGTTCTCCTATGTTCTGTAATTGACTCCTTATTTCGCAGTTGTGCCCTTTAGCACTCTAGCCTTGTTCAGTGCTTTTCTACACTGCATTATATTGGCATCTTTTGCAGCTAATGTAAAACTGATCTGGTTTCGGATTGCACCATTTTTTTTCAGGTTGTCAGCTTATTTTCTCTTTTACTCAATGGACCCTTTTCACAGAGTATGATGACAAGTTCGCAGTTCTAGTACATTTTTCATATTTTCATTTTTAAAAATGTAATATAGGCCTACTTTGTGTTACTGTATGGGGGTAGATTTGTTGCGTTATTCCAAACAAATAGATTATCCACAAATAAATGTAAATAGATTCACAAAAATTAAATAAAGTCACAAATAAATAGAATGAGATCCACACAGAACAGGAGTTTCACAAAAATGAATTAGATTCACAAATAAATACAATGACATTTGTGAATAAAAAAAATATCCACACATATGTTTTTATGTCACAAACACAACTCTGCCTTGCATTCATTTGTGAATCGCTTCCTGTGCATTGGTGGATCTCTTCTTGCACATTTGTAAATCGCAGTACAGCGCGTGGATTTTGAAACATTTCTAGCGTCTACACTCACACAAATCCACAAATATGTAGACTCCACCCACCGTCTACTTAAGCCAATCAGATAACGGCCATATTGTGCTGACCAATCGTAGCACATTCTCGTTCCAACCAATCACGTTTTTGGCCAGAGCCATTGAAAAACAGAGTTACCACTCCATAGACTTAATGCGTAAGTAAAGCATGTCATGGAGTGACCAATAATAGTTCCAGCATTGAACCCCATTCATTTCAGTGTAGGCTATCACAAGCACACTCCTGGCAAATTGACGAAATTACTGCATATTTTGAGATTTTATGGCATTAGTTGACCTCTCAGGAATATTGATAGAAGATGTATTTTATGAAGCACGTTAGAGTTAATGTTTAGTGTTATATAATATATCGTTAGACACTAACTTCAGTTAGATAACGTGAGCAGCACTGCAACAGCTACTATATCCAGATGCTATCTGTCATTTCAACAGTTTTTAGATGATCTGAGATCTTTCTGTCAAAAGCGTTGGTTAATATTGGAGAGCTCTGTGACCGCGCGCGCTGCCGGGAGATGAGAGCAGGTCGCACCTCTGTTTTTCAACGCCTCTGGCTTTAACTGTTACACATTAGCGCCACAACGCTATTTATTGTTTGAATTTCATATTAAAACTTAAAAAAATTTAAACGCTTAGACTTTGTTTCATATCAAAAGCAGGTTTGGCAATTTGAGAGCGAGAGACGCGTGAGTGACAGAGAGACGGAGGGAAAGGAAATGCAGCTGAAGGTTTTAAATAGCGTTAAAAAATAGTCTATGTGTGGGAAACACTGTGATTGATTGGTTATTATGTTCAACAGAAATGCCCGTGATTGACTACAATACTCAACGCTGTAAAATCATGTTGTACTGTCCTGACCCAAATAAAATGACCAGATCACTCAAAAAAAAAGATTAACGTTGTCTTTTCTTTATCTCTCCCCAGAATAAAATGCTACTGTAAAGCCTAACGGCAAAAGCCTAATTGAAGTCAATGCACATGACATATTGTGTTAATTTTTGCCAGAAATCGCTGCAAATACAGTGAAAATGCTGTCTATCCTGCTTAATCCAGTAAAACAGATTGACAGTGCGGAGTTGTTTGGAACTATTGAGAGCTCTATTGGCTTTAGTCAGCACAATATGGCCGTTATCTGATTGGCTTAAGTAGACGGTGGGTGGAGTCTATTTGTGGATTTGTGTGAGTGTAGACGCTAGAAATGTTTTAAAATCCACGCGCTGTGCTGCGATTTACAAATGTGCAAGAAGAGATCCACCAATGCACAGGAAGCGATTCACAAATGAATGCAAGGCAGAGTTGTGTTTGTGACATAAAAACATATGTGTGGATATTTTTTTTATTCACAAATGTCATTGTATTTATTTGTGAATCTAATTCATTTTTGTGAAACTCCTGCATATATTTGTGGATCTCATTCTATTTATTTGTGAATTTATTTAATTTTTGTGAATCTATTTACATTTATTTGTGGATAACAATCTATTTGTTTGGAATAACGCAGCAAATCTACCCCCATATTATTGTCATGGTTTGTTGTAGGAACGAACATGAAGACGATGAAGGATCAGAAGTATTTATTATAACTCTCAGGGAAACAGGAACACAGGATATTTTCCACAAAGTGTTAATCGAGGCAAGATCTAACTACTAAAAACATAAATACTAGTGATAACGGGTGAACACAGCTGAACTAAATGAATAATCAATTAATAACCATGACAAAAAGAAACGATGCAAACGGAAAACAAAATCCAAACGGTGTGTGTGTGACAGTTTGGCAGTAAATAGCAAAAACTGAATTAATGCTGCTGCGAGTGTTTCTGCGAGAACATTTCACATCATTCTCTCTTCTGACTGCTCTAATCAATCTCTCAATATATATATTTCCCTCTTTTGGAAAGTCGTGGAAATGCTATATTTTATGTTTTTATACCACCTATAATGACTTTAACTTCTGAGATACTTTATGTAAAATTAATCTTAAACTCTTAAACTCTTAAACTCCATGGACCCTGATCAGGGTGCGGAATGACATCATCAAGTATATACTTTTACTTTTAATTTTAACCGTCTGTGGAGGAGCTCTGACCTCATATGTGGTACCATTTGAAAGCCTAGAATGTCTAATTTCAAGATATGAAACACTTATTTATAACTTATTTAAACTAAATTACTCTGAGACAATTTCCAAATATACCCACATACAGTGGTCTAAAAACAAAATGTTTGTATACAAAATAATTTTACAGGAAACCCTTTGAAGTTACATAAAACACTGCTAAAAGTGATAAACATTTAAGTATATGTTGTCTGAGATGTAATTGATTGATTGAAAAATGTATTTTTTGGTTATAAATTCATTTTTGAAAGTGTATATCTCAGGGAATATGGGTAAAGGGGACGTTAGATTTTGGTAGGTTAAAATTACATAAAGGTAATTCCTCCCTTAGTTCAGATCCATAAATCTTGCATACAATATGATACAGACAACATTATTTTTTCCAGTATTTTCTGGAATCTAGTGGAAACAGCCAAAACTGTCTGCAGGGTGCTAGAACACACAACCAAAAAAAATCTAAAAGGGCCTCTTTTTTGGGGGTTTATTACAGCTCAGAAAACATATACTTAAATGTTTATCACTTTTAACACTTTTATGTAACTTCAAAGGGTGTCCTGTAAAATTACACCAAAATTGTTTATTTAGACCACTGCATGGTATCGGAAGCTTTTCAATTTGGGAGGGCAAATCCAGACGGAAATCCCCAAAAATGGTCCCAGAGTTAAAATAGTTAATGTACTTGCTTACCAAAGTTGGCCATTTTATTCAAAAAAAGTTTAAAATTAGTTGGTTCTATAAAAAAAATGATAATTCTCATGTGATGCATGTATTTCCACTGCTGGACACTGTAGACGAATAAAGAAATGAGTGCAAAAGGTTTGTTTGAGTAGAGTTTGAAAAGCACAGGATCAAAAGTGCCCATATAAAACACCCTTATCATGCAGCGTGAGTACTGTCTTACTGTGAGGCAGCTACAGTCTTCAACATGCAGCTCACACACCATGATAATTAAAATCATCATTAGTTTCACTATATATTGTGCCCTGAAATCAGCATGCGGACAATGAAGCAATCAAATAATTTACTTCAAAAAACAATGATAGCAAATTATGTAAATACAACAAATGGCATAAGAACACCCACCACATGTTCACACTTGAACAGACACGAAAGAACATTTCCTCATTATAGGTCTAGGTTCCCCGAGGATAAAAGAATAAGGAGGGAGCTGGTCTTTTTAATCCTGCTAATTGAATCAGTTGACACAAGAAATGGTGGGGAAAGTTTGACCTGACAGATTCTGTAAGAGAACTCCAGTGCCCCCTTTTACCCTGAAAGGGGTTAAGATGGCTGTAAATAAGCTAATATTGTTGACTGACTGTGTGTGTATTTTGCCAATGCTGTACAATTTTTAAATGAGGAATTCACAAAAGAAATGCAGCATCGGAATTAGTTTAAAATTATTCACCCGGTTAGCATACTTATGTTTCCACGATAATAAGCTACTTTGTGCATCACACATGCAGAACCATCTTCTCCCAGTTCCTGTATTTTTTGACCAAAGTTCACATTCTCTTATCAGTCTGAATATCCAGTAAGCTGATATGAGAGCTTTGAGTTTCTCTGGCAATGTGCTGCAGTCCCTCCTTATTGATTGGGTGGAAAAATGAAGTGTAAAACGAAGAATGCCGTATTCCTTTTCAGACTGTCATGCTGATATAATGCGATAATTCCTCAATTTCAGACATCTGGCTCAGTTTTTGAACATTTTGACCAGTTATTACTCACCCAGCAGCTCAAGTTACCACTGTTTGCATGTTAACCGTTCGGTCTCCATACAAGCAATGTGGCAGCTTCTCCTGTTGGATATTTTTCTTAAAAAAAAAAGAAAGAAAAAATCAATCATAATAACAACGATAAGTGTTTTCACAGTAAAGTACTGTCTGGTGTAATCAACAGTGCCATTTATCTGTCCGGATATATAAAAAAAAAATAAAATAAAAAATGGGGCAAGTTTCCTTTAAGAACACAAGGATTTTCAATTATCAGGGATCACAGACCAACCTGTAATGATCATTTAAAGCAACAGTTCACTTCACAATGAAACTCATGTTATTATTGACTCACTCTTATGTTGTTCCAAACCCACATACGGTTATTTTTTCCATGGAACACAACGGGAGAATCTTCATGCAGCTTTTTTCCCCCCATAATTCCAATAATTATCTATCAAACTTAAAAAAAGACAGAACATACAAAAAACACCATAAAAGAGAATGGAATTTAAGAGCTGCTGCGCAGTGGAAAATTTTCAATGAAGACTTGGAATATAGATTGGAGCTTGATAGACACGTTCACTATGAACTGTTGTTGTATGGAAATAACGTTGACTGAAGACTCATTAAATATTGTCCTTTTGTGTTTCACACCAAAAGAACATAAATTGTTTCCATTTTCAGGTGTTGCTCCTTTAAAAAATCGCTTTAAAAAGCATGAAATACTTCAATTAATGCACTGTAAAAAAAATAATTTTTCATTGAGATTGAGAAGAGTTCATTGAGATTAAAATGTTGAGTTAATGCAGATAATAATATATATCAAAATATTATTTTATCTGACACCCAAACCACATAAACTATCACATAAATATTATATATAAGTTGATTTGATATGAAAATTAGCCCATGATTTACTCACCCTCATGTCATCCTGGGTGTATATGACATTCTTCTTTCAGACGAACACAATCAGAGATATATTAAAAAAGTCCTGGCTCTTCCAAGCTTTATAATGGCAGGGAATTGTTGCTTTGTTTTTGAAGTCCATAAAAGTGCATCTATCCATCATATAACTGCTCCACACGGCTCCGGGGGGTTAATAAAGGCCTTCTGAAACGAATCGATGCGTTTGTGTAAGAAAAATATCCATATTTAAAACTTTATAAAATATCTAGCTTCCGCTAGATCGGAAAAAAATGTAACTGATGTGCAATGTCGTCAGACGTAGCATAAGCATTTTGAACTGCGAGAGGCACTACACTTTTTCTGTAAGTTGCATACGGAAGGCGATCTGGTGGAAGCTCATTTACTTTAAATATTGTCCTTTTGTGTTTCACAGCAAAAGACCATAAATTGTTTCCATTTTCAGGTGTTGCTCCTTTAAAAGATCGCTTTAAAAAGCAGAAAGTACTTCAATTAATGCACTGTAAAAACTTTAAGTAGCCTGGTTGCTTTAAAATTTGAGTTCATTGAAATTAAAATGTTGAGTTAATGCAGAAATAATAATATCTATCAAAATATTATGTTATCTGACACCCGAACCACACAAATGATCACATAAATATTATGTATAAGTTGATTTGACAAAAGAAAAAAAATGTTGTGATAACAAATCATGAAAATATATTTTTTACAGTGTGTACAATGCAGGTATAGTGTTCAGTTAACCCAAGCTAATTAATATGTGAGGATGTTAAAACATCTGCTACACGAATTTCAGATTACAACTTTTTCATGTTAGCTCCTGTTCTACCTTTAATCCATTATTCACACTTCATTCAATTGTCTCACCCTCAAACTTTCCTCGCTGGAGTAATAAACAAAGCTTCCTCTTCCACTCCCTTGTGCTAAAGTGACTTTAGTTCAAATGGCCACAAATTGAACTTATTACTAATAAGTTAATAGTCATGGATCATAGAGAATTTAAAATGTCAGTTGCATTTGAGTGGAGGCCTTGTATGCAACTGACACATGGATTGAGTTTTATAGAAAGTATGCTCAGTCGTTCTTATTGTCCAGAGGTGGCCGTTTCATTTCTTGCTTATCAAATGCAGATGATCATGCTGTTTTCCCACGTCAGACTGGGAATTTTGTAGGCATAAAGACACATTTATTTGTTTGTCTTGTCGTCACCGAGGACTCATTTTCCTGTGTTTCTGGTCCCACAGCTTTGAAGAAGGAAGCTTGAAGATTTGCTTGTGAGATTCCTTGTGTGTTTCAGCAATCGCAGATTGCATACACATCTACACACACAGGTCAACACAGTATTTAGCCTATTAGGTTATTTATCTAATAATATTTTGGCTTATTACAGCATTCAATATGAACTCTGATCTGTAGGTCTCTGGAGCATCTCACAATAACAAAAAAGGACAGTTTTTTTTAGTTTTTATTTTTTCAAAGAATTAAAGAGCAGATTTAGAAGAGCATGAGAATGAGAAAATGATGAATTTTCACTTTTAATGGTTTGACTATATTCCAAATGCAAAAATAGCATTTTCTTAACTATTCTTGACTCTTTTAATTATTCTAGCTTATCAAATGTCCCTAACTGACCTCTTTTGCGTAGCCTAATTATTGGGCAAAGCGGTCTCATTTATACGTTTAGATCTGATAAGTCGTCTGGAAGATAAGCTTACAGTCATGGGATAGTGTTTAAATATGAATTCCACCATTTTCCCATTTAACTCGTCTGAGAAAAAGATAGCATATCGTTTTTCCACACCTCTCCTCCTGTATCTAGTTTAGCATATACCGTTCCTCAGCCAATGAAAGAAAACCTGTCTAAGACAAAAGCAAATCAGTTGAACAACAATGCTAATTGCTTGTTCTTTAAAAGATCAGCTTTCATAGAATGAGCATTTGTTAGTTCATAATTGCTGCACTGACTGCACCCTGAGTTAATGAGAAAATAAAACAAGCAAATATAATTTTCTTGTGAGAAGCTCTGAAGTTTAGCCTTGCTGATTAAGCCATTATCAATATGCAACATCTTCAAAAAAACAAAAACATCTCACTTTGATTTATAGGTTGTGAATCCTAATTTGCACTTTTTACAACCACTTTGATGGCCGAACATGCAGAAATACACTTAAAAATTGTACATATTATAGCAGGGCACAGAACATGTTATATCTGACCCTTCTTCATGCATGGCTTCCTGCTTGTGTGAAATGACTCTTAACTGACTGACTCTGAAATGACTCTTAAGAATCTGCATGTTGTCCTCAGCAGGCCATGTGAAAGATTTCCATTGCATTGCAGTATATGAAATGAAAAGAACAAAACAAAAGCTGTGAGACAACAATATGCCTAAAAACTAAAAACAACTATTTTGAATAAACCATTTCAAATCAAGTTTTTTTGTTTTGGTCAAGCTGCGGGAGACGCTAATTTTTTTTTTCAGGCCCTTTTTAAAACATTTTTTTAGCAGCCTCATGCCGATAGCCTACACCGGAAAGTGGAAACTCATGGACAGAAGTAACGTGCATCATACACCGATCAGGCATAACATTATGACCTAATATTGTGTTGGTCCCCCTGCCAAAACAGCCCTGACCCATCGATGCATGGACTCCACTAGACCCCTGAAGGTGTGCTGTGGTATCTAGCACCAAGATATTAGCAGCAGATTCTTTAAGTCCTGTAAGTTGGGAGATGGGGCCTCCATGGATCAAACTTGTTTGTTCAGCACATCCCACAGATGCTCGATTGGATTGAGATCTGGGGAATTTGGAGGGCCAAGTCAACACCTCAAACTCATTGTTGTGCTCCTCAAACCATTCCTGAACAAATTTTGCTTTGTGGCAGGGTGCATTATCCTGCTGAAAGAGGCCACAGCTACCAGGGAATACCGTTTCCATAAGGGTGTATATGATCTGCAACAATGAATGTGTCAAAGTAACATCCACATGGATGGCAGGACTCAAGGTTTCCCAGTAGAACATTGCCCAGAGCATCACACTGCCTCCACCGGCTTGCCTTCTAGTGCATCCTGGTGCCATGTGTTCCCCAGGTAAGTGACGTACACGCACCCGGCCATCCACGTGATGTAAAAGAAAACATGATTCATCAGACCAAGCCACCTTCTTCCATTGCTCTGTGGTCCAGTTCTGATGCTCACATGCCCACTGTTGGCGCTTTCAGCGGTGGACAGGGGTCAGCATCGGCACCCTCACTAGTCTGCGGCTATGCAGCCCTATACTCAACAAACTGCGATGCACTGTGTATTCTAACACCTTTCTATCAGAACCAGCATTAACTTCTTGAGCAATTTGAGCTACAGTAGCTTGTCTGTTTGATCGGACCACGGGCCAGCCTTCGCTCCGCACATGCATCAATGAGCCTTGGCCACCCATTACCCTGTCGCCGGCTCACCACTGTTCCTTCCTTGGAGCACTTTTACTGACCACTGCAGACCGTGAACACCCCACAAGAGCTGCAGTTTTGGAGATGCTCTGACCCAGCCATCGTCTAGCCATCACAATTTGGCCCTTGTCAAACTCACTCAAATCCTTACACTTGCCCATTTTTCCTGCTTCTAACACATCAACTTTCTTTGAGGACAAAATGTTCACTTGCTGCCTAATATATCCCACCCACTAACAGGTGCCGTGATGAAGAGATAATCAGTGTTATTCACTTCACCTGTCAGTGGTCATAATGTTATGCCTGAACGATGTATTAAAGGTTCACTAGTTCACTGTAAAGCATTATCTATTGTGTAGGGTAATTTTATTAAGGTTGTTGTAGCTCTGTACTGGAGTTGAACTTCTACGGCTGATGATGACGTAGTATGAAAACACAAGGACGCAAGATCACTAAATAACGCATATTGAGAAACGGCCACATTGATGGCTAGGACATAGTGGCCATATCTCAATATGCGTTCTTTAGCGTCCTTGCATCCTTGTGTTCTCGTCATCATCAACCGTCGAAGTCCGGTTCCAATAGTCAAGAACACATGCACTTTCGGTCTTGTGGACTTACAATGGCTGCCCCATGCAAGTGTCCGTTAAGTCCATGAGACTGTAGGGTGTCCCAATTGTCATTTTAGGTGTCAGAAGGGTGCTTGCGAGTGCCCCTTTTGCGGTCGATATGCACTCTCAATGCACACTTTTGCTGTGCCTGCACTGGTGCGGACTCATAGGAAGACTGTGGCCGAATACTAAATCGCCCCCTATACCCTCAAATTGGGCATTCTTTGAGGGGACAGCCATTTGTAGTGGTGTCCAAAACCATAGTGGACGTTATCGAGTGCACTCATTTTGTCCCACATTGCACCGCAATAACAAGTGTACATCCGGTGAACGCTCAATGGCTGTTCGAATTTCACATTTGTTTTCATTCACTCCTTCAAGTGAACTCTATTAGTGGACTAAAGTAGGGTATAATGATTGAGGGTTTAGGGGCGATTTTGGTTTCAACCCGCAAGTGTTTAGGGTGCCATTTGGGACAGGACCTAAAGAGAACGCATGGAAGTACCCGGATGTGTTCTTGATATCAAGGATGCATGAAGAGCAGAATTGAGAAAATAAACCCATTAAAAAAATCCCAGAGGTCATCTCAGGCAGAGACAAACTTCTTGTTCTCACTCAAAACATTCCGGCTGAAACTTGCAAATACGTGGGGGCTTGTGAAAGTAAACATTTGGCACTTTGTTTGGCATAATTTTAATAAAATCATAAACTGGAGAAAGCCTGCAGTATTTTTAACTTAAACAAAGCGTAATATTAAATACACATACTCATTTACACAAATACTAACAATACTGTAAGTAAATACAGTACTGTGGTGACCCACAAGTTAAATAGAGAGACATTCACCTAGAGACTGTACCTTTAAGGGAGCGGGGTTTTGAGTTAAGCACTTCCGGGTTAACGTTGTGTGACTGTTGTTTACATTACACTGTAAAGTAATGAATGTTTGAAGTGGATAGTAAAGTCGACTCGACGCATCTCTGTCTCCAGTCTCCTCACTTATAACACTCCACATTGGTGACCCCGACGCGAGTTGAATTATGTCACACAACGGCGGTGGTGAAAATGATGCGGCCGCGGCGCCGGCCGCTGTTAGCGGCGCGGCTAATGTCGGCGCGATCTATGCGGCCACCATCAAGTTGCCGGACTTTTGGCAGAACAATCCACGGCCGTGGTTTCAGCACATCGAGGCTCAGTTTCAGTTGAGAGGGATAACACAGGACGTTACAAAATATTTCCATGTAGTAGCGGCTTTGGATGCCTCGACAACAGCCAGGGCTATGGCGCTATTAGAGGCTCCTCCGGCTGACGGCAAGTACAACGCGCTTAAAACATTCCTGCTGAACCTCTTTGAGCTGTCAGAGCTGGAGAAAGCAGACCGCCTGCTTTCCCTGAATGGCCTGGGCGATAGTAAGCCATCTGAGTTAATGGAGAGGATGCTGGCTGTGCTGGGTTCGGCGGATCCATCATTCCTTTTCGCCCACATTTTCCTGCGGCAGCTTCCAGCACCCGTGCGCACAGCACTGGCCAGTTCACCCCTCCTTTCCTCCAGAGACTACCGGGCGATGGCTGTGGAGGCAGACAGGATTTTCCTCGCCAACCGGCAGCAGTTTGTTCATGCGCTGTTACCTCCCCAACACCAGTCTGCCCCATTTCCACCCCCGGTGGACGACCCGGACACCGCAGCTGCTGTGACGGCCCGCCGACAGCGCGAGGACGGGTGGTGTTTCTACCACTCCAGGTTTGGGGCCAAGGCCAAGCAATGTCGCCAGCCTTGCAGTTTTGGAGCCCAGGGAAAAGCCAGGGCCGGCGCTCATTAGCAGCTATGGGCGTTGGCCGCGACTGCAAGCTGTTATTTATCACTGACGCCTTGTCTGGCCGGCGGCTGCTGGTCGATTCGGGGGCTCAGCGCAGCATCCTGCCAGCGAAGCCTGTGGACACCATGGCTGGCGGCCATGGCCCCCCGATGGATGCCGCTAACGGCACACCCATTCGTACTTATGGCACGAGGTATGTGGAAGTGTGTTTCGGCGGGCGGCGTTTTGGCTGGGATTTCGTCATGGCCGCTGTGTCTACGTCTCTCCTGGGGGCGGATTTCCTCTGCGCTTACAGGCTGTTGGTGGATGTAACGAACTGCCGCCTGATCGACGCCCTTTCTTTTGCTTCATACCCCTGCACGCTTGGAGGGGTGGGGGCGCTTTGTCTGTCAAACACGCTGGCCACTGGAGACCGGTATCAACGCCTACTGGCTGAGTTCCCTGACATCACCACGCCCACGTTCTCATCGGCGGTGGCTAAGCATGGCGTGGAGCACTACATTACCACAGTGGGCCCCCCGGTTTATGCACGGGCCCGGCGCCTCGACTCCGGCAAGCTCGCGATCGCCAGGGAGGAGTTCACCACCATGGAGCACCTCGGCATCGTGCGACGCTCCAACAGCCCGTGGGCTTCTCCTCTGCACATGGTGACCAAAGCTGATGGTGGTTGGCGTCCCTGTGGTGATTTCCGTCGCCTGAACAATGCCACCACCCCCGATCGGTACCCAGTGCCGCATATACAGGATTTCTCTGCCCACCTAGCCGGCGCCACCATCTTTTCGAAGGTGGACCTGGTTCGCGGTTACCACCAGGTGCCTGTCCACCCGCAGGATGTCCCCAAGACAGCAGTCATCACACCCTTTGGCCTTTTTGAATTTCTACGGATGCCTTTTGGCCTCAAGGGGGCAGCGCAGACGTTTCAGCGCCTCATGGACTCTGTGCTGCGGGACATGCCTTTCCTCTTTGTTTATTTGGACGACATTCTCGTGGCCAGCGCGTCCGCCGACGACCACCTGGCGCATCTCCGGCAGTTGTTTGGCCGGCTTAGTGAGCATGGTCTCATCATTAACCCGGCCAAGTGCGAGTTTGGCCAGTCGTCCATCACCTTCCTCGGCCACCACGTCACCCCGCAGGGGGCTGTTCCCCTCCCGGCCAAGGTGGACGCCGTAGCCAGTTTTCCACGCCCACGCACCGTGAAGTCCCTGCAGGAGTTTCTGGGCATGGTGAACTTCTACAACCGTTTCCTCCCCCATGCGGCCCAACTTATGCGACCCTTGTACGACGCCTTGCGGGGTGGAAAACCGGCGGACGTGTTGGATTGGTCCCCGGAGATGAATGGGGCCCTGGAGGCTGCCAAAACCGCGCTGGCCAACGCTGCTCTGCTGGCACACCCGTCTCCGACCGCCCCAGTTGCTCTTACCACGGACGCCTCTGATTATGCCGTGGGAGCTGTGTGTGAGCAGTGGGTAGGAGGAGCCTGGCAGCCGCTGGCCTTTTTCAGCAGGAAGCTCCGTGACAATGAGAGGAAATACAGCACCTTCGACAGGGAGCTCCTGGGTCTTTTCCTCGCTACCCGTCATTTCCGTTTCCTGTTGGAGGGCCGGCGGTTCACGGCTTTCGTTGACCACAAGCCGCTGACGTTCGCCATGGCCAAGTCTTCGGAGCCATGGTCTGGTCGACAGCAGCGCCAGCTCTCTGCCATCTCAGAGTACACCACTGACATTCAGCATGTGGCCGGCAAAGATAATTTAGTCGCCGACTGCCTCTCCCGGGCAGTCACTGGATCCGTCCACTTGGGTCTCGACTACGCAGCCATGGCTGAGGATCAGTCTGCGGACTCGGAGGTACAAGCCTACAGGACGGCCCCCACGGCGCTGCTCATGAAAGATGTGGCGTTTGACACAGCCAACGCTACACTCCTCTGCGATGTCTCCACTGGCCAACCGCGCCCCATGGTACCTGCTGGCTGGAGGCGAAAGGTTTTTGACGCCATCCACGGCCTTTCCCACCCCGGGGTGAAGGCCTCTACCAAGCTGGTGGGGGCCAAGTTCGTCTGGCCAGGCCTGCGGAGGGACGTTAGGGCCTGGGCTGCTGCCTGTGTGGCGTGCCAGCGCGCAAAGGTGACTCGTCATACTAAGGCACCTTTGGCACCCTTCAAAGTGCCAGAGAGACGTTTTGATCACGTGAATGTGGACCTGGTGGGCCCACTGCCCCCCTCCCGTGGTTATACTTACCTCCTCACTATGGTGGACAGGACAACTAGGTGGCCAGAAGTGGTTCCCCTGTCCTCCATTACATCAGCCGAAGTAGCCCGGGCATTCATTATGGCTTGGGTGGCCCGTTTCGGAACACCGTCCGACCTCTCTTCGGACCGGGGTCCACAGTTCACATCAGAGCTTTGGACGGCGGTCGCCGAGGTTCTGGGGGTGAAGCTTCACCGTACCACAGCCTACAACCCACAAAGCAACGGACTTTGCGAGCGGTTTCATCGGGACATGAAGGCTGCGCTCAGGGCTAGCCTTACGGACAACAACTGGGTTGACCGCCTCCCATGGGTTATGCTTGGCCTTCGCTCCGCCCCCAAGGAAGATCTTCAAGCCTCATCAGCCGAGCTGGTGTACGGCCAGCCCCTGCGCGTTCCGGGGGAGTTTCTTCCAGGTGCCACGGCCCCTTGGTCGGTTGCCGCCCATCGTGCTGTGTCCAGGAACATTGCCGACGCTTTTGTTCCCATTCCAACGTCTCACCATGGCCTCCCCCAGTCCTACGTGCCTAAGGATTTACCGTCAGCCAAGTACGTTTTTATCCGCCACGATGGCCATCGTACCCCGCTGCAGCCCCCCTACGATGGGCCCTTCCGTGTCCTGGCCGGAGGGTCTAAGAACTTTGTTGTGGATATGGGGGGCAGGCCTGAGCGGGTGGCTATAGACCGTCTCAAGCCTGCTCATGTGGACATTGGCGAACCGCTTCAGCTGGCCCAGCCCCCACGGAGAGGGCGACCTCCAGCAGCAGCCTCGGCCCCTGCCCTCTCCCCTGGCACGGTCTCTGCCCCGCCCCTTGCCCCTTGCCCTTTTCCTGTTAAGCGCAGCCGGTACGGTCGCCTGGTCCGCCCCCCTATACGTTGACTCTTAGGGACTGTTATGAGCTGGATTGTTCTATTTTGAGTACCCGTTCGGTATGGGCCTGTTATTATGGGTGAATTCTGGGGGGGCCTGTGTGGTGACCCACAAGTTAAATAGAGAGACATTCACCTAGAGACTGTACCTTTAAGGGAGCGGGGTTTTGAGTTAAGCACTTCCGGGTTAACGTTGTGTGACTGTTGTTTACATTACACTGTAAAGTAATGAATGTTTGAAGTGGATAGTAAAGTCGACTCGACGCATCTCTGTCTCCAGTCTCCTCACTTATAACACTCCACAGTACTTTAATACACTGTTAAAAAAAATCAGGTCTCCAATTGAAAATGTTCTAGTGGCTGATCACATCTAAATTTTTGAGTTGACCAAATTGAATTAATGTGATTTAAATTGCATCAATTCACAGAAATTCAATTTGGCCAACTGAAAAATTTAGATGTGATAGGTAACTAGAAAATTTTCATTTGGAGACCTGAATTATTTTTTTTTTCAATTATTTGTAGGTTATAACATCTACAATGTTATTTTTTATTTATTGTTCATTGGATGGTGCTGTCCCACTCCCTAATATGTGACCCTGGACCACAAAACCAGTCATAAGTCGCACGGGTATATTTGTGGCAATAGCCAACAATACATTGTATGGGTCAAAATTATAGATTTTTATTTTATGCCAAAAATCATTAGGATAAAGATCATGTTCCATTAACATATTTTGTAAATTTCCTACCGTAAATATATCAAAAAATTATTATTAGTAGTAATAATACGCATTGCTAAGGACTGCTTCTGGACAACTTTAAAGGGGATTTTCTCAATATTTCGATTTTTTTTGCACCCTCAGCTTTCAGATTTTCAAATAGTTGTATCTGGGCCAAACACCATACATCAATGGAAAGCTTATTTATTCAGATTTCAGATGATGTATAAATCTCAATAAAAAAAAAAATTGGTTTTGTGGTCCAGGGTCACAAAAGGTCGGTTCTCATAATTCTCACAAAGGTCTGTCCTTGTGTCCTTTCGAGTTGGTTCTTTCAAGGTAGCCTGTCAAGACCGGACTCCACAAGAGTCCATGCGTTCTTAGAATTGAGAAACAGCCAGTGTAAAAGAGAAATTATCTAAACAAAGTTTAAACTGGGTCAGATGTTCATGGATTTGTTTTTCTTGATGGCGTGCAGGTGTTTCCAAGCCAGCCACGCTTGAACACGTAATTGGTGATCGCTGTTGCTCAGGGTGATGCTGGCAGGTGCACACTGCAAAGTGACTCACATCCCTTCATCTCTCCTCACTTCTCTCTCTGCTCACTTCTAAAACGATCACTTTCAAATTGTTCTAGAATGACCTTTACTTTATCAGACTGATGTTAAATGACTCGAATCGAACCCCGAGTTTTATTGGATTAGTCAGTGGGATAGAGGGTTGGCTGTGTATTGAATTTTGAAACGGCTTACCTTAATTTAATACAGATTGATTTTTCTTATTCTTTAAAATTATTATGCAACAGGGACAAAACTATTCCACATCATTGTGCAGGATGTAAAATAAAAAGAAATTGCCATTAAATGTGTTGATAAATGCACTTACACCCTTATTGACTTTACATGATGTGGGCCCTATTATTAACCGGAGAAATAGCCAGTTAATAGCAGCAAATGGAAGAAATAATAAGCATAATAGCCTTTATTGAAAAAACAAAGTGTAGCTCCTTCATTGCTGACTGAGTGCCACCTCCTCTAGAATTCCTTTAACTAATAAATGAGAACTTTTCAAGCAGGCAGAGATGGTTTCACCTCTGTCCAGGTGTAAAATATGGTTTATTTTCTAGGGAAAAATAGTTTAGATTAAATTCAGGATGTCTATTTATAGAAAGTCAATTATAGAAAACATTCCATTCTCCTATTGAGATCATCATTATGCATGTCGCTCTGGTATTACCAATTGATGATGGAATGGATCGTAATGACAGGTGAATGGGTCACATTGTTTAACACCATCTCAGCCCTTTTTCATTTCCTGTGAGTAAAATACCCATGGTGTGAAGTGCCAGCGGAGATTGTTTTTCATAGATATGGGCGGAGATAAGGAGTAGATGGTCATATCTGTTTTATTGGCTGCCTGAGGCTCATCATGTCTTGCATTCTAAACAGGGCTTAACTTTGAGTATTTCTTCAACAGACAGACTCTTGTGAGTGGTTCAGCTCAGGAGATGTTTATCCTGTGACCTCTCCCGTGTATTTAAGCTAATTAATGAGGTGTCAAAGCCATTAAAATGAGAATGAATCCTTATGGGCCTTTTGGGACAGGAGTTGACATGATGTATTGCAATGGTTACTTCATTCATTTATTTATTTATTTTTGCTTCATGTTGTCACACAGTAACAAATAGCACATATTCCTTAGCGGGAGGAGTGTGCATTAGTGTTTTTATGCCAGATCATTGAGCATTCCAGCCTTAAAATCGTATCTGATTGCTGAAGAAGTGTGAGTCATTCTCTGCAGGGGAAGATTGATCACCCAGATTGGTATTGATTTATGTGATACAAACAAAATAGCTTAATATATAAGCATGTAAACAAACAACAACTTAGGTGGCCACACGTTGTGTTGCCCAGAATGTGGCTCATTGATGGTTGAACTGGCAGAAGAGTCATCTTTTGTAGATGAAACCTGTATGAATTTCTTCTGTGGAACACAACAGAATATAATTTTTTTTTTGTCCTTACAATGAAAGTCAATGGGGTTCAATGTTCTTTTGGGCCCTAGTGAATTTCAGTGTATGGAAAAAAACATTTTTCAACTATATTGCCAAAAGTTTTGGGACGTCTGCCTTTACATGCGCATGAACTTTAATGACATCCCATTCTTAATCCGTAGGGTTTAATATGGAGTTGGCCCACCCTTTGCAGTTATAACAGCTCCAACTCTTCTGGGAAGGTTTTCCACAAGGTTTAGGGGTGTGTTTATGGGATTTTTTTACTTTTTCTTGTAGCGCATTTCTGAGGTCAGGAACTGATGTCGGGCGAGAAAGCCTGGCTCACAGTTCTATCGGTCAGGACTCTGTGCAGGCCAGTCAAGTTCCTCCACACCAAACTTGCTCATCCATGTCTTAATGGACCTTGCTTTGTGCACAGTCATGTTGGAGCAGGAAGGGTCCGTCCCCAAACTGTTCCCACAAAGTTGGGAGCATGAAATTGTCCAAAATGTCTTGGTATGCTGAAGCATTAAGAGTTCCTTTCACTGGAACTAAGGGGCCAAGCCCAACCCCTGAAAAACAACCCCACATCACAATCCCCCCCTGCACCAAACTTTACACTTGGCACAATGCAACCGCCAAACCCAGACTCGTCCATCGGATTGCCAGACAGAGAAGCGCAAATCATTACTTCAGAGATCAAGGCTGCGTCCGAAAAAAGCGTAATATGTGAGTAGGTACTACATTTGAATTTGAACGAACTTCGCTACCGTTAAAAAATTACGTTCAATGTAGTATGAATGTAATCTGGACGTACTACACCCGCCATTTTGTCATGATCATGTGACCTACCAGCGTCAGTTGCGTCCCATCACCTCCATTCAAAAATCGTCTCCCGTGGCCTCATGGGATATAGTGTCCAGCGTATGCACACTTCAGAATCTCACCGGAAGTAGTAGGTCATCCGGGTACTTTTCGCCTACTGTTTTTTGAATACTATGAATTTGGACATACTACTCTGTTGGCATACTGTTTTTCGCATACTATATAGTAGAGAAGTATTCGATTTCGGACGCAGCTCAAGCCTCCACTGCTCTACAGTCCAGTGGCGGCGTGCTTTAAGGTTTGGATGCAGCATGGAAACCCATTCCATGAAGCTCTCTACGCACTGTTCTTGAGCTAATCTGAACGCCACACAAAGTTTGGAGGTCTGTAGCTATTGACTCTGCAGAAAGTTGGTGACTTCTGCATAGTGAGGAAAGTTCACAAATGGACTTATTGCACAGGTGGCAACCTATCACGTTACCATGCTTGAATTCACTGAGCTCCTGAGAGCAATGGAAGTGAATTCAATGATTTGGAGGGATGTCCCAATACTTTTGGCAATATAGTGTATTTTCTTTTGTAATCCACAGAATAAATTGCCATGAGTAAATGATGACAGCATTTACATTTTTCAGTGAACTACTCCTAAGGAAATGCAAAATCTAACAAGCAATTTCTTTAGGGATCAATTACAATGCCATATAGACTTTAAAGAAATCAAGGGATATATGCTATGCTCTGCATATAAAGCTGGGATATTTTAACAATTTTATCAAAAAGAACACAGCCTTTAAATGATAATCTTCCTCTCTGTTGGACCACTCCAATTTAATTCATGCTTCCTTTTAAAACACAGTGGCAAATAATTGCATGGAAGATTTGACCAGAAATGAGATTTAAGCATTAAGGATTTCGATCTGTTCTTCATAAAAAGCCATCATATGGCTTCAGAAGACTTTGCATGAAGTATGGACGCTTATCTGCATAAGATACTGCTTCCTTTGTGTTTCACAGAAGAAAGAAAATAATAAGAGACAGGAATGACATGGAGGTGACTAAGTGGTGATAAGAAATTTTAACTTATGCTTTAAATCAAATTAAAAGTCACTTTCATACTTCCTCTCATTTGTCACTGTCTATTGAAGAGATTTGAGTACATGAATAATTCATAATCTGTATTTAGAATTGTTTATTCTAGAATTAGAATTATACTCTAAGGCAGAAGTAAAGAATGTTAAGCACACATCTGGGCATCTGTTATGCATCTGATAATGAGATGGTTATACTATATTTATGTATTGCAAAGGAGCGTGCCGCTACTGTAGAGTGTGTGTGGGGCTTTGGTTCTGTCACATCTCGCATCTGTCCTGCAATGAGAGACCTGATAGCAATACTTTTAGTCTGGAGAGTAAATCCAACCCCGTCCCTGTGACTCGATTCAGCCTTATATTGACTGATGAGCTCTTAGCCACTGCATCTAATTTATCCCAATTACATAGAACATTACATTGGTGCCGTCACCCGAATGGGAGTCAGGTTTAGGGGGGTAATGGAACAGCTGTGCAATTAAACCTTGCTCCCCTGGCCTCAAGAGGCGCACTAGCGACTGAGGCTAGAGGCTGCGCTCTTTGGCCTTGTTTACACCTGTGCATAAACTGCTTAGACTAGTCTTTAAAGTCCCTGTAAAGGCAATTCTGAGTTTTGTTTCTAAACACATTATAAATGTTAGCAATGTATTGCTGAAACACGTTACAAAGACTCAGACCTGTGTGGTACTGAATTGTGAAGTAAGACCGTTAAACAGTTTTTCACCGTTGCTGTGTTCAGGATTTTTTCAGGCGGGGCTAAAACAGTGGCTTGATGACGCACTGGAGTCACTGTGCATATGGTCCCTCAACACTATCATAACTGTTCACTGTAAAAAATGTCAGGCCTCTCCAATTAAAACATTTCTAGTGACTGGTCACATCTACATTTTTCAGTTGGCCAAATCTAATTTCTGTGAATTGATACAATTTAATTAACAGAAATTCAATTTGGCCAACTACAAAATTTTGAAGTGACCAATCACTAGAAAATGTTTAATTGGAGACCTGAAATTGTTGATGACGCACTGGAGCCACTGAGCCTGGCTCCTCCCCTAACCCTCCCCTAACACAATCATAACTAAAGCCCATTCGCAATGCGAATTTCGCATCAGTTCGCCCGATCGTTCGTGAGTTATTTTCAGTACCGTTAGTTACTACAGCCTACAACTTACAAAACAGTTAACAAAACAAAAACGATGATATCAAGAAGAGGTGGATTCCTTTTGTGAACAGCTACCTTGATGGAGAGCTGGGTATCACCACCAACACCTGCCTCTGCAGTGACTTTACACCGGATAGTTTTACAAACTTTCATCGGAGACAACTGGAATTCACTGATAATCCGCTGCAGAATGGGGCCGAACCGATTATCTACCGCCTGGGCCTTCATCTTCCCGCCCCGCCGACATCTGGTGCCGTCGTGAACTATATGCAAGTGTTGTCATGTGTGCTTATGTAGCGACTATGAGTCAGATAAAATAATAACTCAACGGGGAACTGAATTAAAATGAAAGACTCGAATGACACTATGTAGTATAAATAATTCAGAATTAATGTTTACACCTTAACTTATTCGTCCGCCGATATGTAAGGACTTAAAGGGGGCTCTGTTAAAGGGAAACATGTATATTTAGCTCAAATGAATGAATTTAATGAATTCATAGGGAATTTTGAGAGTCTATTTTACAGCCGAGCAAATGACTCGTCCAGCGTTCATTTGAACGGGCCGTAAATATCAACTCTGCAGCGGATATTAATATCCGAACAATAGTGAAACACTATTTAACAGCCAGGTAACTTAGATCGGCAGTTCAAGACATTAAATTGATAAGCACATAACACAAGAACAGTTATCTTTGAATACAAACGGAACTTTATTGATTAATCTAACACATCAAACTAATATCTAACATAAACACACACACTCGCACATTCACACGTTGCAGAAAGGAAGAAGGTGAGGAAAGAATAAGTTCTAAGAGAGAGAAATTATGAAATCCTAAGCAATCTATGCATTTATGAAACATGACCTGAAGAAACCATTGATCAGTAATTTAACCTTTTATCGTTTCTTAGGCAGGGTTATTACATTTGATCTAATGCACCAGTTCAGCTTGGAATCAAAAAGGCGTTACTTGCGTTTGGGTTTCGCGTGTCATCTGACAAAGGGGGATTCCCTTCTCCTGGCTGTACAGGGATTTTCCCGGATCTTTGATTCGCTGAAGGTCTGGTCGACGTCTGGGGAGGCCGAACACGTGGGGTGTTGGCGGCTGGATGAAAGTCTTGTGGGCGTTGTTTGAAGTTGGAGCGCGCTGTTAGAAACTCGTTGTTGAGAGACTTTTACGGCGAAACTTTAACAGACCCGAGACTTAGCGGAAATAAAATAAACTTTAAGTAAAAGAAAGGAAAGTGAGAGAAAAGCAGATGGCCTGAATGAAATCGTTGTTAACCCATTTTCTCTGATGTTGGTCTGTCACGATCGTCAGATCGTCTCCTGGGAACTCCGTTCCGAACTCTCTCTGGTCATACTGCTAGGACTGAGCTCATCTCTGAACTGCGAACAGGCCGCGAACCAGCTCGAACCGAACTGGAACCGAACTTGAGCTGAACTCTGCACTGCTTCTGGTCTGAACTGTACAGAACTGTAGAGAACAGAACTGTGAACAGAACTGAGAACTGAACTTGAGAACAGAACTGAGAACTGAACTTGAGAACAGAACTGCGAACTGAACTTGAGAACAGAACTGAGAACTGAACTTGAGAACAGAACTGAACTTTTCGTTCGTGTTCTGAGACTAAACTCAAACATTTGCCCATCCCCTGGATGGGTTCTGGCCAATTAGGCTTCAGGGGTGACTGTGTCTCCACCCCTCCCACAAAATTAGGTTATCTCTAGAATTTAGTTTCCTGCTCTTAAGCAGAGAGTAAATTTAGACCTAATTTCTTACTATAAGGACATGATCAATTCTATAAAGATTTCATTCAGCTCATCTGTTGGATTATACCCATACGAACGCACCGGTACCAAACACGATGCTTTTTCATCCACTCATTCAATAGTTACATAATTGCATGAATTGTGAGTAATATACATGCATGATAGTCATGTGTATCAGTTGTAAACACACTAACAAGTTATGTCGAAGGCTATTTGAATGAAATTCCAATAATCAGCGATTTGGTGCACTCATATGTAACAGTTTCTGTGAGCTTGCTTGGAGTTTTAGCTGTCACGTGGAGTTCATTTACTGGTCATGCAAAGACAGAGATCTGGTTTGTTTCTTTGTCTTGTGAACACAAAAGTCCTCTGTCCTTCCTCGATAACTTGAGTTTCGAGTCCATAGGAAGTCAGTTAATTATTAACTATAACTGGTAGCTCCGGGCAGAATCGAGCCCCCATCTCCCTCGTGATGATGATGAATTCCTGGAGCTGAATTGTGCTTTGTTGAAAAGGATGTTAATTTGATCGAATCATTGGAAGATTAACTCATCTATATGTCTGCGTCCATAATTGCTACACTTACGGCAGCTTTCCCGCGAGTGGGCGTGGTTTCAGCGCAGAAAGTGGACACGCCCAGGGCCGGATTTACCACCGGGCCGATTGGGCCGGTGCCCGGGGGCCTCCGACCTCTAGGGGGCCTCCAAGACCCCACTAACTGTGTGGCTTCATCCCTTTTTTTTTTATTTAAAATTAAAATAAAATGAATGAATGAGTGTGTGTGTGCGTGTTTGTGTGTATGTGTGTTAACAATAATTTATTTGCACACAAAAAAAGAATTAATTTAATAAATTTAGTTACCTAGCTTTCCTAGTAGCCTTCAGTAAATTAACATGTCTATGAAAATGATTCATAAAACATATAAATATCAGTAAAACATATGTTTTACTGTCTTCACTGACGAAAATGGAAAAACTTTATCATTCATATCTACCCACTGACATGGTTTTCAAGGTATTGCTATATCAAATTTTTTGCCGTTCAGAACAATTTAAAATGCACATTAGGTAGATCATAGAAATAAAAATTTTCTCGGGGGAGCAAGCCTTTTCTTTCTACGGTTATATTAAAATGTTCTTATATATAAAATTATATATATATATATATATATATATATATATATATATATATATATATATATATACATTTTTTTTTAAAACTTTTTTTATTTAATGAAATCAAACAAATGTAGCCTATATTTTAATGTAATTTTGAGTAATTTTTGTAATTTGATTTTCTCAAACGTATTAAACAGCACAAATCTTTTACACAGGGCAAACTGCTTAAAACTTGTTAACTGTGTCACCAGTTATTTTGAAGCCCTTAATATAAGCTTGTGTCATGTTTAGGACAAATTGTTTTTTAAGCTGTGTGAGTTTGGGCCACGAGTTCTTGGGGGCCTCCGATTTTGTGCCCAGGGGCCTCTGCTTTCTAAATCCGTGCCTGGACACGCCCCCAGCTTTTGAGAGCAGGGAATGCTGCTTATTTTTTCAAGTTTTTGATGAGATATCAAAGATTTACTTGGTGGATTTTTTTTATGATTCAAATTTGGCTGGGGGGTTAATAACACATTTGTCTGTGCACAATTTTGACTTTACAGGGACTTTAATAGTTAGTCATCTATTTTTTTTCTTCAAGGCTGCTAAATGAGTGTTTGTGTTTTAAATGCTTGTGTTTTAGTGTTTCTATATTTTGTTAGGCTATATTTTTTGAGTATGTATTTATATTATGGTTGAATGTATTCTAACTGTAACATTTTTATTTTAATGCTGCAAATCAGTAGCCTGACTCCGCCCTCCTACGTACTTCCGTCAAATGTTAAGTGGTCCAATCAGCGAGGGAGTGGCTGAGAATGATGTTGTGCGCTAGTTTGAGATGACATAAGTAATGGATTTAATTCATTATATTTTGAATATATTTAATATTATTATTATTATTGCTGCATATGGCTG
Source organism: Gobio gobio (assembly GCF_949357685.1). Lineage (NCBI taxonomy): Eukaryota > Metazoa > Chordata > Actinopteri > Cypriniformes > Gobionidae > Gobio > Gobio gobio. The sequence continues at coordinate 9,766,606 of NC_137110.1, read as the reverse complement.
GTGTTTAAGAAAATGGTGGTGTTCTTTGCTTTTTAGTCTCTATTTAGTCATTTGGAAGAAAATATAATAAAAAATGTCTTTAACCAGGGGTGACTCGAGCCCTGTTGTGTATTATTGGCATGGTACCATGAAAAAAAAAGAGAGAGATAATACTGTTGTACTTTTTTGTGTTGTACTGTTGTATCTATTGTTGTTTTTAAATCAAAACGTGTTCAGATCTTTCCTTTCGTAAAAACCTAAAACATTTAGAATTCAGACTTCATATGTCTGACAACAACAAGGAAGCAAACTCTGCCCATCAACAGCCCATCATTGTCTTCCCATGAGAAAACATGCTGCCTTTCTCATTACACATGCAAATCAATTTCCCAGGAGGTTTAAACTTTATCAAATGTACAACGGATGGTCTGTTCTTTTCTAAAAATGTAGTCATGCAAATATGAAGGACAATACATGCAATGTGTACAAAGTACGCTTGTTGTGACTTCAGCTCTCAGTTGTTCTTACTTATTCTAACAAACCAGATATGCTTCTAAAATCCCATCTTGATTGAAATGGAATTGGACCTCATGTGAGTGTTGTGTAATTTGTGGCTCAAGTTTTCCACCGTTTTCAATTTTGTATGCTAAGCTTTGAAAAGCAGGCAAAGACGTTGAAATCTCATGAAAATGATTTATAAAATGAAGCGTGAAAGCTGTAGGCAGATCTACGGGTCTTCACCAGTGGTGCAAGAAGGATCAAAATCTGGTCTGAGGAGAGCTTAGCTGGAAGGGAGAGCCCCACAGTTTATTTAAAACAAATCTTTGTGTGCACAAAGTGTGTCTAAATAGAATCATGCCATCTCAATTGGCATGGGGGTGGGGATGTTGGGAATAAGTTTGGTGGTTTGTGCGAGAATGTGAGAGGGCATAATAATAAAAATGTTTATAATGTTTAATAGTAATGTTTAGCACCATATCTTAACAGGTTCTGTATATGGTAGCGGTGCTATATATAGCACCTCAGTCATTTAAAGAACCGGTGAAGAACCACTGAAGCACCAAGATTTGGTGCTAGACAGCACTTAAAGTGGTTCCCATGATTACGAGCCAAGAACCACTTTTAGTGCCATATAGCACCAATTTATTTTAGAGTATATGTAAGCTTGTTTCCGCCACATAATAAAACTATATATATATATATATATATAAAATAAAATCATTATTATTATTATTATTATATTTTTAATTAATCACACTAAACTAACCTGCAATATTGACAACTCTGGCCATTGTAAGTCAATTTTGAGACTTAGATCATTATTCTCATAGTACAAATTTCATTGCACATATATCAGTTGCATTACATTAATCCACATTTTAAACCACCTTGCATCACGCATATCTCCCAGTCATATTTACAAAGACAAATTATTGCAATAAACTGAGGTAAGAATTAGACATTTCTGTCTTTATCAGTGTGATGGATCCCTTGTTTTCTTCTTGTAAGCTTGTGAACATTTGAACTAGATTTGATAAATGATCGGTTGTTTTAATATTTCATGAATGAAAACTGCAGACTTTTACGTACTTTGTTATATCTTGTGATAAAGTGTGTAGCTGGGAGTATGAGGGAGTTCAGCAGGTTGATGATGACCTCACACTCATGTTTGAGAATGCCAAACATGTTCAGACACTTGCAGATGATAATGCAGGTCAGGATTAGCTGAGTCATTGTGACACTAAATGCTTGTATGATAGCACTTTAATTCTTTACAGTATTTTAATGTGTTGCAGAATGCATCCTATACAATAGAAAGTTTATAGGTGTGGTTAAACTATCTGAGCCTACATAATTTCCATGACATCAATCGACATGACCCAATTTGAAGATTCCTCGAGGTTTTTGTGGTCAGAGTGGTATCCATTTGACGTCCATGAAAAAGACATGTCGACAGTAGAACAATAGGTTGGAAATGTTCCGATTGAGAAGTGCTTTAGAACGATATATAAGTCAGACTTTGACAATGTGATTGAAGGTTATGCATGACGCAGAGTATTTGCAGAAGAGGAAAGATAGGCTTTTGACATTTCAAGATGATTGTTGAACGCTCACGTCTCTTAAAATCTATGATGTTGCCAGAGAAGGAAAAGTAAAGCATAAGTATTACCTTCATGAGTCAGAAGCAGCGTTCTCTTCTGAATCACAGGACAACCGAAGACAACTAGTAAAGAGCACAAATATAATATAGAAATTCATTTAAGAAACACGACTGAGGTCAAAATGTGATGTATTCACAGCGATTATGCAAAAACCACATATTATTTATCAGAACATTGAATGTCATAACATTTTATTTTGATATGGTGTAGATGAAGAACTTTATATCACACAATTCTGACATTACATCACACAATTCTGACTTTATATCTCACAATTCTGACTTTATATCTCACAATTCTGACTTTATATCTCGCAATTCTGACTTTATATCTCGCAATTCTGACTTTGTATCATGTAATTCTGACTTTTCTTGCAATTGCGAGTTTATATCTCGCAATTCTGACTTTTTATCTTGCAATTCTGACTTTGTCTCACAATTCTGACTTTATATCTTGCAATTTTGACTTTATTTCTAACAAGAGTGAGATTTAAACTCGCAATTATGAGTTATAAAGTGCAATTCTGAGGGGACTTTTCTCAGAATTACGAGTTTAGAGTGGTGGTCAGAATTATTGGCACCCCTGGTAAATATGCTCAAATATGGCTGTAAAAATAAATCTCCATTGTTTATCCATTTGATCTATCATTCAAAAAATTCACTAAAATCCAACCTTTCATTGAGGTAAAAGAATTGAAAGTGGGGGGTAAATCACATTAAGAAATAAATGTTGTTCTTCAAAACACGTTGGCCACAATTATTGGCACCGCTAGGATTTTTTATTGGTACAATATCTCTGAAGTATATTCCCATTAATATTTAAAAAATGTTTAGCACACCATGGTTTGAAAACCATGAAATTGTCTAGCTATGAAGTCTTGTTTCACAGGAGTATAAATATGAGGAAACACAAAGGCCAAATTCCCTTAATCATTAAAACCAAAGAATATAGTTCTGATGTGCAGCAAAAGATTGTTGAGCTTCATAAAATAGAAAGTGGCTGTAAGAAAAAAGCTAAAGCCCATTCCCATTTCCACCATCAGGGAAATAATTAAGAAGTTCCAATCAACTAAAGATGTTATGAATCTGCCTGGAAGAGGACGTGTGTCTATATCGTCCTAATGCACGGCGAGGAGGAAAGTTTGAGTGGCCAAAGACTCTCCAAGGATCACAGATGGAGAATCGCAGAGATAAGTTAAGTATTGGGGTCAGAAAGCCAAAAAAAAATAAAAAATAAATCAAACAACCCCTACATCACCACATGTTGTTTGGGAGGGATTCAAGAAAAATCATTCTTGCTCATCCAGAAACAAACTCCAGCATATTCAGTTGTCAGACACGACTGGAAATTCAAAAGAGACTTGGTTCTGTGTTCAGATTAAACTATAAAAACAGCTTTTTGGCAGAAAACCCACCAGATGTGTTTGCTGCAAACAGGGATAAAACTACCCCATGCCCACAGTTAAAAATACAGCTGGATCTTTAATGTTGTGGGCCTATGTTTTTGCTGGAGGTCCTGGACATCTTGTTCAGATACATGGCATTATGGATTCTAGCAAATACCAAAAAAAAAAAAAAAAAAAAAAAAACCTGATGGCCTCTGCTAGAAATCTTATAATGGTCCGTGGTTGGATCTTCCATCAGGACAACGATCCAAAACAAACATCAAAATCAACACACAAATGTGTCACTGAGCACAAAATGAAGCTTCTGCCATGACCATCCCAGTTCCCTGACATGAACCCTATTGACAATTAGTGAGGTGCTGTTATCTTAGGAATAGGAGGTTGCAAAAAGTATTTGATAAAAGGGCCAATAGTTATGGCCAACGTGTTTTGGAGAAAAGCTATATTTCATAATGTGATTTATCCCCCACTTTCAATTATTTACTTCAATGAAAGGCTAGATTTTTGTGTATTTTTAAAATAAAAGATCAAAAGGATAAACAATGCAGATTTATTTTTACAGCCATATTTGAGCACATTTATCAGGGGTGCCAATAATTCTGACCAACATAGTGTTCACTATTATAAAGTCAGAATTGCAAGATATAAACTTGTAATTCCAAGAAATTTGTAACTTGCAATTGCGACTTTGTCACGTAATTCTGAGATAAAAAGTCAGAATTGTGGGATGTAAACTCGCAATTGTGCGATGAAAATGTCAGAATCATGAGTTAAAAGGGTTCAAATACCTTGTTTTTTATTCTGTGGTGGAAACAAGCTTCCATAAAAAAACATATTTTGGCTGCGTAAAAAACTACCACTATTCACACTTTTCTGAGGTTGTCACAATGAAAACCTGCCATTTAAATGAGCTAAAAAAAAAGCAAGCTGTATTTTACCTTTTGAAAGGAGAGCTTTTGTGGCTTCACGTGGGGTTTTATTCACGTGACATGCACAGGATGCTAAATTACAGGTGAAAATGAAAGATGAGTGCTACATTAACATTTGGAAGCTACTTCCATTTGGGTCGAGTAGGGTTCTTATTGTATGTGAATGACTGAGCAAGTAAGTTCCCTGCTGTTTCCCCATCCATTGCGATATTTCAATTAATATATAAGATCATTTCAATGCAAAATGAGTGAAATGACAGACCCATGTCCGTTACTAGCACTTTTCCACTCAACGTATTAGAAACCTGCAAATGGAAGATGAGGGTTTCATTTAAAATCTAGGGCACTGCTTGTACTTGTTAATTGGTCACTGAATACTTAAATAAATATATTGTAAACAAATAACCAATTAGGGTAATACACTTTTTTTTATTGTGAACTATATGCCTATATAGTTAAACCCGAACTGTCTGACTTAGGAGGCTGAGAATATGGTTGATAAATTATGTAAGACAGCAAATGCATAATTCAGCATTTCAACAATGCACGATTTGCATAATGTCTGCATAGTTTGCCAAGTTATCTAGTGAAGAAAAAGTGCGATAGGCATTTCATTGCCCAGGCAAGTTTGACAATTTTCTAAAGATATTTTTGGTTTTTATACTATGTGTTTGAAGAATTGCCTGACTAAGACTGTTTTGACAGAAGAGACAAACACATTGAAAGTGAAAGATGGCTGATTGATATTCAGACGTTTGCTTAAACGCTTTTGAATAATGACCGTGAAGATACATCGTTCAGCTATTCTTGGTGGCCATGAATTATTAAGTAAGGGAATTTACCTCTTTGGTACAAAGCTATTAAACATGCCTTTGACCTGCATTTTTGAATCTGTGTCTGATACACACTTGCATGCATTTATTTTGTGGACATTTTACAGTAACCAATTTGATCTAAGAGGTTATCCAATTTATCATACTTTATTGTACATAATATATTCATTAGCAAGACCTTCAAGCATTAAATGAATGATTAATTTGTAATGCTTAAGTAATTGTGTGTTTTTGAGCCTATTGGGAATATGTTAAGGGTAAGACATCTGCGGTTTTAACACTCTTATAATGTGTCTGACCTCTTGAGGAGTTTAGTTTAATTTACAACAGTAACTTGCAAATAAATAACCTACACTATATTGCCAAAAGTTTTGGGATGCCTGCCTTTACATGCACATGAACTTTAATGACATCCCATTCTTAATCCGTAGGGTTTAATATGGATTTGGCCCACCCTTTGCAGCTATAACAGCTTCAACTCTTCTGGGAAGGCTTTCCACAAGCTTTAGGAGTGCATATAAGTGTATTTGTGAGGTCAGGCACTGATGTTGGACGAGAAGGCCTGGTTTTGCAGTCTCCACTCTAGTTCATCCCAAAGGTGTTCTATCTGGTTGAGGTGCAGGCGAGTAAAGTTCTTCAAGTCCTCAACACCAAAATCGCTCATCCATGTCTTTATGGACCTTGCTTTGTGCACTGGTGCGCAGTCGTGTTGGAACAGCTGCATGCTTTACACCACTGCATCCGACGCTTTGCATTGCACTTGCTGATGTGAGGCTTGGATGCAGCTGCTCGGCCATGGAAATCCATTCCATGAAGCTCTCAATGCACTGTTCTTGAGCTAATCTGAAGGCCACACAAAGTTTGGAGGTCTGTAGCTATTGCAGAAAGTTGGCGACTTCTGCCTCAGCATGCGCTGACCCCCCTCTGTGATTTTATGTGGCCTACCATTTCGTGGCTGAGTTGCTGTTGTTCCCAACTGCTTCCACTTTGTTATAATACCATTAACAGTTGACTGTGGAATATTTAGTAGTGAGGAAATTAGGGCTGTAATCAACCAAAGAAAATCTTGGTCGACTGAGGTCCTGAAATATTCGACTAAAAATTACGTTAGGAAAAAAAAACGTTAAATGAATTAGCTGCGCACTGTGCGCAGTACTTGGTGGCCTTGTTGTCTGCCTAAATGAATTATAAATAAACATAAAAAACTAGTAGACTATTTGCAGTATATTAAATCGTTTTTGACATTTTTATTTTGGACGGAAATGAGTCTGACACACGAGTCTGTCGGCTCTGACAGCGTTGCATCATGTGCACCTGCGTAAGATCATAGCCTATGATTTCCGAAAATATAGTAACTGTTACTATGTTGTCAACTAGTGATATCATCACAAGAACTTTTGAGGAATATGCAACATAATTTAGACAATTGTTTTTTTCATATGTATTATAATAACTGACAGACACTATCATTTCAACCGCTCTTTGCAGCTCGAACATAGGATCAGCTCAGACACAAATAGACTATTAACTTAAAGCTTTTACTCTTAAACACAAAAGGCACGCCCACTTTAATAAAAAAAGAAATATTTATTAAACAAGCAAGTTCAAGAGCAGAAACTAAATAAAGTGCATAACTGAAAAATAAAGCATAGGCTCAAAACTAATACAAACAGTGGGCACAGCGCATCGCACATTAGGCTCCACATAAAAAATAAAATAATAAAGTGCCCAAATCCAATAAATAATACTAGAAATAAATTTGCAGTTTGCACAATAATAAAAGGGACGGGGCAACACAAAACAGACGGGGCAAACCTAACGCAGACAAGTTAGCTTACCGTTTTTAGGTGATATGATATGTTTGTCGTCGAGCTGTGATATGCAAACTGTTGCTTGCAAAATTTGCATTCGACTTTTTTCCCATTTTCTATTTAAAAAAAATGCTGCCACACTGCCGATGTCTTTGTTGACATGGTAGAATAGGACTGACTTGGAAAACGCTCTCACAATTAAATAAATAATAGGCCTATACAGCAAAGTAGCCTACTTCAATCTGTTTCTCTTCTCCAGTGGGTTGGGCTAATCCAAAAGAAGTGAAAACAAGGGTGGTGTTCTGAAGACAGACTGTTACCTGTGAAACAGGGGTGCTCTGAAAACACACCCATTAGCAATTAGTGCTTTCCACCTGATGAAATGAACGCGGCCAAACTGATGAAATGAACGCGGCCAAACTGATGAAATGAACGCGGCCAAACTGATGAAATGAACGCGGCCAAACTGATGAAATGAACACGGCAAAACTGGTGAAATGAACGTGGCAAAACTAGTGAAATGAACGCGACCAAACTGGTGAAATGAACGTGGCAAAACTGATGAAATGAACGCGACCAAACTGATGAAATGAACACGGCAAAACTGATGAAATGAACACGGCAAAACTGATGAAATGAACGCGACCAAACTGATGAAATGAACACGGCAAAACTGATGAAATGAACGCGACCAAACTGATGAAATGAACACGGCAAAACTGATGAAATGAACACGGCAAAACTGATGAAATGAACGCGACCAAACTGATGAAATGAACGCGGCAAAACTAGTTAAATGAACGCGACCAAACTGGTGAAATGAACGCGGCAAAACTGATGAAAAGAACACGGCAAAACTAATGAAATGAACCCTGCAAAAAATCGACCAATCTGAATTTTGGTCGAGCCAGAACGTATAGACTAATAATCGACTAATCGACTGGGAGATTACAGCCCTAGAGGAAATTTCACGAATGGACTTATTGAACAGGTTGCAACCTATCACGTTACCATGCTTGAATTCACTGAGCTCCTGAGAGTGACCCATTCTTTCACAAATGTGTGTAGAAGTGTCTGCGTGCCTTGGTGCTTGATTTTATACACCGTTGGCCATAGAAGTGATTGGAACCCCTGAATTCAATTTGGAAGGGTGTCCCAATACTTTTGGCAATATAGTGTTATCTCTAAGTGTATGTAGTTTGTCTGCTGAGATGAAGTCAAATTGTGTGACATGTCTGCTAAAATGTTGTTTTTCATTTTATCTTCCTTGGTAATTATATTAGCAAGCCTAAGATGCGTCTTTTCACAAATATGAAGTCTCTCTGATCTTGAGTTTCCTTTAGGCAATGTCAGTAATAATATCATGAATCATCACAGCTGGATTTGAAACAAAGCATCATGTACTGTATCACTGCCTCGAACGAGAGAAATGCATCACGACTTTGAGGCTTTGGGTGACAACCTATAAGATGGCATCATTTGCATACTAATAGATCCTTTTCACAGACTGGGATGACGTGTTTTAACGGTCATCAATGTCATAAATCCTGCAACGTTTTTTGTATTTTCATAAAAAAAAAAATATATATATATTACTTTTGCATCAAATTACAAAAAACAAGTTACCGCTGCTGTGAGGGTGTTTCTAATACAATGTCTATGGGAGTGATGGTAAAAATGATCAATCTCACTCTATTTTTTCCCTCTTTTTAAAAGTTGTGAAATCACTATTGTGCCGTTTTTCTTTTGCTATTTGAGCAAATGGGCACACAAAAAAATATTGCATATATTCTCTCATTCACATATTGAACCCAACTATGACAACTTCCGCTCTGAGAAACCCGGAAATGTGAAAAGAAGTAACAGTTTCTACATGCATATATACCAAATAGAAATACCTCTTTCTCTCCGGATATAGAAATTTTATGATAAGACAAATTATGTATTCTACTGCCATTAGTAATTGCAAATTCCAGTAATACTGAGTATATTAATTGAAATACTTCATCCATTGGCAAAAATGCATGAATAATTTAAAGATTGTAAATCAACACAGTCAAATGTAGAAATAATTATTTGATCACTGAGTGCCATGACTGACTAATCAGAATCAAGTATTCCAAAGAGACACTTCTACTGGCAAATTCCCCATTTTTGGGTTCATCATGTGTGTGTGCTGAATTAGGATTTTTTAGTATCAGAGGACATGTTCAATTGTGTATTAAAGGCTTTATGGGGTAATTCATCCTTGGCAAAATGAGTTTTCAATAAAACCTAGCTGCCTATGCGGTAGAAAGGCAAATTATTTTGACATTTTGCTACCTGACTAGAGAAAAGGTAAAAATGCCATTTGTCTTTCTTTCTTTCCTTTTCTTTTAATGCACTAGGGATGTTGCCTGTTACCATTGGATAGGCTTGACCAGATTCAAATACTGGCGTGCTTGCTTGAGTAGGAAATACTTATTAGGAAACTTTTAGTCACAATGGTGTCAACTTATTATTGTTAAATTTTTCCTGGGTGCAAGAATCAAAAGCTTTGTCCAAAATTGAATACTTACTATATAGAATGCGAAAAACAGTATGCCAATAGAGTAGTATGTCTGAATATATATATAGTATTCGAAAAACATTAAGCAAAAGTACCCATATAACCTACTTCCGGTGAGAAAGTTTGCGAAGTAAGTTCAAATTCACATAGACAGTATGCAATTTTGGACGCACCGAAAGAGTAAGGCTGTGTCCGAAATCGCATACTATCCTGAGTAGGTAATTATTTTGAATAAGTAATTACTTCATGACCGCTAAAGAATGTTCTAAATAGTATGAGTATGTGTAGTACGAATGTAATCCAGACGTACTACATTGACCATGTTGTCATTATTACCAGCGTCAGTTAAGTCGCTTCACCTCCATTCATAAATCCTCTCCTTTGGCCTCATGGGATAGTAAAGTGTCCATTGTATGCACACTTCAGAATCTCGCCGGAAAAAGTAGGTCATCCGGGTACTTTTTTTTTGCCTACTCTTTATGAGTTCCTGCAAATTAATGCTGTTTTCCACCTATTATACAATAGGGAAGTATGCAATTTCGGATGCAGCCTAAATGTTTAGCTGGAGTGAGTTATTTTCAGTTTCCATTGAAAGATGCAACGCTTTGTAGGCAGTGGCTAAATGCTGCAAAGAAGTGTAAAATAACTAAAACGCCACAACGGAAAATCTGAAAAACCTCCATGTTCGTAGTTAACATTTCAGATGGGATGACTACGAACACGGTGTTTTAGGCCAAGTGGAGTGGAAAAACTGAAAGAAACTGCCATTTCATAAGTTAATTTGAGGGACAGGGAACAAAAAACAAAAAAGTTTTATATACATTATGTTATTTTTTACATATACTACGAACTTGCTATGGAAGCTTGTTGGAAGGTAATAGTGACTTTTTATCTCCCAATTTCGACTTTTCTCTCAACTGCATGATATAAAGTCAGAATTGCGAGTTATAATGTCTAATGCTGAGGGGGGAAAATATTTTTTTCCTCTCAGAAGAATTGTGAGATATAAACTCGTAATTGCGAGTTATAAAGTCAGAATTGCGAGTAATGCTGTCCAATGCTGAGGGGGAAAAAGACTGACTTTTCACAGAATTGTGAGTTTATATCTCGCAATTCTGACTTTATAACATGCAGTTGAGAAATATAAAGTCAGAATTGTGAGATATAAACTTGCAATTCTGAGAAAAAAAGTCAGTCTTTTCCCCCCCTCAGCATTGGATATTATAACTCGCAATTCTGACTTCATAACTCGCAATTACGAGTTTATATCTCACAATTCTTCTGAGAGGAAAAAAATATTTTCCCCCCTCAGCATTGGATATTATAACTCGCAATTCTGACTTTATAACTTGCAATTACGAGTTTATATCTCACAATTCTGTGCAAAGAAGTCAAAATTACGAGTTATAGTCTAAAGTCAGAATTACGTGATATAAATTAGCAATTGCAAGAAAAAAAGTCTGGGGAAAAAAGTCAGAATTGCGAGATGTAAACTTACAATTGTGAGATAAAAAGTCGCAATTATCTCTTAAAATGTTGTATTCTGTGGCAGAAACATGCTTCCATAAACTAAACTGAGCATAAAATTATTGCACATTTCTAAACTAGAAAAGTTTATAAATAGCTAAATTTTTACCTTGCCAGAGAAGTTGCAAATGGACTAATTAACTTCGTCACTTATGCATGTTGTACCCATAAAAAAAAATAAAAAATATTCATGCTGTAAGCAACCTATTTTACTGCAAGGATAAGCAAATGCTTCCTCAGGGAATAAGTCAATCACTGTAAGACTCATATCCTATATAAAAATGCTAATTTATAAATAAACTATGTTATGTTGCATATGACAACATTTAAATTAGCCCTGGACATTATTTTAGTTTAATTAATATTCAGCCCCAGTTGTTGACAACAGAACATCTTGGAAGATAAAATCTGCAGCTGAGACCAATTAGCGAGAAGAGAAACATGAGCACGGCGTATATTTGCAGAGCATGAGGGTTGCATGCAAGGTTATCTTTACTGCACAAAGGACGAACAGCCTCCATGGTACACATGATTACGTGCTCTGCACCTCACTGATCCTGTGCTAGTACACTAATGAGTGTACAGTATGTGTGCTTGTGTTTTATGTGTTCATAATTATTGTATTCCGGAATTGACCTGGGTCACCAAGCTACATTTTTTGATACTGGCAACCACATGGTTTATAGAAACAACAACAATAATAATGTTTCTTTTATTATTTTACATTATGCTACCCCTCTTAAAATTTGTGCTTGCCTGCCTGTTCATGCCCCCTAATGTCATTGCAATTCCTGTTTTTTTGTTTGTGCGTGTGTGTGTGTGTGTGTGTCTGCTAAATGATACAACAAAGTAATATAAATTGATTTTTTTGCAGCACTAAATTGATGGTGTACAGTCTTTGGCCGCCCAAACTCACCTTGGGTTTGTACTGAATTACAGTTGCAAGCACTTTAGCAATTATTTTGGAGCAATTATTCAGAGCAAAACAAGCTTTTAATGTCAGTTTTAAAATGGCCAAACCGACAGTTAAAACACATGCTTTATCATAGCTGTGTTTTAGACTTAAACGCAGTATTCTGCACTGTTCTTATTGATTGCCTTTCCTCCTATGAAGTCAATATAAAAAAAAAACAGAGCTATTTCATAGTTCTTTAAGTTTCTTTGATAACATGTTTGCAAAATTTAACAATTGTTAGACTGGAGCCTGTTCATCAAATCGTAATACAGTACATCATATTACTTAATACAGTTGAGACTGTCTTTCAGCAAAGAAATGGGTGTGACGCTAAGCCCAAAAGATTAAAAAGAGCATGGGAGGAGTACAATAGAGTATGGGAAGAAAAATTCAGGGTTTCCCCTTTTTCTTTTGGGAAAATCATGAAATATTTGAAAATCTACCCCACAACATGGATTAAGAGGCTGATAATGTCTCCTGCGGCCCGTTTATTATTTAACTACCTATGCCAGAAGACTCAAGTACACTATATACACCGATCAGGCATAACATTATGACCACTGACAGGTGAAGTGAATAACACTGATTATCTCTTCATCACAGCACCTGTTAGTGGGTGGGAAATATTAGGCAGCAAGTTAACATTTTGTCCTCAAAGTTGATGTGTTAGAAGCAGGAAAAATTGGCAAGTGTAAGGTTTTGAGTGAGTTTGACAAGGGCCAAATTGTGGGGTGTTCCCGGTCTGCAGTGGTCAGTATCTATCAAAAGTGCTCCAAGGAAGGAACAGTGGTGAACCGGCGACAGGGTCATGGTCGGCCAAGGCTCATTGATGCATGTGGGGAACGAAGGCTGGCCCGTGTTGTCCGATCAAACAGACGAGCTACTGTAGCTCAAATTGCTCAAGACGTTAATGCTGGTTCTGATAGAAAGGTGTCAGAATACACAGTGCGACGAAGTTTGTTGCATAGCTGCAGACCAGTCAGGGGGCCCATGCTGACCCCTGTCCACCGTCGAAAGCACCAACAGTGGGCACTTGAGCATCAGAACTGGACCACGGAGCAATGGAAAAAGGTGGCCTGGTCTGATGAATCACGTTTTCTTTTACATCACGTGGCTGGCTGGGTGCGTGTACGTCGCTTACCTGGGGAACACATGGCACCAGGATGCACTATGGGAAGAAGGCAAGCTGGCAGAGGCAGTGTGATGCTCTGGGTAATGTTCTGCTGGGAAACCTTGTGTCCTGCCATCCATGTGGATGTTACTTTGACACATACCTCCTACCTAAGCATAGTTGCAGACCATATACACCCTTTCATGGAAACAGTATTCCCTGGTGGCTGTGTCCTCATTCAGCAGGATAATGTGCCCTACCACAAAGGAAAAATGGTTCAGGAATGGTTTGAGGAGCACAACGAGTTTGAGGTGTTGACTTGGCCCTCCAAATTCCCCAGATCCCAATCCAATGGAGCATCTGTGGGATGTGCTGAACAAACAAGTCAGATCCATGGAGGCCCCACCTCGCAACATACAGGACTTAAAGGATCTGCTAACATCTTGGTGCCAGATACCACAGCACTCTAGTGGACACCATGCCTCGACGGGTCAGGGCTGTTTTGGCAGCAAAAGAGGGACCTAAACAATATTAGGACCAGTAGGTTATGCCTGATCGTTGTATATAAAGATTTGTCAATAAATCAAAGTTTAAAAATACTATTTCAGTCTTTCTACTTAAATATTTCATATATAATTTAATGTGTTTCTTGTCATCTTTTGTAATTTTTTGTGAAATTTAATAAAAATTTCTGAATAAAAGTAGTTTCAAAGTAAATTTTTTTGTTAACAGTTTTGCTCCTTATGGACACTAATGTATTTTGCTGTTTTTATGGAATATTGCAGCATTTATCATAAATGATTTATCCATACACATAACTGTCTTTTAAAAATGAATGTGCCCTCAAAATCTAATCAAAACAACTTCCCCTCCTTTTGCAGCGACATCTCTTTTTTTTCCTCTGATGACGTTTAATGGCGTGAGGGCGGGGCAACCTGTCACTCACATGACATCACAGCAGTAACAAACCACAACAATCCAACGATCAATTCCCGATGGACAAAATCTATAGTCCCGCTCTACTTTTTTTTCTTGTTCAAGAAGCAGTTTCACTCAAATATACGTCACAATAGGGGAAAAAGTCTATCACGGTTTCATGGCAACTGTATTGCAATACATTGGTCATAAGTTTACAGGTAACATTTTTCACCTGTAAGTGAACCAAGAGCTGGCAGAAATGTCCTCTGTTGAACTAAGTTTGGCTTCATCTCACTTTTAGTTGACTTTGTGAAGCATGTCTCATCGGGCAGAGTGAGTCATCAAACTTGCCTTTGGCAATCCGGATAAACTGCAAGAATCAGATTTGATGATGACGAAGATATTTTGCACAACTTTACAACAGTTTAGTGTTTGCCCTAAATCCTAACATGAATAGTGATGGGATCTTTTCACATCTCTCAACATTGTAAATAGTCAGACCACCATGACCAAAATCCCGCTGGCATATGGCAGTTACAAGACTGATTTGTACTTATCAAGAATGATTTGACTGTGGATTGAATTTACGCTGAACATAAAAGGATCACTTACACAGATGAACCATGTTTGGTAGTGAAAATATCATAGTGGCTGATTCTCATTTCGTTTTTATTTCCTTTTTGTATTCCTTTTTTGAATGTACTGTAAACTAGTCTTATTAGATATAGATTTAGCCCGGTTCACAAAAGTATCATCTTGGCTGTTTATTTGATGCGTTCTCAGCACATTCTGGTTCTTTTAAAATCCTTCATAAGGATTGCTCTACCACTGGAAATTCCCATTGTTGGTGAAGCCTTCATCTGCCAAGAAGTATTTCCCAGGCTCCAGCAGGTCTCAAAAACCTGCAAGACATCTCTAACTTTATCCTTTGTAGAGCTTCAAAATATTTATGTATCTTGTTCAAATGGGGCAATTCATCCTCAGCCCTTCAATCCTTGTGTAAATATTCTTGAATGAGAAGGTTCTTGGCAGGATTTTTACAGTCAACACAGGCCACATTAGGATACGCTAAATACAGGAGTAAATGTGTTATGACCTGATCACGCCATCTTTAAACTTATGATCTGATCATTCAAACCACATTTGGAGGTAGTCATAATTGCATTGGTAACACTATAGTTTAGTGTAGCCCCGTTTCCACCTAAATAACCCAGAACAATTTGTCCCAGGAACTCTTTTTCCCCCAGACCTGTTGCTGTCTGCATTTCCATCGCGGTCTAAAGTACCGTGAAGATTAGTCCGGTGACGTAGGACTGTGTGCGACTTTCCAGAGCCCTCTGGATTTCGTCCTCCGCAAATAAATGTGATAAAGCCTGAACCTCGTCTTCGGTCCATATGCAGTATTTTTAAACACCAAAGAGCGCTTGGGTTGAATTCGTTCTAATCATAGACTGTAAAAAAAATATGGCCGTAGTGTCCGTGACGTCACCCATAGGATTCTGAAGAGCAGTTTTGAAGCGTAAAGTATGGTCGAGCTGGTCGTTGCCATCTTGGCAGCGCGTCATCGCTCGTCACTCCCAAAAAATGGGTAAACGTGGGCGGAGCTGAGGTGACATGATGACTAACAGACAGCAGATAAACGGCTATCCACCTGTCACTCAAAGTGGCCACGCCCTTAATTATGCAGAACTTTAAGTTTTTATATAATGTAAACGAATGAGTTATAAAAAAAATCACCCCCCTCACAGTTGTCATGAAGGGCAAAATTAGCTGTATTGACCAAAACCACAATTTGTACCAGGCTGTAAACATGTTTTTTTCTGCTGTAAAGTTGGGCATTTTAACATGGGGCTCAATGAGATTCTGCTCCCTTCTGGAGCCTGTCTCTAGTGGCCAGTCGATGAATTGCAATTTAAGTCACTTCCGTATTGGCTTCAAGAGAAACTGCGGGAGGTTCCCGCTTGGTTCTAATCCTAAACGGAGAACTTGTTCGTGTATGCATTCACCTTTACTATTTCTCTCAAAAATGATGATCTTGTTGGTAAGTACTCTGTGTATCCTAAAATTCTTTTTACAACATTGAGAAGAATGGTTTACACTCATCTTCTTTTTCTACTTCTTCCAGCATGCGTGCCGTTGAGTTCTGTTGACAACTATGCTTCGCTCAAATATTCTGACTAGAATCTGAGTATTTGAGGCCGTTTTGAGGGGGAAATCTTTACCCGAAACTTTATTAAGACTCTGGTTCCTGTGGTCGAAACGTGGCTAAATTCTCACTATTAGCTAGTTGCTTATTAGCATGCATATTACTAGGATATTGACTTTTTATTAGTACTTAGACAGCACATATTAAAGCCTTATTCTACATGACTTCTACTTTGCTTAATATCTAAACTTAACAACTACCTTACTAACTATTAATAAGCAGTAATTAGGAGTTTATTGAGCCAACAGTCGTAGTTAATAGTTAGTTAAAAGTGAGAATTGGACCCTAATCTAAAGTGTGACCAGACAAGTTAATGTAATACATTTTATTTATTCTTTAAATATATATACTTGTATTGTATTTCATACAAATATAATAAACTGATGTACTTTGCAACCTGGGCTTGGCCTTGAATTTCTTCACTTATCAACTCGTTGACATTATACTGTACCAGTATATCAGGTTTATGCAAATGGTGAAGCATATTTCCAGAACACCTTCAAAAGTCTTTCTGATGTAAATTGTTTGTGCAATAAAAAGGCTTGGGAGCACTCCAAGGAACAGTCTGTTCAAGGCAGGGAGAAGTCAGATCAGCGTGTCTAATTGTATTTTCTATCATGAACCACACAGGTGCTAAACATATATAAGACTTCACTTCCTTTTAAGGTCCAAAGTCAAACAACTTCTTTGTTGATTATGATTAAAGCACCACCAGTGCACTTCTTTGTGGGTGGCAGCTCTGTGAAGGGAATGAGCAATGTCAAATGTAGAAATTTGCAGTTTTGACATTGAATGAAACATTATTAAAATCATCTGTGAAGTGCATTATCTGGCACTGTTTGTGCTAATGCATGAAGGATGCCTCAAATTGTGTAGTTTGATGAGATGAGGTGCCTCGCAATTATTTTTCTGATTGTACTTATATTGGTCTTTATAATTTAAGGAGAGAGTCACATCTAGAGACCGGAATAAGACAGGAAGATGGGCTTTTTTGACTAGTCAGTAAGAAACCACTTAGAACACCTAAACTTTTGCACAGGCAAGCACTAATTATTTGTGTTTCCAACTAGCTTTTTGGGGGGTGTTGAATTGATAAATGCTTTAAATCATTATATAAAACAACTACAATTTCCTCCATCTTTCCTCATTCCGTTTTCTTTTGGTGCAGTATGACTTTCAATGTTCTTTTGCTGTTTGACATCATTCATTCACATCCACCACTCTACATTCTGAAGATGTATCACTTCTGTCATTTATTTAGACCCTGACAGAAATACACACATCTTCATTTTGATCTCCCAATACATTTAACTGATGAGAGAAAGTGTTGCCACTGCCTGTCTAAATGTCTGATGCAAATCTCAATTGATGAATCTCTAAGAACGTCGATTTAATTAGCCTGGATGCCAGCCGAACTTAGCCCCGCCCACAACAATTGTGCTCGGGCAGTTCGGTCTGGACTTTCTCCATAGAGAAGTAATTATGCCCGAACAGAAACTGTTCGGACCAATGAAATCGTTAGGGCGGGCTTTAGACGATGATGGACAGATGATAAACAGTAACGTAATCATCCACGTCATCAAAGGCGCTTGGGTTGATTTTGTTGTAATCCTAAACTGAGAACTTGTTCGTATATGCATTCACCTTCACTATTTCTCTCAGAAATGATGATCGTGTTGGTAAGTAGGCCTACTCTGTGTATCCTTAAATTCTTTTTGTACGACACTGGCAAAGATCGTTTACACTCATCTTTTTCTTCTAACGTAACTTATTCCAGCGTGCGTGCATTGACAGGGTTGCCAAGTTTTTACAACAAAACCCGCCCAATTGGCAATTGCTACTCAAAACTAGCCAAAAACAAGCCCAATAGCTTTCCGGGGGGGTTCTCCGGGAAACAAATGGCATTTGGGGGGTAACATATGTGTTATTTTGGCAGGGCTGCCTGCTAAAATTCGCATTCCTGGGTCTGTATATCACATAATTGGGGTCGCTTCAACCCGCGGACATGGCAACACAGTGCAGTTGAGTTCTGTTGACATTTGAGAACTAACGTTATGCGTCGCTCCGTTGCTCTGATTGGTTGTAGGTCTATCCAATTGAGGTCTTTCCTGGCTCGGTTGAAACACGCCCCATAATCACAGCCCAACTGAGCAGTTTCAGACTCATATTCTGACTAGAATTGAGTATGACGACGTCAGGCTAATATTTAATGTCTCTTTAGACAAGTATGAGAGGATCATTAGTGATTTGATTTGAGATACTTGTCAGGAAATAAAGAGAATTCATTTAAATTTCGTTGTACTACAAACCAGTGGCGTAGGCAGAAAGTTGATGATGGGTGGGCCTCCAATATGAGGGGTGGGCCGGAGTACTGACAGTTTAGCCATTTTTTTGAAAGACAAAAAAAGGCGCTGCTAGTTGGATTTGAATCCGCATATTGCCGCGAACATAACGTTAGCTACTACTGGCGTGACGTAACTGAAGAGACGAATTAGCATATTTGTATTAATATTATAATAGAGTTCTAATGCATGACAAAATAAATCACATTTAAAATAATTACTGAAGAATTGTTAAACGTTAGAAAATAGTATTATTTAAAAAAATGTATTACCCTGGATCGGACAGGATGGGCAAGCTGTCAGGCCCACCCGTAGCTACGCTAGTGCTACAAACTGAAAAAGTGGCCTGATATCCTATTGGAGGCCTGTGGTATGAGGTGCAATGTCGGATTACTTGCAAGGCCTAAATGGACATACAAGCTTTTAATAATCAAAGTGATGTAAGGTTTTTGTCAACTCAGTGATACTGATCAGCTTCACATCTGGTCTCTGGCCAGTTTTGTGGATTAAACATTTGACTGTAGGAGTTTGGGATATTTGCAAGAACTCAAAGTTTACTACTGTGGTGATCTTCACATGAGTTCTTTAAAGAATTTAAGAAGGAGCATTGGCCACAGCAGAGCCATATTTCATATGCTCCTTCCCAATAGTCAAGATGACCAACCAAATACATTTTTTGCTGAGCTTTTGAGTTCTCATTTAAGGTACTCAAGGTATTAAAGTCATATAGCTTTCCAGGACAAATGATCTCTCCATAAACAAAAGGCCAGAAAGAAAACAGTTTCAGAAAACAAGAAGCAAACTTTGTATTAAAGTTGTGTGGTGTTTTCTGCCCCTCTAGTGGCAACAATCAGAACTGCTAAAATAATGATTTCTTCAAACAGGTTTCCTAAACCACACAAACCTGTAGACAAAAAAAATGTCTATTGAACACATTTATTATTTATTATACTATTTATTTAATAAATAATACAAATTAATACATATAAAATGTATTAAAAATATTAATAATACTGCAGGGCAAAAAAAAAAGTTGCTGTTTGGATTTAAAGTCGTCATGAAGTTAAAATTGACCCTATTTACTTTGTTAGCGCACATTACTGGTCTTATAGTGAACAATTAATCCGAAATCTGAAAATGTACTTCCGCTTAATATCCTTAAAGGGTTAGTTCACCCAAAAATGAAAATTCTTTCATTACTTACTTACCCTCATGTCGTTCGACACCCGTAAGACCTCCGTTCATCTTCGGAACACAAATGAAGATATTTTAGTTGAAATCCGACGGCTCAGAAAGACCTCCATTGGCACAATGCACGGTACACTCTCAAGACCCTTAAAAGGTACTAAAGACGTTCTTACAAAGTCCATCTCACTACAGTGGTTCTACAATAACTTTATGAAGCGACGAGAATAGTTTTTGTGCGAAAAAAAAAACTAAATAACGACTTATATAGTGATGACCGATTTCAAAATAATGCATCATGAAGCTTCAAAGTGTTATGAATCAGTGAGTCGAATCATGATTCGGATCGCGTGTCAAACCGCCAAACTGCTGAAATGACGTGACTTTGGCGATTCAAACCGCTGAATCGTCTCACTGATTCATAATGCTTCGAAGCCTCATGATGCCTTTTTTTGAAATCGGTCATCATGATATAAGCCGTTATTTAGGGTTTTTTTGCGCACAAAAACTATTCTCATCACTTTATAAAGTTATTGTAGAACCACTGTAATGAGATGGACTTTGTAACGACGTCTTTAGTACCTTTTATGGGTCTTGAGAGTGTACAGTGCATTGTGCCAATGGAGGCCTTTCTGAGCCATCGGATTTCAACTAAAATATCTTCATTTGTGTTCCGAAGATGAACGGAGGTCTTACGGGTGTCGAACGACATGAGGGTAAGTAATTAATGACAGAATTTTCATTTTTGGGTGAACTAACCCTTTAACCACGCCCCATCCCCTCCCCTCCAACCGTCAGTCTGCTATGAGTGAAGGATGGAGAGGATGTGCGCTAAAGTAAAACCCTGCCATCTATTCAATATTCAGTTTCACTTGGAAATACGTCACAACTTAAACAACCATGTAGGAAGACACATCATGGCCATATTCCAGGATGACAATGTCAAGATTCATCAGGCTCAAATTGTGAAAGAATGGTTGTGAGGGAGCATGAAGAATAATTTTCACACATGAATCGGCATCTCTGAGTCCAGACCTTGAATTCAATGTAAGTCTGTGGGATGTGCTGGAGGAGACTTTACAGAGTGCTGGACTCTTGCAATACAAGATCTTGACCAAAATCCTCCCAATCATTCTTTCACACTTGTCACAATATATTGCAATACAAAAATGCAACAATATGTATCGTGGATCGTGACAATCTGAATTGTGTATAGTTCACCCAAAATGAAAATTACTGTGTGAGAAAAAATTCAAGTTTACAGAGTTTTGGTGTCAGTACTACATTAAACTACTATATATATAATGTTGAATATGATGTATAATAATGCAATAGGGGAATATTTGTGGGTCCTGATAATACCAGATGTTACTAGTAAAGAGTGGCCTACATTATTTAAAAAAATATCTAGTCTGTGACAGAGTGCAAGCATATTTGTCTACAATAACTCTGTATTTTCAGCTTCAGTATCATGAATATTTTTAATCTGGTGTCACCATTGACCTGTGCATTGGGTTACCAGCACCAAGTCCAAACCTATTCATTTCCACCCGTAATGTAATACCACATTTGGCATTTTAAATAACTATACATTTTTTGCTAACCTTTAACCATGTCTTGTAGTATCGCAATAATATCTTATTGTGAGTTCAGTATCATGATATGTATCGAATCGTGACACGAGGGTATCGTTACACCCCAATTATTTATATATATATATATATTTTAAATCTCACTTCTTTGGAAAACTAATGTCTGTATTACCTGCAGCTATAGATAGCATTTGTAAAAGGTCACACAGTTTCCTCTTCCTGAAACAGGTTTATGGATCTTAAACAGATTACAGCAGTTAAGATGGCCAGATGAGATGTCCACTCTGAGCAAATGGCTGCTCATAAACACTGATTCTCTCAACAAATTCAAAAGGCTGTTGACCAGGTGAAAATGAATAGCACGGTTGTGTTACGTTAATGCTTTGCCACAGAAACTGTATATTGAAAACCACTGAGATAGCAAATGCACTCGTATGTTACATTTACTTGACAACACTAAGTGGAAAGGTAAGGAGGTCATTAATGGAATGGGTTTTTAAAAAATAATTTTTTTGCTTGTTTTCTGACTAACTTAGAGCCTCAAATCACATAAATCTGAATATTTGGACTGTCAACAGAGCTAAGTAACCAAAAAATTAAGTATATATTGAAACTCTTTAGTATGTATGAGTCACCTAAGAGCAGTCTGTAACAATAGTGTGATTCTGATAAAAAACAAACAAACAAAAAAAAACATGTTTTCTGTCACTATGAAAATCTTGCATCTCTCATTCAGTGATTGTATTTTGACTTGTACTGGCATTTACAAGGGGGCATTGGTCTTTTTTTATATTGTGCGGAGAGAAAGAAAGAGAGAGAGAGAGTTAAAATTGACTATCCATTATAGGAAACTGGAAACTGATTGTCCTGTCCCTGGGAGAAAGAGGGTAATTGTGGATGTGAGTACACAGGTGTGAAAGTCTGCACGTGTACACCATCTACTGCTTTTACTGCTCACTCGCACGTCAACACAGCTCCCGTGTGCTATTTGAGCACACACACACACACACACACACACACACACACACACACACACACACACACACACACACACACACACACACACACACACACACACACACACACACACACACACACACACACACACACACACACACACACACACACACACACACACACACACAGAGAGAGAGAGGGGCTTTAAGCTTAATCCAATAAGGACAGTCTGTGTTTCAGTTTCAGATCTGTGCATTACACTCAATCAGAGACTTAATTTCTCAAAAGTTCCACAAGATTTTCCAAGCATAAATGTTTCCCTTTCAGGTAGTTTATGATTGTGTTGGTTTTTACTGACTTGTTTAACTGTACATTTATCTAACTGACTGATTTATAATTTGCAGCGCAACAGTCAAAACAACTTGTACCCATGAGGATTATGAAGATGTAAGATATGGATGATGTGAAATATATTTGGAAAGGTCAAATTCTCCTCATTCCTCCTTGCTCATTCAGTTAAGTGAGTTTATACAAGTCGGATACACTAACATTCAAAAGTTCAATCATAAAATACATTCAAAACAGTAATTTTGTGAAATATTATTACAATTTAAAATGAACTGTTTTCTATTTTAATACATTTTAAAAATTTAATTTATTCTTGTGATGACAGCTTAATTTTCAGCATTTTACTCCAGTCTTCAGTGTCACATGATCCTTCAGAAATCATTCTACATGTGTTTCTCGATTGTTTACACACATTTTCTGAAAGCATACCTCATATTCTCAGAACTCTACACACAAATAAAAAAAAAACACACACACAATGGGCAAAACCCCTCAATTCTCCTGCAAAATGACACTTTACATTCAAAACAGTGTTATTTCTTCTCAAAATGGTATTTTGTTTTCAAATGACACACACAAACCATCATATGAATAGACATTTATAAGAACCAGTTGAGCACTGATGTGCTCAAATTGCTTAATGTAAAACACTACAGTATGATGAAAAGAAAACACTTCTCCATTCCTCATAATGACTTAGGTCTTTTTTGGTTCAGTGTTACACTTACTATAGACAGTGCATGCATAAGTGTGTTGTAAAATGTTGCCACACCTGTTGCCATTTTTGTGCTAAAGCTCTGTTTGGGAATTGTAAAACTGTGTGACAGGTGTTTGCCCATGTGAAGAGTCAGTGTACATATTTGAATGGCAGTGTGTTCCTTGTGAAAACAAGAGATTTTCTGCATGAAAATTGTGCCAAATGTAGAGAATTGTGTGTAGTGTTATGAAAAAAGTGTGTTTTAGAACTGCAATTTGAGTGTAAAGCAGGAATTGTGCTTGTAGTTTAGCAGAATTGGTTCAGGGGGTTGGTGCATGAGTTACATGTTGTGGTCATTGTGTCTCAAGTACCAGTATTTGTGTGTAAACAATTGAGAAAAACTATAATATGCTGATTTGCTGCTCAAGAAACATATCGTTTTATTATTATCAAAGTTGAAAAGAGTTCAGTTATTATTATTTGTAGAAACTTGTGGAACGTATGAATAGAAAGTTCGAAAGACCATAATAGAAATCTTTTGTAACAATGTAATAGTCTTTATTGTCACTTTTGATTAATTGAATGCATCCTTGCTGGATAAAAATAATATTCTATTTTAACAGTATAGTGTATTTCTCATTTATATAACTTATTTACTATGTGCAAAATTTAAACAAACCCATACATTGTTTGTTTTGGACAACAATGCATTTTTTACAAGCTGTTACAAATCTCAAAATATAAGCTAAACCGATTTTTATCCCCCTAAAATGCAGGAACACCCTTAACGATAAAGGTTCTTTATTGGCACCAGTGGTTCAATGAAGAACCTTTAACATCCATAGAACCTTTTTATTGCATCTTTAGATCATTAAAATGTTTGTCACGCCAAGAAAAAACGGACTAATTTAAGAACTGAAGAACCTAAAATGGTCCTGCATCGCTGCAAAAAAAACAACAACAACCTTGTGGAACCTTTATTTTTTTAAGCGTGAAAGAACTTTGCCGAAATAAAGAGAACCTTTTGTAGAAGGGAAAGATTCCATGGTTATTAAAGGTTCTTCATGGAACCATCAATGCCAATAAAGTGAACACAGGAGCATGGAGTGTGCTTGGTTGTTCTTGGCTACGCATTACTTGATCCAGTAGCTTTCTGACAGTAAGGGACATGCTGTACAATTCAAAACAGCACAACAGATGCCTCCTCAAAACCCAAACTGAAATTCACACGCATGCAATGAGGCCCAGATGGATCTGTCCTGTCCGGCTTTAACAGAGTTTCTCAAATATGATGAAGAAACGTTTCCCATGACATATTGTGTTTAATCACTCTAGTTTGGTTAAATGTCATTGTTCTTGATTTTTCTGTTAATAAACTTTCAAGCATACACAAAAACCAGAGCTAAACGGGACAACGAAGAACAGATTTGGCCCATCAGGAGCCAGACCACAGGATCTGATCGTCTTGATACTGAAATTCAGAGGGCTTTATTGCTATCATTAGTCGTGCTTGCTTGAGATATTTCTAGAACCTCTCATTTTAAATATTAAACTTTGATGTGTAACTGGTCCCCTGTTCATGCTGCTGACATGAATGATACCTCAAACCATGCAGCTTATTAAGAAGAGATGTGCCGTTACTGCCTAAAGTGCTCAGAAATAAGATTTTTACTAAATATCTTGGCAATTTATAACTAGTTTACATTTTGGCAAATTGGTGGTTAATTCATATGAGTCAGTACGATCTTATTCATATGTTTTCGTACAATCTGCGTACGCCCCCCTGACGATTGGGGTTAGGGCTGGAACATTCATGCTTGTTTTTTCTAAAAAATGTTTCCATACAAATCACATTGAACAAATTCATACTGAATTGCCACCTTGTAAATGTGACTCTTAGAGTAAATGTGTCTTCTTAGAGCCGCTTTACAGCAGAATTGAGTTATGTTTGCATCATTGAATCATTTTCCTGTTTATCACTGTAAAGCTGCTTTGAAACAAGACTTGACGAAGGCCTGTAAAGCCCTAGCAACTACCCAGAACACCCTAGCAACCACTCAACACCTTAGCAACTGCATAGCAATGCCCTAGAATAACTCTGTATTCTTCAGAAAATGTAAAAATCTAATTAAATCATGCATACACAGATCAGGCAATATGACCATATATTTTGTTGTAGTTCCTAATATTGTCTTTTGCTGCCAATACAGCCTTGACTCATTGAGGCATGGACTCCACCAGACCCCTGAAGGTGTGCTGTGGTATCTGGCACCAAGATGTTAGCAGCAGATCCTTCAAGTCCTGTAAGTTGCGAGGTGGGGCCTCCATGGATCAAACTTGTTTGTTCAGCACATCCCACAGATGCTCCATTGGATTAAGATCTGGGGAATTTGGAGGCCATGTCAACACCTCAAACTCATTGTTGTGATCCTCAAACCATTCCTGAACCGTTTTTGCATTGTGGCAGGGCGCATTATCCTGCGGAAAGAGACGACAGTCAGGGAATACCTTTTCCATGAATGGTCTGCAGCAATCCTTAGGTAGGTGATGCGTGTCAAAGTAACATCCACATGGATGGCAGGACCCAAGGTTTTCCAGTAGAACATTGCCCAAACACTGCCTCCGCCGGCTTGCCTTCTTCCCAGAGTGCATCCTGGTGCCATGTGTTCCACAGGTAAGGACACGCACCCGGCCATCCACGTGATGTAAAAGAAAACATGATTCATCAGACCAGGCCACCTTCTTCCATTGCTCCGTGGTCCAGTTCTGATGCTCATATGCCCACTGTTGGCGGTGGACAAGGGTCAGCATGGGCACCCTGACTGGTCTGTGGCTATGCAGCCCCATACGCCACAAACTGCAATCTAACTCGGCACCTTTCTATCAGAACCAGCATTAACTTCTTGAGCAATTTTAGCTACAGTAGCTCGTCTGTTTGATTGGACCACACGGGCCAGCCTTTGCTCCCCACCTGCATCAATGAGCCTTGGCCGCCCATGACCCTGTCACCGGTTCTACCACTGTTCCTTCCTTGGACCACTTTTTACTGACCACTGCAGACCGTGAACACCCCACAAGAGCTGCAGTTTTGGAGATGCTCTGACCCAGTCGTCTAGCTATTACAATTTGGCCCTTGTCAAACTCGCTCAAATCCTTAGGTTTGCCCATTTGTCCTGCTTCTAACACATCAACTTTGAGGACAAAATGTTCACTTGCTGCCTAATATATCCCACCCACTAACAGGTGCCGTGATGAAGAGAGAATCAGTGTTATTCACTCCACCTGTCAGTGGTCATAATGTTATGCCTGATCCGTGTATGTTCTTTTCACGTTTCCCAGAGTGCCAGGTTAGAATTTATTTCCATTATGCACTCACTCATTTATTTGGATTTTTGTGTGCTTTTATTTCCAGTGATTTAGGCCTCCTGTAAAATGGTTGTTTATTGCACCAAAGATTTCAGGCAGCATAATAGAAAGCAATGCCATTCGAATCAAAATGCAGAATGAAGCTCATTGGCCAATCAAATTTACACTCATAATATATTTGGTTCAGGTGGAACTGTAAACTGTGGAACTGTTATTTGTTTGTGGTGCTCTGTGACTGTCTGTCTGCAACTCTGCATGGCCTCATGGGATGCATGACGTGTGATTTCTGTGTATCATAAACTGATAGGCAGGTAGGACGATTGGACGAACAATTTTTGGTCCTTTGACTTCCACAGAAGATATATGTAGATGTTTTAATATTCTTTTGCTGGGGGACAGGTGATGGTTGGACTGGTTGGGGGGGGGGGACTGGTGATGGTTTTGAAATACATCTTGGAAGGTATAGAGACTGAAAGATCCCAGTGCTTACAATGTGATGGGTCACTCACTGATGATCTTGTCAACCTGTAAAGGTCCCGAACTGAAGGCATAGTGCAACCAGTGCTTTGAAGTAGAGCTGTATCAAACCAATTTGGACCAAATCTTGCTGGAAATGTACTGATCTGAATCATCAAAGCTTGCAGCAGTTTGATCTATGAAAATCACTGCTTCAGAACACTGTTGCGCCTTTCTTTTCTTGTATGTTTTTGCTATTTGAGGTCCTAGGTAATTATGGTTATCAGGAACCTAAAGGACCCGGTAGATTACAGTCACACACAGGTGTAATTATCCTGTGTGTAGTCTTGTCCTGTCTATTTTCTTGTCATCCGTGCAGTGGATAGAGCGTGACATGTGTACTTAGCATTACATTGATTAGTATTCAGTCTCTAGAGCAATAAACAGCTCTCCAACACAGGAATATACAACAATTTCCTTCATTCCCTGCCTCTGAATTAGCATTTTGTCTGTTAGTAAAGATGGAGCATTTAAAGTCCAAACTGCTCAATTTGACAAATAGGTCTATTCCATTTTTACGAAAACAGGTTTTGAAATTTGAAATTTGCTGTGGGTATAACTGAGGGACAAGTGTTCAGAATGGTTCACACAACTGTGGCACTATTGCAGAATCAACCTCTTTATCTAAAGGAAAAATCTTTTTTCCCCAGAGATGTGTGGTTTTCCTGAATTGCTGTCTTCTAAGGCAAATCCTGATTGCACTACATGCATGCACTTTTTGTGTACATAACATTTTTGGACAAACAATGCTTATAAATATTGGTGTTAACCAGTAAACAAGAAACTGATTTGTATCATTGATTTGACGAGAAAACCTTATGATATTCTGGTAACACTTGATTTTAAGGTGACGTAGTTACACGTTACACGTTAATACATGTACTTACTATAGTAATAACAGTAAATTATGCATAGTTACAAACAGTGTTGGGGAAAGTTACTTTGAAAAATAATGCATTATATTGCGTTACTCCCCTAAAAAGTAACTAATTCTGTTACTTCGTTACTTTTTAATAAATGTAATGTGCTACGTTACTTTTGCGTTTTTTTTATAACAAAGTAGTTCTATTTTGGGGCAAACGTAAAGGCCCTTTCACACCAAAATTAAAATAATAAGGCTGAAGGAAAATGCAAATTCACATGTCTACAGTAGCGGGCACAGCTCAAACTAAACTTTCAGCTGTGTTGCCATTCTGGATTGCAGAAGAATAGGACTAATTAGAAGAAAGTTTAACACTTATTCACAAATAAAAAACAAGAAATCTAAAGTCATTTTTGCTTATGTTTTAACTGAATCATCGAAGGTCAGCAACAAGTGCATTGGTCAATAAAGTGAGGTTAAATGCATGTAAATATGTTAATTTTATTTAACATATTTAATTATTGGAGGTTTGCATTGATTTTGCATTTCACAGATTTTATTCATTTTGAGGAATACTGAATCTTTGTTTGTGAAAGTGAGATGAGAAAATGCATGCTCACATTTAGTCTAGAACTACAATAACAATATGTTCACACACGACGCCTCTGCACTTACGATTTCTCTCTACATGGGGGCAGGAGAGCGGTCAGTCAATAAATGGGAAAACAAAGTAACTTGCGTTACTTATTTGAAAAAGTAACTCCGATATCTTGTAAATTTAAAAGTAATGCGTTACTTTAGTTACTTGAAAAAAGTAATCTGATTACATAACTCGGGTTACTTGTAATGCGTTACTCCCAACACTGGTTACAAGTAACTAACCATAAACCAAACCCTAACCGTAACTCTATGTAAGTACATGTAGTTAAAGGGTTAGTTCACCCAAAAATTAAAATTCTGTCATTAATTACTTACCCTCATGTCGTTCTACACCCGTAAGACCTCCGTTCATCTTCGGAACACAAATGAAGATATTTTAGTGTAAATCTGATGGCTCTGAAAGGCCTCCATTGGCACAATGGCACTTTACACTCTCAAGACCCTTAAAAGGTGCTAAAGACGTCGTTACAAAGTCCATCTCACTACAGTGGTTCTACAATAACTTTATGAATCGGCGAGAATAGTTTTTGTGCGCAAAAAAAACCTAAATAACGACTTGTATAGTGATGACGATTTCAAAACACGGAATCATGAAGCTTCGAAGCGTTATGAATCAGTGAGTCGAATCATGATTCGGATCGCGTGTCAAACCGCCAAACTGCTGAAATTTGGTGATCCAAACAGCTGAATCGACTCACTGATTCATAACGCTTCGAAGCTTCATGATTTCGTGTTTTGAAATCGTCATCACTATATAAGTCGTTATTTAGGGTTTTTTTGCGCACAAAAACTATTCTCGCCGATTCTTAAAGTTATTGTAGAACCACTGTAGTGAGATGGACTTTGTAACGACGTCTTTAGAACCTTTTAAGGGTCTTGAGAGTGAACCGTGCATTGTGCCAATGGAGGCCTTTCTGAGCCATCAGATTTCAACTAAAATATCTTCATTTGTGTTCCGAAGATGAACGGAGGTCTTACGGGTGTTGAACGACATGAGGGTAAGTCAAAGAAAAAAAAAAATTATGACAGAATTTTCATTTTTGGGTGAACTAACCCTTTAATATTACTCAGTACTTATTTGAGTAAGTACAATGTAACTACAAAACAGTATAAGAAATTTAAAAAAGCCAGTTCATGACACCTTTAAACAGTGTTAAAGGTGTCATGAACTGGCTTTTTTAATTTTTTTATACTGTTGTCGGAGGTCAACTAATGACGTTCGCGTGGTTTTTACATTCCAAAACATCATAATGAATAAGTAATAGGCTATTTTCTGCCTTGGTTTTGAGGCTCTCTGAAAAACGGTCGGTTTTGATGGGCGTGCCACACTGAAGACTTGGAAGTAAACGCCCATGGCTAGGATTGGATAAGATTTCCATATTTAATGAGCTTCTGCTCCCCTGTCAGTGACGGCGTGTGGCAAACGGCAGTCGGAATGAATCGCCCAGCCCACAGCCAGGGCTTGCAAAATGTTTTTATCAAACAAACACAATGATTCATCTCTCATCCACCCGCGATTGATTGGAATGTTATTTCTGTATAATTTCGCACGATCATCAGTGAATAAAACCGCGAACCACACACACAAAAGCACATAGCCCCGGGGCTTTGCGAGCTGGCGTTACAAGTCCGAGTCTGATCACGAATGAACCAATAACACCTTCTCCAGCCTGTGACAGCGTGCTAAGGTATGTAATCAATAGATATCAAACGATCTGTAACAATGCAATACTAACACATATAAAAAAACATGTTTTACTCACATAAGTGTGTTGCACCGTTCCTGTCGGATCCAATATAGAAGGCACAGCATTGTGTTTTAATCTCAATATGTCTGCAAATCCAGTCTCGACCTGTATCTTGTTTACAATCGATTCCGCACCGTTTAGCTCCACGAGTCGGTGGGCCGGATTGAGGCAGTGCTTCTGTGTCCTAATTAGGGTTGGGAATCGTGAGAAATTTTCCGGTTCCGGTTCTGGTTCCGGTTCCGCCTAACGATTCCGGTTCTGATTCCGGTTCCATTAAAATTATTAAATAAATAGTGGTAAAGGAAAAGGCACAATATGCAACTCAAACAATCCTTTTTGTGTTTATTACTTGCTCTCAAATTAATTTACAGTTTGGCAATATCAAAAAAAGTACTGTTTTGAACATATTACAGTATTACAGTAAGCCATTCTTGCAAAAAAAAAAAAAGGAATTTATGGACATTAAAATTAAATGTTCAAATGAACACCTCTGAAATTGTCTTATTACATTTTCTCTCTCTGTCTCTGAATAAAACCAAGTTATAAATTATATTTATTAGTTATACTTATTAATTAGTTGTAGCTCGCCCACACTGACAATTGATTGGTTGACTTACCGAAACAGGCCAATCAGGATGCTCGCTGTCTTACATGCGCTTCATTAGGTGCACACCAGCACACACACGCAAGGTCCTTCGCTCTCTCTCCCTCTCTGCCATGCGCTTGTACACAGTTTGTGTCTCGCATGCGCGCTCTTGCTCGCTCGCTCTAGATTGCGGGAGAATTTAACTAATTTGCGGGCATCAGGGAGCCGCTATCTATATGCGGGAGACTCCCGGAACTTCCGGGAGACTTGGGATGTCTACACGTAGATATCCATATCTATGTGTCTACATACTTGTGACTTTCTCTTCACCATGCGAAAATATCTGACGCAAAACCGTGAATGTGTAGTGCGAGGGCTTTCAGTGCTGAACTGCGTTAATTGGTTGCACTCCTGGAAGCGGCAGGCAACGTAATTAATATTCATGATGAGGTGAGCTGTCGCTCGCTATTAAAGGATACGCTACCAGCGTTTCGCACACACATTGCACCAGAACCGTTTTCGGAACCGAAACTTAGGAATTTCGCGCGGTTCTGGTATTTTTCAAAAATCAGTTTCGGTTCTGCATAAGAACCGGTTCTCGGTTCCCAACCCTAGTCCTAATACGCCAATGGTCGACATATTGTGAGATCTCTCGTTTTCTGGGCCTGGTGTCTATAAAAGCTTTTCTTTGACTAACTAGGACGTTTTCAGCTCTGAAACTTGCAGGATATTCTTATATCACGATGAACTTTTATATACCAAAGGCTCAAAGGAAAGTTGATTTCTCAATTCATCACCCCTTTAAAGCTCACTCCTGACCAAAATAGAGTTATTTTGAGTAAACTAGCTGTCTTTAATAAGATACCCTGTTGAAAACACAGGACATACCTGGTGACCTGCATGTTTTAAATGATGCTCCCGTCAGGCCTTTTGACCAGTTTACCTCCTTGGTCAACCATTATCATCAAGTTGGAAATTCATGCTGATCTAATGTGGTCTTTTCCTTCAGCCGGATGGTGCAATCATAAGTGGTGCTAATCAGTGCTTTAATTACACGTGTCCTCCTTGTCGAGGCTCATTGTGAGAGAGACATCATAATTACTATTCACAGTGCAACCCATATCATTAATTCAAATGGTCTGAATTGGTGATGCATAATTGTATTTGTTATTTCACTAACAAACAGGGCGAAAAAAGTATATTTTGTGATTCCTACAAAGATGTTTTTATAAATGTATTGACAAAAAAACATGGAGGGGTTACATCCTCCATTTGTCAGGAAAGAAACTATTTGCGTAAGAACACTACATTTTTTCTCTGTATGAAAGCAATGTTCAACTTCCGAGCCTTGAAAAATAATTGGAGCTGAGTTGCATTGTTAGATAAATATTTATTTCTTGTCGCAGTAACCCAACCAATTGTTCCCTCACTGTTTTAAATTCATCCTCTCATCTTTGAAACGGAGACCAAAATTATTCCGAAATGTCAGTAATAAACAACTTGGCTGTCCATCTTGGTTTGGGTTTGTCCAGCAGGAATATTTTAATCAATATGTATGACCGGTTATACATTTTAAGCAGTGGCCGAACTGGCTGTGGCAAAGTTTAACACAAGTAAACAGTGTGTCCTGAAACTCTTACTGTATCTCAGTATGCATCTAAAATGGATTTATTTTCAGCTGGCAGACTCCTTACTGTACCTGACAGGGCATTAAGTGTAGGGGCAGGATATTGCTCCTGAAAGAAGCAAGCCATGCATCAAGTCATGAGGAAAATGTCAGTGTTGTTTAGAAACAATGGGAATGAATATTTAGTGCAGTTGAAAATGCAATGAAAGGACAGAACTGAACATGAGATAAAAGAATGAAGCAGGGAATCAAAGGGAATGAGATAAGCCTTTTTTAATTAACTGGTAGAGAATTCTCTTCAAGTGGGAATCTTAAAGCAATGTCACAAAGGTACATGCCTTAAAGGGATAGTTCACCCCAAAATTAAAATTCTGTCATTAATTACTCACCTTCATGATGTTCCAAACACATAAGACTTTCGTTCATCTTCGGAACACAAATGAAGATCTTTTTGATGAAATCTGAGAGCTTTCTGTCCCTCCATAGACAGCTACGCAACGATCACTTTGACGCTTCAAAAAGTTCATAAAGAGATCGTAAAACTTATCCATTGAGCGGTTCAGTCCAAATTTCGAGTCTCGATCGTTTTATATGATGAAAATATTTAATTTAGGCTTTTATTCACATATAAACATTCATCAACTCACACATCAGATCTGGTAAACGGTATGTTCGCTTCATGTGAACCAATGAGGTTCATTCTTGTGTTACGCAGCACATTTGAGCATCTGCAAGAACCAATGAGGTTCATTCTCGTGAGTTACGCAGCACATTTGAGCTTCTGCAAGAACCAATGAGGTTCATTCTCGTGTTACGCAGCACATTTGAGCTTCTGCAAGAACCAATGAGGTTCATTCTCGTGTGTTACGCAGCACATTTGAGCTTCCACAAGAACCAATGAGGTTCATTCTCGTGTTACGCAGCACATTTGAGCTTCAGCAAGAACCAATGAGGTTCATTCTCGTGTTACGCAGCACATTTGAGCTTCAGCAAGAACCAATGAGGTTAATCCTCGTGTTATGCAGCACGTTTGAGCTTCATCAAGAACCAATGAGGTTAATTCTCGTGTTACGCAGCACGTTTGAGCTTCAGCAAGAACCAATGAGGTTCATTCTCGTGTTACGCAGCACATTTGAGCTTCAGCAAGAACCAATGAGGTTAATCCTCGTGTTATGCAGCACGTTTGAGCTTCATCAAGAACCAATGAGGTTAATTCTCGTGTTATGCAGCACGTTTGAGCTTTCACAAGAACCAATGAGGTTAATTTTCATGTTACGCAGCATGTTTGAGCTTCAGCAAGAACCAATGAGGTTCATTCTTGTGTTACGCAGCACATTTGAGCTTCTGCAAGAACCAATGAGGTTCATTCTCGTGTGTTTCGCAGCACATTTGAGCTTCTGCAAGAACCAATGAGGTTCATTCTCGTGTTACACATCACATTTGAGCTTTCACAAGAACCAATGAGGTTCATTCTCGTGTTACGCAGCACATTTGAGCTTCAGCAAGAACCAATGAGGTTAATCCTCGTGTTATGCAGCACGTTTGAGCTTCATCAAGAACCAATGAGGTTAATTCTCGTGTTACGCAGCACGTTTGAGCTTTCACAAGAACCAATGAGGTTAATTTTCATGTTACGCAGCACGTTTGAGCTTCAGCAAGAACCAATGAGGTTCATTCTCTTGTTACGCAGCACGATTGAGCTTCAGCAAGAACCAATGAGATTCATTCTCTTGTTACGCAGCACGATTGAGCTTTCACAAGAACCAATGAGGTTCATTCTCGTGTTACACAGCACGTTTGAGCTTCAGCAAGAACCAATGAGGTTCATTCTCTTGTTACGCAGCACTATTGAGCTTCAGCAAGAACCAATGAGGTTCATTCTCTTGTTACGCAGCACGTTTGAGCTTTCACAAGAACCAATGAGGTTCATTCTCTTGTTACGCAGCACGATTGAGCTTCAGCAAGAACCAATGAGGTTCATTCTCGTGTTACGCAGCACGTTTGAGCTTCAGCAAGAACCAATGAGGTACAATCTCGTGTGTTGCGCAGCATGTTTGATCTTCCGCAAGAGGTTTGTTCACACACATCAAGCAGGTTCGGACCTTCTGTTTATGTTAGCTGATTAATGTTTATATTTGAATAAAAGCCTAAATTAAATCTGTTCATCATATAAAGTGATCGAGTCTCTTCAGAAAATTTGGACTAAACCACTCAATTCATAAAAATCAAAAAGATCTTAATTTGTGTTCCGATAATAAACTATAGTTCTACGGGTTTGGAACGACATGAGGATGAGTCATTAATGACAGAATTTTAATTCTGGGGTGAACCATCCCTTTAAGGTTCTGGCTTCAAAACAGCTTTTGAACTTTTCTGACAATGTGCCCCAATAGCAAAGCATGTTGTCACAGTATATTGGGACATTGCCACATGTTAGCTCCTTATTGTTTCTGCATGGTAAAACACATCAATTAATCCAGCACAGCACAATGGCACTCACCACTCAGTGGTATAAATGTGTAAGTGCAGCAGGACAAATCCACCCAGTGCACTCTCCTATAACAGTGCTCTGCTTTGAGATTTGTGCACACAGAGCTGCTGTATTCCATAGAACCCATGAGAGAAAGTAAACGCTGCAGTTTTGCTATACATCAGCAATCCTTCCATTTCAAACCCAAGACATACAGAATGGATCTCTCCCGAAATACATGTCAGGTAAGTTTTTTTTTTTCATTTATTTTTTTAACTGGAGCTTAATTGTCACAATAGTATGAATATTTAAAATTATATAATATTAATATAGGCTATAGGCTACTATAGCCAACTGGGCTTGGTATTTCCTATTAAATTCAAATTTAAGCAGCCTACTGTTAATAATAAATATTGTTTATTATATGCTCCGTGGTCAAGAAAACACTAAGGGGGCTTGCAAACCCCCTAAAAGAAGTCAAAACAAAAGGCTTTTTTTAATAGTATTATGTTTACATGTAGCCTATGTATATACTATGTAAGGTTAAATTGTCGATTCGAATATTTCATCAAACACAATTAAGTTAGGGCGCTTTTTTTTTCTTTCTACCTGACGGTGAATAGACGCACGCGAACTGCAATCGCGTTCGAGATTACCATAGCAACAGTGTCAGAATCCTTGTCAGACGGAACATCGACAAAACTGTCGTTATAACTTTATTTTACAAATATATCACATAAAACTTGTTTTGTTTAAAAGGTTTTCAAGATAGTTGACAGTTAGCTAACTGCGCTATACACAAAAATAAAAAGGATATGGCACCAAAAATGGTTCTGGGCTGGTAATCATAGGGGAACCTTTTTTAGTGCTATATAGCACCAATTTTGGTGCTTCAGTGGTTCTTCAGCGGTGCTATATAGCACCTTAGAACCACTGAAGCACCAAAATTGTTGCTATATAGCACTAAAAAAGGTTCCCCTATGATTACGAGCTAAGAACCATTTTTGGTGCAATATAGAACCTTTTTTTTTGTGTGTGTAGAGATGATTTGAATTCCCTTTTAGGCGAAGCTCAACCTAAATTTCTTTAAATAATAATAATAATAATAATAGTTTTGAGATTATTTTAACCATCTTAATTAACGTTTATTTTGCAGTGAACTGGACCGAATTTCAATCATCGACATATAGTGCTGCCACATGCACATCATAACGGCATCCTTCGACACATGTGTCATGATATATAGCGCGTGAGAGCCGCTACAACAGCGCGGACGGTGCGGATTTTACGCACAATGGAGAGCCTGCTGAAAGACGTGATTCTCTGGCCCTTCAACGACTCCTGGGCGAATTCAAGCAGGGGAAACGACAGCAGGGGATCGAACCAAACCGTAAACCCTCTCAAGCGCAACGAAGAAGTGGCTAAAGTCGAAGTAACCGTCCTTGTGTGTATTCTGCTGTTGGCGCTCGCCGGCAACGTGTGCGTCCTTGTGGCTATCCAGACGAGTAAACACGGTCAGTCGCGGATGTACTATTTTATGAAACACCTTAGCATTGCTGACCTGGTGGTGGCGGTTTTTCAAGTGCTCCCTCAACTTATCTGGGACATCACCTTTCGCTTTTATGGACCAGACGTTCTGTGCCGCCTGGTGAAGTACCTACAGGTGGTTGGCATGTTCGCGTCCACTTACATGCTCGTGCTGATGTCCATCGACAGATTTCTGGCTATATGGCAGCCTCTACGATCCTTGCGCCGTCGAAATGACCGTTTTTACGTCTTGGCCTCTTGGATTATAAGCCTGCTCTTCAGTTTACCTCAGGTTTACATCTTCTCCCTCAGAGAAGTTGGTGATGGGGTTTTCGACTGCTGGGGGGATTTTGTTCAGCCCTGGGGCGCAAAGGCGTACGTCACATGGATTAGTCTCACCATCTATATCATTCCTGTAGCTATTTTAAGCGTTTGTTATGGACTTATAAGTTTTAAAATATGGCAAAACTTTAAGCTGAAGACCCGACGCGACCAATGCCTGTCGCTGACCCCGCGACCAGCCAAGGGCAACGCGCTCTCCCGCGTCAGCAGCGTCAAGTTGATCTCCAAAGCTAAGATCAGGACGGTGAAAATGACGTTTGTGATCGTCCTGGCTTATATTATCTGCTGGACGCCGTTTTTCTTCGTTCAGATGTGGTCAGCCTGGGATCCAATGGCTCCAAGAGAAGGTTCGTTGAAATTCTGTTGATCAGCAGGTCATAAAATGTGTAGGCTATGTGTGCATAAACATTTTTAATGAAATGAATTTTTATATCACTAGTACAACATCACTGATATCAAATTAAATATGTAAAACTCTTTATTTTAAGCAAATATAATACAATTACTTTCAAGCAAAATATTTCTCCAAAAATGACATGGGTTGATATTATATCCAATTCAATTAAAATTATACATTTTAAAGATGTTCCAACAGTCATGGAAAACCCGAAAATAACAGGAAATTTGTGCCTGACAAAGTAATGAATATATTTTGTAAGTGGAAATTTTTGTAGTGAATATGGTTTTCATTTTAGTTATGCTCATATTTATGAAAAAAAAAAATCCTGATTTTGCCGAGTTAGACACGTTCCATATTTTGTTGATCCTGGAACAACATTCCAGACTAAAGATTTAAAGGTGCACTATGTAAAAAAATTTTCAGTAAAATATCCAAAAACCACTAGGTCAGTGTTATATATTTTGTTCAGTTATCCCAAATGTTTCCAACTATTTGTAAATCGTGAGAAAATTGCTATTTTAACCAAGGAACCGGGACGTGTGAGGATGTCGTCTGTCGATGGCTTCATATCTGCGTTCCCTCGGTTTCTGGTTTTATTTTGCAGAAACGCTTTACTCTCACTGCAGTGTGAACAAGTGTCATAGCAGCCGTCGAGCGAATGCACAGAGTAACGCCATAACATAATTTTCAACACACTCAGATGTATCAAATATGATAAACAGAACTGTGTTACCTCATACTCATGGCCGGAAAAGCAGAAATGGCGACTGTGGCATAATAAAAGTCCCGCCGGCGACTATGCCATAATAAAGGTCCCGCTGCTTGCGAGGCTTGTGTTCCACTCTTCTTATTAACAATCGCTCCTGCTTCTGCTTCATACTACAGTAACGTTAATAATCGCATCCATGAACATGATTTCTGTCCGAGTCCTATCCTGATTCTTTTCCACCGGCTGTGAGGTGGAGACCACATGTCCCAAGATTCTGCGCTCAAACTTATCATCATTAAACTACGCCTTTGTTTTGAATAGGCAACCTCTAGTGGGCGGAAAAGTTACATAGTGCAGCTTTAATCGATATTCCTACCCCTAAACCTTACCCTACCCATAAGGTACCCCTATAGGTGAATTACACTGATGTAGAAGAACTAAGCCCTGGTTGTAAGTCTAAACCGATATAAACTGTAAACTTGCCCCTCAAATCTGATTGGTTGATTGGAATGTTGTTCCAGGATCAACAAAGATCATGGGTCCGTTCTTCGTACGTCGCTAACTTAGTTAGCTGGATTTGATTGTTGACGATTTGGCGTGATCTTGGATTGTTTGGTTCTTCGACGCTCATCCTGGACTTGCTGTCATAGCAACAGGTCCAGAAGCTTAAACCTGCTCGCGAGCAGGATTATTTCATGTAAACAGGGTTAGATTGCAAATATTTTAGCAGCGTTGATACTTAAAATTTGTCCCAACCACTGCTACTTTATTACAAGAGTTCCTGGGGTTCCTGAACCAGGGGCAATAATAATTTTAAATAATAAAAATAATATAAAAATGTATTTGAAAATATTATAATGTTGTGGACAGTGTTGGGGTACGCATTACAAGTAACATGAGTTACGTAATAATATTACTTTTTCCAAGTAACTAGTAAAGTAACGGATTACTTTTCAAATTTACAACAAAATATCTGAGTTACTTTTTCACATTAATTTGACTGACAGCTCTCCTGCCCCCATGTTGAGAAAAATAAGTGAGGAAGCGTTGTGTGTAAACATGATGGTTATTGTAGTTCTACACTAAATGTGAGCATTTATTTATCTCACTTGCACAATAAAGATTCTGTACTCCTCAAAATGAATAAAATCAGTCAAATGCAAAATCAGAGTACTATGCAAACCTCCAATAATTAAATGTTAAATAAAACAACTATTTTTATGCATAATCTACCTTTATATTTAATTTACCAATGTCTTGCTGCTGACCTTTGATGATGAAAATGACTAGAATTTTTGTTTTTATTGGTAAAACTTCTTTCTCCTGCATCCTATTCTACCATTATCCAGAATGGCAGCAGAGCTGCGCCCTCTACTGTTCATGCGTGAATTTGCATTTTTACCTCAGCCTGGGGCTTATTATTTAAATTTTGGTATGAAGAGGTCATTACCGTTGCACAAAAATATAACTTTTTTGTTATAAAAAACAACAAAAACAAGCCCAGCCCAGGTGAGAAAAAGTAATGCAAAAGTAACGTAACACATTACTTTTCTTAAAAAGTAACTAAGTAACTCAATGAGTTACTTTTTAAGGGAGTAACACAATATTGTAATGCATTACTTTTCAAAGTAACTTTCCCCAACACTGGTTGTGTATAATACTATAGACACAGCCACTTGACTGGCTGTGACAGAATATTTTTGACAGAATGATTACTTTATAATGTTATCACAGTCTTACACACATGCTACTCTGCATTAATTTGAGTGATGACGGATATTATGAGATGGCTTGATGCAGCGCAGGAGATGCAGAGTACTTGATCTTAAGAAACTTTAATTAATGCTGTCACATAACAAATCTGCTTCAAATTGAATTCAAAATCAAATAAATAGCTAATTAGAACATTGAAATAAAAATGTAAAGGGTGCACAAATACTATAAAAGCGTGACTATATTTAATTGGGAATAATGTTTAAAACTTTTTTTTTATAAATTTATCTATTATAGCGTTTATGTTGGTTTGGTCGTTTGGCTGGTTGCTTATAAAGGTCCAGAAATTTGTTGGTTTTTTTGTGTAATTTGTCAAGTTTTTTGCCAGGTGGCTTTTTTAAATATATGATGTCATTACGTTGTCTTGAAGCCAGCCAATCATTGCATTGCTGATCATGGTTTCGAGTATCGATGTGGGAACACAAGAACGCAGTTATCTTAGATCATTTAATCCAGATATTTTAATCCAATCCGCAAATTTGTTTGAAGAACCAAATTAGCCAGAGATCAGTTATCATGATTCAAAGATCTGGGATCTGACAAATCATCTCAGATGTATTAAGCAAGCTACGAAGAACGGAATTTCCTACCAAAATCCGGTTCTGCAAACAACTTGTAAGACCATTCATGAAAATTCATTGGGAACCCTGGAATACTTAGGTTGGCCCATAAAGGCAGGCCTTGATCTTGTCCTCAAACAGAAATAACCATTTACATCCATGTAATATGTTAGTTATGCAACTTTCTGGTCTAAGAGTTTCAAAAAGCATGAGAAATCTATTATATGGCAATACAACAGGATGTTTCATGTACAAGATGGCAATACAAAAACAAGATGTTTCGTGCTCTTTATTGTAATGGTATTCTCCCCCATTCCTCTATAGTTATCTCTTTTTAACTTCGTAAAAATTGCCACTGATAACCCAAAAATATCCTTCAGAATAGAATTTAGACAGAGAAAGATGAAAACAAGTCTTGGAATAGCAGTTCAAAGCTATAAACCCTCAGGTGGTTTTGGTAAAGTAAATGTAGCGTGACATCAAAGCGGTCTTACTTTATCCTGACAAGATCGTTAGGCGTATCATTTCCCTGTAATTTCATAACATAATTTGTGAGGAGTCTTGTGCTGTTGTCAAACCCACAAGGCCCGTATGAAGAAGACAACTGCAAGGGATCCATCTGCTACATATTTCCTTTTTCAGAGGGGGTTGCAGAAAATGTCCATTTTCACTTGAAATTAAAACCATAAGCAATGTTTTTTGGAAAAGAATCTATTTATACTTGTACACTTTTTAGGGAATGCACAATAGAAGTATATTCATAAATATCACTAGTGTTCTCAGACTTTTGGACCTCATTGTAAACTGCATTAACGGGATAGTTCACCCAAAAAAGAAACTAAAAGACACTCAAATTGTTCC
This sequence comes from Gobio gobio, assembly GCF_949357685.1. Lineage (NCBI taxonomy): Eukaryota > Metazoa > Chordata > Actinopteri > Cypriniformes > Gobionidae > Gobio > Gobio gobio. Next base: position 9,725,094 of record NC_137110.1, on the reverse strand, counting down.
AAACCTATATGGATGTCTTTGTTCTGCTGTAGTGTACACAAAGGAAGATATTTGGAAGAATGTTTGTAACCAAGCAGATCTTAGAACCTTTTTATACAGGTTTGGAACAAATCGAGAGTAAAAGATGACGAAATGTTCATTTTTGGGTGAACTATCCCTTTAAGATGACACGTATGCCTTCTCATATAGTCTGGGCTTTAAATGTATTAGCTGAAAGACAATTATATAGGACAATACATTTAAAATAATCGGATTCAGAATAATTGGAGTTCCAAAAGGCATTGAAAGGACAATAGAGATATTAAAATCTCACATAAAGTAGCTCATCCGAAAATGAGCTACTTTTATTATTATATGAGAAGATTTTATCATTACTTATTATTTTAATCATTACTATGCTCATATCTTTCAGCATCTGTGAATCTGCACGCAGCTCTTAATGGCAGATTATATTGCTCATGGTTTTTCATTTTTGAGTGAACAATACATTTAATGTACGTGCACATCCACCCTCTACCCATATTTATCAATCCGTCATTTAAAACTTATTTCAGACTTAATTTAGAGACATAGCTTTAAATTATTGTCATTAAGATTTTTTGGTGTCACTTTATTTTACAGTATGTGCACTTTTAATGTACTTACAGTACCAACGAAAATACTGAGTAATAAGGGAACTACATGGGTTAAGGTTAGGGGTAGGTAGTTGAAGTTAAACCAACAATTTTTTGTTGTTGTTGTTTTTTTGTTTTTTTTACAGTGTATGTACATGCAAAACAGGACTGTAAAATAAAGCGCTACCTTTTTTTGTGGAAAATTACTCAATGATGATTTTCAGAGCGTCAACCGTGTAATGAATACAGAGATTTAAATGACCATAGACATCGTTGTCCATTTCCGTTTATTAGCCAATTACATTATGAAACCTAGGAAGACTTCTTTTAGGATCATGATTTTTTTATGCTTCCTGGGAAAATATTTGTCTTAGAAACATTATTAAAAGTTATGGCATCATTTTTCAATTTTAGGACAGCAGTGATGGATTATGGTCTATCAGGACCGGGGTAATAGCTTCTTCTTGCCAATAAATTTCTTCATTTATTTCACATTGTGCCTCCAGAAATTTTAGAGCAGCATATATAATAAGTAAATGATTAGCAATACTGTAAGTGAATGACAAAATTAAAAACTGCAAATTAATCTATCTATCTATCTATCTATCTATCTATCTATCTATCTATCTATCTGTCTATCTGTCTATCTGTCTATCTGTCTATCAGTCTGTCTGTCTGTCTGTCTGTCTGTCTATCTATCTATCTATCTATCTATCTATATCTGTCTGTCTGTCTGTCTGTCTGTCTGTCTGTCTGTCTGTCTGTCTGTCTGTCTGTCTGTCTGTCTGTCTGTCTATCTATCTATCTATCTATCTATCTATCTATCTATCTATCTATCTATCTATCTATCTATCTATCTATCTATATCTGTCTGTCTGTCTGTCTGTCTGTCTGTCTGTCTGTCTGTCTGTCTGTCTGTCTGTCTGTCTGTCTGTCTGTCTGTCTATCTATCTATCTATCTGTCTCTGTCTCTGGTCTCTGTCTGTCTGTCTATCTCTGTCTGTCTTTCTATCGTCAGTCTGTCTGTCAGTCTGTCTGTCAGTCTGTCTGTCTGTCTCTCTATCTCTGTCTGTCTTTCTATCGTCAGTCTGTCTGTCTGTCTGTGTGTCATCTGTCTGTCTATGCATAGTATGAGAAGTATAATATTTGGTATTTTAAATAAGTACATAATGTTCATATTTAAGAGTCTCATGACTTGTGTGTCACTAATTTTTTTTAACTTGTCTCTTTAATAGCTATGGCATTCATCATTGCAATGCTTCTGGCCAGTCTAAACAGCTGCTGTAACCCCTGGATCTACATGTTTTTCGCTGGTCATCTGTTCCGGGATCTCATGCAGCCCTGTCTTATGCCATCACACTGTGGCTGTAAGAGGCAATGGAGATCTAAGAGCCAATCAGGCACGGGTGCAATGAGGAACACCAGCAGCCAGAAGAGTGTGACACAATTCTCTACCACATGAAAGAACGTTGGAATACCTGCAGTTCGTAAAACCGTCATGGACAGAACAATAAGATAACATAAGCTAAGGAATCATTAATATGATTTCTACAGATGTGGGGCAGACCTCAGCAACATTAGCCATGCAATCTTCTTCAGCCTAAAATATGTACCTTTACAAAAGTAATGCTTGACCCATGCATTCTCCAAAACGCTCAAGGCCCGTTCATACCAAGAACGATAACTATAAAGATAAATATAGCGATAACTACATTAGCGGACAATATCAATCTGTTTATTCTAAGCACGCGCTGCAGAATTTTGTCTGCCGTTTCTTTAACGCAGGATGGATTCTGATTGGCTGTCATTGTTTTTATCGTTCATCAGCTGGAAAAAGATTCTTCTGTAGTGATTCCATCGATATCGCTTCTCTGTGCCGTAATATTTATGTTTGTGGTGTGGACTCTGCAATTCTTTTATATTTAGAATGATTTTTAGAACTATATCTTTATCGTTATATGGTAGTTATTGTCCTCTTTGGTGTGATCAGGCCTTTATCCTCTGCAGGGTCACGGAAGCCGTTTATCGTTGTATGCTTAAAGAAACAGTTCACCAAAAATGAAAATTCTGTCATTAAATACTCACAGTCATATCCATCCAAACCTGTATTTTGTCCCTTTTCTGTGGAACACAATAATTTAACACATGGACAGTATTTTGCTTTTGGATATAATGTATTCTGTTTAAAAGCGTAGGCTATATTAATTAAAAGTTGAGGGAATGAAGGGATGCTGGACGAATAATCCTCGCAACAGTTAGGTAAGCAGCTGCTTGTATATGAGTTATGAAGCTCCTGGCAAAGTTAACAGCTCCATTAAACTGTGAGATCTGGTACAAAAAAGTATTTTTTCAGAAGTCAAATTTTGCTTAAACATACACTGTAAACCCTAACGCTCAAAATAAATAATGGGTTTGAGTAGAGCCAACTCAAATTAAACAAATTAGTTTAAACTAATACATTTTTATGAGTATTTAGAACATTCTTTTTCTTTTGAGTTCTCAAAACTGACACATTTTAAGTAATCTGAATTGTTTTGAGTTTTATGAACTTGTTTCTTTTAATTTAGACAAACTTAAATGTAACTGAACTGGAGCTGGGATTTCTATTTCCCAACATGCTTTGCCATGACATTCAAAAGGGACAGTAGATTTTCAGCCAAAATGTAAGTTTTAAGGCCTGTTCACACCGGGACGATTTTCGCACGCGTTTATCACCGACGTTTAACGCCTCGTGACTAAACAAAGGGAGCCAATGTTAGTGTACACACCGACGCGCAAAACGCCAGGCGTAAAAGCATCATTTTTAAAAAAACGCCTCGGGTTCGTTTTTTTATTTTGACGTGGCGCGTTAAAAACTGGCCGACCAATGAGATCGGCACTTTTGTTCACGTGCCTGGAGCTGTTGAAGTGACAGTAAAACACGACTTGGTGGCGCTCAAGCACAAAACGGTCTTGCCGAGCACACATTGATACGACGAAGAAGTAGTAAGTAGACAAAGAAGAAGATGAGCAGCTAATGCTGCTTGCCAGTTAGTAAAAAGTGTGTGTGAATGGTTTTGGCCATAGACATAATATGTCTATGGTTTTGGCAAACACGTAAATACTGTCTCTCTTCTTCTTCTGTGTGACAAGCGAGTGTCAGAAGCGTAAAGTGCTGCAGCACCACCACCTTGTGTACCGGGAGCGCCATCTACTGAATGTGCACGTTCACTCGGCGCATCGCCAGTGGAAATCGCTTGGGTGTGAACACTCAAGACGCGCCGAAAAACGTCACGAAAAACGCTGGCGTTAAGTGCGCGCGATATTCGTCCCGGTGTGTACAGGCCTTTATATTATGTTTTTTACGTTAAGTGGGAGATTTAGTAGTGTTTAATGTTTTATGCTAGTTTAGAAGAGTTTCTGTTATGTTTTTTTTTGTAGGGTTACCATGGTGACGAGTGGAGCATGAGCTTAGTTTGAGAACAGATAAATGTTCTATATATTGTTGTCCCCATTCAGCAAGTGCTATGCTAATGCTACCAAAGCATTGTGTAACCAATTAGCAAGGTGGCATTTATTGAATTAGCTAGTTAAAGCTAGCTAAGTTTCCACTACTAAAAATGTGAGATTAGATGATATTTTTAAGTTAAATGTATGAATTAGCTTCCTCAAATATTTCAAGTCCAGAGCAATTAAAATGTATGATTACAAAATAAAAAGCTGTAATTTCCGCTTACTTAAACTTTACATTTCTTAACTTCAAAAATTTTAGGTAACCGATTGCCTAAATTTTTTTGAGTTTTGCCAACTTATTCGGGTTTACAGTCTCAAACTAGCAGTTAGTTATGGGGTAATCAATCTTTACTTTTCGGTATCAAATTAGACCAATCTACATTTTATATAACTGACTGAAAAAATGGATGACGAACTTGTAAGACTAGTCTTGGCAGTTAATGCAACCGGCCCCAGGTAACACTTAAAGGGTTAGTTCACCCAAAAATGAAAATTCTGTCATTAATTATTTACCCTCATGTTGTTCGACACCCGTAAGACCTCTGTTCATCTTCAGAACACAAATGAAGATATTTTAGTTGAAATCTGATGGGTCTGAAAGGCCTCCATTGGCACAATGCACTTTACACTCTCAAGACCCTTAAAAGGTACTAAAGACGTCGTTACAAAGTCCATCTCACTACAGTGGTTCTAAATAACTTTATGGAGTGAGAAGAATAGTATTTGTGCGCAAAAAAAAACTAAATAACGACTTCTATAGTGATGACGATTTCAAAACACAGTATCATGAAGCTTTGAAGCGTTATGAATCAGTGAGTCGAATCATGATTCGGATCGCGTGTCAAACCGCCAAACTGCTGAAATTTGGCGATCTAAACTGCTGAATCGACTCACTGATTCATAACGCTGACAGAATTTTCATTTTTGGGTGAACTAACCCTTTAACTATGTAAGATTTTTGCGGAAAAATATCCAAAAACCACTTGGCCAGTTTTATATATTTTGTTCAGTTGAGTACTTTGAATGTCCCAAATGTTTCCAACTATTTGTAAATCGTGAGAAATTGCTATTTTAACCAAGGAACCGGGACGTGTGAGGGAGTCGCCTGTCAATGGCGTCATATCTGCGTTACCCTCGGTTTTATTTAGCAGAAACGCTGTACTCTCACTGCAGTTTGAACAAGTGTCATAGCAGCCGCAGAGAGAACGGCAGAGTAACGTCATAACATCATCAACACACTCAGATGTATCTAATACGATAAACAGAGCTGCGTTACCTCAAACTCATGACTGGAAAAGTGGAAGTGGCGCCGGCGTCCGTGTCATAATAAAAGTCCCGCCGGCGACTATGCCATAATAAAAGTCCCGCATTTCAATCGCTCCTGCGGCCTTGCTCAGCTCCACAACACTCGGTCCTGCTCTGCTTCATACTACAGTAACGTTAATAATCGCACACATGAACATGATTTCTGCCCGAGTCCTATCCCGATTCTTTTCCACCGGCTGTGAGGTGAAGACCACATGTCCCAAGATTCTGCGCTCAAACGTGGCGTCATCAAACTACGCCTTTGTTTTGAACAGGCGACCTCTAGTGGACGGAAAAGTTATATAGTGTAGCTTTAAGTGCTTTAACCATGGTAAACACACTGCAATGAAAAACAGCATTTGACCTGTTGACTGTATCTATCTAAAGCTTTGCCATGTCAGCATCTTTCGTTCTAGTATATGAAGTTATGATTCACACTTTATGAAATACAGTAACAAATATAAATTCAGAATGAGCACTTTTTCCTCATTGTATGTGAACGTGTACACCTTGTTTTATTGAAGAGGAATAGTTCACCCAAAGATAATTTTTTTTACAACATGGAAACGCAATATGATTTCTTCATAAAGTTAGAAAACAGCAGCTCAGAGATTAGTCAGAGAGAAGGCATATGGAGTTGGATGTGAGGGAAATTATGTTTTTTGTGATGTTCCCACATCAGTATATTTTGTAGAAATATTCTGTAAATAAGGCTGTCGCTGTGATTCATTTGAGAATGATAAAATGTATTTATTAACTATATTTGTGTTGTAACAAAAGCTTTTGACTGTGGATGCGGATATGAATGATAAAATGCTGATGGAAACTGTATTTTCTTCTTGCATGACAACCTTTTCAACTGATTTTGAATTTGAACACTAGCTGACAAAACAATCCATTTCAAAGCAGGCATGGCTATAGCATCAAGACATTCAAGTTTCCTTTATTAACAATGAGAAGATGTGCAGCCACATAAATAAGAGTCAATTATTCTTAGTATGAAACCAATCTTTTGTTTTTAAAGAACGGAAGGAAACAATTTGTTGAAAGAAATGGCATTAAAACCAAATATGCAATTAAAACTAGGATGAAACCGTTCACGTATTTGGAAATCTATCTTGGAATAATGTTTGGTTCATGAGAGACAGTACGTTTTAATTATAAATCATCTAATATTACACTTCCTACACATCCATCAGTCATATTTTTTAAGTCTAACATAGGGACAGAAGCACATTAAAATCTCATAAAAAATCAGTGAACGTACTAAGAGTTCCTTTGACAAAAATCAGATTAAGCAATATTATACATCATTTGACAGATAATTATCAGCCAAATGATAAATCACTTATCACAGTATGATTTCTAAGCTCTCAAAAAAATCCCTGATGTAGTGCCTCATTGATCACAAATGAACACATACTGACACCTAGTGTTTAAATACAAATTTACAGCAAGAAAGTGCTATTGCTGTGCTCTTCAGTTTTTCTCTTGACAGTATAATGTTGCAAACACTATCTTTGCTATTTATCACGAGATTAACCATTAAAATGAAAATGGATATTGTGATGTTTGAATAAAGATTCTTTGTCAACCCAGCTAAAAATGTATCAGTTCCTAATTAGAATGGTGTTCCAGTTGAACTTATTTTAATTGATATTTTCAAAAAAGATCACTCCTGTGTACACTCCTCAACAGATTGGTTTTAGTAAGATTTTTCAACGTTTTTAATGAAGTTTCATATCCTTGGCCTACCAAGGCTGAAAAAAAAACAGTAATATCGTGAAACATTTCTTTTGTTTCAATGCTGAAACAGTGCTGCTAATTACGTTTTGTGAAAAACGTGATACAATTTTTCTTTCAAGATTCTTTATAAAAAGAAGAAGAACAATCTGATTTCATTTGAAGTCTTTTAATAGTGTCTTTACTGCCACTTTTGACCAATTTAATGCATCGTTGTTGAATAAAAGTAATAGTTTCTTCTTTTAAAAAAAAAATCTTACTGACCCCGAACTTTTGAATAGTATATATTTACAGTAGGCCTGTTATTTACAATTTCAAAGAACTGAAGTCTTCTTTAAAAACACAAATTACTACAGCTGCTTAGTCTCTCATTAAGTTATGAAACTTTGTTTTTTTCTTGACTGTGGCATACTTATGACATTCCTCTTGTTTTTGTTTAAATTGTGTCCAGACTGGCCACTGTGCTGCTCACATTTTTTTGAACCCTCTGTTCTGTGTTTCATAACATGCTTAATTAGAGAAGCTCTCATCTCATTTGAGCCTCTTCAGTATCGCTCCCTCTCAACTCTCCTTTTCCACCCTTCCTTTCTGCTCACCTCTCCTCTTGCTCTTTCAATGCCTACCTCTTTCGCTCGCTCCTCTTCCTACATCTCTGCTATTTCTCTCCCTTCATCTCTTTTCCCTCCTCCGCTCTTCACCTCTTCACTGTCCTTTCCCTCTACCCACACCACTTTTTGAAATATCAAAGTTGCCCCCTCAAAGTTGAAAAAACAACAACACAAGATTGTATATTTTAATAGTGCAAAAAAAAAAAAATTTGTGGAAGAGAGGAAGCCAGGACATCTTGCCTATTTTTAACCACACCTGCATTGATGCTTCTTGGTTCACTGTTGTTATGTCGCTATGTTATGTTAAGTCAGAATTTCGAGATATAAAGTCAGAATTGTGAGATATAAGGTCAGAATTGTGAGATATAAGGTCAGAATTGCGAGATATAAAGTCAGAATTGTGAGTTATGAAGTCAGAATTGTGTGATATAAAGTCAGAATTTAGTGATATAAAGTCAGAATTGTGAGTTATAAAGTCAGAATTGTGAGATTTAAAGGGGTGGTAAAACACATTTTGAAGGCTTGTGTTTGTGGGGTGCACTGTAACATGTGTTCATGCTTCGTTTTTAAAAAAATTGCATTATTTTTCATATATTTGGCCTTTATTCTACACTGCTCTGTCCCTCCTTGTAAAACGGTCTGATGCTTTCCGGGTTGTATGAAGCCAGTCCCTCAAAAATACGCAATGGGCTCAGATTGGTTAGCTGGCCCAGTGTGTTGTGATTCGCTAACCGCCTAGTGCACGTTTATCGGAAACGCCACGCCCCTTACCTTTACCGGTAGACTGTGCTTTTGTCAGTATTAGAAACAATGGCGTGAATAAAACCATACTAATCTGAGCCCGAATCAGACCCAGAACATTTTAGTGAAGATGATCGAGCAGACCCTGTTCAGTCCTCAAGAGTAAAGACTGCGGATCTATAGTGATCGCTACTGAATGGCACTTTTGTATTTTTAGAACGATTATAGCCAAATATCTGTCGCAAGAACTATTAACCCAAAACGAACACTTAACATTGGCTTTGCTAGTAGCCAAATCACACACAGAACCATGTTTAACATGCCTGTAGATAAACAATACACAAAAGCTCTAATCAAAGAATCTTTTACACTAATGCCAAGTTTGCTGTTGAGATTTTAACGTTAGTGTTTGTAACGTTAGGTGTTCGCCGGATAACGTTAAGTATGAATAAGCATTTAACAGACTGGTTTGCAGAACAGCGTTGTCATCTGTTTACTTCCTTGCTACATCGTACAATTAACCTATTACTGGAAAACATATCGAAGTAAAATAAATCAGACTTACAGGTTGTGGCCCGTAAACAGCTTCTGTTTGTAAATCCAGCTTTCAGGACAAGCCGTTGTGCGAATCCTGCATTGAACTCGCGAAGATTGTGGAAGTTTTCTTCCGTGAAATGTGCAGCGGGAGCCACAAGCCCGTCGTGCATGAACCGCGGCTCATGAATTGCAAATACAGATGAATATTGTCCATTATGTCACATTTTCCACTCTTCTCCTCAGACCCCTGTCTGTCTCGTGATTTATGATGGGCAGCATCTGCGTCCTGTTGCCCTCTGTCTCAAACACACATGCATATAACCAGTGTTGGGGGTAACGCATTACACTCTAAAAAAAAAGGCTCGTAATCATAGGGGAACCTTTTTTAGTGCTATATAGCACCGATTTTGGTGCTTCAGTGGTTCTTCAGCGGTTCTTCAGAGGTGCTATATAGCACCTTAGTCAAAGAACCGGTGAAGAACCTCTGAAGAACCGCTGAAGAACCACTGAAGCACCAAAATTGTTGCTATATAGCACTAAAAAAGGTTCCCCTATGATTACGAGCCAAGAACCATTTTTGGTGCAATATAGAACCTTTTTTTTTTAGAGTGTACAAGTAACTTGAGTTACGTAATAATATTACTTTTTCCAAGTAACTAGTAAAGTAACGCATTACTTTTCAAATTAACAACAAAATATCTGAGTTACTTGTTCAAAAAAGTAACGCAAGTTACTTTTTCACATTAATTTGACTGACAGCTCTCCTGCCCCCATGTTGAGAAAAATAAGTGTAGAGGTGTTGTGTGTAAACATGATGGTTATTGTAGTTCCAGACTAAATGTGAGCATTTATTTATCTCACTTGCACAATAAAGATTCTGTATTCCCCAAAATGATTAAAATCAGTCAAATGCAAAATCAGAGTACTATGCAAACCTCCAATAATTTAATGTTAAATAAAACAACTATTTTTATGCATAATCTACCTTTATATTTAATGTACCAATGTCTTGCTGCTGACCTTTGATTATGAAAATTACTAGATTTTTTTGTTTTTATTGGTAAAACTTTTTTCTCCTGCATCCTATTCTACCATTATCCAGAATGGCAGCAGAGCTGCGCCCTCTACTGTTCATGCGGGAATTTGCATTTTTACCTCAGCCTGGGGCTTATTATTTCAATTTTGGTATGAAGAGGTTTTTACCGTTGCACAAAAATATAACTTTTTTGTTATCAACAAAAACAAGCCCAGCCCAGGTGAGAAAAAGTAACGCAAAAGTAACGTAACGTGTTACTTTTCTTAAAAAGTAACTAAGTAACTCAATTAGTTACTTTTTAAGGGAGTAACGCAATATTGTAATGCATTACTTTTCAAAGTAACTTTCCCCAACACTGCATATAACATGCTGTATGTTAAACGCTCTGCAACGCACCCCCGTCCCTAGGAAGGCTGAACAAAGCAAGTACCCCAGACCTGCAATCCGGATGAAAATAACAGCGTTTCGTCGGCATTGCAGCAACAACACTCCAGCCTACTAACCACAACAGCGGCGCGATAAAAAATGGCCTCACCCCCCCTTATTTAATATTCTCGGAGGAGGGGTTTATGTAAATATTGAGGCTGGTGATGTCACCAACCCTGGAGGAATGTCTGTAGTCGCCTACTGTCCGTTTGCTGTAGTCCTTAGAAACTGATTTATTTAAAAGCAAATATCTCCCTTTGCTTTAAACTCAGAACGTTGTAACTTTGCAGATGTCGCAACATTACATGCTAGCTAAAGTTAGAATAGTGAAATCGTGGTTTACCACCTCTTTAAAGTCAGAATTGTGAGATATGAAGTCAGAATTGTGAGATATAAAGTCAGAATTGTGAGATATAAAGTCAGAATTGCGATATATAAAGTCAGAATTGTGAGATATAAAGTCAGAATTGAGTGATATAAAGTCAGAATTGTGGTATATAAAGTCAGAATTGCGAGATATAAAGTCAGAATTGTGAGATATAAAGTCAGAATTGTGAGATATAAAGTCAGAATTGCGATATATAAAGTCAGAATTGTGAGATATAAAGTCAGAATTAGGGATATAAAGTCAGAATTGCGAGATACAAAGTCAGAATTGTGTGATATAAAGTTAGAATTGTGTGATATAAAGTCAGAATTGTGAGATATAAAGTCAGAATTGTGTGATATAAAGTCAGAATTGTGAGATATAAAGTCAGAATTGCGTGATATAAAGTCAGAATTGCGAGATATAAAGTCAGAATTGTGAGATATAAAGTCAGAATTGAGTGATGCAAAGTCAGAATTGCGAGTTATAAAGTCAGAATTGTGAGATATAAAGTCAGAATTGAGTGATATAAAGTCAGAATTGTGAGATATAAAGTCTGAATTGTGAGATATAAAGTCAGAATTGCGATATATAAAGTCAGAATTGTGTGATATAAAGTCAGAATTGTGAGATATAAAGTCAGAATTGCGAGATATAAAGTCAGAATTGTGAGATATAAAGTCTGAATTGTGAGATATAAAGTCAGAATTGCGATATATAAAGTCAGAATTGTGAGATATAAAGTCTGAATTGTGAGATATAAAGTCAGAATTGTGAGATATAAAGTCAGAATTGCGATATATAAAGTCAGAATTGTGAGATATAAAGTCAGAATTGTGAGATATAAAGTCAGAATTGCGATATATAAAGTCAGAATTGTGAGATATAAAGTCAGAATTGTGTGATATAAAGTCAGAATTGAGTGATATAAAGTCAGAATTGTGAGATAAAGTCAGAATTGTGGTATATAAAGTCAGAATTGCGAGATACAAAGTCAGAATTGTGTGATATAAAGTCAGAATTGTGAGATATAAAGTCAGAATTGTGTGATATAAAGTCAGAATTGTGAGATATAAAGTCAGAATTGTGTGATATAAAGTCAGAATTGTGTGATATAAAGTCAGAATTGCGAGATATAATGTCAGAATTGTGAGATATAAAGTCAGAATTGTGTGATATAAAGTCAGAATTGTGAGATATAAAGTCAGAATTGTGAGATATAAAGTCAGAATTGCGATATATAAAGTCAGAATTGTGAGATATAAAGTCAGAATTGTGAGATAAAGTCAGAATTGTGGTATATAAAGTCAGAATTGCGAGATACAAAGTCAGAATTATGAGATATAAAGTCAGAATTGTGAGATATAAAGTCAGAATTGTGTGATATAAAGTCAGAATTGTGAGATATAAAGTCAGAATTGCGTGATATAAAGTCAAAATTGCGAGATATAAAGTCAGAATTGCGAGATATAAAGTCAGAATTGTGAGATATAAAGTCAGAATTGTGTGATATAAAGTCAGAATTGTGTGATATAAAGGCAGAATTGTGAGATATAAAGTCAGAATTGTGTGATATAAAGTCAGAATTGTGAGATATAAAGTCAAAATTACTTTTTTAATTTTCTATTCTGTGGCGGAAACAAGCTTCCATATAAATCCTAGTAAAACGTCTTGTTGGGCGGGACTTAATATTTTTTTTACTTAATTTTTCATTGGTTCTTGATTGGACGATCTCATGGAAGTGACATGTTGTCCCCCTCGTGCCGGTAAACCTGGGTTACCCATATGGGCCCGGAATGAGCCCATCAAGAGACCTATCTGGGCTAACCCATATGGGGCTTCCATGGAAACTGAGGGCAAAATTAGCTGGCTCCCAGTTGGGTAGCCCAGGTGGGCCCCAGATATCAGCCCTTTGTGCAACCCCTTTGGGCCCCACATGGGTGTGTTGGCTGGGACATAGGGAGCCCGGCTGCGTTAACCCAAGTGGGCCCCAGATAAGATGCCCATTTTGAGCCCATGCCCACTCTGTACCCCTGTAGCCCATGTTTAACCCATGTGGGCCCCACATACACGTGTTGGCTGTTAGTGGTTAAAGTGAGCTGTGTGAGTCGCTGTTTACTGGCAGTGTAACTGATATCTTCAAATCTAACGCTTCTTTTACAGTAAAGTATGTCACTGTCACACAGGCCAATGACTAAACGGATCAAAGATACAGATACAGAAGTGGCTTTTTAAATGAAAAATAGACTATAGGTTATAGCTCTAATTTTAGACGTGCGTTTATGCCTCAATTTTATCTTGCACATGCTTCAGTCGATAAAACTTGCTTTATAAATGATGTGTAACAGTATTTCCTACTACAATGTGTGGCCACAACAGAGTTCTCTTTCTATTCTTCTCAGCAACTCATCTTCCTCCTACCGCTTCCGTCAGTTAGAGCGCGTCATGACAGTAAGCAGCACGAAAGTTTGCGTTGGCGGCTCAACAAGCGTGGCTCTCAAGTTCCCTTGTTATTTTTCTGCGATGGACATCCTTTAAGATGCAAGTGTGAGCGGGGTGCAGGAACACAGAGCGGTGAATTATGCCGTTGCCATGAGAATGGACTGATCGAGGCACTTTTTAAGGTAGGCTACATGATGCGCAACGTAAACCTTCATCTAGAAAAGATTGTTTAATAGCCTTTAACTGTAAACTTCCGTATTGTCTCTGTGTGTACTCATTATTCACTAATAAACAAAATGTACGGCATCTTTATAAGTGAAAGTGATAAGGTAAATGTGGAGTTACTCCATCGAACGTGATTGCTGCTTGCGCGTGATTTCCTTTATAACGCAAGCTGTTTTTATGTAAGTTAGATTGAGAATGGAGAGGGTGAGAAAGATGATTATGCAGGGTTTGAGTATGACGCTAAATTTAGGCTTGAACATCCAGGAAGTCAAAACAAAAGGTTGGCGGGTTTTTAAAAGTAATGTTTTTTGTTGGCTATGTGTATCAGTTTTGCCTTTAACTATTTTTAGTAACAAAAAGGTTAGCCATGCATATCACCTTCGGTAAAAGATGCTCGTGAACATAAATCGCGAAGGCTACCGTAACAGTCCAAACATATTGACACTGTCATTGTTACTTTAGAATAGATGTACTTATTTAAATGACAAAACTTTAAAGTTTTTGTTTAAAATGACATTCAGGTTTATGGACGCTTGTTTCCATCACTAAATAAAAAATACAAAAGGTAGGCTAATTGTGACTTTTTATTTATTTTTTTCTCTTATTTTAAACATATTATAAAGTCATCATTGATTGATATAAAGTCAGAATTGCGTGATATAAAGTAGAAAAATAGTCAGTAATTTTTCCCCTCAGAATTGGACTTTATAACTTGCAATTGCGATTAAATCACACAATAGACCCTTTTCACATCTCCGTGTTTCTCAGAAGCAGAAGTCATGTTGGAACAGGAAGGGGCCGTCCCTAAACTGTTCCCACAAAGTTAGAAGCATGAAATTGTCCAAAATGTCTTGGTATGTTGAAGCATTAAGAATTCCTTTCACTGGAACTAATGGGCCAAGACCAACCTCTGAAAAACAACCCCACACCATAATTCCCCCTCCACCAAACTTTACACTTGGCACAATGCAGTCAGGCAAGTACCGTTCAACCGCCAAACCCAGACTCGTCCATCGGATTGCCAGACAGAGAAGCGTGATTGGTCACTCCAGAGTCCAGTGGCGGCGTGCTTTACACCACTGCATCCCACGCTTTGCATTGCACTTGCTGATGTAAGGCTTGGATGAGCTGCTCGGCCATGGAAACCCATTCCATGAAGCTCTCTATGCACTGTTCTTGAGCTAATCTGAAGGCCACACAAAGTTTGGAGGTCTGTAGCTATTGACTCTGCAGAAAGTTGGCTACTTCTGTGTACTGTGCACCTCAGCATACGCTGACCCCGCTCTGTGATTTTACATGGCCTACTACTTTGTGGCTGAGTCGCTGTTGTTCCCAATTGCTTCCACTTTGTTATAATACCACTAACAGTTGACTGTGGAATATTTTGGAAATGTCATGAATGGACCTGCACAGGTGTCTATCACGATACCACGTTTGAATTCATGAGAGTGACACATTCTTTCGCAAATGTTTGCTAAGAGGACACTGACAACGACAGAAAAGAGAAAAGCAGGTTACTCTGATATGAAACAAACTCTTTCCAATTATGTTAATTTTATTAATTCAAGCAATAAATACCATTTTGGCGCTCTTAAACGTGACAGATCGCTGTAGCGCCTCAGTTACGACACGTAAACTGATCATCTCTTCCTCTTTAATACTAGCTAATAAATAAACGTGAGTGAAGGTATGTTGAAAGATACAGTACAACATATAGAAATCTATCATGTCTCATGTAATTGATCAATCGTGGAAAGAGGTCAATAAAACAGCTGGAGAATAATATGTCATGTACCATTACATTTACCTCAGGAAAGCCATTTAATGACCATAGCATGTTAGTTAGCTAAAAAACTATAAACAGGAGTATTTTGCTAAATATGTGAACTATATTAATATTTTATTATATTTTTACTCATATCATTAAAATATTATAACGTTATTATTATAAATAATAAGTTGTTAATTTTACCCTTTAATAGTACCAGCTGACAGGCAGCATTGAGAGATTTTTTCCTTTAGAAAAATCAACATGTAGTTACTGTATCTGATATTTATCCAAATTAATCAATATTGAATTAACAATATCAAGAGTAGGTAACTAATAAAGGTAGCACTAATAAAATAATAGTCTACCGGTCATCGTACCATGTAAACATTGTAATATGTTGTCACTAAACTTAATGAAATTGTTTAGTTACCATATGTTTGACAATCATTCACAATACACTTATTGTGATGCCAGTATTTAAAAAAAAAAAAAAAATCCATAATTCCCACTCCAAGCTAAAGTTGTTTATGCATTTTAGTCCTGGAAAGAATCAAAACGTTCTATCTCAATGAATCTAGCATTAATGTAGGGTATTATAAACGTCAACATCATGATTTTCTGTAAAGCTTCACTTGAGAGTGATCTCTATATTGTGTTCTTTTTGCCTATTTTCCTGCTTATTTTTTTACTTTAAAAATGTTGCAGATGGTTTTGGTTAAATAATCCTGTAAGAAATGCTTTCTCATGGTAGGTGGCCGCAGGGATGGAGAGTCCTTCCAAGATTGAGAGGCGACAGGCGTGGGCGCTCAGCAGCAGCCGCAAGTGTACCGTAAGAGATGCAGAACACCGCAGCCCAACAGCAGAACAGCAGCCTCATTTCTCTCTCCAAGATGACGTCTTTGTGGATGGTGAGCATCAAGTTAATGTTTAACACATTCAGCTATGTTAATAGCTCCATGATATGGAAAGAAGCGGCATATCTCATTTCCTCTTAACCAAGCGATTTAAAGCTACACGCAAGGGGGATTAAGGCTTCACTTTTGTGTGTTTTGCTTGAAAACTGCACTTGTGGTATATTTATTTCAATAAAACACCACATGGCTTGATATTTTGGGTAACACTTAACAACATAATATGCATTCATTCAAGCTTAACTAATGCACAGATCATCATGAGTTAATGTTAGACTTATGGATTACTAACCCATTTATTAATGATTACTGCATCAGCAACAAATGAAGATTCTGTATGATTAATATTGTTAGGCAATTAATACTTTATGACACATTTAACCTATTAACCTATTAATCATACATAATCTTCATTTGTTGCTGATGCAGTAATCATTAATAAATGGTTTAGTTCTTCATGAGTCATACATTAACTCATGATTCTCTGGCTATTAGTTAAGCATGAATTAATGCATTTTAGTGCACCCGTATTGTAAAGTGTTACCGTGTTTTGTTATCTGATAGAGCGATAGTCATGCAGTCCAGTCTTTTTGTGTGCTTTATGTAGTAAATCAGCAGATGTGCAGCAATGAAAATGTACAACAAGGTCGTTTGGCATTAAAATGTTAATAAAATTGTTTTGATTTAGGTCACTTCTAAATTCAACTCGCATTATAACTGCTGCTTTGAGAGATAAAGGACAGACCACAAACAGTACATGGTTACCAGCAGATAAACTCTATTTCCAAAACAGAAAGCTCATTTACACCTCTCTCTCGCTCTCTCTCTCTCTCTCTCTCTCTCTCTCTCTCTCTCTCTCTCTCTCTCTCTCTCTCTCTCTCTCTCTCTCTCTCTCTCTCTCTCTCTCTCTCTCTGTCTCTCTCTCTCTCTCTCTGTCACACACACACACACACACACACACACACATTCTCAAACAGACAGGCTAAGATCACTATGTGCGTCTTTATTTTGTTTCCACAGGATGCTCTGCAGGAAAGATTGAAACCTGGCTCCAAGGTTGTGGGTGAGTGTTTGTGTGTCTCTATAAAAGACAGTCATTGTGTGTCAGTTGTAATAAATAACAGAAAGTGAGTGGAAAACCACAATTTATTTTTAGCTTGTTTGTTGAAGATCATACAGGTAAAAAAAAAAAAAAAACATTAACCTCTGAGGGTCAAATACCATGTTTTCACAAGGTACTGTACCTTCACCTGGAAGCTTATAGTGAACAATATTTGAGCAACAGTGTTTTGCTCTATTTATAGATTGTGCTGCGGAAGAATTTTTCCTTTCTGGATCAGGAAACAGCAGAAAAACGTGTTGATAAATCGTTGTTATTGTTTCTCACTGTTTAGGACTTTGCAAGCCATGAAGAATCTGTTTTTAAAAGTATTTCCAAGAATAATGATCAACACATTTTTTCCAATCTATTAGGAATTGAAACAACGTTTAACACATTTAGGTTATTGACTTGGAATTATATCCTGCAAAGCCTGTAAATGAAATAGTCTCTCTAATCACATTCGCAGCAGCAGTAGTCAGATGCGAGACAGAACAGAATCCACAGTGCTTGGAAAGTGAGTATTATTCTGGCTTCTTAAAGTGCCCCTATTATGGATTTTTAAAAACTACCTTTCATGTAGTGTGTAACATTTTTCAAAGTGAATGAAAACATCCTGCAAAGTTTTAAATATGAAAGTGCACCTTATATAAAGTTATTGTCTCTCAAAAGTAAGTCGACCCTGAGTCAATTCACCCTTCGCTGCAAGTTTGATTGACAGGCGATCTGACCAATCACATCGCCGAATCTGCCGTTTTGTTCGACCAGGCAGTCAGGAGAGTTAATAGATTAACGTGGGCGGACTTGAAGTTGGAAAAACGGTGTGTACTGACGTCCGCGGTTGATACAACATTTCTTTTAGTGTTCATTCGTGTTTATTTTGTGCTTATCAATGAACTAGAAGGAAGAGATAATCGGTTCACAAGCAGGCGCTACGGCGATCACGACACATTAAAGAGCCACAAAACGGTATTTATTGTTTAAATTTCTTTTTAAAAAATGACCCTTTCAAAGTTTAGACTTTGTTTCATAGCAAAAGTAACTAGCTCTGTCCTGTCTTTCGGCTTGTTGTCAGTGTCCTCTTTGCTCCGCAATGTATTTTCTCTACGTGAGAATGTGTGTGATGTGAGAGCACCATGGCTTGTCGGACATAGCAACAGTAACTAAAGGGGGCGGGTCTTTGCGAACGATCGAGTATTCGAGTTAGTAATCGAGTATTCTACCAATTATTCCATCGATTAATCGGATAATAAGTACTTTTTATTTATTAAAGAGCAATACTAAACATACAAGAGAAAATAAGACAGGTATCTTAAAAAAAGTTTTATTGCTGAAATTGCATACATTAATATCTGTGAAAACTAAACCAATTTAGTGCATTCAATTGCCATATTTTATATTCAAAATGCAAATACAAATATATAAATATACAAATAATTTTCAAATTACTTTAAAAAGGTAACCTAAAACAAAACCTACAACCTATAAATCAAAATAATAGTAATATAAATAATAATAATGCCTAAACATTGCATTTATGTTGTGCAACTTAAATTTCAAGTTTCAGCTTCAGCTCAGGTATGACATAAGCCTTTACTATCTTCTGAAGGCTTTGTGGCTTTTGTAAGAAGCAACAAATATTGGACAGGAAGGAAACTTGGAACAAGAACAAGAGTAGAGATGGGTACTAGATGCGTGGATCAGCTCTAATGTCATCGAATCCATTGTTAAAAACAAACCATCCACCCGGACATGATTATCTCTATCCGCACCCGATTGTCACATTACAATTATTCACATTTTCCGTGGTAAACGCAATGCTATCGTAACATATTAGCTACACCGATGTGGGTTGCTTTAAAAAAATCTTCTTTGGCGAAATTACATTTAAATAACCTAAACCAGGGTCGATAACCTAGCACACGGGTTAAGTACATTCAGATAATGTACATCGCACATACAGATCTACATTTTGAGCGAATCATTCATCATAGTAACACAGCTTGTTTTTATTAAGTTAGGAGCTATAAATATGATTAAAATGTGAGATTTAAATGACGCTAATCAATGAAAGCACGCAGCTCTGAAAGCAGGAGCACACAACAGTTACAGCTTGTTCTGCTATTTGTTGCCCTTAGCGTTGAGAACATTTTAATGGTGTATTTCGGATATATCAAGTATATATAAAGTCCCATTAAACATTTCACATACACATCACAATGACGGTTTTGCATGTGCAAACTCCATTCATGCTGTTCATGTGTGCTCGTATCTCTTCAGCTGACGTGCGAACTGCCGCAAATGAAGCTTAAATGTTCAGCGTCACATTCAGAAGCTCAACACACAGTTGACACACTTTGATCTTGAAATGAGCTGAAACCGAAAGTTAAAGAATGACACACATTCATTACGTTTTACCGTGAAATGAGAGTTACGCGTCATTATTAAAATCAACACATTAATGATTTATCTCTCATCCACGCCGCAATTTTTAGGAATGCTACTTTTTTTTACTTTTCCCACCTTACCCGCGGATATAACCGCAATCCGCGTAGTAACTATGCGCAAGTCCTTACACAAAAAAGTCTTTCTGAAACATGACCGTGTAGTTAAATGGACTACACAAAGCTTTGATGATTTTTTGAATTCGAGTAACTCGAGTTACTCGAGGAATCGTTTCAGCCCTAGAGTCAATTAAACTAATCGTTTGTCAAACGAGTCGCAAGCCGTTTCGTTGTGACGTCAGGACGAAACATTTGCATATTGCCCATCTACTTATTGAGTGCGCAGACACCAGGGAATGTCGAGAAGATGCTGTACTAAACAATGTGTTTATTGTGTTTCATATTGTGTAGGTCTCTGGCTAACTGACGTTATTACCGTCTTACTGAAATAATACTGTAAATCAGCGGTGGGCTGCAGTATTACCTAAAACTGTGTCTATTAATGCATATTGTCTGTAATTCTTACTACTTTGAGTAAAGATAAAGGATGGAGACAGATTTGTTTTGCAAACTGTAACGTTACATCATGAATTCACGTTAGTTCTCGGCTAACGCATGCGCTGTTATTGATACAGTTCCCGCATGTGCACCGCAATAAATTAGAAACATACACACACACACATGCGGGTTTGTTGATGGACGCACACTTGTTAATGCTGATGGTGAGGAATTACAGTTGAAACATCTCATAATGTACCTCAAACTGAGTAGCATCACTGAGAAACGTCCTGCACTGAGAAAGGTTCGGCTTTCATCATCGATTCGGACTCGCGCTGGGATTGGTGTACAATTTACGTCATTGTTACTGTCTGCAGTGTGTAGTGTACTATCGCTGAGCTTTAGGAAGCCTCCGGACGGAGCTAGAGTTCAGTTATGGTTATGGGCATTTGTTTCCGAAATATGCGCTGTACGCAATAGACCAATCACAACAGACTGGGTCATCTGACCAATCAGAGTAGAGTAGGCTCGTGGAAAGGAGGGATTTAGAGAGACTGATTCATCCATCGAGTCTTTTGAGAATCATTGCACATTGTGGTGATGTGCAATGTATATTATGAGAAAATGTATCTGTTTTTTGACCTTGATGCATGTAAACCTGTTGTTGAAGACCTCCAAAAATAAATTAGGAAACTTTAAAATAGCATAATAAGGGCACTTTAAGACCTTTGTCTCTGTGACATGCTGCAAAAAAATCTAATAATCTATAATTCTTACATTTGTTTAATAAGGGATAACGGTAGATTGTGCCACGAGGATTGAAAGACGTTCTATCTACGTGTTTCTATTTTTATCGCAGTATTTTACTGCATGCCCGCAACCCGCCCACAGACCGTTGCTGATTCAGACTTGATAAAAGTGAATTTTTCATTTGTATTTCCTCTCTCTCTCTCTCTCTCTCTCTCTCTCTCTCTCTCTCTCTCTCTCTCTCTCTCTCTCTCTCTCTCTCTCTCTCTCTCTCTCTCTCTCTCACTCACTCTCTCTCACGCTCACTCTCTCTGTTTTCTTTGCTCCATCTTATCTGTAGGAATGAAGCCAGTTCTGCCAAAAGCAGT
Source organism: Gobio gobio (assembly GCF_949357685.1). Lineage (NCBI taxonomy): Eukaryota > Metazoa > Chordata > Actinopteri > Cypriniformes > Gobionidae > Gobio > Gobio gobio. Next base: position 9,703,720 of record NC_137110.1, on the reverse strand, counting down.
CACCTAACAACAGGTAGGTAGAGTGCGAAACAAGTTTTTGATGCCGAATATGAATGCACAGAACCTGCACAACCATGAGCAGAATTGCAAAATGTCACTTTTACATTTTACATAAAGATAAGGGTGCCTACACAGAACCTGTACAAACATGTTGTTACACATATCTGTAATACTTTATTTTACAGTGTCCATGTTATATATGTTACATGTACTTACCATAGTAATAACAGTAGATGCACCTTAATGCTACCCTTACCCTAAGTACATATAATATATAGTACTTAAATATATAATTACACTGTAACAATGATACCTTAAAATAAAGTGTAACCCACCTATCATATGAGCTTAATGGGTTTTATACTGAGCTGATGATATTCTTTATCCCCTACCCCTAAACATAACCATCACAGAATATTTTCTGCATTTTTACATTTTGCATTATTTACACTACATTATGAGGACATTAGGTGGGTAATAATAATAATGTAGGTCAAACCAGTACACTGTTTCACATTTTACATGATGATTGTGCAGTAAAATTCATGGAATTCTTTGACTGTATTCAAATAGATCAAATTCATAGCTAAAAGCATGATCAAATTAGCTAAAATATTTAAAGGGGTCATGAACTGGCTTTTTAAAAAAAAAATGTATACTGTTGTCTGAGGTCAACTTATGACGTTTGCGTGGTTTTTACATTCAAAAACATCATAATGAATAAGTAATAGGCTATTTTCTGCCCTGGTTTCTGGCTCTCTCAAGACACGCTCGGTTTTGATGGGCATGCCGCACTGAAGACTTGGAAGTAAACGCCCACGGCTAGGATTGGATAAGATTAGTATATTTAATGAGCTTCAGCTCCCCTCAGTACATGTGGGAATTGTTTTGAAAGCGAGAAACGCTCACAGGGCTCGCAAAATGCCTTTATCAAACAAACACAAAGATTCATCTCTCATCCACCCGCGATTGATTGGAATGTTATTTTTTATTACTTGGCCGGCTCGATCGGTGAATAACCGTGACCCGTACATACACACACACACGCGCAAGAAAGGAATGTTCTTTCACTATTTAAAATAGCCCGTCGACAGGCCGGGCTTATGCTTCGGTAGCCCGTCTGATAAATATGTAGGCCCGGGACGTTGTGCTTTGCGAGCCCTGGCCTATAACGATACAAGTCCGAGTCTGATCACGAATGAACCAATAACACCTCAAATAAAGGATTCTCCAGCCTGTGACAGCGTGCTAAGGTATGTTAAGTTAGATACGTACACATAATCAATACGATCTGTGGCAATGCAATACTATCACATATAAAAAACATGTTTTACTCACATTAGTGTGTTGTACCAATCCTATCGGATCCAATATAGAAGGCACAGCATTGTTTGAATCTCAATATGTCTGCAAATCCAGTCTCTACCTGTGTCTTGTTTACAAGCGATTCCGCGGTGAAATTAAGCGAACAAACGCGCAATGTCTTACACACGTGAGCTGGAACCGGCATGTTTATTGCTCGTTAGCGTGACCTGTTTAGCTCCACGAATCGGTGGGCAGGGCTACAGAGTCAGGCGTACATATTTATCTGTTGAGGTGGCGTTTCTGCACTCTATGACGTCAGTGGTCGACATATTCTGAAATCGATCGTTTGCTAGACCTGGTGTCAATAAAAGCTTTTCTTTGACTTAACAAGGAAGTTTTCAGCTCTGGAACGTACAGGATATTCTTATATCAAGATGAACTTTTATACACTCACCTAAAGGATTATTAGGAACACCTGTTCAATTTTTCATTAATGCTATTATCTAATCAACCAATCACATGGCAGTTGCTTCAATGCATTTAGGGGTGTGGTCCTGGTCAAGACAATCTCCTGAACTCTGGCTCCTGTCTGAGTATTTCACAATCTGCTCAGTTACTGGGATTTTCACTCACAACCATTTCTAGGGTTTACAAAGAATGGTGTGAAAAGGGAAAAACATCCAGTATGCGGCAGTCCTGTGGTATGCGGCAGTCCTGTGGGCTACAATTTGCACAAGCTCACCAAAATTGGACAGTTGAAGACCGGAAAAATGTTGCCTGGTCTGATGAGTCTCGATTTCTGTTGAGACATTCAGATGGTAGAGTCAGAATTTGGTGTAAATAGAATGAGAACATGGATCCATCATGCCTTGTTACCACTGTGCAGGCTGGTGGTGGTGGTGTAATGGTGTGGGGGATGTTTTCTTGGCCCACTTTAGGCCCCTTAGTGCCAATTGGGCATCGTTTAAATGCCACGGCCTACCTGAGCATTGTTTCTGACCATGTCCATCCCTTTATGACCACCATGTACCCATCCTCTAATGGATACTTCCAGCAGGATAATGCACCATGTCACAAAGCTTGAATCATTTCAAATTGGTTTCTTGAACATGACAATGAGTTCACTGTACTAAAATGGCCCTCACAGTCACCAGATCTCAACCCAATAGAGCATCTTTGGGATGTGGTGGAACGGGAGCTTCGTGCCCTGGATGTGCATCCCACAAATCTCCATCAACTGCAAGATGCTATCCTATCAATATGGGCCAACATTTCTAAAGAATGCTTTCAGCACCTTGTTGAATCAATGCCACGTAGAATTAAGGCAGTTCTGAAGGCGAAAGGGGGTCAAACACAGTATTACAATGGTGTTCCTAATAATCCTTTAGGTGAGTGTATATCAAAGGCTCAAGGTAAAGTTGATTTCTCAATTCATCACCCCTTTAAGAAAACAAACATGCAAGAGGTGCGGGATGTGCACAGCTTTAAATAGTGAATGATGTCCATTATAGAATTATGCAGAAATCTGTGCTTTTTTTTAGACCTCTGCGGGTGCTGGCATGCCAGTGTTTAATGACTAATTGATCACTCCTTTGAGACATGTCTAAATCCTCATAAGATTGTCAAATGTAACTCTACAGGCCCTTTGAAGACAGGCCCCAGTTTTGAGGATGATCTGAGTCTGGGTGCAGAAGGTGAGTAGAAGCAACACAATAGCAACATCAACTCGGGTATAATGACAGCTGGAAGTGTTTTAACAATGTAAAAGAACACACACATCACTTTGATGAGCAGTTCTCTTCTACAAATGTCTGCTGAATGACTAATAGTTCCATATGAACTTTTGTTTTCAACCCTTGATGCATTATATTCCAGGTCTGCACAACATATTGGCTAACTGCTAATTAAAGCCAATTTTGTGTTAGACCCTTGTGCCGCACAATGCATTTTGAATAATGGGTTCTTTGAAATGTCAAACCTCTTTCTTGAGTGATATCCTTGTACTTGTCAGCAAGGGTCTCATAATCAGTCTGATGGCAGTGATTATGTACTGTATGAAGCGACGCTGCATTTATGTTTGAGAGCGAACATACAAAGTTTCTACATCTGGAAAGTAACACACATGCACTAGGCCACAGCAAGTAATGATAATGAATAAATGGTCTTTTAAGACAGGGGTGTGTTTATTTTAAGATATACACTACCAGTCTGAAGTGGAAGATTTTTTAAATGTTCTTGAAAGAAGACTCACCAAGGCTATTATTTGATAAAAAATACAATAAACACAGTAATATGGGGACCTTTTTAAATAGCTTTTTACAATGTAATATTAATATTTAATTTAAAATTTAGTATATATTTTTAATATATTTTAAAATGTAATTTATTCCTTAGCTTAAGCTTAATTTGTTGCATCTTTACTCCAGTCCTCAGTGTCACATAAACCTTCGGAAATAATTCTATTATGCATATTTGGTGTGCAAGAGATATTATTCACAAGTTCACACTTACAAATAAGTGAGATAGAATAAATGGTACGCATATTTGGCGTGCTGTCCGAGCAGAGGGCTGCGAGCTCGGTATTTGGCCCGAATCCAGAGTACTCCCCTGGATCTCTGGTTTGGGAAGTAACCAAGAGAGTGTGAGGAAGATGGGGTGGTGGAGGGATGCTGAAAACCTGAGTTGACAGTAGGGCTGCGCAATATATCGAAATTATCGAAATATCGCAATATGCATATCGCAACGGCACGCAATATCTGAATGATTTTAATAGGCTACTTCAACATTGTGAAAAGTGTACGTTTTAGGTTGATGCATATAGCAGAGAATAGACTGGGCACACGACTGTTACTTATGGGACTTGCTTGACGTTAAAAAGAGTTATTAAACGCAATAACTTGCGAAAAACAACTCCTTGCTGTCTCGCGCTGTCTGCTGTCTGACACACACACCGAAATGTGCGCACAAGCCGTTCTTTTTTTCGTGTGTTGTTACACACTCGAACTGTCAAATACACACACAGTTATGTCAAAATGGCTGTCTTGATGAGTATTCATGTTAACACAGTCAGTTATGCTTTAAGTGAAAGATATCAGTTGGGGAAAGAAATAGATTTTACACACTTAAAGCAATATCGTATCACATATCGAATGTTGCATTATTTAACAAGGATATCGCATATCGCATTTTTCTTCAATATCGCACAGCCCTAGTTGACAGGGTATTTATGTGATCCTCCATTTGTGCTGATTGGATAGACATGTTGATTACTGATTGCTGACAGCTCGGAATGACATAATGATTTAATAGATCATTTGAATGTTCTTCTCCCCAACTTTTTTAATGAAAAATCATTTATTATCATCAATGTTTGAAAGCAGTTGTGCTGCCTAATGTTTTGTGGAAACCAGGATTTTTTCATTCTTTCATTTATTTCAAATATATTTTTACTGTCACTTTTGATTAATTGAATGCATCCGATTCCTTGCTGAATAATGAAAAAAATGTGAACCCAAACATTTGAACAGTATTGTACATCATCATTTTCTTTCCTTCACTTATACCTGCTATTATTTATTTCACAGCCACAGCATTGTATGCTGCATCAGGTGTGCCACATTTTAAGTAAGAAATAGCTTGACTTTGCCGTACCATTGACTTACCTTCATTCTCTGGCTCAGGGTTACTCATTTATGCTTCTCAATCCCTTCTTTTATTGTATTTACATGGATTGTTTGTGTATCACCAGCACTCCTCAACAGAAGCTTAACCTGCCATTGTTCAACATGGGCCAGAGCGTCGCATCTAGTGCCTTCTCAACCACTACCAACAGGACTGCTTCCAGGTAAGGGCATTGCTGCGACAAAACAGAACAAACCAAATAATACCTCATTTAACTGGCCTCTTGGATGAAGGTTTCCAGCTTGGAGGAAATAAGCAAAACAATTTCCTCCACTGTGCACTTTGCTTTCATGCTTAAGATGGATTTATTCTTCTGATGAAGGTGAACTGTAAATGGTTTTGGCAAAACTAAACAAGGTGGTTGCAAATGCAGAATGATGCATGATAAAGTAGTACATTTATGCTACTTGCATGGCAATAAGACACGTCATATTAATAACCTGTATGTGGCTCTCACTGATAAGAAGGGCAGCTCTGAATCTGCTTGCTTTTTCACATTTTCTGAATTGTTTATTTCTAACATAAGCAAAATTCCTTGGACTGACATACCACATTCCTGTTGGTATCTGCATTATGAAATTATGCGAATTATTCAAAAAATAAACATGCAAGGGATGAAGAATGTGTAGAACTTTGCGAATGACAGCCACTGGAATTCCGTGGGCATAGATTCCATGCATGTCTACCTGAACCTGAGTTCTCTCACATACTTTTTTATTTTTTTTAAACATCTTTCATTATTCATGATATCTCAAAAAATCCACCAGTGTGTCTGAGGTCCTACAGATGCGTGCCGAAGATGCAGAAGAGACCCTTTTCCAGCTGGGTTTTGGTTGCGAGGAACCACAGGTGACCGCCCGCATCCCAATCCGGTTCTTCAACTTTCCATCCCAGCTCAGAGGCATCAATTTCCGCCTGTTCCTTGAATCCCAACTCACCAGGATACGCCAGGAAGATCCTTGTCTTTCATTAGCAAGTAAGGAATCACAGAATTACAGAATCTTGCTTCTACTACAGCCTTAGGCCCTGTTTACACCTGATATTAAGATGCGTTTTGGTCGATCGGATCACAAGTAGATGAGGGAGACACTTCCACTTTCAACTACTTCTGTCCTGATTTCTTTGAGGGGAGGGTCTATGGGTGGGTAAAAGTATGTTTTTTCAGATCTTTCAATCTAATGGATGAAATAAGTAGGGCTGTCCTCGACTAAATAATTTTCTAGTCGGCTAGTAGTTGTTCAAGCGATCTGTCGACTAATCGCATAAGTCAAAAATCATAATAATAAGCCTTTAATTGCATACATTTAAAGGGATAGTCCCCCCAAAAATGAAAATTACCACATGATTTAGTCACCCTCAAGCCATCTTAGGTGTATACGACATTCTTCTTTCAGACAAATACAATCGGAGTTATATAAAAAAAATGTCCGGGCTAATCCAAGCATTATAATGGCAGTGAATGGGAGCCCAAAATTTGAAGAGGAAGGCGGAAGCTAGATATTTTACTTTATAATGTTTTAAATATGGATATTTGTCTTACACCAAACCCATCAATTCGCTTCAGAAGGCCTTTATTAACCCCCGGAGCTGTGCAGATTACTTTTATAATTGGATGGATGCACTTTTTTGGGCTTCACATTTTGGGCTGCCATTCACTGCCATTATAATGCTTGGATTAGCAAAGACATTTTTTTTATATATAACTCCGATTGTATTTGTCTGAAAGAAGAATGTCATATACACCTAGGATGGCTTTAGGGTGTGTAAATCATGGGCTAATTTAAATTTTTGGCTGAACTATCCCTTTAATACATAGCCTAATCGGCTCTCAAACACACACATAAAGCGCACCAGCAAAAGTAATGATTAAGAGTGTGTCGTGAAAAAACAGAAGGAGACTGTCTGAACATTTTAATAGTTTAGCGATAATGTTTTCGGCTGCAGAGATAAAATCGACGATGTTGACTCGGAGAGCGGGGCACAACCTAATGCTTTTAGACTTTCTCAGTTTGTGTAAATCCACTTGGGGTTCAGAGTTTTTATTGTTTCCCACATTAATTGCACACATGTCTAGTACAATTATGTGGTTTTGTTTCATTAATACAGTGTATACTTTTTTCTTGATTTACCCCGAAAGAATGGAAGTGAAATGTGACAACATGCCCCATAGGTGGGGTACATTGTAACATGTGGTGGGGCACAATGTAACATGACCAAATAACAGCTTAAAATGTTACCTGATATAATCAAAAAAATATACAAGATAAACTAAAATATTTTGTCAACAAAATACATTTATTAACTTTTTAAAATAAAATAATGGCATTTTTTAATCATTTAAAATATAAGCATTTTTGAGTTTGACTACAAACACATCGCTAAATACAGCTATACAGCATAGTTCAAAACATAATAATAATTAATAATTTCTGAACATTAACTCTCAGTCATTATTCACCCTTTTCTCATGGTTTCTCAAAAGAGTTCATAAAAGTATATATAATGGCATATTTCTAATAGGGGCTCATTGTAACGCAGTGTTACAACGCACCCCATCTGCGCAACTGGGATTTAACCCCGGCTTGTGTCTTCTGCTGGTTAGATCAGCATTAAAGAACCATCTCAACTGTTAAATAACAGATATAAGATTAAAATAATATCGGATTTGTCTTATTTTAAATAAACACAAAAAACAGAGATGAAAACTAAACTTAAGTAAGAAATTTACTTTTGCTATGGTTAAATACATGTTCAGTGATTTCTTCCAGAGATTTTTTAATTTTGGCGCTATTTTTTCTCTAAATAATGTTGATATGATAACTAGTAAATACACTAAGTTTCGTGATTCTGGCATGTGTGGAAAGGGTTAAAACATGCACGTTACAACTAACCCCGCGTTAGGTTGTGCCCCGCGCTCCCCTAAACGTTTCATACAGATGACATAATCTGAGAATATGTTTTCTACTTAAATTGGCTCATTTAAAAGTAGACATTTCAAGCTTTCTACAGATATATTTCTCAAGTCTTAAGTTTTTTTTTTTTTTCTGCGACTAACCAAATAATACAATTTTGGACGACCAAGCCTCTTTTAAAACTGCACATTTTAGAGTGCCATTTTATTGTAAGGCACACCTGTGCAATAATCATGCTCTCTAATGAGCATCTTGATATGCCACACCTGTGAGGTGGATGGATTATCTCAGCAAAGGAGAAGTGCTCACTAACACAGATTTAGACAGATTTGTAAATAGTATTTGAGAGAAATGGGCCTTTTGTGTACATAGAAAAAGTCTTAGATATTTGAGTTCAGCTCATGAAAAATGGGGGCAAAAACAAAAGTGTTGCGTTTATAATTTTGTTCAGTGTACATATGAACACGGCCAGAGACGACGGAAAAACATATGGAGAGCAGGAGTTTTTCGTTTCTGCTCTGACAGCCACAAGACCACGGCGAACGTGGAATGGTGAGAGTACATTGAGCTTGGTACGTTTTTATTCTTCAAACCAAACTTGGGTCTCCAGCCAACAAAGTTTATATCCCGTCTGGCTAGTGTGCTTCCCATAATGTTTACGCATTAGGTAAGTAGGCGAAGAGTAGGCGGTCTTTTGCGGCTGTTCAAACACTTTCGACCACATGAGGGTTTACACTACGAAAGCAATACGGTCAAATACGTTTTCGACAACCTCTGGAAGTGGTCGAAAGCGTCGTCCGCTTGTGATCCGGTTGATCAAAATACATCTTAATACCAGGTGTGAACAGGGCCTTAGAAACATTGTTACATTCACTCGTCTTGTTTTGGCACAGGTCGTTTCCGACAAGTAGAGGCATTGACGGCAATGGCCAACGCATTCTATTCGCTGTACTCCCACGTGTCCCGAACGCCACTCCAGAAGCTTGCGCCACCCCAGTTGACCTTCAACTCCCCAATCGTGGAGAGGACCATGTCTCGAACCAGTGTCCGCAGTGAACCACGCTCTCCTGTTGAAAGACTAAAAGACACTATCTCCAAGATGTGCTTGTACACGGGGTCCCGTGGCTCAGACTCCACGTCTCCAAGCAATTCCCCTCGTAAGCGTAAATATAGTCTGTCGGGTGTAATTGAGAAGAGTGCAGAAAATGACGACGCTAACGACCAAGATTTATGCCTTCAAATGGAAGTAGATGACTTGGACTGGTTTACAGAGAGCAAGAAAGAACTTGAGGAGAAGACGTACGAGGAAAACACTGAAAGGACTGATTGTTTTGAGCATATATCTTGCCATCCACTATCCGAGACGGAAAATGAAGACGCACACAACCTCAGGCATACATTAGAAGAGTGTACACCTTGTCAGGAGCCAAACACAGACATGGAGTCCAAAGGTTGTACCCTGCATTCTGTTCACTCCAATACATTCAAAGTTACCGCGAAACCTGTTCCTATCGTTACTCATGATGTCATATGCCCTCAGGTTGTTGAATATGTCAATCAGGCACCTTATCGCTGCATACACACAAATAGTATGGATGGCAAAGACTCGCCTTTTGCACACCAGATGACAAATACACCTTCCGTAAGACAATCTAACGCAATGAATTTACCCAAGTCACTATGTCAGATCACAGTCACCGGATGGGAGGATGACGCCACCCTCCCCAACAGAGACAAACAGGAGCAGTGTTCATCCACCGTCGAGAGGTACCTAAGCCCTCTGAAACCAGTAATCCTGAGCAAACAAGGCAACTCCTTTGAGCTGGAAGAGGTACGTTATCATCTCATCATTTTAATGCATTTTTATGTCAAGAGCAAAAGCTTGCCCACACAAATTCTCCCATAAGACGTCATTAACAGAATATTACTCAACTCTTTATTGCTGAATCCACCTCCAAACTTCCTCTTCATGTTCCACCCCTGCATAGAGATTATGCGGCTCGTTGCTATTTTTATTGCTGCAAGCTTTTGTACTAATACTTTTTACACTATCACAGTTGCTCATACTTCATGTCAGGGATTTAAAAACCACAAAGAACACCTTAGCAAGAGCGTAGTAGTTTTGTAATGGAAAGCAGCACTCACATTATCCTCTGACAGTGCAAAAATCTAGTTTTTAATACTGTTGTGGTATCATAACTAAGTATAGAGTTTCAATTCAGGTTCACAGTGCAGAGGAAGAGGAAGCCACTTCATCAGAATTCTGCTCCACAGTCACATTGTCTGTTTCGACGCAGCATTCCAAATGTAAGTAACATGAGCAGTCTTGAACATGATCAGAATTCACGAGGCAAATTCTAGCCACCAATTTGACTAATTCTTGATCAGATTAGTAAACCCAAATCAACTGAACATGTTTTAATCAGCCATGCAGTGTTATCAGCCAAATAAGCAAAATCGCCCTTACAAGTTCACAGTAAGCAGCATGTGTTGATGTGGTGAGAAAGGGAGGTGTGGTGCTGACTTGTTAAAAACACATTGCATGCAGTAAAACGCAAGAATTTGGTCCAGCTGATCTTGTCTGCTTTATCGCTAAAACATTTCCGGGGAAACAACCTAACAGGAAGCCGCAAGAAAATCTGCATACTATCATTTTTGTTCACAGACACCGTTAAAAAAGAGTTTTTTTAACGTTTTCCTAGTCAGTTTTCTTACGCATTTACCATTTCTCTTTTCCAGCGACGCCTCTGCGAGGGGACAGTTTTCAGTCAGACAGCAGTGGATATGCTGAAGAGGATGTGCACCATTCCCTCTTTACCCCAGAGAAAACATAACATCAAAACGTAGCCTAATGAAGAAGCACAAAGTGTGTCTACTAATACCCTTAAAGTCAACATGAAATGGTGTTAGCAAACCCATTTTCCTAAGTGGTTTTAGCCATCAGTAAATTGATTGGCTTGACTTCATGTACAGATGAATCCAGCACAATAAGACCAGTGGCCCGTTGTTGCATAAACTTCTAAGACTAATCTTACAAGTTAGTCATCTTTTTATTTCTTTTTCTTTAAAGGGTTACTTCAGCGATTTAGCATTAAGCTTTGTATCAGTAGAAACCCGGTAGTATATTCTAATTATGGTACTTTTCCCCCCCATGTCCCCCTGAGACGAGAGAATTATGCATTTTATTTCTGGAAAAAATCCTCAGATGACGACAATATCGTAATTTTGCGTCATCTGAGGATTTTTTGGCCAGAGGCTAGAGACTACAGCCAGTAGTAGGAGCTAGTTCTGCATGTTATCAACCCGCCCATAAGGGAGGGATCTCACTCACAGAATGTAAATGCGCACGGCCGCTCTCATCGGGCATTAATAAAGGAGCGGTGCAGAGCAAAGTGAGTGTTTAAACTTTTCAATTAATTCCTATGAAAGTTAAGCTTCCATAGGCATGATCTGAAAACGCGCCAGACTGGACACGCGTCGTGAATGACAGTCGCACTTACCTTAGCTCTGCTCAGATCTTCTCTCTCATGATGAATGAAATCTGACTCCTGCTGCGTTTGAGACGTGACTTTCGTTCGGCTCACTCGCACGTTTTTGAAAAGACACATTCAGTTTTTAAATGTAGTGTTTATTCTCTAACTGAACAAAATGATTGTATTACTATGAAAAACTAAACGACAGTGGGGAAGTGATTACCAGTGGCCGTGGCTTTGGGAGTGGCCTCGTTGGGCAGTGAAGCAAGTGCATTATGGGAGTTGGTGTCTTTCATCCACATGAGACAAAAATAAATTTTCTTGTCTTTTCTCAGTCTAGAAGGCACCAAACTCAAAAATAATTTCACATTTCTACTACATAAATGACCAAGTTTAAATACACATTCATCTTCCCAGAGCTGAAGTACCCCTTTAAAGGGATAGTTCACCCAAATATGAAAATTCTGTCACTAATTACTCACCCTCATGTCGTTCCAAACCTGCAAGACTTCGTACATATAAACATTCATCTACTCACACATCAGTTGTGGTAAACGGAAGCTCAAGTATGTTCGCTTGACAACCAATGAGGTTCATTCTCGTGTGTTACGCAGCACGTTTGAGCTTCTACAAGAACCAATGAGGTTCATTCTCGTGTGTTGCGCTGCACGATTGAGCTTCATCAAGAACCAATGAGGTTCATTCTCGTGTGTTACGCAGCACGTTTGAGCTTCTACAAGAACCAATGAGGTACATTCTCGTGTGTTACGCAGCAAGATTGAGCTTCATCAAGAACCAATGAGGGTCATTCTTGTGATACACAGCACGTTTGAGCTTCATCAAGAACCAATGAGGTTCATTCTCGTGTTACGCAGCACGTTTGAGCTTCTACAAGGAACCAATGAGGTTCATTCTCGTGTTACACAGTACGATTGAGTTTCCTCAAGAACCAATGAAGTTTGATTGATCTCATTTGAATCTAGAAAAGTAAGATTACTACCTGCTAGTTGGTCATATTAGTTTTTAAAGCTGCAATCTGTAAGTTTCTGCGCTCCAGCGGTTAATAAACAGAACTGCATGCGTCTTGCGGAAGAACATTGCAGCCGGAGATACTTCTCTCTGTTTATATCTATGGTGAGTCACGCAGGGACTGTGCTCCTCCGCAGGGGTTCCGGTGTGAAATAGTCCCAATATAAACCCTTATCATGTGTACCATAATGATTCAGGGTAAAACAGAGCACAGTTTGGAAAATGGATTCATGTTGTACATTCTCATTATATAATTTTTGTAAATCTTGAACACACAAAAAAAAGTTACGGACAGCAGCTTTAAGAAACATGCAGCTGGCCCCGAGCATGTATTAATGTTGATTTTAACGTGTAAATGAACAACACAGTGACATAACTTATGGTTTTTAAGTAGTTTTATTTGTGTTAGGCTTCTCACTCTGTGCACTTTTTGGTCGTATTCTTGAGATGAATGAGCTGCAGTACATATTGCCTTTATTTGTAATTCCTCAATGGTAATAAATAATTTATTTGAATTATGGAGTTTTGGTTAACTGACAGCCTTTGTGCCAGTATGTCTTGTCAAACAATTACTAACACAACTACATGCAGTATTTGCATACATTTTCTTCAGGTTGACAACTGACACATTTAAAGTCAACTCTACTTCCCTTGTGGTGCCATAAGGCAGGGATTTTCTAACTTTATGATGCCAAGGACCCCCAAGCCTGTTAAGTGATTACAACAGGGCCACGCTTGCAATAAACTTTCTAGTAATATACTGTTGTCTAGGATGAATACAATTTTCTAAATGACTAATTGCCAAAATCAATACATAAGAATGTCAATTTCAACAGTTTATTGTTCCAAGATAAAATATCCAATAGATTACAGATTAAGCAATTTGGTACAAATCACATCTGTCGTCACAGTACTACTGTTGCTCATAAATGCTATTATACTGAATATGAACATTACAGAGTCCAAATGTAATCATGTAGCCAGAAACAATTACACAGAGGTAGATATTTACCACAAACTGTCGGGCTCATATTAAAAATGATATAGCTTCAATGGCCAAGGAAAAAAGACTTTATTTTACACATATATTCTACGAGACAAAATAAATGTTAATGAATAATTTCTATTACAAAAAAAATGAAATTAAAATAAGTATACAAAAGTGAAATATTTACAAAATATAAAAAAAAAAAAAAGTCATACCGTCTATTTTAATGTAATCAATTCATCAAGTTCACAAAGTATCTATGCCATAATTTAAATAAAAGAAGAAAGAAAAAAATTGAGGGAAAATTCTTCTGGGCAAATTATTTGCGGAGAAATAAATATGACTTTTCCCTCATTCATTTCAGAAATAAATTCACATGGAACACCTGTGAACATTTGTCCTCAGGTTTTGAATGAATAGTGTACCCAGTCTTTGTTTGGAGGCACTGTGGAGCAAGGGTACACTTTTTTGTCATATTTAAGGAGAAAATTATGCAATCAGTACATCCTCCAGCTGGGACTCAACACAGGTGCCTTGCAGACAATTATAGTGCATCTACTGTGTCAAACAAGCCCCGTCGCAGAACTGGTGGTAGGAGAGTTCAACTTAAATTCACCTGATTTTCCTATTTTCCACTCGGGAACAAAATGAAGGAAAAAAAAAAAAAGTTACAGGTGAGCCATTATTGTGGCTTATTTCCCCCCTGCCATGATCTTGAGGTACTGAAGGGCATTGTGGGCAGCGCTGGCACGTGCCGCATCCAGGCTGGAGGCAAATCCGTGGCAGACGGTAATCGGTTGCGTGGACAACTCCACCAGACACTGGTAAAGGCCGCTCAAACTGCGCTCCTCTGAATAAACAAATAAAGTCCAAATAATAGTCAATTTCTAAAAGACATCCAACTTCAGAATCTAAGGCTGGTTCTCGTTTTGCTTATTGACATGAGCAGAGTAGTTAGTGGTTTCAATATCTCATTAAAGCACTTAAATGATTTGACGGGCTGGTTAGACTGGCCTTGAATCTCACCTATGTCCAGGTAGCTGACGTCGAAGCGTTGTTCCTCAGAAAGTTCATGAAGGACAGAACAAAAATTGAAGTCATTGGAGTCGGGCTGGCCGAGAGGATGACAGCGCAACTGTAGGATTTTCTCTCCTGCCGAGTTCCGCAGAGAGTCCCATGTGCAGCCGAGACCTTTAGACTTCCCTCCCTCTAGTCTGCCACCGATTTGCTATTGAAAAAAACCAGGTGATTTCTTAAAACCACACTAAAATTGAGGCTACAGCATAATCTCCATTACTAAATAATGCACGTCTTACCGTACTGAAGGTGTCATCTTCTGCTTCGGCCTCATGGCTGCTACGCATGTCCACTGGTACATCATGGATACGAGAGAGCATCTTTGCTGCTGCATTTCTTTTAGCAAGCTTTTTTGATGTGCCACTACCTTCAAAACAATGTAACGCACAATTAAGACTACAGTTTTGACAAAGAAACATCAAAACAAAAGACATTCAATCCTTTGAATGGGTTGAATATTTAGAAATAACGACTATAGACATAAAGATGTACGTACCTATCTCAACAAACCTCTCCACCCTGCAGGTCATTGTAAATTCTTTGCGGTGTGCAGGTCCAGACTCTTGAGTGACTGTGTACTCGGGTAAACGCCAGCCTTTCTGCACTACTAGTTCCTGTGGAAATTGCATTTTATTTTGCATTATTTTATTTTATGGCTGATTACAATAATATTATCAATAGGTATGCTTTTTTTTCTTTACAATAAAAAAGATTGGAAAAGATATATCAAGGAGCAATAAATGTATATATATGGGGTGTAACGGTACACGTATTCGTACCGAACCTTTTCGGTAAAGGGCTTTCGGTTCTGTGCACATGTGTACCGTTCCAAATGCAATCTTTAACTGTAGGCTTGTTTTAAGCGCGGAACATACTTAAATCCTAGTTCCCACACGAACATATTAAGTATTCAGTCCATTTTATCACGAAATTCAAACGATAAAATGCCGTTTTGACACTCTTTAATGTGACGTGACTGATCACTGTATAGGCGCGTCAGGTGAAGCGTGTGAACGTGATTATCTCTTCCTAAAGAATAAACATGAATTAATATCTTAAGGCATGTTGAGGATACATTACAATTTACTGAAACGTATCATATGTCGTGTAATCGCTCAATCAGTGTTTCAGCGGTGGAAAGGTCAATAAAACAGCAACAATGTCACATAGCATCACATTTACCTCAGGCAGTCATTCAGTGTCCACAGCTGTTAGTTCACTAGAGAGATGAACTCTTTCGCAAAAAATATGCACTATATTAGCATATATATATTAGGGCTGTCAAATTGATTAATCGCATCTAACATAAAATATATTATTGCATAAAAATATAGTATATTTATAAAAAAATATATATTGTATATATATATATATATATATATATATTACACACTTACCTAAAGGATTATTAGGAACACCATACTAACACTGTGGCATTGATTCAACAAGGTGCTAAAAGCATTCTTTAGAAATGTTGGCCCATATTGATAGGATAGCATCTTGAAGTTGATGGAGATTTGTGGGATGCACATCCAGGGCACTAAGCTCCCGTTCCACCACATCCCAAAGATGCTCTATTGGGTTGAGATCTGGTGACTGTGGGGGCCATTTTAGTCCAGTGAACTCATTGTCATGTTCAAGAAACCAATTTGAAATGATTGGAGCTTTGTGACATGGTGCATTATCCTGCTGGAAGTAGCCATAAGAGGATGGGTCATGGGACATGGTGGTCATAAAGGGATGGACATGGTCAGAAACAATGCTCAGGTAAGCTGTGGCATTTAAACGATGCCCAATTGGCACTAAGGGGCCTAAAGTGTGCCAAGAAAACATCCCCCACACCATTACACCACCACCACCAGCCTGCACAGTGGTAACAAGGCATGATGGATCCATGTTCTCATTCTGTTTACGCCAAATTCTGATTCTACCATCTGAATGTCTCAACAGAAATCGAGACTCATCAGACCAGGCAACATTTTTCCAGTCTTCAACTGTCCAATTTTGGTGAGCTCGTGCAAATTGTAGCCTCTTTTTCCTATTTGTAGTGGAGATGAGTGGTACCCGGTGGGGTCTTCTGCTGTTGTAGCCCATCCGCCTCAAGGTTGTGTGTGTTGTGGCTTCACAAATGCTTTGCTGCATACCTCGGTTGTAACGAGTGGTTATTTCAGTCAAAGTTGCTCTTCTATCAGCTTGAATCAGTCGGCCCATTCTCCTCTGACCTCTAGCATCAACAAGGCATTTTCGCCCACAGGACTGCCGCATACTGGATGTTTTTCCCTTTTCACACCAATTCTTTGTAAACCCTAGAAATGGTTGTGCATGAAAATCCCAGTAACTGAGCAGATTGTGAAAGACTCAGACCGGCCCGCCTGGCACCAACATCCATACCACGCTGAAAATTGCTTAAATCACCTTTTTTTCCCATTCTGACATTCAGTTTGGAGTTCAGGAGATTGTCTTGACCAGGACCACACCCCTAAATGCATTGAAGCAACTGCCATGTGATTGGTTGATTAGATAATTGCATTAATGAGAAATTTAACAGGTGTTCCTAATAATCCTTTAGGTGAGTGTGTATGTATGTGTATATGTATGCATGTATATGTATGTGTGTGTGTATATATATATATATATATATATATATATATATATATATATATATATATATATATATATAATCTACTTCCAATATTGGACTAAATGGGTAGATTAACTTTAACATAAAATCTGCAGTTCAATAAAGGCTAAGGATCTTGATCATGATCACTCACCTGCAAAGCTCCAACTGGATTGCACTCAGCTTGTTGTGTTGAATTGGATGATTTCATCTCTGACTGAGTGCTAAAACACAATGATGTAAAGACAGAAACCTCTGTTCATTTTTTTTTGACTACGCCAACTTATTTCTATACGTCATGTAATGCATTTTCTGTTCAAATGGGCTCCAAGCACACAATCAGATCTTTACCATTCTGCCTCCATATCAATCCCGACAAACCCTTCTCCCTCCATTCCATTTCCTCCGATCCCTGCCAGCATTCCTCCTTTCAGCATTTTCAGGGCAGCTTCGGCGGCTTTGTGCTTGGCAGCTTTCTTGCTGGGGCCCTGGCCGGTGCAGCTGATGTCTCCCACAGACACGCGGAAGGTGAAGTTGGGCTGGTGGGCCTGACCCTCAGCCTTCAGCAGGTCGTACACTGGAGTCTTGCCTATCCGCGTTCCATATTCCTGCAGCAGACTGATGGGCGTCTTCCCGGGGTTCACAGCCAGCATTTGCTCAATACTGTGAACAGAGAAACACATGGAGGATGTTACCGTCTAAGCTAGACAGTTTTCCAGGTAAGAAGACGACTTGTGTCAAGAAATTACGCAAAACTAGTATGCATTGCCACCCTGTGTTGAATAATAACAGTACAAGCTTAAGTAAAAGTCATTTATCAAAATAATGAGATGCCAGATATTCAGGGTCATATCAAGAGAAGTAAAATCACAATGACTTGTCTTAAAACCTAATGAGATGCATTTTGTGGATCACTAATTTTACGCTTGATGAAGACTATGATTCAACATTTCGAATTATACAGTCATACTGCTGATGAGATCCGTTTAAACCAGGGGTCAAGAACCTTTTTTGACCAAAGAGCCTATATTTTTGTTGTTGGTTAATGCATTTCTAAAACTTATTTATTTAAATACGATTCGTTTAATGATTGTGAACACAAATTAGGACACCATGGCAAACCAAATTAATACAAAACCGATGAAAGCACAAAGCTGGCACGGAGGCATGCATATGTATATAATTACAATGTAGAGTAATTGGCTGATTTTATTGTAAACAATCTACATGTAGGATAACTATGAAGTTGTTTTTTTTTTTATATAAATAAAATACCCTACCATTTACAGTAGGCCTACATGAAAGATCTCGTCACATATTAAAAAAATAAGTATTTTTTTTATTATTAATGATTTGATTAAATGTTCTAAGAATTCTATAAAAGTAGATCTTTTTTGAAGAAACCTTTGTGAAAATAAAATTGCCACAAGAATAAGTCAGTTAACAGTAGACTCTATTACTTTTTTTTAAAACAAAAAAACAAATAACATCCTTCATGCAACGATTACGATTAATATTAGCTTTAGAAATACAATAGAAACTCAAATCAATCAAGAAAAGTGATGAAATATAACGAGAAAAAAAAGACAAATGTCTTCACCTTCATTTGAAGATGCATGTATCTGTTACATCACAGTATTAGTGGGTGTCGCATTGCTTCTGCTCCAGCTCCAGCTCTCTTACGAGCGATTTTAAACACAACGAGAGTCGATTCCTGTGCTGGAGTCGACTCTGACACTAGGGCTATTGAGAGTCGAGGAATCGACTCTTTTGGAGTCGACTCCCCATCACTAGTGGTGTGTGTCCTCAGTCGTTGTGTATGACGCGCAATTTTTCCTATGTAACCATTTAAAGTCGGCAGGTGTATGATGCCTAGTGTTTTAAAATCGGTTCAGATTTTAAAAGTCGTGCGGTGTATTTCAGTCTTTAGACAGTGAATCGAAGGACCGTTTTTAGTGATTCGAATGTTCTAATCATAGCGACACAAACGTTAGATTTAATGTGTTTTGGAAGGCAGGAAACACGGGTCCTGTTTGTCTTGCCATTAAAAACATGCATTACAAAATAATAAAAACAAATCTCATTAAAAACATGCATTACAAAATAATAAAAACAAATCTGTTTGTCGTGGTCATTTATGAGCTAAAAGCCGGTGAGTGGTTAATTTTTACCTGGTATACCCAGAGTTTCTCTTGCCGTTATCCGGGCTTTTCTCGTCGTTCATTCCCCAATAACAGATAGAGAGCTGACTTGTTTCGGACTGCAGAAACCCCCCGAGGTGACTGTAACCCCCCTGATATCATTAATAGGTTTCAATGCGGGGAGGACTGAGGCACGAGGAGACAGTGAACCCCTCTCTCTCACACCGTCCCGCATTACAGAACACAATCGGACTGAATTATAAAGCGGACCACAAGGGCGGCTATTGTATTTCATAATAAAAGTCTCGACATCCGGATGCCACGAAGCCCGTCTGAAACATGTCCGATGATCCGATGTCGTGAAAAATCGGGTCTCCCCCCAAACTGTCAGTTAATGATTTTCCCATACGAATTGTATTAATTTAAAATACGCATAGCTTACTATATAACGCATATAATGCGTACAAAAACACATTAGTGCATAATAAAACCAACTGAACGTAATTTCTTACACTTGATTAACTGTTAATTAATAAATAATAATAGCCTATTAGGTGAACAACTGAACATCATTAATTTATTTTATTTATAACTGAAATATTTGGACATTTAACACTTAATTCCAGTAAAGATGATTGAGAATATAAGTGCAAATGTGTGTATAAAATAAGCTATCAGGCCTAACGCTTATCCGTATGCTAGTATATAAGCTATAATAGAGACATAAATGGCCATTATAATAAGGAAACCAGGGACATTTCCTATTTGAGTGGTCAAAATCTCATTAAAATCTCATTTGTTATTATCTTTTCATTAAAAACAGGGACAATAATTTTTTTTAATGATTTTGTTGTTGCATGTTGTTGTGGGCTCCCTATATTATTATTAACATTAATAATAATAATTATTATTAGTTTGATTATTAGGATTTTTGATCTGGATTTAATACAATTCAACGCACACGCAAAAAATTCTTGGGGTTCACATGGATAAAGAAAATAAAGCATTTTCAGCATCATTAAGATGATTAAAAATTAATGTAATGAGAATCATCATTGAAGATAATCAAAATATGGCCTACTTCATTTACCGGCTGTAACTTGTCTTAATAAAACACATTCAAATTCAATCAAATGCTGCCTTTCCCCTAATACTGTAATGTTTTAGGTATACTTGTGCATTGCAACAAATAGTGTATTTGCTGTATTGAATGCATATATTAGAGGCAGACTTGTTATATTGCTATTGCTTCTTAGACCCAAATATATTCCAATATTCAAAATGCATCATTTGGAGGTTTAGATCACTGTAATGTTGTCACAGCTGTTGTTGCTAAACAACTCCTAATTAAGGCATAATATGCATACCTTTTTGGCATTATTCTTAAATCTTAGTCCATTCTCATTATTACTTCTATTGCTGTTCTACTGTAGACAATCAAAATTAGCAACATCTCTTCCCTTAGAACGTATAACTAAGTTTCAACATGAATTGTGCTTTGCTTAAGGGCACAACACATCTCGTCTTTCAGGCATTTGATGAGCTTAAATCAGCACTATAGTTACAAATGGGACACACATGTCCCCAGTGCCCAGGATCAGCGGCACATTCCTGAACCCCTGACCTAAGAGCTGCAAATAAACACACACACAGCACGTGTCCCATTTCAACTGACAACTCAACACCAGAAGAGAGGCAGGGAAAGGGAAATAGTAAAAAACATAAAAAGCAGTTTTATTCAAGTGACACTCCTGAGGTTATAGTGAGCTGGCAAACCACTGTATGAAAAAACGCTGCAATTCCTTAAATGTGTAACCTAGTAAAATATCAACCCTCTCTACATTTCAGTGTAAACGGAGCAATTCAAGATTTTAAGATATTACTAGAAAAACAAATTCATCATTGGATTAAAAAAAAAATCCTCGCTGCTAGGTTCAAAGTTCACTTTTGAGTACAAAGTAAGACTGAGGAACATTTCAACAAATGTGAAGAATCATTTTCAGATCATTCAGTGGGGAATTGGGATCCTTTCAAGTCCTCAGAAAAAGTCTTTCATTTTGAATCATTATCTCAGTAACTTTCATTTGCTGAAATGTCTTTTTCATCTAGTTCTTCCACAATGTTCTCAGCCGGTTCTTCTTCCTCCTCAGATTCGGGCACATCTTCTTCGAAGTCTTTCTGCTTCACAGTTTCATCTAGTGGCTCCTGCGGCATCTCCTCCTCTTCAACTGCATGATCTTGTGAGAAGTTCTCCACAGCCTCAGCCACACTTGCGTCAATTTCCGTCTCCTCCGTGGAAGTTGGGTCTTCCTCGGGAAGAATGCTTTCTGGTTGCTCCATGACAGTTTCTTCTTCTTGGATTGGGATCTCCTCAGTTATTTCATCCACCTCAGTTACTGCTTGCTCCTCAAAAACATCTCCATCCTTTACCTGAACTTCCTCAGGTATCACATTCTCCTCAGTTAGTACATGCTTCTCAATAGCCTCTTCTTCCCCCAGGACTTGAACCTCCTCAGCTGGTTCTTCCTCATCAGATACCTGCAGCTCCTCAGGTATTTCATACTGTTGAGCTACTGCTTCCTCCTCAACACCTTCCTTGTGGAAGGGAACCTCATCAGCTTGTTCATCCTCTTCAGTTACTACTTGCTCCTCAGATACTTCAGCTTCCTCAGGAATTTCCTTCTCACCGGCTTGCTCTTCAGCAGGTTCTTCTCTATGGAACTGAACCTCCTCAGCTGGCTCTTCCTCCTCAGGTACAACTTGCTCCCCTTCTTCAACACGAACCTCCTCAGCTGGCTCTTCCTCCTCAGGTACTACTTGCTCCCCTTCTTCAAAATGAACCTCCTCAGCTGGTTCTTCCTCCTCAGGTACTACTTGCTCCCCTTCTTCAACATGAACCTCCTCAGCTACGGTTTCCTCCTCAGGAAGGGTTTGATCCTGTTGATCCTCGATTGGAACTTCCTCTTGAGCTGCTGCTTGCTCCACTTGCTGGTTTTCTACTGGAATATTTTCCTCTGAACTGGACTGCTGGCTTTCAGATACCATCTGAAATACATAAAGAAAGAACATTCTGCCAAATGCCAAAAGGATCACATATGGAAAGATGCGAAACAGTCAGTACTATACCTGATTCTGGGCGATCTCAAGTTGGGAAGCAAGGTGAGAGTGAAGGCTGTGAGTACTCTTCTGATGGTCCTCCAGACTCCTACGGACAGCCACAAGCTGCTCCTCAAGAGCTTGGGATTTTCTCGTCTGTTCCATCTGCAGCAGATCCCTGGGAGAGAGACCAATTAAAGATGAATTAGGAATAATAAGTCTCAGTAGTAACCCAAAATGCTAAAGAGAATCCCACAAAACCCCTACTCACTGGATATCTTTCACCTCTTGTCTGTGTCTTTCAAGAGCCTTCTTGTTTCTAACATAATATTCCTTCAGGCTTGTAAGTTCCATCCTTTGTTCCTCCAGCTCAGATGTGAGACCCTGTACAGTCGACATCTGCTCGTCGAGCTGTGATTTGGTGACCAAAACCGTGTCTGTGAGCCCAGAAATGGTAACCGCTACCTCAGAGTTAGCAGTGAGGATAGAATTAAGCCTCTGCTTCAGAGTTTCAATCTCTTCAGTTTTATTCTTGACCACTGCATTCAATGTTGCAGTGGAAACAAACTCCTGCTGGAGCTCGGAAAGTTTGCCATTCATCTCAGACTGAAGAGACCAGACTTGGTTTTGAAAATCAGTAGATTTGATTTTTTCCGAGGTGGCCAGTGCGACGTCTGCCTTTTTTTGGGCCTGCGTGTAGGCCTCTTCCAGCGTTTGTAGACGCTCCTCAAAAACACCAACATTGGCGATCTAAATATAAGGCAAAATATTTGAATTGCAGTGAAGCTCAATTATTCATCTGATCAATATGCAACATTTCACCAAGTTTAGCCATTTCTTGAGCCTAACCTAGCTGCCTCTGTTAGTATTGGTTCAGTTTGTGCAATGGTGCAATTTGCAACTGAAAATTCATCAATCATACATTCAATCTACAGTGTTATAGTAATTCAGTTATCATTGCATACAAGGTCACCGTAAATAATTTAGGATATAAAAAATAAGTTGAATTTATAAGTGCTCTGTTGTCAGTGGTATTGCCAGCCAGCTACACTACTAATCATTTTATGATTCAGCTGATTTTCAAGACGATGGAATTATAAAAACAATGCTGATGTTGCTCTTTAGATTATTAGATAGTTACCAAAACTTCTGTAATTACAATGCATCATTTTAATTGTATTATAATTGTAATATTATACATTTGAACAGCCCACCACCACTGACATTTTAAAGCAACATTTTTAAATGAAATTTAAACGCGTGTTCTCAAAAAAGCCATGTGGCTATGATTAACCTCTCACTCCTCCAGCTGACCAGGAAAGATTCCCTAGTGTTTCCACAAAGGGCCTATTGAGTGTAGTTGCTGTAAATCCACTGACATTTAAAATAGTGACTTTCCTTTCATTCAAATTAAATTATATGAATTTAAAGTGCTATTTATGCTAAAGACTTCATAATTTAACAATAACATTATTTAGGCTAGATTTTGTTTCTTTAATCCAAAATTGTACATCTTTTATAGGATGCAGAGTTAACGAGACTTATTTCTTTATTAAAGTGATTGACATCATTTGGTACTGCAGTTCTACAATGACCATCAGTGAAAGAAAAAATGCTTGACAATTGGTGTTTCTTTAATACATTGCTTTTCTGATCACTAATAGCAGAGCTGACCACCTTTCAGATGGACGAGTGATTTAACATGTTTATTGATATATTTTCACTTTTACTTGTTGCTTTGAGTTCAATTTGTATAATGTCCTTTAAACAAGCCAGCCTGGCAAAAGGAAACATGATCCTGCTCAGAACAGACTATTAATGGCCTGGGAGTCACATGACACAATTCAGCAAATGGAATATTCAAAGGGCACATGTGGCATGCATTGAGACCTGTCAGTATTAAGTATTTTTACAGTCAAATTACAAATAATATTATTATAATAATATGAACACCTTGATATATAAACTTGAGCAAGTACTATGCGCTTAGTACAAAATGTTCCAATGGGCACAAATTGTTTTCCTGTGCGTAAAAGTATAAGGAAACTTAATTATTTTATTTCAAAGTTAATTTATAGAAAATAAAAATGAATTTCCTATATATCACGTGTTAAGTAACTCAAGAGTATCTCAAAATCAAATACCTGTGCATTACCCATCCCCAACTGCTGTTGGAACTTGGTTATCCTCAGTTGCATTGCATTGACTGTCTCTGTTAGACTGTCGATGGTTTGCTGTTGCTGGATGGTGAACCAGAGTGCCGTTGATCCGCCGACAGCGAAAATAAAGATAACAATGGCAGGGACCGCATATTCTTTAAATCCCCTCTGTGGTGTTGTTACAGTTGGCGTCTCCAAGAGCAGCAAACTGTCGTCCTGTTTATTGCTACTTTTCCCCTTGCGCTTGGTCATCTTGTTTTCGCGGAGGATCTGCACTGCAGACTGTAACACTCCCACTTACTATGTATTCAGTGATTTGGTCAACGCTCTACCTTAACGCTGTATTGGCCGACTACTACGGGGAACAATCAAAAGTGAACTTTCAAGCACGAGGACCGTGAGTAGGGGGCGTTGCGCACTGGAGGCGGCGTCAGTTTCACGGAGCTGTGCAGCACGTACTAATACTTAGGTACCCATGTTTTTATCTTATGTTTTTACAGAAAATGTCATAAAAAGTTTCACTTATTTTGAATATTGCATCGTTTCAACTAAGAAAAAAATCTGTTATAAGAATTTGGTTTAATGTTATAGACTTATTTTAAAAATAATTTTACCATAACACAAAATCATTTTTAAGTGTAGGCTTCAGATAAGAATTTAGGCCTATGGGTTTTCTGGTTTTCTGCCTATTCTTGCACTGCATATTGCATTTTCTTGTTTTTTAGTATATGTATTACATTGTGCAAAATCCTAATTGAACTACTAATAGTTATACTAATAATAGTCATAGTTAATATCTATCTATCTATCTATCTATCTATCTATCTATCTATCTATCTATCTATCTATCTATCTATCTATCTATCTATCTATCTATCTATCTATCTATCTATCTATCTATCTATCTATCTATCTATCTATCCATCCATCCATCCATCCATCCATCCATCCATCCATCCATCCATCCATCCATCCATCCATCCATCCATCCATCCATCCATCCATCCATCCATCCATCCATCCATCCATCCATCCATCCATCCATCTTTATAGATACTGATCCAAGGATCTAGTCAGTAAAATAATTTGCTGAAATATTAATATTAAGAACTTTGTGTCATGTTGGTAATTTATATATATATTTTTTTGTTCATTTAATTTAATTTTGTTTCTCTTTTCCTATTTTGCAGACTCTCTAAAGCTTTCAGACTGGTTGATGATAAACACTGATGCTATGGATCTTTACATCTTGGTACCATTACAGTTTCATTGGATGTAAATGAAATTAGCTAATGGCTGGATTGTCTTTGTAGGCTGCTGTGACTTGATGTACTGATAGATAAGTCCGGTGACCTTTCATGTGAATTTGTCATGGCCTTTAGTCTTTGAGAGGTAACCTGATGCTACGGCAACATTGGTTTTGCAGGTTAGACCACAGATTGCCCAAACATAATTTGTTTTCAGAATTATTTATTTGGGTAGTTGACACATAATTTATATATAATGTAAATTTATATTAGTGCTTATTTATTTATTATTTATGCACTTTAAATATCCCTGTGGTAATGAGGTCCTAAATTCTGTAAATATGGGTTGGGGATAGGCATTTGCCGATATCAAATTTCCGTGTTGCGATTAATTGCTGAAGCTTTTATCACGGTATACGGTTTTATCACGATATTGAAATTTGTTGCAAAAAAAGTGGTGTCATACTATAACAGGTTTAATAACTTTCTTATAACAAAAAGAACAAAACATTTAAATACAATAAAGCAATACACACAAATGTATAAAGTAAACTAAATATTTAAAACAGATTAAAGTGCTAAAGAATTATAAAGAACAATAGGTAACATTTTACAATAAGGTCTCACTAGTTAATGCATTAACTTAACAAAGAGCGAATAGCTACATTTTTATAGTTAGCCTATTATTCTTTGATAATGTTAGTTAAAAAAGCAACTGTTAGTGTTAGCTCAGTTCCATTAAATAATACAGTTACAACTTTTGATTTTAATAATGTGTTATTAAATGCTGAAATGTACATTTAACTAAGATTAATACATGCGTTCAAAGTATTTTTCATTGTCAGTTTGTTAATGAATGAACTAATGTTAAATAATAGAGCCTTATTGTAAAGTGTGTGATTGAATAACAATCAGAACATATTCAAACAATATCTAGGGCATGTAATTTAGTCCTAACATCAGTGCGCGTTCCTCTTTGACATATTGTTCATTTTAAACGGTTGATGGGTAAAGTATTCTTAAAATTCATTCCAAAAATCTGTATAATTCGTAAGAAATAATTATTCACGGTATTTTGAAGTGCCCACGATAACAATATTGTGCATGTTCATTATTGCGGTATATCGTATTACGGTATACCGGCACATGTCTAGTTGGGGATAGAATATACAGTTTGTACAGTATAAAAATAATTTTGTCTATGGAAAGTCCCCATAAAACATACGTGCCAAGCCAACACAAAACGTGTGGGTGTGTATATATATATATATATATATACATATATATATATATATATATATATATATATATATATATATATATATATATATATATATATATATATATATATATATATATTAGCCTATATCAATGCTGAATAGTAATACACACAAAGATAGATAGATAGATAGATAGATAGATAGATAGATAGATAGATAGATAGATAGATAGATAGATAGATAGATAGATAGATAGATAGATAGATAGATAGATAGATAGATAGATAGATAGATAGGTGTTGAATACATACATGTTATGAGATATCTTTTTATTTATTTATTAAGACTCCAATTATTACATTTATTTCACAAGAAATACAATCACATAAACTGTTCTTTGAAGTCATCCTTTCTTTACTCTGTAAGACAAGAGAGCAAAAAAAGCTGTAGTTAGATGCCTAAAAGTTCAACATTTAAGTCATTTTAAGGACAAACCTCATTCCAAAAATATAAAATTCTAATAATTATAAATAGCAGAATTATTATTCAAATAGAAGGCATACCTTTGACTATAAGTTTGGTGGAGCACTCATCATGACCAAAAGGGCTATCGGCTATAACTTTGTACTCTCCCGTGTCTTTGGGTCCAACCCTCAGGATGAGCAGAGAACAAACACCGCACACGTTTGTTATGTAGTAGTTGGGGTTTGTGTTGAGGCTGACATTGTTATGGTACCAGGTAATATGTGGGGTTGGGTTACCCGTCGCAGCACAGCTCATGTAGCACTCATAACCCGGTGGAGCAGAGTGAAGCTTCAACGAGACAATAAATTTGGGGGCTGCCTGGAAGTCAAGCGTCCTTAAAACAGGCATGTTATATGTGAATTTGTCTGAAAACGAAAGAGAGTAATTCTATTGAATTCAGTTTAATAATGTGCATTTTAGTCACCTCACAAGAAAAGTTACATCACTGCATTATCTGTTTTGAGCTTCTGGGTAATACTGTCCAATTGAAGATACAATGAAAGCTGGAGGGATGCGAGCAAATGAAGCACAAGAAGTGCAGACCATCACTGGCAAAAGAATTATCCAGAGCAATAGTGTAATAGACAGCCTTACACTGCAGCTGTCATCCTTGGTACAACAATTTTCAGAGCAAGACAAGGCGGAGATAGTTTAGTGGCTATGTGTCAGAGACAGCAGCACAAATCCCAGAGGTGTGAACCTGGATAAGGGTGACCCATAAAGAGAGTTTCATAGATCTTCTATCATCACTGCCCTTGAGCAAGACACTCATCTCTGGCTTCTCCAAGGGACTCACTGCAATTAGTGTTCTGTAAATTGCTTTGGGAAAAGGTGCCTGTTAAATGGAAAGTAGCCTAGCCTACTGCACCGTTGGTTTTGCAGCTTAGACCACAGATTGCCCAAACACCATTTGTTTTCAGAATTATTTATTTGGGTAGTTGACGCATAATGCGACTATGGATTTTTTGTATCACCTTCAAGATTTTAGATTAAAATGTATATTATTGCTTAATGCTTATGCATTTTAAATGTCCCTGTTGTAATGAAGTCCTAAAATCTTCATGCATAGTAAGCATAAAATTATTAGTAAAATGATGTTTGAAATAGATTTTAAAAGCATTTCTCATGCTCTTTTTAGTTTTATTTACATATATATATATATATATATATATATATATATATATATATATATATATATATATATATATATATATCACGTGCTCGGGGAGTATGGGGTCCGGGGTCCTTTGCTAAGGGCTGTCCGGTCCCTGTACGACCAAAGCAGGAGTTTGGTCCGCATTGCCGGCAGTAAGTCAGACTTGTTCCCGGTGCATGTTGGACTCCGGCAGGGCTGCCCTTTGTCGCCGGTTCTGTTCATAATTTTTATGGACAGAATTTCTAGGCGCAGCCAGGGGCCGGAGGGTGTCAGGTTTGGGGACCACGCGGTTTCGTCTCTGCTCTTTGCGGATGACGTTGTCGTGTTGGCCCCTTCTAACCAGGACCTTCAGCATGCACTGGGACGGTTTGCAGCCGAGTGTGAAGCGGCTGGGATGAGGATCAGCACCTCCAAATCCGAGGCCATGGTCCTCAGTCGGAAAAGGGTGGTTTGCCCACTTCAGGTTGGTGGAGAGTTCCTGCCTCAAGTGGAGGAGTTCAAGTATCTAGGGGTCTTGTTCACGAGTGAGGGGAGGATGGAACGGGAGATTGACAGACGGATCGGTGCAGCTTCTGCAGTAATGCGGTCGATGTACCGGTCTGTCGTGGTGAAGAAAGAGCTAAGCCGTAAGGCGAAGCTCTCGATTTACCAGTCAATCTACGTTCCTACTCTCACCCATGGTCATGAGCTTTAGGTCATGACCGAAAGGACAAGATCCCGGATACAGGCGGCCGAAATGAGCTTTCTCCGCAGGGTGGCTGGGCGCTCCCTTAGGGATAGGGTGAGAAGCTCAGTCACTCGGGAGGAACTCGGAGTAGAGCCGCTGCTCCTCCACATCGAGAGGGGTCAGCTGAGGTGGCTCGGGCATCTGTTCCGGATGCCTCCTGAACGCCTTCCCGGGAAGGTGTTTCGGGCATGTCCAACCGGGACGAGGCCCCGGGGAAGACCAAGGACACGCTGGAGGGACTATGTCTTCCGGCTGGCCTGGGAACGCCTCGGTGTCCCCCCGGAAGAGCTAGAGGAAGTGTCTAGGGAGAGGGAAGTCTGGGCATCTCTGCTTAGACTGCTGCCCCCGCGACCCGGCCCCGGATAAAGCGGAAGAAGATGGATGGATGGATGGATGGATATATATATATATATATGGATATATATATATGGATATGGATATATATATATATATATATATATATATATATATATATATATATATATATATATATATATATATATATATATATATATATATATATATATATATATATATTCTTATATATAAAAAACTAAAAAGAGCAGTTGATGTGAAATGCTATATATATATATATATATATATATATATATATATATATATATATATATATATATATATATATATATATATATATATATATATATATATATATATATATATATATATCCATATCCATATATATATATCCATATATATATATATATATATATATATATATATATATATATATACTGATCAGGCATAACATTATGACCTATGAAGTGGGTGGAATATATTAGGCAGCAAGTGAACATTTTGTCCTCAAAGTTGATGTGTTAGAAGCAGGAAAAATGGGCAAGCATAAAGATTTGAGCGAGTTTGATGAGTGCCAAATTTTGATGGCTAGAGGACTGGGTCAGAGCATCTCCAAAACTGCAGCTCTTGTGGGGTGTTCCCGGTCTGCAGTGGTCAGTATCTATCAAAAGTGGTCCAAGGAAGGAACAGTGGTGAACCGGCGACAGGGTCATGGGCAGCCAAGGCACATTGATGAAGGCTTGCCGTGTCGTCCGATCAAACAGACAAGCTACTGTAGCTCAAATTGCTCAAGAAGTTAATGCTGGTTCTGATAGAAAGGTGTCAGAATGCACAGTGCATCGCAGTTTGTTGAGTATGGGGCTGCATAGCCACAGACCAGTCAGGGTGCCCATGCTGACCCCTGTCCACCACCGAAAGTGCCATCATTGGGCATGTGAGCATCAGAACTGGACCATGGAGTAATGGAAGAAGGTGGCCTGGTCTGATGAATCACGTTTTCTTTTACATCACGTGGATGGCCGGGTGTGTGTGCATTGCTTACATGGGGAACACATGGCACCAGGATGCACTATGGGCAAGCCCGGTGGAGGCAGTGTGATCTGTGTTCTGCTGGGAAACCTTGGGTCCTGCCATCCATGTGGATGTTACTTTGACACGTACCACCTAGCTAAGCATTGTTGCAGACCATGTACACCCTTTCATGGAAACGGTATTCCCTGATTCCTCGACAGGTCAGGGCTGTTTTGGCTGCATATTATATATATATATATATATATATATATATATATATATATATATATATATATATATATATATATATATATATATATATATATATATATATATATATATATATATATATATATATATATATATATATATAATGCCGTTTTAACGCTCGATAATGTGACGTGACAGATAGACGCGTATCAGTTCAACTTCAAGCAGGTGCGCGCGGCGCGCGAGTGAACGCGAGCATCTCTTCCTAAAGAAATGAATATCTGAAGGTATGTTGAGGATACATTGCAACTTACTGCAAACTTATCATATGTTGTGGATCGGTGTTTCAACCGCGGAAAGACAATAAAACATCTTGTAAACAATGTCATGTAGAATCACGTTTACCTCAGAAATCATTCAGTGTCCACAGCTGTGAGTTCACTAGAGAGATTAACTCTTTCACTGAAAACATGCACTATATTAGCCTATATATTCATTATATTAGCCTATATATTCATTATAATAGCCTATATATTAATTATATTAGCTTATATCTTCCTTATATTCTACTTAGCCTGTTAGTGATGTCTTGTTTATTTAATGTATGTTTAAATAAACCTGTCATGAAAATTACAGCCACTAAATGATTATATTTCAACAACGAATTGGAGAAAAAATAATAATAATTAGATTTAGATGTTAATGCAAAAACTGCCTTATGTGAAGCTTATGAGTGTTGATTATTATTTCTAAAAATAAATAGCAAATGAATTTAGGCTAATAGTTTGGGCTCTGTTGTTAATCTTTAATAGCAATATGTAAGGGCTCCCTATATAGTTTACAGCATTATCTTTAATAAACTTTTAGTTATAACTGAATTCATTTAAGGACAGACACAATTTTTTTTCATTAAACCACTGTTGAATAAAAATGTATAAAAAGCAATTTTGTAAAACTGCTGTACCGAATCCGTACCGAACCGTGACTTCAAAACCGAGGTACGTACCAAACCGTCAGTTTTGTGTACCGTTACACCCCTAATATATATATATATATATATATATATATATATATATATATATATATATATAGATAGATAGATAGATAGATAGATAGAGATATATATATATATATATATATATATATATATATATATCTCTCTATCTATCTATCTATCTATCTATCTATATATATATATATATATATATATATATAGATAGATAGATAGATAGATAGATAGATAGATAGATAGATAGAGATATATATATATATATATATATATATATATATATATATATATATATATATATATATATATATATATATATATATATATATATATATATATATATATATATATATATATATATATATATTCAATACATTTCTAAAAATCTAAACGTCATCCACAAACCTCTTTGTTTGGTGGTTCCCCAAACTGGAGACACTGATGGCTCTGAGAGACCTATATCATTCTTGGCAAACACTCTGAAAGTGTACTCTCTTCCAGGCAAGATGTTAATGACTGTGAATTGGTTGTTGAACAAGCGGTCAACCAATGTGCGCCATGTTTGCTTGACAGAGTCCCGCTTCATCACCATGTAATGCAGATGGTTATCTCTTTTCTCATCGGGAGAAGGAGTCCATGACAGAGTCACGGTGCCATGGACATTCTGCTCCAGTTCTACTGGACCTGGAGGTTTGGGGTCATCTGAAGATGAAAAATAAACAGGTACCCATATAGTTACCAGTATATTAACTAGTCATTCAAACAGTTAGAACCGTACCATGGTGTTAAATACATTTATATAAAAATGAAAGATAGATTAGATAGATAGATAGATAGATAGATAGATAGATAGATAGATAGATAGATAGATAGATAGATAGATAGATAGATAGATAGATAGATAGATAGATAGATAGATAGATAGATAGATAGATAGATAGATAGATAGATAGAATGAATTCATTACCAGTGACTCTTATTTCAATAGTGAAGGTGTCCTGGCCCACCATATTCTTCACATTGACAGTATAGATGCCAGTGTCAGACAGCTCTGATGTGTAAATAAATAGATGAGAACCTTTATCAAAATTAGTAATCGTCGCATGTTTGGCTACAGGAACACCATCCTTTAGCCAAGTGATGTCTGGTAAAGGAGAGGCCTGTGGATAAAATGAATATGCTTTTGGTAAAATAAGATAAAATATTCCTATACAGGTTATAGAAAACCATTTAAAGAGGGCATATTATGATTTTTTATATTTTTAACTTTCTTTACAGTAGTTGTGTATGTTGCTGTTTGAGCATGAAAAAGGTCTGCAAAGCACAAAGTCACTCCAAAGGGATATTCTCTATATCAGTAAGCGCTGACTGACCAATCAGAGCCCAATGCACTTTTCGGAAGGAGGGGCTTCATAGAGAACGGAACTAAAAAGACTGTTCCCTTTCGTTCAGTCACTCCGACGTACGTCAGTGACTGACGAATGGGGGTTTCGCTTAGAAGCCAATCATCTTCGAGAATTTAACAGCACCCAATGGCGTGCCAATGCCATGGGCATGCGGAATTTGCATGCGTAACTGTGAACCTGCAAGCGCTGCCTTTGGAGGAGGCAGACCCAGCCATGGCATTGCTCTGTCCAGTACGCGCTCTCCGTGCTTACGTAGACATGACGCAGTGTTTCAGGACCTCAGACCAGCTCTTTGTCTGTTATGGTGGAGAGCGGAAGGGAAGTGCTCTCTCAAAGCAGAGGTTGTCTCACTGGATAGTGGACACCATTGTTTTGGCTTACCAGCAGCAAGGTCGACCATGTCCCTTGGTGTGAGGGCACACTCCACCCGGAGTGTGGCCTCCTCTTGGGCTCTAGCGCATGGCGCCTCGCTAACAGACATCTGCAGAGCTGCAGGCTGGGCGACACCCAACACATTCGCCAGATTCTACAATCTCCGAGTGGAGCCAGTGTCCAACTATGTACTCGCCCCCCCGAGGGGCCGGTAATGGACCAGGCTCAGGTGTCTTCGCTTGCTCGCCACTCCACTCCACGGACTGGATACGTGCGATATTCTCCTCAGGTGAGCTCCCCGAGAGCCCTGAGCTCCTCCAGCACTGTCGACGTCGACATCAGTTCAGTCTGCCCTTTCGAGCCCAGACCCTCATGTCCGGCCAGGTGCCCCGTGTGCATGGTTCCCTCCGGCGACCCCCACACAAGTATTTCCACCGTAAGCCTCCTCAGTGAGCAGGTGTCTTTCCCTTGGCAAGCCCCTGCCACCCCTAGGGTTAAAAATCCACCTTCGGCTGGTACCCTAGAGTTTCCCATATGCAGCCCACAGCGGGTCATATGTGTACTCTCTAAGTCCTCCCCACGGGTAGGCATCTTTGGCATTCCCTCACTGGGATATGCTTCCCAGTGTACCTTGGTAATCCTGTGATAAGTGGGAGTCCTACGGCCTTAAGTGGCGGGATCTCACACTTATGCAGGGCACTGGACGACAGCTGAGTGGCGCGGTTATATTGGAACCCCCATTCGTCAGTCACTGACGTACGTCGGAGTGACTGAACGAAAGGGAACGTCTCGGTTACGTATGTAACCCTCGTTCCCTGAGGAGGGAACGGAGACGTACGTTCCTTAGCCACATCAGCTGTGCTGCTGGAACACGGAGTTCAGGTCTTGGCTCCGCAGCAGATACATAATGCGATGTTGCCAGCGTACTTCCTTATATACCCACACGGTGGGGCGGAGTTACGCATGCAAATTCCGCATGCCCATGGCATTGGCACACCATTGGGCGCTGTTAAATTCTCGAAGATGATTGGCTTCTAAGCGAAACCCCCATTCGTCAGTCACTGACGTACGTCTCCGTTCCCTCCTCAGGGAACGAGGGTTACATACGTAACTGAGACGTTACTGACAGACTGGGAAGAGAGGTGCTGCAACAATGCAAAATATGAGAAAAATAGAATAAATAAAATCAAGACTTTGTAAAATGGCATAATAGGTCCTCTTTAAATATTTTGGCTTTGTCATAATGATTTGATACTCTACCTCAAAACTGACGCTGGCACGAACTGTGTTTCCAGCTTTAACAACCATAAAGCTTTTCATTTTTTTGTCAGTGAACTTTGGCTTTACTGAAAAAAACAAAGTTTCCAATTAACTTATTTTATGTGAAACTAAAAGCTAAAAGTCAAAGAGATATAAAACTATGAATCTTTACCAGGAGGAGGCATGGCGATGATGTAATTGTCAAAGCTCTGTGGAAGCCCCTCTCCTCCTTCATTGGTGGCGATCACTCTAACCCAATACATGGCCATTGATTTCAATCCCAAAACAGTGAAGGAAGTCTGAATCACTGCGCTTGAATTGTAACGGCTCCACTCCAGTTGGTCTGCGTGCCGGATTTCCACATAATAGCCTTTTGCTTCATCTTCCTCACCTTTGACTTCTGTAGGTTTAGTCCAGGAAAGAGACAGACTGGTGTAGCTCGATCCAGTTATCTTGAGGTCTTTGACCTTAGCAGGAGGCTCTGGGGGCAATAACACCACAAATATTTACTTACAAATGAAGAAATGTTTATTGTACTTTATCTGACAAGTCATCATTTCTGTAGGTATGGTGGCATTGAGTATGAATTTGTGTCTTACTTTTGGGGTCCCTTGCAATTGCACATTCAGAGGGCCCACTTGGTTCTCCAGGGCCACATGTGTTAATAGCACACACTCTGAACTCATACTCCGCACCTTCGATGACATCTTTTACTGCATATTTTTTGTCTAGATATTAAATGAAAAAATTAAAGGGTTAGTTCACCCAAAAATGAAAATTCTGTCATTAATTACTTACCCTCATGTCGTTCGACACCCGTCAGACCTCCGTTCATCTTCGGAACAGAAATGAAGGTATTTTAGTTGAAATCTGATGGCTCTGAAAGGCATCCATTGACACAATGGCACGGTTCACTCTCAAGACCCTTAAAAGGTACTAAAGACGTCGTTACAAAGTCCATCTCACTACAGTGGTTCTAAAATAACTTTATGAATCGGCGACAATAGTTTTTGTGCGCAAAAAAACCCTAAATAACGACTTACATAGTGATGACGATTTCAAAACAAGGCATCATGAAGCTTCGAAGCGGTATGAATCAGCGAGTCGATTCAGCGTTTTGAATCGCCAAATTTCAGCAGTTTGGCGGTTTGACACGCGATCCGAATCATCATTCGGCTCACTGATTCATAACGCTTCGAAGCTTCATGATGCCTTGTTTTGAAATCGTCATCACTATGTAAGTCGTTATTTAGGGTTTTTTTGCGCACAAAAACTATCCTTGCCGATTCATAAAGTTATTTTAGAACCACTGTAGTGAGATGGACTTTGTAACGACGTCTTTAGCACCTTTTAAGGGTCTTGAGAGTGAACCGTGCCATTGTGTCAATGGATGCCTTTCAGAGCCATCAGATTTCAACTAAAATATCTTCATTTCTGTTCCGAAGATGAACGGAGGTCTGACGGGTATCGAACGACATGAGGGTAAGTAATTAATGAAAGAATTTTCATTTTTGGGTGAACTAACCCTTTAACATTGCACTGTATTTAAAATGAGAGGAGACCAGGTTGCTTTAATTAAAATTAAATTAATTTTTAAGACCTCTGATTGGCTCATCTTTTGGGTTTGCTTGACTCCAAAAATTGCTGCCTTTTTTGCGCTTTTCCAAATTGTAGCCAATGATACTGCCCCCTCTAGTGCTGGAGGGAGGAAGCCAGGCCAAGTTAATGCAGTCTTTAAAGGCGCTGACTATTTTAGGAGGAGCAGGAGAACCAGGGAATGCTGGGGACAGAAAGAACACATTTTATTATGTTTAAAATGCATTTCCTTTTTCTAAAGGCAAACAACTGATAATTTACTGTATCAAAATATGGACAGAGATAAGAATTTCACCCAAAATGCCAGCAGCAATATCATTAGTTGTCATAATGTCACTGAAGCCCTCCGAGTTTTTTGCCCGGATCCTGTAGCAGTACTTTCGGCCACAATCTATGTTTGTGTCTCTGTAGGTAGGCTGTCCAGAAATGTCTCCAATTTTAGTCCAGATGTTTCGTCCCAGCTGCTGCCGCTCCAGGTTGTAATTAGTCAGTGGACAACCACCATCATCCTTTGGGGGCTTCCATTTGAACTCAATGGCAGACAAGGAACTTTCTACAATTTCTACAGGTCCTTGTGGTGGAGTTGGCCTGTCTGGAAAAACAAAACAAAAATATATATAGGAGTAGTGATGGGTCACAAATGATAACAACCAAAATAGCTGAGGTCCATCAGTCTCAGATTTTATACTTTTAGTGGTGGTTCTTCAATTAGCATGCACACAGCTAAAGCATTGTAAGCGTACAAATTATGTTTTGGATTGTGCATGATGTATGCACATTTAATATTCTTCCAAAATATCCTTTCATACACTTTTCTTAAGCTTTGCAGTACATACCAAGTACAATAAGACTTGATGTTGCCTCTACAGTGGCAAATTCATTCTTGATTTTGATTTTGATCTCTCCAGAGTCTTTGCGCTGACACTTAGTAAGAAGTAGACGGGTAAGAGCTGAAGACTTTTCGATCTTGACACCGTGACCCTGAAGCAACTCTTCATCCTCTTTAAACCACTGAATCTTAATTGGTTCTTTTCCTGAAAATGGCAGCTTGAAGGAAGCATTTTCTCCCACTTTCACAATAACAGGCTCTGAGAATTTACTCAAGGTATCTGGATCAATTTTGGGTGGATCTGAAGAGAGAGAAAGGAGAATTTGTAATTGCTTTGCTATAAACCAGGGCATGGTGGTAGAGATGTTGTTTATTCGAAGACAAAAATAAATGTCTACACAGCAATGTCTCTTTTATGAGTTTGGATTCTCATTTAATGAAGGCATTACATTTTATTCAAAGCACTACATCAAAAAAGAATATCATCTAAGGAATATCTGTCTAATTCTACATGTGTGAGGTTATTCTCAGCTGACACCTTTTTCTAACCACCTGCACCCAACACACACATTGCTCACTGCCCTCTAGTGGCTAAGGCAAATAACTGCCATTTTAGTGCCAGTTTTATGTTTAGCAAAGAAGAAAACACACTTACTTTCAACAATTAGTGTAGCCTCTGATTTACGTCCTTCTACCTCAAACTTATATTTCCCAGCATCTCTTTCTTGGCAGTCATGGATGATTAGTTTGTGGTGAGCCCCATCTTTGACAATTGTAATTCCATCCCTGGACTCTAACTGATGCATAAGAAAAACAAAATCATTATAATAAAAAGTCAAACGTTTGCTCACCAAGGCAGCATTTATTTGATTAAAAATACAGTAAAAACAGTTATAGTGTGAAATATTATTACAATTTAAAAGAACTGTTTTCTATTTGAATATATTTTAAAATGTTATTTATTCCTGTGATGGCAAAACTGAATTTTCAGCATCATTACTCCAGTCTTCAGTGTCACATGATCATTATAATATGCTGATTTGATGCTAAAGAAACATTTCTTGTTATTATCAATGTTGAAAAAAGTTGTGTTGCTTAATATTTTTGTGGAATCCGTGATACACTAACATTCAAAAGTTTGGGGTAAGTAAAAAAAAAACTTTTATTCAGCAAGGATGCATTAAATTGATCAAAAGTGACAGTAAAGACATTTATAATGTTACAAAAGATTTGTATTTCAAATAAATTCCGTTCCTTTGAAAGAATCCTTAACAAAATGTATCACAGTTTCCACAAAAATATTAAGCAGGAAAACATATAATAAGAGACATTATTGATACTTAAGCTCCAACAATAATTGACATTAAATATTTGTTTAACAAATTAGGATATAATAAATTGGTGTACCTTTTTTTCATCTTTGTACCAAAATGCAGTTTTATCTTCACTGCTAAGTTTGCAGGACAACTCTGCTGATTCTCCAACGTTGGCTGCAGTATCCGACAACCCGTTCAGGAAGTGGACTCCATGGTCTGGATAAAAGTGCACAGGAAATATGTCAAATTACATCATCACTGAGAATCAATTGACTTTATACTAATATGGCATTACAGACATGAAAACGTACCTTTTATGCTGTTAGGAACCAGTTCAACGACTCTTGCACCCTTCTTGCGCTTATCACCTGACCCATCTTCACCTGATCCATCTAAATCCAACCCATCCCTCAAGGTACCATCTCCTCCTTTTCTGTTCTTCCCTGTTCCATCACCTTCATTCCCATCTCCCAGGCTAGATCCCCCACTGCCATTTTGTCCACCTCCCTTTCCTGCCGCCATGGCTGCCATCCTTTCAGCAGCTTCTTGCTCTGCTTTGGCCCTTCTGGCTGCCTCATCTCTTTCAACTTGGGCCCTCCTGGCTGCCTCGTCTTGCTCTGCCTGAGCCTTTCTGGCGGCCTCATCTAGCTCGGCCTGAGCCTTTCTGGATGCTTCATCTAGCTCGGCCTGAGCCTTTCTGGCCGCTTCATCTAGCTCGGCCTGAGCCTTTCTGGCCGCTTCATCTAGCTCGGCCTGAGCCTTTCTGGCTGCTTCATCTTGCTCTTCCTGAGCCTTTCTGGTTGCCTCGTCTTGCTCAGCCTGTGCCCTCCTGGCTTGCTCGGCTTGAGCCCTTCTGTCCGCCTCAGCTCTTTCAGTCTGGGCCTTCCTGGCTGCTTCATCTTTTTCAGCCTTTGCCCTCCTGGCCGCCTCATCATTTTCCCTTTGCAGTCTGTCCTTCTCCTCAGCTAAACGTCTGGCTAGTTTATCTGCACTTTCCCCACGGGCATTGGGATCATCTGAAAACAGTATCAGTTACAATATACAACACACTATACTATGCAATACATTGTCACTGAAATACATTGATCAGGCAAAAATATACACTAACGGTCAAAAGATTGGAATACAGCATATTAGAATGCTTTCTGAAGGATCATGTGACACTGAAGACTGGAGTACTGATGCTGAAAATTCAGGTTTGTCATCACAGGAATAAATGACATTTTAAAGCTGCTGTCCGTAACTTTTTTGTGTTCAAGATTTAAAAAAAATATATAATGAGAATAAACAACATGAATCCATTTTCCAAACCGTGTTTTGTCTTACCCTGAATCATTATGGTACAATAAGTGTTTATATTGGGACTATTTCAGACCGGAACCGCGGCGGAGTAGCACAGTCCCTGCGTGATAAATTAACATAAACAGAGAGAAGTAGCTCCTCCGACTGCAATGTTCTTCCGCAAGACGCATGCAGTTCTGTTTATTAACCGCTAGAGTGCAAAAACTTACGGACTGCAGCTTTAAAAATATATCAAAATAGAAAACAATTCTTTTAAATTGTAATAATATTTCAAAATATTGCTGTTTTTACAGTGTTTTTGATCAAATAAATGCAGCTTTGTTGTCTGGCTATCACCAGACCAAGCTCAATTTAAGATTGAACATTGGTCCGGGGAGTCTGCTGTGTATTTTCTACTGCACAAGAGGCGTGATAAAAACGAGAATACATTAAATGACTCTGTCGCAATATGATTGTCCTTCAACCAATCAGACCACAAGAGGCGTGATAAACGAGCATCGATCCATCTCTATCCGTCATCGTGTTAAACCCACCAATAGCGTGCCAGGTGGATAAGCCAGTCTGTGATTGGTTACCGCAAAAGTGTAACAGAAGCAGTAGAAATGAATGTACCAAGGAAACCAAGGAAATGGTCATTGATTTTAGGAGGAAAAGGAATGTTTTAGTCCCACTCCAGATAAATGGCGATGAGGTAGAGCGGGTCTCCACCTTTAAGTTCCTGGGGACAACCATCTCCGAGGACCTCTCCAGGACTGACAATGCAACAGCCATAGTGAAGAAGTCCCAGCAGAGATTGCACTTCCTGAGACTACTCCGAAAAACCAATCACCATCGAGAGTGTCCTTGCACACTGCCTCACAGTGTGGTACTCTGGCTGTTCAGCTGCAAATAGGAAGGCTCTGTAAAGAGTTATCAAGACTGCTGGAAAGATCATTGGCTACCCCTTGCCCTCTTTGGAGGACATCGCAAACAGCAAGTGTCTCCACAGAGCCCGCAACATAATAAAGGTTAACACCCACCCTGGACATGGACTGTTCAGCCTCCTGCCTTCTGGGAGGCGATACAGGAGTCTTAAAAGCAATGACTTAATATATTCTATTCTGTTTTTAACATGCAATAACATTTTAAGGTGCAATATACTTTTTAACATATAATGTGATACTTTTTAGATTATTATTCATTTAGTGTTATTTACTTAATTTTTATGGTTTGTTATGTGTGTTTGTGTGCTTTTTGTTAAGTTTTTTTTTGCACTGATCAGATGGGGCACTATAATTTCGTTGTACTGCAATGACAATAAAGCTTCTATTCTATGTACAGGTTTCCAGACTGAGTTGCAGGGCGAAATCAAATCGCCGGCAGATCAGGCTGGGCTTACCCAGTCTAGCAGCTTTGCCCTTGGTGAATATAACACTTTTTTCTTTTATTTTTAAAGAATTAAAAAAAAATGTATTCCAAACTTTTGACCGGTAGTGTATGCATTTAAAGTGCAAGCAAACAATTTAGCTAAGAGGGAAAATACAAGATTTTAAGATTTGCTCACTTTGTCTGTAAAGCTTGTGTTTAAATGTTTAAATGGTCTTGCCATTAAGCCTTTATGGTTTTTTTTTTTAGAAATTGCAGGGATGCAATGGCTTTTAGTGGAAATTGTAAAATTTTATTTTGCAAAGCATCTCTTGCTCAAAGTGAAGGGTGTAATTCATTATTTCATAGATTCAATACCAAATAGAGGCAAAAAAAAAAAAAAAACGTCCGTACACAGCCGCAGGCTTGAATAACTTAAGAAATCACTAAGATTAAACATGTCAAGTAATTATATGTCCACCCTGCCTGCCAAGAGTGTGAAAGATATATCCACACACTTATTTGGTCAATTTAAAAACATGTCCCTTCATTCTCCCACCGTCAAATTGGTATAACAAGAGAATGATTTTACTTTGATAAACAACTTTAAATGTATATATTATGTCCTTATATTTAGAGTACTGAGTGAGTGCACTTTTCTGTCCAGCTAGCCTGACTTAGCTTCCGATAGCATCATCCGTAAATGATTCAAAAACAAAATTAAATCATTCACTGGCCTACCTGGTATACAAGCATTAGCTGTTATCACAGTTTTATCTAAGTTTATTGTGTCTGTCCCTATTCAAATAAAACATTAAATACAATTAAATAAATTAATAAAGAATCCTACCTTCCACAACCAAAGTCCCCTGGCTTGACCTGAGCCCAGCAATAGCCGTGTAGACTCCCTTGTCATCTTTTGTACAGTTTTTCACTGTTAGTTTGTGGACTTGCTTGTCTTCTGACATTGTGACATCATATTTATCCCCATGCTCAACAGAGATGTCATTGGCACACCAGGTGATTTGTGGTACAGGGTCCGATAAGGCACACTCAAACACCGCATCGTGCCCCTCAACCACTTTAGTGTCTTTCAGCATGCCATTAAACTCCACATCAGGCACTGGAGGCACAAAACAACTCTTAAACATTGATGCGTAACAAGTAAAACATGAATTTGAATCAAGATAAAACAGTGTAAATAAGTAGCTTGACCGTAGCTTCAAATATTGTATGTTGCCAAATAGCAACACTGTCCCATTATAATATAATAAATAGTCAATATTAATATTAACCTATTAGAAAACAAAACCATTGGTATTCAAATTTCTTACGTGCTAGTGAAGTTGAGAGCATGTTCGCCTCCTCTACATCGACTTGATATAACCCAGCATCTTCTGGGCCAACATCTCTTATGCTGAACAAGTATGTTTCACCAAATTTCTGCATATTATGTTTTGTGGAATCATCAGTTCCATCACCATAGTCAAGCATTTCCCCATCCTGGTAAGGGAAAATTTAATTGCATTACTCTTAAAGTATTGTTGATGACACTTTTTTTGAAAATAGGCTCATTTTCAAACTCCCCTAGAGTTAAACAGTTGAGTTTTACCGTTTTCGAATCCATTCAGCCGATCTCCGGGTCTGGTGGTAGCACTTTTAGCATAGCTTAGCATAGGTCATTGAATCTGATTAGACCGTTAGCATCTCGCTCAAAAAAATTACCAAAGAGTTTCGATGTTTTGTCGGCTAAATGGATTCGAAAATGGTAAAACTCAACTGTTTAACTCTAGGGGAGTTAGAAAATTAGATTAAAAAAAAAAAAGCGGAGTGTTCCTTTAATGAGGGCACTTACTTTGTAGAGGAGGATTTTGCTGTTAGGATCCTTCAACTTCATGTCGAGTTCAAATTCAGCTGTGCCATCCGTTTTGACCTCAATCTGTTTCGTGCTGTTGACTTTTTCAACGTACTTGAGAGAAAAGTCAAGGGTAGAGATTGTTCATACTGCATGTATAAAAAACAGCGTTGTACAATTGACTAAAAAAAATACCTTGGACTGTTCTGTCTCTCTTTCCTTCTTCTTCTGGTTCAGTTTTCTCAGCATCCACCTGAAGTCGGTGACTCCATATTCCTGACAAATGCGCTCATAATTTTTCTTGGCTGCACTCAGTAACACCTCCCAGAACCTTGGATCGATTTCTCCCTCTGTTGTTAGTTTTTGCTTTCTCTTCACAACCCTAAATTAATAGAGTACCACAACAGATCAGACTGTTACTGAAAAAATTTATAGACCGGGAAGATTAAAAAATAGCGGTTCTTCCATAAATCCGTAAGATCTTAACTTCATACTGTGGAAATACAAACCAGAAGATAACTTAAAGAGTTAGTTCACCCAAAAATGAAAATTAGCCCATGATTTACACACCCTCAAGTCTTATATTAAAAAATGTCCTGGCTCACCAAGCTTTATAATGGCAGTGAATGTTGCTGTTTTTGAAGTCCATAAAATTGCATCTATATCCATCATAACTGCTCCACACGGCTCTGGGGGGTTAATAAAGGCCTTCTGAAGCGAAGCGATGCCTTTGTGTAAGGAAAATATCCATATTTAAAACTTTATAAAGTAAAATGTCTAACTTCCGTCTTCTGTATTCAACTTACGGAAAAAGTGTAGTGCCCGCGCCTCTCGCAGTTCAAAATGCTTACGCATGAGCATAAGCAGTTTTGATGGATATAGATGCACTTTATGGACTTCAAAAACAGAGCAACATTCACTGCCATTATAAAGCTTGGAAGAGCCAGGACATTTTTCAATATAACTCTGATTGTGTTCGTCTGAAAGAAGAATGGCTTGAGGGTGAGTAAACCATGGGCTATAATTTTGATTTTCGTGTGAACTAACCCTTTAACAAGAGCAGCGCTGAAAAGGGGTGGGACTACATGCAATCTATATACAAAAAAATTTATATATGATGCAGTGATACATTACGCTTTCTTCAGCATTTTTCTGTACTCCTCAGGGTCACTTTTGGGGGCTGAAAAATTAGACATTTTAAGTTATTTTAACCAATCAATAGGTCTTCCAATAGTGTTTATTTCATTTCAACCATCGTTAGCTCTGAGTTAGCTAAATACCTGGCTCTCTTTTCTTGAATCCAACTGAAAAGAAGAGAAACAGATTGATTCATGCCTATATGATATTTTTTTTATTTTAATCAGTAATGGAAGAATACTAAGATCTTGAATTTCTTACCCTCAATGACATTTAGGGCGGCAGTACAAACAGCTTTTCCAAACGGATTTATAGCAAGACATTTGTATGTGTCTGCTTGATCCGAATTTACTCTTGGTATCTGGAGAAAGGTGTAAAAACCATACCAAATATTGTTAAGGAAAGCAAAAAAAAATTATATATATATATATACAGTATATATATACAGTATATATATATATATATACAGTATATATATATATATATATATATATATATATATATATATATATATATATATATAGTATATATATATATATATATATATATATATATATATATATATATATATATATATATATATATATATATATATATATATATATATATATATATATATATATACTGTATATATAATTTAAACATGTAGAATAAAAATGGA
This sequence comes from Gobio gobio, assembly GCF_949357685.1. Lineage (NCBI taxonomy): Eukaryota > Metazoa > Chordata > Actinopteri > Cypriniformes > Gobionidae > Gobio > Gobio gobio. The sequence continues at coordinate 9,658,741 of NC_137110.1, read as the reverse complement.
ACAGCTGATAACATAGTACTTCAACAGCTGAAAATTTCATTTCACCTCCAGAATATATTCTCCATTCTTCTCATCATGCCGTGAAACATATTTTGTTGGATTAGAGATGTCTCCCTTGTTACGTCCCCATGAAACTTCTGGTACCGGATTTCCATTAACAACAGCTTTGAAAAAGGCCAATTTGCCTGCAAATTAAACGAAACAGGTAGCTGTGATGTTATATTATGTTCAAAGACAGACAGACAGACAGACAGACAGACAGACAGATAGACAGACAGACAGACAGACAGACAGATAGATAGATAGATAGATAGATAGATAGATAGATAGATAGATAGATAGATAGATAGATAGATAGATAGATAGATAGATAGATAGATAGATAGATAGATAGATAGATAGATAGATAGAAATGTTCCATGCTAAAAAGAAAAGAAAAGAAAGAAAACTATTACCTTCCTGTATCGTTAAGGGTATGGGTTTTCTGATGAAATCAGGAGTAGTAAATCCAGGTGGCAGTTCCTCAACATACTGTGTGATCATAACACCTGGCACTTTGGATCTCTTCCTAATTGCCACTGAAATATCAGAACAGTATCTTCATAATTCCATGGTGTTTAATTTAGTAAAACAGTGGAACATGTTTTCTCGGATCTATACAGAGTCAAGGCCAACAAACATGAAATGGCATATTTATGTAATGACATAAATGACATGCACGCTTCAGGAAAGTGCAGGATCTCTGAAGCTGTGGACTTGCTGTTGACCACATGATGGCGATGTTTTATCACAGCCTTCATCATGAATAGACTGCTTCCTGATTCTGACATCAACTAAACTGCTTGATTAACAGTAAGCCCATGGGTGATTGAACAAAGCAAATCTACAATAAATGATTCAGATGGTTTAAAGAATTGTGTCATTTGGAATGCCATGATTTTAACTTACCGCCCCTTCCTTCTGCTGGCTTCGACATCTTCAAAATGCAAGATTTGCCTTTAAATTAAGAGTGGTTGCAGTGTCTTATAAAAAAAGAAAAGAGAGGGCAGAAAACATTAAATTGCATAATCATGATTACTATTATTGTCATTATAAAAATGTATAGGGCGAAGGTTGACCTAAGCGTAAATATCTTTATCTTCCCTTACTAAAATCAGCACTAAACTAAGATGCGATGACACAAAAGGGCTTCATGTTCTGACATCATTTCAGGGGGCATGTCATGTCATGTCAACTGAAGCCCTGTTCCAGTTCGCCAATAGCATATTAGAAACATTTGGAAAATTAAATTGTAAATGTCAATGACAAATTATTAGATAAGTGTTCCACTTTATATTCACTCTAGCAAATGGATATGATTCACTCTAACAGCTGCATTTATTTTCTTGTTTCACAGAGAGACTCTTGTTACTGTCATTAAGAACCCTATTATCATAAGGTCTTACCACTGATGAAGGCCTGTTATGTGTAAATAAGGAAAATGAAACACTATCTGATAAGTATCTTGTGGATGTTAATCGGTGTGCCATGAATGCGCCCTTTACAAGATAGTAAAATTCAAGCAATATGCCCTCTGTAAAAAACATTGTTGAAATTTTTGTAAACCCTACCTATATAACTAATTTCATAACCACATGGGCAATGCTATACATACATGTAAATAATAACTTTGTACTGTTTTGATGCATGCTGTCTCGCCAATAACCAAAAACGATGCCATTAACTGAACCAACAAACCAATAAAGATATATTAGGAGGTGATATTATACATTTTGCATGTAAAGTAACACAAGACTGACATAAAATCTTTTTAACAGCATTGACAGGTTGACAGGATCTTTTCCAATGATTTTACAAGCAGGGCTAGTCTTTACCCCTTAGCTTTTGATAGGTCACATACCTCATAAACGTATCAGAGATGTGCTACCAGAGCAATTATGCTTTAGCTTAGGAGTGCAAATCATGTTTAAAATAATAAGATAATACAATTATATAACATTATTTCCCAAAAGTATCTGTATCCGAGGAGAACGGCAATGTAATATTTACAAGAAAAGGTAATGATCTTTCACTGATAACCCACTCAACATACAGTTAGAATTTTATTCAGTCTGACTTTTGCAATTGTGAAAGCACTTTAACATTGTTTGCTAGCATCTAAAACACTTTAGTGCATTCTGAGCATCACAACACGAGTACCATCTGGAATCTGATCTATTTTTTATGCATCACAACTTAGAATCAGATCTGTTGTAGGGTATCTTCCCATATAAGTCAAGCCTGTAAAAAGATTTGTGAAAAACTGCTTTCAATTATTTAGCATATTATTTATTAGTACACAATGATATATAATGTATATTTTCATGTTCTCATCTGAAAAAAAAGGAAGTAAAAGAATAAAGAAAGAGAGGCAACTCACCTTCATGTGTAGCTAACTTGCTCTGTCAACACAACCGTGTTCGACTCTCAATTTATTGCAGTCTCTCTATTTTGTTCAGCAATAAAACAGTAGTGGGCCAAATTGAAACCTCTCAAGCACTGCAGTCATATTAGCTGTCACATTAAATCTGTTATTTGGGTGAGGTTTACAGCGGCAAAGGGACAGAGGCCCTGTCCGTGGTTCATGGTCATACTTTTTCTCTAAATAGCGAGAGTGACATTCAAGTTACTTTTAAGGTGACTGTTCACTTGCCATTGCCAGGGACAAGACGCCAGAAACCTCACCTTTGCCAGAAAACACAAGGATCTCATTATCACACTATTTGAACTAGTTAGCTACACCATCTCTATGTAATGACCTTACAATAGGTGTAAAATAAGAAATAAGCTAAGTGTGATGTTGGAAGGCACCACAATAGCAGCACTCATCTCAGTAATTCAACATATTTCGTATGGGCTAGGTTAAATTCTTGTGTTAATGGGATATGCTATTTATAACAATGATGCACAAAAAAATATATTGATATTATGACTTATACGTGTTGGGTATGTAGCCCCAGAACACAGGTGCCATTTCACATGCACAGGAGCTGACCATGTTTTACATGCCCACTTTGCCCAGACAGCTTAGCAGCTCTCACATATTACTGGTCATATTATTTGGGCCCAATAAAACACATATATAACCTTCTGACTTGAAACTTTGTCCCGATACCAATAGAGTTCCGTAGGGATGACGTATTTTTGCTGGCTGAAACTAGTTAGCATTTTAGCATTTATGTTTCCATTAACCCTAAGTTATGCCTGAAATAAGATATTTTTTAAAATAAAGACTGAAAGAGTTGTCGGAAACTGGTGACTTTAAAGTCATGTGATCGTGGTGTAGTTCATTTATAGCCTACATCTATCTTTTTACTTCTGATGACTTACTTAGGCTTCAAAATTCATAAAAGGTTTGTTCATTTGTGAAGATTGTTATGACAAAACAGTTTAAGAATTATAAAGTAGCTATTGTTTGTCAGTGAGCTTATTTACTGCAATCGAAAAGCCAATGTACAAATCCTATTGGGTTTGTCGAGGCAACCAATGTGATGCTAACTTCCGAGTTGGCCTACAAAAATATATCATCACTGCAGTTCTTTATCAGGGAAGCCAATATACAGGCTATAAAAGTTCATGATGAGGAGTGCGGCTAGTAGTAGCTGTACTAATTTCCATGGTAAAAACGACCTTTACATATCTCTTTTGACTATTATCATTATTCTTCCAGCTTCTCCGCCTTGCCTTTGTTTTATGTATGCTGACAATCTTTAAGAGAAGCAACGATTTCTTTATTATTTTCTTTTTTATTATTATTCCAACTTTAACACACATAAAGAAATAGGAAAATACAAACAATTCTTCCTATCTTTTACATTCACCTCAACATTTTCCTCAGTGAGCGACCAAAGCGCAGCAGCAAGTGCGCATGCGCGATACTTTAAATTCCACAGAGAAGCGCGGTATATCCAAAAGTGCGCGTGGGCGCTGTGTTAGTGACTGGAATATGAGAACACTCGTCCCTGCACAAGGAATACCGGAATCCAGTAGGATTATGCGACCTGTTGTTGCTTTTATAGGAGCGATGACGAGGCAGTGTTGATTTCAGGTGAGCGTTTATCACAAGCTGACAGTAGCAAAGTGAGAATGTGGGTTGTGCGAGACTGACATCTGTTCTAGCAACATCTAACGAACATTCCTTAAAGCAACAGTTCACTCAAAAAGAAAATCATCCTAATTTATTTGCTCATTTGTTCCAACCTAGTAGACTGTATGTTTTCCAATGTGAAACATGCATTATCTTTGAAGAAGATAGTGTCCAATATTATCAATGAAAGGAGACTCACTTCTATGACAGGGTACTAAGTTATATGTTTGGGGGTCTGTTTGACATTTTGAAGTATAACAGCTCCAGTCCTCACTCATTCACTTACATTATATTGAAATACTCCTATGGAAAAAAAAAAAACAACTGTCCTTGAACAGTCATCTACAAATCTAAGTCAGTCCCTTTTACAAATTCATTATAGTAGTATGTAAATGTAAGCCAATACAGTAGGTATATATATAAAACATTAGGCTGTTATATTTGTTATTGTACAAATATTGCAACATTGTTTTGTTCATTTGATGTATTCATTGAATTGTATTTGAAAAATCTCAGGCTTCTGAAATTAAAAGGTTACATTTTATTTTGGATTATGCGCTACACACTTGCTTTTTGATAGTGGTTTTAGTTTCAACTGCCAGGAAGTCAGAGATGCCTACTGACATTGGAGTTGTTTATGTAAGGAACCACGCTGAGACTGGAACTATTCATGTTGCAATTTGAAACAATCCATGTTCAATCACAGATGTGGATGTCACTGAGTGCTGGGTCATTCCGTGTCAACTCAGCAGAGGTCCCTTGCTCAAATTGGTGAAAGACATGCATAAATAAAGTAGAAAGGCAAAATATTAAATGTCATGGATGAATATTTATTGAGTAATCTACTATTTTGTAGAGAAGGATCGAAATGGCAAATTTTTCCCTAAGATTTGGAGCCAAATTATGGAGGGTAAAATGGCTTTATAAAGATGGCAGCATATTTAATTTTTACACAGAGATTGGTAGGTCTATTAGTAAAATCTGTTGACTTTAGCTATCTTTGTTGCATTAGGCTTATATGCCAATTTTGGTTGATTTGACACGGAACGCTGCATGTCTTGGAGTTTTTCAAATTGTAATTTCAACCAGGAGAATAATGCTGGAGATTGGAGAAGGGGAATGTGTGTGTGTGAGTGTGAAAAAGGCCCAGTTTCACAAACAGCTACTTCTACATTAATACAGCGTTTTCAATTTAAAACACTCTTTGTCCACACCAAGCGTTTTCCAAAAGTTTCTTGTCCACATTGAAACATCTGAAAACGCTAAATTCACCTTACTGTGCATGCGTTAAACCTCATAAAAGCTCACAGAGATGACAGAAAGAACAAGACATTATCAAGTTATCACACAATACTTCTGGCAGGATCATTTTATTAAGCAGCATATCTCACCTTTCACTGATGCATCCAGGTCACACTCACTCACCGTTGTATGTTTGGTCTAAAACGCAACTGCTGTCATGTTTTGACACAGGACAGCAATTGCGAGTAAATTTTGTGTTATCTTTGCAGGTCTGTGACATGAAGAGTGCGCGAAGTAACACATTTTATACATAGCATTAGTGATGTGTCGTTCATGAAAGATTTGTTAATTTTGAACTAATCTTTAATATGACTCGAGAACAACGGGTTGTAACAGAGAGCGATTTGTTCATTTTTGTGTTGACTGCGCATGCGCAACATCCCATATGTTCAGTAGGCTACAGGAAACAGAATTCATTAGTTCATCTCTCGAGTCTTCGGGTTTGAGTCATTCGTTCATCAAGTCCCAGCCCCATAGGCAAGGCTATGCAGTCACCGGAAACAGAAAAGATTAGTTCATCTCTCGAGTCTTCTCGTTCTAATCGTTCGTTCAAGTCCCCATAGGCTGAATTCAGAATTCTCTCGAGTCTCGTTCTTTTGTCACGTGACGTGACAGCCGTGTTGGACACAGAAATTAGTTAATTCCTTTACAGTCTATGGTTAATTCACAACCTTCCTTACAAACAAGTGAGTCGTTTTTTTATGTTTGTTTAGTTCAGTTTTTTAGCTAGTTTACTTGATTTTCCTATGAAGCCTGGACACATTGGGTTGTTCAGAACGGATAGGCATAAGAAATGTTTATTGCACATATCTTCTGATGATTTTATAATAATAAATATATTACAACATGCAGTCAATAATACGACTGTAATGTTGTATATGTTGCGAGACATTGAACAGGGAAGCGGTCACGTGAAAAAAGAACAAACGACTTGGACGAGAAGACTCGAGAGATGAACTAATCTTTTCTGTTTCCGGTGACTGCATAGCCTTGCCTATGGGGCTGGGACTTGATGAACGAATGACTCAAACCCGAAGATTCGAGAGATGAACTAATCAATTATGTATCCGGACGCATGTATTGCATATGAGGCTGTCACGGCCCAGATCAGACATGATGACGGAACAGCAATGAATTAATAATTTATTTCTCAAAGTTTGGCCATGGCTGCATTAGCTTATAGTTAATTTTTTATTCCAAAAATACTAAATGTGTTTAAAAATTTAGCATCTGACATTTTAATTAGATTCTGCTGAAATGAACTAAATGACTTGAAAAAAGATTAGTTAATTTTGCTGAACGAGATTCAAAGATCAGAGTCAGTAAAATAATCCGAACTTCCCATTACTACATAGCACATAACAGGCACAATATAGCGGTATAAACATGAATACCTATTGGTGCAATATGCGTCACATGACTAAACATGTGTCATTGTTTTCAAATACCTCCGTAATCAACGTGTATCAAATGTATCCACTTTGGAGAGCTACGTTTCCGTTGCCTTTCGTCTCAGTGTGGACGGAAGGCCAAAACGGAGAGAAAAATATACGCTTTCAAACGAAAATGTATTATTGTGGACATGGCCTTAGATTAACCCAGGATTAGGCCTTAGTTCAATTAGGACATTTAAGTAGCTTTTATAAATGTGCTTAAAAAAATGACAGATGTGCATCTTGAGACAAAACAGTCGCACTGTCATATTAAGCCTGTGCAAGTTGCTTTCACTTAAAACAGCTCAAACATGCATTTTAGTCTGGACTAGGCTTAAGCCTTGTCTGTGAAACTGGGGCTAAATGTCTGTGAAGCTTTTTCAACCATGTTCAAGGATAAAAGTATAGTTCACTGGTGCATAACTGGACTTTATTAGAGATAAAGAATAATATGGTAGAAACTATGCTTGTCAGAAAATGTATTTTCATATTGTGAACTCCACATACACTTAAATATATTCAAATTGCTTATATTTTAGTATTTCACATTGTGGTATAGTAGCAAATCGAAAGGGTTCTGAATTGCAATACCCAGCAGCTATATTCATTTATATGCATGCACTGCCCTATCTTAAAATGTATGCATGAAATTAGTTGTGGCAGAAGCATAGGAAAAATTGCCACGTCCAGCAGAATGAAGATCAATCTGAAACACAGAGAAGAGAAAAGAAGAATAAAATGAATGACTACCTATGCAAACAAGATTTGTTGATTTAAGAGTTTTTTTGTTTTTGTTAAACCTAGCTTTATTTGTAAAAGCTGAATAGAAAATCGTATCTGTCAAAGTAATTGGATTTACATGTTTAATGCATTGACCAGGGCTCTTGGTCTTTCATTTTCAGAACTAAAACATAGTTTATACAAGTATAGTTACTCAAGCTTTTTTGTTGTTGCATTTCAAAATAAGTCATATTGGAATTGATAATGCAATGCAAGTACACATGCCATTCTTAATTTTGTCAAAAGGGACAGTGTTGCGGACATTAGTGTAATCTGTCTTTTCCGATTATTTTTGTTATTTTGAATTGCTGAGTGCTTCAGAACTCACCATAGAATGCACAGAAAGCGCTCTAATGCATCAAGCGGGGCAGCTAATTTGTCTAAATCAATCTGTGACCGCATAAAAATGATAGACGTCCATATTTGCCCTGCAGGTCACATTTTAATGGGCTCTGGCATAGGCTATAGACCAACCTGCCCATTTGCATTACGTAACCATGTTCTAAATTATTAGCAACGTGACTCATTCACAAAGGACAACCCAGTATGTAAATCAGGTGACTCTGGTAAACACTTCTCAAGCCTCGAAATGATCACAGCAGCTGTCATACCTTTCACTTTTAATGTAGAAGAACATTCGGCACTGCCAAATGTGTTGACTGCCACCACTTTGTACTCGCCACTATCTTCGGGTCGAACTCTGAGGATGTACATAGAGCTGACACCAAATATATTAGTGATGTAGTAGTTTTTGTCGGAGTTGATACAAATCCCGTTATGGTACCAATCAATATATGGGCTGGGGTAGCCGCGGACAGCGCAGGTCATGTAGCACTGGTATCCTTTTGGTGGAGTGTGGAATTTCAGTGGAACCATGATGGAGGGTGGCCTTTCTAAAGCGATCACGGGCGGCACAGTTGAGGGTGCTACAACTGGTTGGTAGGAAGTAAAGAAAAGGTTCAAGTATTTAGCATTGTGCAATATAATAAGATACATTGGTAGTGGTCCCGCTACCTACCGTTATTGCTGTTTACACCCCACGTTGGGGAATCTGAAGGATCAGAAAGTCCCATATCATTTTTTGCATAGACTTTGAAGTGATATTCTTGACCTGGTTGAATGCTGGTAGTGTAGGTAGTACATAGAAGGCGGTCGGCTATTGTGCGCCAAATGCGTGTGTTGGAGTTATGTTCTTCCACCACGTAGTACAGTCGATCGTCTTTCTCCTGGTCTGGAGACGGACCCCATGTGATAATGACTTTACCATAAACCACCTGTTCTAGTGCCACTGGGCCTGGAGGCTTGGGTTCATCTGTAGCCACATAAAGAAGGATAATTGTATAGTGATAGGAATATGTATTCAATAGTTATTTTCACTTATAAGTAACTCTTTGTTTCTTTGGCAAATGTTTTTTTCTATCTCTGAAGGTGTTGTCTCACATAGGAATAAAGAACACAAAATTACTCCGGACCCAACGTATTTTTGAAACAGGAGATGAAGTTAAACTGTATAATTTCTGTTTTTTATGAATTATGACACATCATATCCTATCTCTTGCTGATTTTCTATCAAAATTTAGATCCCATAATGATGCTACCCAAAATTGCATGTTAGAATTCAAATAAAATGTTTGTATGCAGTAAAAGATCCCACTGAAATGAATGAAAGTGAATAAATAAAGCAAAGCTTTTTATAATTTACATCAAATGTGGCGTGACTTTACCTGTTACTCTGACCTCTATGTCAAAGCTGGCTTGCCCCATTGAGTTTTTAGCCACAATGGTGTAGACACCAGAATCGTCGTACTTTGAGGAGGGTATGACAAGTGTGCACGTGCCATCAGTATGAATTATCTTGTTCCAGGGTGATACAGGTTCACCATTCTTAAGCCACGTAATTTCTGGCGGTGGAGAGCCCTGTGTGCAGAAAATCCGTTTTTTGAAGAAGATGATTAACTACATAGAGGCAAAGGGTGTGTAAAATGTGAATGTCTAGATGTGCACTTTTACCTCATAATCAATTTTGATTCTCATAGAATATCCTGATCTCACAACCATATAGTCTTCAGAATCTTTGAAATGGGGCTTCACTAGAAATTGGTCAAAATTTGTAAATATATTTGAAATGATCTCGATTTCTTGATAATGTGACTGCGACTTACTGTTGGGGTTTTTAGCACAGACCATCACAGAGGGAGCGCTGGGTTCTCCAGCCCCTGACATATTAATGGCTGTTACTCTGAACTCATACTCTGACCCCTCAGACACATCCTTCACTGCATACTTCAGAGCTGTAAGAAGTAGAGACCACTTATTGTATCTTGTACTTTGAGGTCTTTGAACTTCAAGTAAGGTGCTTGCTAATGGTTATTGATTTGCCCTAGCAATTGTTTTCCAGACTCAACATTTTTACAGTCTAGAATTAGAAGTCGGCGCTTTTCCTTAACGGTGGAACTTTGAAAGAAAATACCTTGGATAGGTTCACTAACTGGGTTCAGAGTCACCCACTGGTTTGTATCTTTCTTGCGTTTCTCTAGCTGGTAGCCCAAGATTTTAGCCCCTCCATCTTTCTCTGGTGGAGTCCATGTTAGGTTAATACAGTTTTTGAACGCACTGACCACCGTCGGTGGGGCTGGTGGACCAGGGAACACTGCCAACACATAGTTAATATGAATATTAGATGATTTAAGTGCTTCTTAATTTGAAAAATTACTCAGTAAAGACTTAAGGAGTTTACTTAATGAGCCAGCCATGATTTTTTCACTCTCCATCGCCTCACTGATGCCCTCCAGATTCTCAGCAAAGATGCGATAGATGTACCTCTTGCCAAGGGACACACTTCTATCTTTGAAGGTTAGATGGTTAGCTGAAATATCCCCAACCTTTTTCCAGGTATTCTGCCCAACCTGTTGACGCTCAATTATGTAGTTGGTCACTGCTGAGCCACCATCATCCTTCGGAGGATTCCATTTCAATTCAAGGACTGAGGATGTGCTTTCGTTCACTTCTAGTGGGCCTCGTGGTGGACCTGGCTTGTCTGTTAGGTGCAAAGTTGTGTGTTACTTAAAATATACTTTTAGTAACAGTTAAATTACAAATATTGTACTCGCCTAGTACTATAAGACTTGATAAAGCCTCAATAGATCCAAAAGGGTTTTTTAGCTGGATTTTGATTTGACCAGTATCCGATCGCAAGCAGTCTTTCATTTGAAGACGACTGTGGCTTGATTCCTTCACCACTTTAACTGAACCTCCATCAAGAAGCTCAGAGCTTTTTTTAAACCATTTAATCTCCAGTGAGGTTTGTGGAGGAAATGACATCTTAAAAGATGCAGTCTGGCCTGCTTTCACTATCACGGGGTTAGAGAACTTTTGCAAGGCATCTAGGTCGAATTCTGGAAGATCTGGGAAATACAGAAGCAAATTACAGCAGAAAACATTGTTGTAATTTCCAAACTGACAGTAACTTCCTTATACTTTAGCCAAATGTAAAAAGGAAAATTAAATTTGAATTACCTCCAACTCTCACCATGGCCTCTGTCTTGCAACCATTAACCTCAAACTGATATAGACCTGCATCAGAATCCTTGCAGTTCTGTATAATGAGCTTATGTGTACAACCATCTTTAGAGATGACCACTCCATCTTCGGAAGTCAGCTGATGAAAAATTATATACATGAATGTCAAACTCTGTCAGTGATGTACTGCTACAATACACAAACTTACCTCCTTTCCATCTTTATACCACACACCGTCAATTTTGTCAGTATTTAGTTTACACACTAGCTCTGCAGGTTTGCCGCGGAGGGCATTTTTGTCTGATAATCCGCTTGCGAAGTGCACTTTATCATCTGCAACGAATACATTTGAATGAATTATAATAACTTGACTAAGACTAAGTGGTAAATGGAAATTGAAGAATAAACAATTTAAAAGGTTGACAGAATTTTTTTGTACATTTTTGCCATGAACATACCTGTACCGTCTCCACCAGATCCAACCACAGCTGATGGACTTCCTTCCAGTCCATCTGCTCCCAAACCCATTCCAGAACCCTTTCCACTCTTCCCACTTCCTTCTGTACCATCTCCTCCTTGTCCGTACATCCCTGTTGCATCTCCTCCACTTCCGTCTCCCAAGCCAAGTCCTCCGCGGCCATCCGCTCCATCACGGCCACCAACTCCATCACGGCCACCAGCTCCATCACGGCCACCCGCTCCATCACCGCTCCCATCCGATCCATCACCTCTCCCGCCAGTACCCTTGCCTCTTTTAGCTGCTTCATCTTTTTCTCTCTGCAGTCGTGCCTGTTCTTCTGCCAGACGTCTTGCAAGATCATCTGTTCTATCCATCGCACCACCTCGACCTTTCCCCTTGGCGTTAGGATCCTCTGATATGACAGAGAAACAATAGAATATTATTCTGATTCATATACATTGCAGTGCAGAAGTATGCTGATGATGGTGGTTTGTTTCTTTGTTCCTCTTGAAGACTTACCATCAACAGTAAGGGTGGCCCTGGATGATTTAATCCCAGCAATAGCCGTGTACACGCCCTTGTCCTCTAAGTTACAGTTCTTTACTACTAATCTGTGGCTGAGCTTGTCTTCAGAGACTGTGATATTGTACTTGTCTCCATGCTCAAGAGAGATGTCATTGGCGCACCAGGTGATTTGAGGGACAGGGCCAGAAAAAACACCCTCAAACACTGCATCCTGCCCCTCAACCACTTTAGCATTTTTTAGCATGCCATTGAATTCCACGTCAGGAACTGTGGGGAAATGATCACTAATGAAGCAGATGTGCTAAAAATGCTATTTAAAAAAATCTAAAAAATAAATGCCTTCTTACTTGCTAAGGTTGTTGAGAAAATGTTGACATCCTCAACATCCACTTGGTATAGTCCACCATCGTTTAAGTCAAGTTTGTTGATGCTAAACGAGTACTTATCACCAGTTTTCTTCATATTATGTTTAGAGGAATCATCATTGCCATCACCATAATCAAGCATTTCACCATTCTGGAAAGAGTAAAGTGTTTTTCTTTACTGGATGACATTGTTCGTTATTAACGTAAAAACCGTTTGAACTTACTTTGTACAGATGAATTTTACTGTTTTGGTCCTTAAGCTTCATATCAAACTCAAATTCAGCTCTGCCACTTGTCTTCACTTCAATCTGCTTCATGTTGTCGACGTTTTCAACCACCTGCAAGACATAAAAGAAATTGGTTTTAAGAATTAAATGTAAGAAATATTATAGAAATTGACTAAAGCACTGTTGCAATTACAGAAGTGTCTCAAGGCAGAGTTTCACTATAGCCAAATCGAAAAGATTGGAAATGGACTGACAGCTCAGCATCAGATGATTAAATTCCTGACAGATACCTTTGCTTGTTCATCCTCCTTCTCCTTTTTCTTCAGATTAAGCTGTTTTAGCATCCAGCGATAGTCGGTGACTCCAAATTCATAACAGATGCGCTCATAATTTGCCTTTTTGGCACTTAGCATCACTTCCCAGAATTTTGGATCAATCTCTCCCTCTTTCTTAGGTTTTTCTTTTCTCTTCTTGACAATGCTAGATGGAAGATGGTTTCATTTCGACGAGAGAGAAAGCAGCTGTGATTATTATTATTTTTTTAAGAGACATTTCTGAAACATTTCTTGATTTCTTGAAGAAAAACAATTACTTGGCTTTCTTAAGCATTTTCCTGAAGTCCTCAGGATCATTGTTTTGGCCATCTTAAACAAATCAAAAGAAAATATCACACAATATCAAATACAAAATCTAATTAAAACATTTTCATTTGAGGATGATTATTTCCACCTTTGTTTGAGGATGTATCAGTTTTCTTTTTCTTGAATCCAACTAAAAGACAGAGAAAGTAATTAGCACAAGATAATCATGCATTCAGATTAAACAGCATATTCTAATTGCACAGTTATGCACATTGAATGTGGTAATATTCTTGAATTTTGTCCTTTGTTAAATGAAAATATGTTGCCTACCTGCAAATACACTCAATGTAGCTGTGCACACTGCTTTTCCAAATGGATTTGTAGCGACACATTTGTACGTATCGCCTTGGTCTACTTGCACATTTAGAATCTGTTGTTTTCAACAGAACAAATTAAACAAGAATTTGCTGTTGAAGGACCCATCTTCTTAATATACTGCTTTGTGTGATAATGTAATTTCAGATTTTTTGGTGTTTGGTTCAGTATGTTACCTCTAGAGTATGTTCTCGAGTTCTTTCATCATATCTTGTCTTATATTTTTCCGGATCAGAAGTGTCGCCCTTGTTGCGAGCCCATGTTACAGTTGGTGCTGGATCTCCGCTCACCATTGCTTTGAAAATGGCCAATTTGCCTGCAGTAAAAAAAAAAAAGAAGCAACCCATTCATCATTTCTGAGTTTTATGCTTATGAAGGATCTACTACCCGAAGCTACTACTTTTTCATTATAGCTAAATGACTGCTCAACTAACACATAAATGTTTAATCTAATCCACAGAATATAGTATATTGGACTATATATCAATTATAGCATACATTTATTAACAACTGAGCAGAGCAACTCATTTAAATACTGTCTTTTAAAATATACTTTTAAACTAGCAACTCTTGCAATGAGGATAATTATTAACATTATTGATACCTTCTTGAACTGTCACAGCGATTGGTTTCCTGCTGAAATCAGGTGTAGTTTTTCCACGTGGTAGTTCCTTGACGTACTGGGTGATCATAACACCAGGCACTCTAGATCTCTTCTTGATCTCCACTTGAAAGATGTGTGCATTAATCATTAAATGATGTGCTTTATTAAACACTGAATGTTTTGTGTAAATAAGCCACCCACATATAAATATGCATGTCATTCAAAATTGAACTGCCTTTACAATTGATATTCATTTAACCACATGAGGGCAATGTTTCCTTTAAAGTTTGGACCAAAACAAATGAAGGGGTATCGAAATACAGAACAAGCTAACACTTTGAACCCACCTACCATACATGTTTCAGGCTTGAGGGTGCATTTATTATATATGTGTGTAAAAAGTCAAATTCAGAGTGTTCTCTTAGCAATTGACTTGAAGCTGCTCTAAAAATCGGTTGTTAGCTTAACAGCTGTTGAGGTTTTGAAGTACTAAAAGCTTTCAAACGCATGCAATATAAGCCCAAGCCTAAATGTTTGTCTGGGAAATAAGTTTAAATGTATTTTAATGAACATTTTACATTACATGTAAGTAATTGCATATACAGTGTTTTGGTTCAAATATAGCTTACCCTGACCAACAGGAGTCTCTTCTGCAGGCTGTGACATCTTCCGAATGTTTTATCCTTGTTCCAATAGTCACTTTATGAATTTACGCTGTGTATGAAAAACAAATATTTTATACATATATTCATTGATTTATAACTAGGGTTTAAAAATGCAGTCAGGGTTTGTCCTTTAATCAATGTGGTACAGAGTCTAGAACACACTGATGATCCCATCCACTTGTGAGACAACGTACACACACTAACTTAGAAGTTGTTATGAAAGTAACATCAAAGTGATGTGGCTGAGAACAGCAAAGTGGAGCATGAATGTTTGTTTCTTTTGAATTCAATTCTCTGCACAACCACTGAAGTGTTGAGATAGTAATGAATACTGAGCTGATGCACCAAAAGTTTTTTTTTTGTAAATCCTATCCTAAAGTTAAATCATTTAACTACATTCTCCGTAATTTTTTTGCATAGATTTTTATTTAATAATTTAATAATCTCAGCGACCTATTCCTGGGATCACAACAGTAATATTCTCTAAATTGGCATATTTAAATTATTGGCCAGTAAATGGCTAGCCAAAATTTTATGCTCAAAACAGTGTATCCATTATAAAAGTAATCCACGCAGCTCCGGGGGGTTAATAAAGGCCTTCTGAAGCGAATCGATGGGGTTTTGTAAGAAAAATATCCATATTTAACGTATCTAGCTTCCGGCGGACCGCCATCTGTATTCAATTTATTCAATTTCAGGCAGTCTGCCGGAAGCTGGATATTTTACTTTATAAAGTTTTAAATACAGATATTTTTCTTGCATAAGCCCATTGATTCGCTTCAGAAGGCCTTCATTAACCCCCGGAGCCGTGTGGATTACTTTTATGAGGGATGGATGGACTTTTTTGGGCTTCAAATTTTGGGCTCCCATTCACTGCCATTATAATGCTTGGATTAGTCAGGACATTTTTTAATATAACTCTGATTGTATTCGTCTGAAAGAAGAATGTCATATACACCTAGCATGGCTTGAGGGTGAGTCAATTTTGGGATAATTTTCATTTTTGGGTGAACTATCCCTTTAGGATAGATTAAGTAATGAAACTGGCAAGTCTTAAAGTCCTTGTGAAATCAAAATTGACCCAATTTACTTTGTTAGCACACATTACAGGTCTTAGGGTGAACAATTAATCCGTGCAAGTTGAAAAAAAAATTGTTTGTTGTGGTAATCTTTAATCAAAATCTGAAAAGTTCCTTTTCCGATGACGTCAGTTTGACGGCTTGGGTTTGAATATCCTTAACCACTCCCCTCCAACTGTTAGTCTGCTATGAGCGAGAGATGGAGAGAAGGAGCGCTGAATTAAAACCCTGCCCTCTATTCAATATTCCGTTTTACTTGGAAATACGTTGCAACACTGAAGAAAGCCCAGTTGCTACTTCCGGTTCACTGGGACTCTAAACCCCAGACAGAGCGTTTGCACCTTACTGCAGA
Source organism: Gobio gobio (assembly GCF_949357685.1). Taxonomy (NCBI): domain Eukaryota; kingdom Metazoa; phylum Chordata; class Actinopteri; order Cypriniformes; family Gobionidae; genus Gobio; species Gobio gobio. The sequence goes on along the minus strand of NC_137110.1, from coordinate 9,642,348 downwards.
TTATATTTAAAGGTGTTCCTATATGCTCTCCTTTTTTGCTCCTAATGGCCCTCAAGAAGATGCATCATGCTGTGACCTTAAAAAGTTAACCAATAAAGATATATTAAGAATTTGATTTGATGCATATCATGTTGCGCAATTCTAGACTTGTAGTAAAAAAACTTATTGGCATTCCAAGATTCACAGGATCCCCAGCAATGCATTTACAAGGCCAAAGGGGAAAGAAACAGTTATCCAACATTTGACAGATCACACATGAACAAAACTAAATTATGTGAGTCTTAAAACTAGTCGGTCTGCCTAGTTAAAAAACAAAACATCTGACAATCTTCCGGTGCTTAGTAAAGGAAAAGAAGCGCATTTGAAATGACTTTCTTCAGCATCTGAAGCAATGGCCCTCCACTATAAGGCTGGGATGAAGAGGAGCTTGGGTCCTGACTTTAACCCCTCATTCAGATTGCTCATCTTTCCTGAACATTTATCAATCAATCAATCTTGAGAGATCTAGCATCAAGCTGTAACAGTCTATCCAAAAAGCTCTCCTTTTCACTTTATCTCTCATTTTCTCTCCAGTACACAAACACAAAACATATCCAAACAATTTTCCCTTTTGAGTGCATTTAAGATAATGTCTCAAATTTTTTTTTTTTTTTCTTTATCTTGAATTGATTTTTTTTGTTTTGTTGCCTCAGTCATTCTCTTTCATTGAATGTAATTTGAATGTTCTGCCTAACTTTTATGTCTTCCATGGAAGAAAGCGAGTCACAGAGGTTTGGAATGACATGAGGGTTAGTAAATTGAGAACCATTTGTTAGATTTATGTTTAAAACAAGAAAAACATTATTAAGATAAATTCCATGAAAACAATTCATACCATCTTAATTTGCTTCTCAAGTATGTGTTTTACTTTCAAGATGGTTGGATATTTTGATAAAATTGTTGACAGATTATTAAAATTTTAGTGCATATTTGGATTTAAATAAAATGGCATACATTTAAAAATATAAGTCTTACTAAAGGCACACTTTACGTTACTGTTTTTATTATGCTTAAATGCTTAAAATTCGCTTATTCGTGTATGTTTGTTTTAGAATTAAAGTTTAATCTCTGAGCTCCTTCTTCCCTGAACTTGAACTTTGTTGCATTTACATTTGATACAATGTTTTTTTTTTATTTTTTTTATGTAAATGCAACAAAGTTCAGGGAAGAAGGAGCTTTACATTTTTATTTTTATTTTTTTATTTCATTCTAATGACTTGTGTTGCTAAATGACTTGTTAATTAAAAAAATATTGTTATTGTATGGTGGAGAAAATGCTGTTACTACAAATAAAGCGCTTTCTGATTACTCTATGTTTAGACATTTAAATAGTGTAGTCTCTGAGTTGAAATCAAGAAAACACGAATATCAAACAATTAGACTCACCACTAGACTGTTGCTCACCTGTCTAATAAAACACATAATATTTAAAGTGTTTTGGTCTTTCCATGGTTTCTACGGAAGTAAAACTGGAAATCGAAGGTAACACAGACATGATGTCATTGACAGGCGATGGACCAGTTAAAATAGCTGATTTCTCTGGATTTAAACATTTATTGGATACATTTGGGATACTGCAGGTACAAAATGTACAACATTTTTCTAGTGGTTTTTGGACATTTTAGTCCCAAAATTTTACAAATTGCCTTTAATTATAACACATCCTCAGGCAAACATAATGATTTAAGTTTAAGCCGGTGTGGATGGGAGAGATTCTCATAGCGGAAATTAATGATGTGTGCCAGTAGATGACCACTTACATATTTGTCTACCCTAACTCTCGCTCTGTGTGATGTAGCAAATCACCCTTAGAGGTTCTTGCTCTGTTAAATGTGCATCTGACATCCCATTGTGGTAATGAAATCAGGTGCTCAAGTTTGTTCCCAGTGAATAAAAACCATTATTAATGACCACATTTGTTGCCATTATTTATTCATAGTTCAAGGACTGATGGAATTCTTAACTATAGATGAGCTGTGAATTTGGAATGGTGAATTATTCCTGATGGTTCTCTGTGTTGCATGTCAAAGAAAATGGAAACTCACCTTTAAAATCCCGCTGCTCCTTCAGCTTCTGCGTCAAGAACATTCGGTGGACCGAATGGAAGTCTTCCATGCAGTTGAATCAATCAGCTGTCACATTAAAGCTTTTATTTGAGAAGCTGGGGTGGGGGGGATGTCCAGCCCATGAAGCAGATATTCATATTCATATATCTTTTAATAATCCTGACTGAATGTGAAGCCAGCTTTTATTGTTTTCTGGGATGTCAGTCATATCAAAAATAAGCTGTTTACCATCTTATTTTGATGTTTATCTTTTGAATTGAAGCTTCTCTCAAAGTCTTGCTGTAGAAAGTAAGACATTTGTCTATTACTGTCATTGCTTAATCAAACTGATAATGAACTCCATCCCAGCACTTATTTAGCTGCATAGCTGATATGTTAGAATTATGATTTCAGTTGAAGAACCACAGAGAGAGTATTTAGCATTAAAGTCGTACATGTGTCCTAAATGTAGACACTTGCCCTATACAGGCCTTGCCATTTACAGTAGGATGACGATCTCTTGTAACATGACCAAACATATTGCATGTTTATTGGACAATTAAATTGTATCTTAAATGGTTCTTAAAATTAAGGCATTAATGGTTGGTTAAAGTGTTATTTGAATGCAGGTGATTTTCAACTATTGCTTTGGGATGTATCTAAATATAAAGCTTTTAAAGATATAATTCAGTTATTCAGGGATTCATACTGATATGAATGCTTGGTCTTGTAAAAAAAATATATATTCATGTGGCAGCATATTTCCCTCACAGCCCCGAGGGAAGGTTTCATTTTACATTGACAGGGATTTACCCAGCTTGACGTGCCCAGACAGCTTGTCTCAAAGTCTGGAGCCAGGCAAATTGCAAGGACCTGTGCTTGAGTTAGCCTGGAGACATCTCTGGACAACACAAACATCACCCTACAACCTGAAACACCTCCCAATGCTACAAGGTATGCAGCCAAATGAGTTTGTTTATTCTTCAGCAAAGTCATCGATAACTTGCATCACTTTTGTACAAAATCTATTGGCTAGGCCTAGGGCAGGTGATCTTTGTGGCGGTATAGTAATGTACTTGAACCTATTTTGGTATATAAAATGCATGTGTTTCGATATCTAAAAGCTTCTGTTGAATAAGGGAAAACTATAGAGGGTAAAGCACGGACCATTGGCTGAACGTCTGATGCATATGGCACACTGGAAACACAGTTTCCAAGTCGTCGTCTGATTGGTCGAATTCTACAGGATGTCCATGAGACGTCCGCTCTTTAATGGTCCACCTGGAAACAAATGCTGTGACTCCATTGTTGCAGTAAACTTGCACAACGATCTTGAATTAATAATTTATAGATGCACAACATTGACTTAGCATTTTCACGGCCCTCAACATGACGCCGGAACAAAACAAACTGTGACTGGTTGCGTTACATTCAGAGTTTCACTTTCAACATTCAACACTTTTCCACGGAAGGCGGTGGGCCGAAAGTTTACTTGATAAAGTTTTAAATATGGATATTTTCCTTACACAAACGCGTCGATTTGCTTCAGAAGGCCTTTATTAACACCCCGGAGCCACGTGGAGCACGTTATTTGACGGACAGATGCACTTTTTATGGACTTCAAAAACAGAGCAACTATGAATCAAATTCTAATGCTTGGATTAGCCTGGACTTTTGTAATATAACTCGATTTTATTCGTCTGAAAGAAGAATGTCATATACACCTAGGATGACTTGAGGGTGAGTAAATTATAGGCTAATTTTCCTTTTTGGGTGACCTATGCCTTTAAGCCCACTGAGGGGCAGAAAGACTGACTGGCAGCATTGGTTTCAGCGTGAATGCTGCGAAAAACACATCTAAAATGGTAAATAGCTTTGACAAATAGAGTTGACAAGAAGTCTGAGGTATATTTTTACAGAATGCCGAAAGCTACAGAAAAGAGAAGCAAATGGATCGCTGCAATTCACAGAAACAACTGGATCCTAGGCAGCTGAATGTAACTAACCAACTAAATGTAGCTAAATTGTATTGTTATATACTGTATTGACAACTCATTAGTTAAATATTTACCATCTTATATCCTGCATAATTGGATGTTTTTAAATAAACACTGACAAAAACTATACAAATTTTAGGGCTGGACAATATTATAATATATATATATCTATATATATATATCTTTGGTTGTAAGGAACACTATATCAAGTCTAACCTTTAGTTTAAACTGATAATCGTTTGTTTTAGTCGTGTTTTTGCAGTTTCCCCTATTAGCTCCAGTCATGCAGCAGCTCTTTTGCCTCTCAGTCCGGATGAGGGGGCGTGTTCCGGCGGGAAAGTGACATCCATGCATACCCTCTATAACAGGGCTGTCCAAAGTCGGTCCTGGAGGGCCACTGTCCTGCAGAGTTTAGCTCTTACTTGCCTCAACACCTGTGTGGAAGTTTCTAATATGCCTAATAAGACCTTGATTAGCAGGTACAGGTGTGTTTAATTGGGGTTGGAGCTAAACTCTGCAGGACAGGGGCCCTCCAGGAGCAGGACTGGACACCCCTGCTCTATAATGACCTATGCTCGTATTCTTTCTTTGAAGCTTTTTTTTTTTTTTTTTGTGAAAATCACCATGCACAGAAGTTGTCAGAAAGCTATTTATTTGCATTTCATTAAACACATTTCACATTTGAGTCTTATAGCTATCACAGCGCTAACCACTATTATAGGGGAGCGCGGGGCACAACCTAACGCGGGGTTAGTTGTAACGTGCATGTTTTAACCCTTTCCACACATGCCAGAATGACTAAACTTAGCGTATTTACTAATTGCCATATCAACATTATTTAGAGAAAAAATAGCGCCAAAATTAAAAACTCTGGAAGATATTACTGAACATGTATTTAACCATAGCAAAAGTAAATTTCTTACTTAAGTTAAGTTTTCATCTCTGTTTTTTGTGTTCATTTAAAATAAGACAAATCTGATATTATTTTAATCTTATATCTGTTATTTAACAGTTGAGATCGTTCTTTAATGCTGATCTAACCAGCAGAAGACACGAGCCGCGATTTACATCCCAGTTGTGCAGGTGGGGTGCTTTGTAACACTGCGTTACAATGAGCCCCTATTAGAAATATCCCATTATTTTCTATACTTTTATGAACTCTTTTGAGAAACCATGAGAAAAGGGTGAATAATGACTGAGAGTTAATGTTCAGAAATTATTAATTATTATTATGTTTTGAACTATGCTGTATAGCTGTATTTAGCGATGTGTTTGTAGTCAAACTCAAAAATGCTTATATTTTTAATGATTAAAAAATGCCATTATTTTATTTTAAAAAGTTAATAATTGTATTTTGTTGACAAAATATTTTAGTTTGTCTTGTATATTTTTTTGATTATATCAGGTAACATTTTAAGCTGTTATTTGGTCATGTTACATTGTGCCCCACCACATGTTACAATGTACCCCACCTATGGGGCATGTTGTCACATTTCACTTCCATTATTTCGGGGTAAATCAAGAAAAAAGTATACACTGTATTAATGGAACAAAACCACATAATTGTACTAGACATGTGTACAATTAATGTGGGAAACAATAAAAACTCTGAACCCCAAGTGGATTTACACAAACTGTGAAAGTCAAAAAGCGTTAGGTTGTGCCCCGCTCTCCCCTACTGTTAATAAATATATTCTGGTTTTATCTAATCAAATATCACAGAGTGATAGATTTATATATCTTCCAGGCCAATACTGTACTGCTTTTCATAATGCACATTAAAAATAGCTTTACATAGAATAAGTCACTATATTTGTTTGCAGTACACAAACTAGCCGAGTGTCAGCACTGAATTTCAATCTGTGAATAAATAAAAAATTGAAACAATTCAATTTATGCATGGTAGTAATAACAACAAAAAAGAGCATGTCACATGTGAAAATAAGCATTACATGTAAAATACCTTTCACTCTTAGTTTGGTGGATCATTCTGCTCTGCCAAATGAGTTGACCGCCACCACTTTGTACTCGCCACCATGTTCTGGCCCAACTCGGATGATGTACATAGAGCAGACGCCATATGCATTTGTGATGTAGTAGGTGTTGTCGGAGTTGATGCAGCTGCCATTAAGGTACCATGTGACATGTGGTGTGGGGAGATATCCCTGTGCACTCTCAGTGGAGCCAAGATGGAAGGAGGTCTCTCAAGAGTTATCGTAGCCGGAGAGCTTGTGACTAGTGGCATGAGAAATAAGAAAATCAATGATTGTTATTGTTTGCTTATTCTCATGTCGTCCCAAACCTAAGAAATGGAGAATTGCACTGGTCCTTCTTACTGTACCAAACAGATCATTGAGTCAGTGATGATTCATTCAGAGTAGTTTTGAAAATTGGGTCAGCTGAGTAATTGAAAAGATCTATAGTAACTCAAAAGAATAGTTTATTCATGAAGCAGACATTCACTATTATGCACCAAGGATAACTCCTGATTTTATTAGTTATTTTGGTCTGTTTCCCACTAGGTTATTGAATGGCTTCAGAAAAAAATCATACATGCGTCATATGAACTAATGGTGCGTTTATTGTATATCCTTCTTTAATCTTAAAAGCATCAGTCCACTTTCATTGTAATTGCATCAAAATGAGCAATTAGTACAAATCTTGAAAAATGTCTACTTTGTGTTCCACGAAAAAAAGAAATCATCCAACGATATGAGAGTGAGTCAATAATGACCATTTTCTTTTTTGGTTAAACTGTTCCTTTCACGCAACAGATTACAATGATTTACTGTGATGATAAAAAAATTTATTGATATGACAATTGAATGAAATGAGCACTTAGTAATTTGTTTGTGCTCTCCAGCAACCCACCTCTCATCTCGTTAATCACCCACGTTGGCGAAATTAGATGGATCAGAAAATCCCATATCATTTTTTGCATAGACTCTGTAGTGGTTCACGACCGGAGTGGACAGTGGCAGTGTAAGCGTTGTAAAACAGACGGCCGGCTATTGTGCGCCAAAATACGTGTGTTGGAATCCCGTTCTTCCACCAAGTAATGCAGTCGATTGTCTTTCTCCTGGTTTGGAGATGGAGTCCATGTAATAATGACTTTACCATAAACAATCTGTTCTAGCTCCACTGGGCCTGGAGGCTTTGGTTCATCTGTAGCCAGAAGAAAAAGAAAGGAAGTTTTCATGCTGCAGGGGTTGGCAAACTCGTGAGGCAATGAAATAAATAAATTGGCACTTGAGTGATCAGATAAAAACGGTGTACCCAAAGGACCTTGTAGCCGGTAGTTGTGCATATTGTGCACAATTTAATTTAGTCAGCCTTACAAAACTAGACTAATTAAAATGACTTGATTAAATACGAATTTACAGGGGCACTGTATTTATGGACTTTGCAGGATTGCTTGTTGACACAAGGTCATTGCCCCTGCTTAGTGCTGCTCCTGGATGCAGCAAGGCCTAATTATTAGTGTGATAAACTGGACAGTGCAGTCACATTCACAGTGGTTATGCACTTTGGTCTGCTTTTTTGTTCACAACATAATATAAATGTCACTTAAGGTGCTGCAAGAGACTTCCCCGGCAGAGCAGTGCATATGACTAGGTGTGTGCCATATTGACAAAAAAAATATATCTCGATAGTTTCTGGATTGTATCAATAACGATAATTAGACAATATTTTTCTGAGTGTTTATTGTGTGTGTTGACACCTTGGTAGGTTTTTGATTTTCTTCATGTTCTGTGCGGTGGTCAGTTCGCAGCAGTGATAGAAATGATCTTTTCCAATACGTTTAAATTAGTGGTCGGCATAGATAATTTTTTTTAATCTAGATTAATCCCACTGTAATCTTGGAATTAATCTAGATTATTCTAGATTAAATTGGCTCATTTGAATTCTGCCGAAGGCATTCATAATATGTGTACCCGTAAGTGATTGTTTGTCTTTTTGTAGTTTGAATAATAAATAACTTCTGTCCCTTTAAGACCTGACGCATGCATGGATCCCAAACACTGTTCCTGTGAGCTGGTTACGACTGTGTTTACATTAAATCTCACCAAGATGGGCATTGAGACATTTTTGAGTGTATTTAATAAGCTGGAAAAAGGAGCTCATTTTTGCCCTTGTATGTCAGAGGCGGCTTTATTACGGTATGTGTGTGTGCGCTTCAGATGCGAGCGCGAAATCTGCGGGAATTAGTAGAATTAACGTTATGTGCAACCCCGCGCGAAATTCAGACCGGTCACAACACGCTGTCATGAGGGAAAATCCAACAGAACACCCGTTCGCAATGTTCAGAGGATTAACTGGACTGAATGAGAGGAGGCGGGTGCGTGTCAACTCACTGTCAGTCGGAGAGGAGAAGAGAGCGCAGCTGATATCGATATTGTAGAAAATGAGTATTGTATCGTTTCAGATATTTCAGGATCGATACATAGCGAAATATCAATATTTTTACAACACTAGTAGGCATACACACAGGTTCGAAGACTCGTTCTCTCGCCCCCTACAGTGCAATTTGGCTAGGTATACATCCACGCTAGAATATCAAGGTGAAAGTCATCATAGCTTGCGTAGTATAGACCCAGCTCCCAATCCAACTTTGAGACTAGATTAACGGCAATATTTTTTTTATCGCCCGATAAGAGTCTCACGTTAACGCAGCACATTAACGCAGATAACGGCCCACCACTAGTTTAAATACATTTTTACCTTTTATGGGCATTTAAAGCCATTTTTAATCTAATTAAATAAATGCTTTAAATAAATGCGAATTCTTACATCTAATCTATTAATCCAGTTCGAATAATAAGACACAATAGGGCTGTTACTAATCAAGTGAAATCAGTATCAAGAAAATTCATCTTTGCAATGCAGAGGAAACAAAGAAGCTGCTTCTGAAGTGGCATTTAGATGCATTTACACAGACTGTTTAATGCAGCTCAGAGGGGACATTAATGCATTTTGCCTGCAGCTACAAATGCATAAATAATGTTTTGATGTTTTAAACATAAAAGGCCCTATTTTAACGATCTGAGCACATGGTCTGAAGTAGACCTGTCGCGATTGGTCGATACAATCGACTTCGTCGACGCTGTTAATTAGTCGATGTCAACATTTTTAGTCGACTGGGTAAGTTGGGTACGATATGAAATTGTATTAGTGTCAGTACTTTAAAAATTACAGCACTCTAATTAGAGCAGTATTTCTTAATTTGGGTCAATGTGTGAGTGAGGACGTGTGTGTGAGCTCTGCTTCCACCGTTCACTAAACAATGGAAGCAGAACAGTCAAATATATACGCGCAGCTCAGGAAAAAGCATGCAACAGAAAAGTGCGGCGCGGCCGGGACGTGCGCGCGCTTCATTCAGGTCAGAGTCCGGCAGCGCGCACTTGCACGCTTTCACTCAGACAGATCACGACGCCAGTTTCGCAGATTATTGGGTTTGAATGGTAAAAAATCTGTAAAAATGCACGTCCTTGTGAATATTCGGGTAAACACAGTCGGATATGTCTTTAGTGAACGTATACAGAGTTAAATGAGAAATCGGGTGTTACAATGAATTTGGTCCGTGCAGCTCTTAAAGGGCCGGACCTAATATTCTGTGTGAAGCAGGGCAGGAACATGCCGGCCAAGTGAGTTTTTAGGGTTTTTTAACCCTAAAACAATGATAAAACAATGAATAGTAAGTTCTGTCATATTATTCAATTACTTTAAATTTTTTTTGCCATGTTATCGATTCAGTATCGGGATTGAGGTATTTTAGTCTGGTATTGTATCGAAGTCATAATTTTGGTATCGTGACAAAAGAATTTGCTGATATTCTCTTTTTTTTTGTTGTGTTGGTTTACAAATGTGTACCTTTTTAAATGTTTACTCCTTTAGTTTTACATTTTGTCAAGGGCTTGTTTACATTTATACTTTTTTTATAGTACACTACTGAAGGCCAACGTTGCAAGTTAAATGAAATGTTTTTAAGTAAAATTGTTGAAAATTATTGTGATTAAATTGGTCGATAGATTAATCGTTAAATTAGTCGATAGATTAATCGATATAAAAGTAGTCGTTAGTGGCAGCCCTAGTCTGAAGCGCATGGCGCAGGTGCACTTAGGGTGTGTCCGAAAGAGTTTTATCTCCCATTCCCTTTAAAAGCCAGTTGCACTTGCACCATGGAGTGTAAAGACTGAATGCTTCTGAAGAGACGCTTGTGCTGCTGCGCGTCCCTGTGTGTGTAACAAGCGTACTCTTAGGAACATTTTTAGAGGTGGCTGACCCATTCGTAATGTATGTACGTACACTCTAAAAAAAAAAAAGGTTCTATATTGCACCAAAAATGGTTCTTGGCTCGTAATCATAGGGGAACCTTTTTTAGTGCTATATAGCACCAATTTTGGTGCTTCAGTGGTTCTTCAGTGGTTCTTCAGAGGTTCTTCAGCGGTTCTTCACCGGTTCTTTGACTAAGGTGCTATATAGCACCTCTGAAGAACCGCTGAAGAACCACTGAAGCACCAAAATTGGTGCTATATAGCACTAAAAAAGGTTCCCCTATGATTACGAGCCTTTTTTTTTAGAGTGTAGGTATAATATATATCATTTTGGGGTAAGTAAGGTATAAAGATGTACCTTTTAACTTTTGTACCTTAGGGTACTGCCCCAGTGACAGCGCTGTACCTTTTTGCTAGTGCTTGGCTGTTGTTGCTTGCATGGACAAGCTTTACAGAACATCCTATAACGTTCTGCAATTTTTTCCAAGTAAAACAGGCTAAAAGTGGTAAAAAATTAATGGATATTATTTGAATGTAGGCTGGAATGAAGTTTGACATTGCAAATCATTTTATCTGCTGTTAAATTACACAGTAGCATGATTAAACAAGGTAGAAACTGCAAACGTTTATCAAGTTATTAACATTAATTTGCTTTGGAGCAAATGTACATGTTCTTACTAATGTTAGACATGTTCATTTGTGGATAAGGGCTGACAATTAGTTTAATTCACAGCATGCACAATAAATCAAAGTACCTCATAATCGACTTTAATTCTGATAGAATTTTCTGCTCTCACAACCATGAAGTCTGCAGGATCTTTGAAACGGGGTCTGACTGTAAATTAATGGTTGGAAAGTTGAAAGAAGGATCAAGTGTTAAATTCAGTACATTTATAATATCTTTTAAGAAACTATTATGAACAGAACTTACTGTTGGTTTTTTTAGCACAGACCATCACAGAGGGAGCATCCAGCTCCAGACCTATTAATGGCTGATTTCATGAACTCATACTCTGACCCCTCAGACACATCCTTCACTGCATACTTCAGAGCTGTACGAAACAGATTATTTTAATTGTCATAGTAACATGTCAAAGCCAGTGATTTGGTAACCAACATGTCTGGAGCTGCATAATTAGTACTGTTAGATCACACCATTGTGCTCATTAGGACATGTTTGAATCTTGCCTTTATCACGTGGGGATTATTTTTGCATGAGGATGTATCACAGGAAATCAAAGAGGGTCCTTTAATTATAGGTGATTGTGTTAATTCCATTAGGAGAATAAGCTTTGATATCAGCGCATTCCTGGAATGAATGAAGAGTCGTTATACTGCATTTATGAGGTGTAGACATGATGAGATCATCAGAACAGGAAGTACTTGTGCTTTAATTTTAAAAAAAATGTTTCACCGTTTATTACATGGATGCAAACTCTTCACCTTTTTGAGACCAAAATAGGTCCCCTACTAGATTTGCGTAAGTCCGATGAGAAAGTGTTTGGGAGGACAGTCTTTGGATTGGGTCACGGTGAATGAAATCATGAGAATTATGCCTTCTCAGTTGTCCAAAAAATAAAAAGATTAATAAAAATGCTCCTGGCTTTGCACGTGCAACGCTCCTGGAAAGAGTGAATGCACGACTGAAGAGAGCCATCTCCACTAGGTCTGCCCGCATGCACTAACGAGAATCTCTTAAAGTAGGGCTATAATAACCTTAATTTAAATGCCATAAGTATAGCCTGACATGGCTGACATGTTTTGATTTAACATTGCTATCGTTATTTCCACCGAATCTAACATACTTTTTATTCCAAATGCAACTTGTATAACGCTACTAACATTACCATTTGCCAACGAATACGACTAGAGTTGAGCTCTACTATATTATACTGTCATAACCCGAATGTAATTAAACAGTTTACTTTGCACACACAAGATATTGGGCTCTATTTTAATGATCACGTTGAAAGCACACGGCACAAGTGCACTTAGGCCTATCCGAATCCATTTTTGCTAAAAATGGTCGGCGCGCCCGGCGCTTGGTTTAAAAGGGTTGTCCCTAATCTCTTAATGGGGAATGGTGGGTGTGTTTTGGCCATGACATGCAATAAACCAATCAGAGTCTTATCTCCCATTCCCTTTAAAAGCCAGTTGCGCCATGGCGGATTCGCTATTTACATGGCAGAGTTTGCAAGCAGAAAAACTGAACGCTGGTTTAAAGTATTTGAGTAAATGTAATTAGTTACTGTACTTAAGTATCTTTTTGGCTACTTTGTAGTTGTACTAAGTTACAAAGATATTAGCAACTTTTACTCTCTACTTGACTACATTTTTTGTAAGTAAATGCACTTTTTACTCCAATACTGTCCAATACACTACTCCAATAGTGTTGAGTAATGCAATTACACATTACATTTTGCATGGCACCTAACTTTTTCTGCAGCAGTTTGTTTCTGCTATAAAGTAGTGATATCACCATCCAAGGGCACTAAAGGTACTATGTCTTGTGCGTTTTGCCCTAACTCAACCAAATTTGTCAATGAGGCTACTTTTCGTGAATGCGAGTGCATTAGCAGGTAGTTGATGTATCGCAAGTGTGTATTTTCAAATGATAATGTAAATTTCAAGTAAAACCTCAAGTAAATTACATTTATATTTTGTTTAGTGTCTAATGTTTTGTTTTCAGAATCGTGGGAGAACCGTCATCTGGGGTTTGGGGTCTAGAAGGTTTCTATGAGAATTTATAAGTCTAGAAGGTCTTGAAACTGATTGGAGGTTTCTATGAGAATTTTTAAGAGATCCCTCAGGTAAAGTGCAAGGCTTTTTAGACCCTTACCTGAGGCTATTATAGCATTTCAGTCTTAGGGGGCCTGAGCCTTCTACCTACACATGAGCTCTTATGGCTCAGAGGAACATTTCTTGCTTTAAGAGTTGCAAGTTTGAATCTTGCTCAATTGACATTTGCTCCTTTTTTTTGAATGCATGAAATAAATTAAGGGTGTATCAATAACAGTGACATATTGGTGTGATTTCACTGGGAGGGTGAGTGTTCAGATGAGAGATGGAGTGCATGTCTGAGAGCCTTGTGCATGGGCTCTCAGTGCCACATATTGCTACATATTGCCATATTGGATAATACATAATGTAAAGTTGATGTTTTTAATGTAAAGGATTTTTTTGTGTCTATAAAAGGGATTCATAGCGAAATAACCTCAGATCGCTTACTGCTGCTATTCTTGTTATTTCTGCAAATGTGAAGAGAAATCATAATAATCACTGAGTTTTATGGAGGATTTCATGTCAACAGTCACCAATGTACAAACGTAATGATGAGAAGATGCTGCTTGGTGTGCTGAAGTGTTTTGTTTAGAAAGTACTCATAAAAACACATTACGAAATAATGCATATTTATGAGACCCAGAAGAATATGTAAATCATTAGAACAGTCTAACATCACGATTCTAAACACTGTGAAGGTTTTTGTCAATTAAAAGTTAGCCATGTCTTGGAAAACTTCTAAATGAACTAGTTTTATTTAAATCCTATCATTCTTTATATATAGATATATTATTATTATGATATTACTTACATGAATTATATGGTGTTTTTATCTAAATTGAATTCATTTAATTATACAACTATTGTTTTCTAATTACATAGTTTAAAGGTACGGAAAAATCATTTCCATTTACTTTGGAAGCTGCTTCTGTCCACAAATGAATGTCCAATTCAAACCCTATAATTCTTCTTTAATTGTAACTTAAAGATAGACAGTAATTACAATCAAGGTTTTCCAGTTCACTTGCTATACATTCATTGGGTTTATTAGCCGGAAAGCTCATGGTATTTTTCACTTTAGCTATGCCGACTCTTTTTACAAAGACAACTATATAAAGCTGAATTATAGGGTTTGGGAAGTGACAATTAGCTTGTTAAAGCATATGACTCTTGTGTAACCGTAGTTGCTCACTTTTTTTTAAACTGAAATGTCTAGTGAGCACCGCTAAAAGCGTGTTCAGTTTTATCCAAAACAGATGAACATAAATCTGCAACAGTTTTATGTTGGTTGTTGTACGTATCGCACGCAGTTCGGAAATTAAATGTCTGAATGGTGCTAAAAGATTCATGCTCTAATAACTCACCACCTACTCTAAACCCTACCCTAAACTTAAAATGCCCCTATTATGCTATTTTTAAAGGCTCCTAATTTTGTAGTCTCCTACAACAGGCTTACATGCATGAATGTTCAACAAACTTTCTCATAATATACATTGCACATCACCACATTTTTCAATGATTCTCAAATGACTCGACGGATGAATCGGTCTCTCTAAATCTTCCACAAGCCTACTCTGCTCTGATTGGCCAGATGGCCTAGTCTGTCGTGATAGGTCCACCGCTTACAGCGCTTGTTGGAAGCTAAATGCCCATTACCATAACTGAACTCTAGCTCCATCCAGAGGCTTCCTAAAGCTCAGCGATTGTACACACTGTAAAGACAGTAACGATGGCGTCGATTTGACCATTTACCAGAGTATGTCCATCTACAAACACGTGTATATTTCTAATTTATTGAGGTGCACATGTGGGAACTGTATCAATAACAGCGAATGCGTTAGCCGAGCACTAATGTGAATGAGTAAAGTTAAAAGATGGAGCAAGATTTGTTTTACAAACTTATGTTACATCATTCAAAGTAGTAAGAACGACAGACAAATGGCATTAATAAACACAGTTTTAGGTAATAGTGGCCCACAACTGATTAGCAGAAGTATTTCAGTAAGACAGTATTGTGAGTTAGCCGGAAACTGACGCAATATAAAACACAAAACTACATATTTTGAACAACTGGTAGAAAATATATACATCAGTAATTATTCATGCTTGCAGGTTGTGATTCTGAGGAGCAAGTTGGTCCAAATAAAGGCTGAATAAACTGGGTACTGACCAATCTTTCAAGAGCAAGTGTTTTGCGATTCCCATCTTGAACTCTTGAGATTTGAGAAGCAGTCGTCAATAAAAGGACGTTTGAGGGCTGGTCAAGTTGTTTGCGGACGGAAATTGTGCAATACAGGTAGGCATTATGCAAATGTATTTTCTAGTGTCATAGAACGTATAGGCGGTTCAGAGTCGATTCTTTCTTTTGGGAGACACTAACTTTATTTATTGTGCACTTTCGACTTTACAACTTTGCAGAATGTTTGCATTCACAAACAGCTATACTACACACTGCATGAAAGGGAATATTCAAAAAACCATAATAGCGGGACTTTAACCAATAGCAAACTTAAGATAAAAAGCCATTTGCTGAAAGAAATAAAAGTTGTTGGTGTTTTACTGTCACTAGTATTTATTTAATCTGAAAACTGCAGTGGATTGTGTGGATCAGTATGTTTTGCAGAAGTGTAGGTAGAGGAACTCTTTTGATGATCCAATGTTGGGGAAAAAAGGTACCTTGAATAGGGTCATTAAAGGGTTAATTCACCCAAAAATGAAAATTCTGTCATTAATTACTCACCCTCATGTCGTTCGACACCCGTAAGACCTCCGTTCATCTTCGGAACACAAATGAAGATATTTTTGTTGAAAGCTGATGGCTGAGAAAGGCTTCAGATAGGCCTCCATTGGCATTCAGTACATTTACACTCACAAGACCCATAAAAGGCACTAAAAACGTCGTTACAAAGTCCATCTCACCACAGTGGCTCTACAATAATTTTACGAAGCGACGACAATAGTTTTTGTGCGCAAAAAAAAAATCTAAATAACGACTTTATTCAACCTCTTCTTGTCTTCCGTGTGTGCCTCCACGACGCATGCGCGAGAATATGACGTAGCGCCAGCGTTCGGGAATCCATGAAATGCACACTTAAGCCCCATTTTGAGAACTACGCCGAGACCTAAAGCACGATCAATGTAGAATTCAACAGCTTAGACACGCGCGTCTTCCTCTGCTTGTAAACAAATCGCTTCATGTGTCCGAGCGCCGGATCTGCATCATATTCTCGCGCATGCGTCGTGGAGGCACATACGGAAGACAAGAACAAGTTGGATAAAGGCGTTATTTTGATATTTTTTGCTCACAAAAACTATTGTCGTCGCTTCGTAAAATTATTGTAGAGCCACTGTGGTGAGATGGACTTTGTAACGACGTTTTTAGTGCCTTTTATGGGTCTTGTGAGTGTAAATGTACTGAATGCCAATGGAGGCCTATCTGAAGCCTTTCTCAGCCATCAGCTTTCAACAAAAATATCTTCATTTGTGTTCCGAAGATGAACAGAGGTCTTACGGGTGTCGAACGACATGAGGGTGAGTAATTAATGACAGAATTTTCATTTTTGGGTGAACTAACCCTTTAACTTGGTTCAGAGTGACCCACTGGTTTGTATCTTTCTTGCGTTTCTCCAGCTGGTAGCCCAGTATTTTGGTTCCTCTATCTTTCTCTGGTGGAGTCCATGTTAGGTTAATACAGTTTTTGAACGTGCTGACCACCTTCGGTGGGGCGGGTTGACCAGGAAAAGCTGCAACATAAAAGTTTTGATTACTTTGATAGAAGTAGAAGAAAAAAAATCTATCAAAAAACAGAGCATTTAGTTTTATTTATGTATTATTTATGTATTCGTTTATTTATAATATGTTTAATTTATGTCCCTTAAGTCTCTCACTCAGAGTTCCAGCCATGATGCTTTCCGTCTCCAGAGGATCACTGATACCCAGCGAGTTCTCAGCGTAGATTCTGTATTTGTATTTCTTGCCATGGGACACATTTCTGTCTCGAAAGCACAGGCGCTCGGCTGAAGTATCCCACACCTTCTTCCACACACTCGGCCCTACCTGCTGACGCTCAACAAAGTAGTTTGTCACTTCCGAGCCACCGGTGTCACTTGGTGGATTCCATTTAAGTTCAATGACAGAAGATGAGCTGTCAATCACTTCTACTGGCCCTTGTGGTGGTCCTGGTTTGTCTGCAGAGTTTTTTGAAAATCTTAATGTGTCAGTTTAATGTTAATGTATGAGTCTGTATGTAAAAGGCGGAAGGCTTATAAATATTTATCTCAGAATACATTCAAAATACAGTGGAGTAGAAACATACCGACCACAATGAGCCTAGAAAAGGCCTCTGCGGCACCGAAGGAGTTTTTAAGCTGGATCTTAATTTCCCCAGAGTCAGATCGCAGGCATTCTTTTATCTGAAGTCGGCTCTGGTTTAGTTCCTTTACTACTTTTATTCTGCCTCCATCAAAAAGCTCTGTGTCATCCTTAAACCAGTTGATCTCCAACGAGTCTTGAGGTGGAAATGGCATTTTAAAGGAAGCAGTCTGGCCAACTTAAACCAGTACATTTTTGGAGAACATTAACTTTGAGATATTTAGGAATATCTGTAATATTTAGAGATGTTTTTAACCCTAATTCATCATAATTACTTCCAAAGTTAAAGGATTAGTTCACTTTTAAATAAACTTTTACTGATAATTTATCACCCCCATGTCATCCAAGATGTCCATGTCTTTCTTTCTGCAGTCGAAAAGAAATTAAGGTTTTTGATGAAAATATTCAATTTTTCTCCATATAATGGACTTCAATGGGCTCCAAACGGTTCAAGGTCCAAATGACAGTTTCAGTGCCGCTTCAAAGGGCTTTAAATGATACCAGACGATGAATAAGGGTCTAATCTAGCGAAACGATCAGTTTTTGCGAGAAACCGAGCAGTATTTATGCTATTATTTTACCTATTATTAGACGAACGTGATCATCTCTGAGCTCCGCCATAACTTCCGCTAAGTGAGATCAAAATATGTGCGTGGTCATAGATGTATACGTAGATGCCTCATTGGCGCTTGCACGGATCAGTAGAATGAGGCATCTACGATCGATATATCTATGACCACGCTCGTATTTTGACCTCACTTAGCGGAAGTTATGGCGGAGCTCAGAGATGATCACGTTTGTCTGATAATAGGTAAAATAATAGCATAAATACTGCTCGGTTTCTCGCAGAAACTGATCGTTTCGCTAGATAAGACCCTTATTCATCGTCTGGGATCGTTTAAAGCCCTTTGAAGCTGCACTGAAACTGTCATTTGGACCTTGAACCGTTTGGAGCCCATTGAAGTCCATTATATAGAAAAAAATCCTGGAATGTTTTCATCAAAAATCTTAACTTCTTTTCGACTGCAGAAAGAAAGACATGGACATCTTGGATGACACGGGGGTGAGTAAATTATCAGCAAAAGTTGATTTAAAAGTGAACTAATCCTTTAATTGATTAACATTATCCCCTGGTTTCACAGACAATGCTTAAGGCTAGTCCCAGACTAAAATGCATGTTTGAACTGTTTTAACTGAAAGTAACTTGCTCTGACATATCTTAAAATATGTCACTGCCATTGTTTATCTCAAGATGTACACCAGTAATGTTTTTTTTTTCAAGGCACATTTATAAAAGCTACTTAAATATCATAATTGAACTATTGCCTAATGCTTAATCTAAGCCCTGTCTGTGAAACTGGGCCTATGAGTCTGTTTTCTTATAATACACATTTATTGATGATTAAACTAGTAATATACCATTGCGAAAAAGTAATAGCTATACCTCCAGCTGTTGCCAAGACGGGCACTCAATCACTTCAGCCCGATTCTGTCTTGAGGATGAATCTTTGCAGCTTTGTATTACCAACTCTTGTTTATCTCCAACTTTAGAGTACAACTAGCCAAAGTGAGAGATGAAAAATAAAGAACAATTACAAAAGACTTTAACACATAAATCGATAGTGTATAGTATCATTAATTCACCTCCACCCCATCCCTGCTGGCTCTGTTTGTGCTCAGGTTACAAACTGGTTCTAGTTTTGCTGGTTCACCTCTGACAATATGTACACTTGACTCTCCACTGGTGAAGTGAGTTCTATCATCTATCATCTAGAAAAAACAAGATATTTAGAGGATATTATAAATAATATTAATAATAATTATATAATGTGTATATTGCTGCTTATTATTTTTAATTTGTTATTCAGTGCCTTTCTCACAGCTCATGTTTGCTTAAACTAATTATGAACAAACACAAATGTAACTGGCATACATTAGAAACATATGGAACTACTGAGACTTGTTGAAGTTAACAGAATCTTTTAGTGAATAATGCCAGTGCAGAGTATAACTGGGATGTGGGCAGATTGATTGGTGTTGGTGACAACTTGCATTTAAAATCTGGCAGGGATTTTAGCAAGCAAACCGATTAAGAGAGAACTGAAACAGTTGAGGAAAGAAGGAATGAAGGCATGGATCAGAGATTTAGTGTCTTGAGCTTAGAAGTGGGAGGAGAAATGCAATATTGTGTAGGTGGAAAGACTCAAGTTTATCAAGCAAGTTAATGTGGGCTTGAAATGTTTGTCTTGTATCAACAGTAGTTCATTATATTGTTAACACAACATGTTGCAGCTGTGCTTTCAGGTTAAAACTTAAAGGGATAGTTCACCCAAAATTGAAAATTATCCCATGATTTGCTCTTCCTCAAGCCATCCCAGGTGTATATGACTATCTTCTTTCAGACGATCACAATTGGAATTGAAACATATAACTGACCTATCGGTAAGCCCCGTCCCCCTTAGTTACTGTTGCCAACTCGGACAAACAAACGGAGTTGCTATATCTTACAATGACAGCTGTCAGTGTGAAAACCTTATCCCAAGATGTTTTTGGACACAGAATGTAGCGTATATCCCGTCCGATTGATGGCCAAACTTTATTGATGGTTTATCAAGTTTATTACATCGTTTTTCACTCAAAGAAAAACAGTAAACTAATTAACAGTAAACAAACATATACACAGACCTTATGCTTTTCGGGGGTGCAGTTAATAACTGGTGAACTTTGTATCTGCAAAACAACTCCGATAAACTGCGTGCAAGCTCTCCTTTTCACTACCCGGAGACTATAATACCCATCAAAATAAGAGACTCTTTATTAGACAGATAATGCAGACATTTAAACATATCTAAACTCACAGAAATAAAACGGGAATAAAATAAATATGGTGAGAGATTAATTTAATTGGAAGCGATGGTTTACAGATCTAAATGCAAACGGGAGAAGCCTCTTGTTACGATCGCAGATGATAACATCCAGGATCAACACTGTTCATGTACCACAGGGTAAGATTACATAAATTCACATTTAATCAGTTTAATATGGAGAGATGCACTGAAATGTAGACCTTCGTGTTTCTGACCTAACGTTACAACGTTGCATGAGAACAGTTAGTTATAGTTAGTCAGTTTGTACGTTAGCAGGGAATTACTAACTTTAATCGTAACTTAATGAGAGTATGACAACCAGAAAATCCTCTCAGGATCCCTGGAATCAGTGTTACAGTACCTCAGGCACGACGTTTACCATTTCTGTAGCATAAACACCATCAAAACGATGAGAGCTTCGGATTTTCCAATGCATCTCTATGGCGCTGAAACCTAAAGATGTCCGAGTTCCGGTCCCAGCGCAACTGATACTCAACTGCCATTGGCTCATCGGCGTTCGATGGGAGGGGCTTACCGATAGGTCAATTGCTCTTCCAAGCTTTATAATGATGGCCGTCCTGATTTTGAAGTCCAAAAAAGTGCATCCATCCATCATAAAGTAATCCATACGACTCCAGGGGGGTTAATAAAGGCTTTCTGAAGCAAAGCTACGGGTTTTTGTAAGAAAAATATCCATATTTAAAAAACGTTACAAGCCAAAATAACTATAGCTTCCGACAGATAGACAGGTTGAACCACTGCAGTCACATGGACTATTTTAACATAGTTTTTACAATCTTTATGGACCTTGAAAGTTGTAATTAAATTGAAAAGAGAGCTCTCAGATTTCATCAAAAATATCTTCTGAAGTCTTACAGATTTGGAACGACATTAGGGGTGAGTAATTCATGATTTAAACAGTATCGAATAAACATAATTATGCAATTAACAGAAAATGGAAGAAAAGAAAGAAGGATTACACAAAAGCTCTGTGTCTGTAAGAAAAACAAATAACATCGAAAATATGCAAGTTTACAGATTTACTCACCCCAGCCAAATGGAAACGTATTAATACAGTGGGATAGATCAATTATATTTGAGTTATAAATCACTTGCCTAAACTGCCTAAATTACATCCCTTCCCCAGTAAGGGCCATTAATCTTGTCAATTGAATGTGTAGTGAATAATTGCTTCTAACTGTTTGTCTCAGACTGATCATGTGCTGATCATTCATACAGTGCCACACTGTGGCTAAGTGTGAATAAGGCACTGAAATAACGTCTGAGCTACACTTGCTCATATTATGTACATCATGTATTAAGTACACCATCAAATTGTATACCGTTCGAGTCTCCAGAAAGCAGGCCTTCATCCGAACCTGTAGTCACACAAATAGTGTTTGACAATTTCTCAACTGAAAATCCTGACAATCATAAAATAATCAGTGTATGAGGGTTTCTTACAACCTCTATTTGAAGTGTGAAATTGAGTAATAATTCTGTTTTTGGACACTTGTATGTATGAATGCCTGTAGTATAAAGATCAATGCAAATGTATAGTGTCTTTGTGGCAAAAGATACAATTTCCCTTTTTGAAATTACTTGTGTGGTTCTCCTACCTTTCCCTGTGTCTCTGGTGCACTCCTCACCGGCCCAGTGTTGACAGAGTCATCTCTCCTGACCTCTTTATCTGAACTAGTATCATCTCCAGAAAAAGATGGTAAAGCACCGCCGTCTACCGCACCTGCTGCCTCTTTCTCAGCACTGGCTGTTTTGACAGCTGCAATTCTCTCATCTCTTACCTTCTGTAGCTTGACTTGCTGTTCTGCAGCGACCTTTGCCAAGTCAACTCCTGGCCCTCCGGCTTGGGTTGTTTTTCGGGGTTTCTTTTTGCCCTTAGAATCTAGATTGTTATCGGCTGGTTCGTGACATTAAACAAATGACAAATAGGACGTGACACAACAAAACAAAACAACAAAGCATACAAGAATAAAAAATAAGATATATTGTGCACAATATGCAAGTCTTTTCAGAAACATTGCTGTAATGTGGACTATTACAGTGTTGGGAAAAGCTACATTTAATTTACAGTAGTTCAGCTACATTAAAGCTAATCTTTTAGAGAAGTAGCTAACTTCACAACAAGTGACTAAAGAGTAGATATCATTTTTTTTTCATGGGGTCCCAAATATCATCATCAGTGCAACGGACTCCCATTTTAAAAGGCAGCTATATTTTCCCGTATAAAGACCTATTGTGAAAAACTAAAAATGTGTAAAATATGTTTTTTGTAAATATTTAAGTATTTTTTTCCTTATTGCATTTTTCTATTCACTATAACATTGTACTATTATAATTTTATTGATTTGATTTGATTTTGTTTAATGCATTTTAGTCAAATTATTTAATCATAATTTATTTAAAGAGATGAAAATTATACCATGATTTACCCACCCTCATGCCATACTAGGTGTATATGACTATCTTCTTTCAGACGAACACAATTGGAGATATATTTAAAATATCCTGGCTCTTCCAAGCTTTATAATGTGAATGGCGGTCGTGATTTTGAATTTTGAATTTTGAAAATGCATCCATCCATCATAAAAGCAATCCATATGACTCCAGGGGGTTCATAAAGGCCTTCTGAAGCAAAGTGATGGATTTTTGTAAGAAAAATATTCATATTTAAAACTTTATAAACTATGCATACTGTGCAAGTAGATTTGCGCTAACAAAGGAGTAGCGTAAGCTTTGACGCCTCTCGCGGTTTAAACAAACGGGGTTGTGCAACAAACTCAAGCTCCTCTACTCTTATATTGAAATCCTCTGACATTTCTCTTTAAAAATTCTTGCTTTAGACTTCTAATTCGTGACCGTGGTTTTGTTTTATTCTATTTTTTGCCAGGATACTTTTAAATATATCTCCGATTGTTTTCGCCTGAAAGAAGAATGTCATATACACCTAGGATGGCTTGAGGGTAATCATGGGCTAATTTTCATTTTTGTATGAACTATCCCTTTAAGTCTTATTTAAATTATTTTACATTTGTTACACTTTGTTTCTATAAACGGGACCACAAACGGGGTTTGCAGGCCCCGGGACAATATGGATTATATAATTATTAAATTATATAATTTATTCTAAAGAATATGAACCATCAGTATCTCAGTATATCTGAAACAAAAATAATGATCATTGCTATAAAAATAATGAGTCTTATATTAACAGCCAGTTCAACTAACAGAACTACAAATTTGAAATACTGATTAAAAAAAGAGTAAAAAAAAATAGCAAATATATGTTTCTAAAAAAAAAGATTAATAAATGGCATGCTCTTGAGTGAAGATTCATCATATGAATCAACTGATTAACTAAAATGAGTATTTTTTTTACAATTTGTGTTTTTTTTCTTTTTTTTTCTTCTCTCAACTGGTCTGTATTATGCACAATACAATGAGACATAAAAACCTTGTTAATTTTCGGAAAATAGCTTACTGGACATACTATTCCAGTGTTTCACTACTGGTGGGTTGCAAGACCATTTAGAGTGAGTCGCAGAATGTGCAGTCAAAGAAACAACAACAAAAAACTTAGTTTTTTTCTTTGTTACATGTTTTTCTGATGCTTTTATTTAAAAAGTCACGTGGAAGCTGTGCCTGACAAGAGTGTGTTTTCCTGACATTTCCTGTCATTTTTCTAACATTATTTTTGTATCTTGTACCTCAGAAAACACCTCAGAAAAACCAACTATTTAATATTCTTACCTTACTTTTTATTCATCAGTATTAGTCATATTATGACCTTGCCCAGCAAGCAAACAAGCCAAAATTTGGGCTGTCAGTGAAAATGTTCTATGACTAGTCTATTCTTGGGCTATGGTTAGACGTCTATTACATGTCAAAGAAATTACACCAAACACCTTGTAATCACTGTTGACTTTGCTTACATGATGGAATATCATACATCTCACAAGTTATTTAGGCAAAAAGGACATGTAACCAAATTCAAAGTTATTTTGGGTTACTCATAGTCGTGCTATATCAGGTCTATAGTTAACAGAGACGGTGAAATGATGGCTATTTCTTGCTGGGTGGGAAATTGAGGATCCCATGGCCAAACCAGTTGAAAACCACTGAGCTACACTCTTAAAAATAAAGGTTCTTAAATGGTTCTTTGGCGGGGTGTATGGTTCCATGAAGAACCGTTAATATCCAAAGAACCTTACCATTGCACAAAAGGTTCTTCGTAGCGCAGAAAGGTAGACAGGGTAAATCCAGCCTGATCCGCCGGCGATTTGATTTCGCCCTGCAACTCAGTCTGGAAACCAGTACATTCATTTCTATTGCTTCTGTTACACTTTTGCGGGAACCAATCACAGACTGGCTTATCCACCTGGCGTGCTATTAGCGGATTTAACACAATGATGGATAGAGAAGTGACGGGTCATTGCCCGTTGATCACGCCTCTTGTGGTCTGATTGGTTGAAGGACTATCCAATTGCGTATTGAGTCATTTAATTTATGCTCGTTTATCATGCCTCTTGTGCAGTAGAAAATACACAGCAGACTGCCCGGACCAATGTTCAATCTTAAATATATAGCCAGACAAGCAGAAAGGTTCTTTAGACTTTAAAATGGTTAGAAAAATGGTTCTTTGAAGAACCTTTCACAAAACATCTGAACTGTTGTAATGCTGCTAAAAATGTTACACTCTAAAAAATGGGTTGAAAATGGACTAACCCAGCAATTGGGTTGTTTTAAGCAAACATTTAACCCAACCGCTAGGCCTGTCACAATAACTATTTTTTGTTTCGCGATATATCGTCCCAGAAATAATTGCGATAAATGATATTATTGTCATTTTAAGACTATTTTATGCCACTAAATATATAATCCTAATATTGCAGCATAATAATGCAAGTAGACCTACACACTTTCAAATGACAACCTTTTAATTCTTTAGATCATGGAAATTAGGGGTAAAAAATATATTATCCTAAATAAAAAAAAATGAATAAATAGTAAATAAACATTTTCCCTTGTGAAATGGCTTTAACACTCATCATTCTGCATTGACATTTATATGTGCACCGGAACAGGGGATTGCGTCCATGTGGGCTTATTCTTCCAAAGTGTCAGTAGTTGTCAGGAAAACACTGTTATGCCTCTAATGGTGCCTTTTTTTCACCTGTCGATAACTGCTCTGTGTATGAAGGAACTGCCGAGAACCACTTTCGCCTCCGTCACGGAAAGCATACAAGATGACAGCACAATCGAGTAAAATGTTGGTGGCATTCATTATCATGTAAACATAATTATTGAAAAAAAAAATGATTGAGGCCATGTGCATATATTGTGCGATATATCGATATATTGATTATTGCGACAGGCCTACCAACCGCTGGGTTAAAACAACCCAATTGCTGGGTTAGTCCATTTTTAACCCAGCATTTTTTAGAATGTAGCAATGTTGATGTTGAAACCAGTTACTCCCCAACACTGATCTTAGTCACTTATTGCAGTCACATCCAAAGATGTTTTGATATGTTGAAATCATACCTTTCCTCTATCAGCCAGGCGTTGCAAGACTTGATTCCAACCATAGCCGCATATATGCTTTTATCCACCTGCATAGTTCTTCACCACCAGCCTGTGGATCAGTTTGTCTTCGGACACAGTGATGTCATATTTCTCTCCCTGTTCTAATTGATTGTTCTTTCCAACCCACATGATTTTAGATAAAGGTTTGGAGAGAACACACTCAAAAAGGGCATCTTCCCTCTCCATGGCTTTCACATCCTTTAAATTGACTAGAAAGTCCACATTTGGAACTACGAAAAAGTGCTCTGGTTACTTGGTAATCTCTTAATTATTCTGCAAATAAACTAGGTAAGGTTGAATGTAACTCACTCGTAAATTCAGTGGAGAACACATTGACGTCCTCTATGTCCAACTGGTAAAGGCCAGCATCACCTGGGACAAGGTCCCTAATTGTGAAGATGTATTTCTTGCCTACTTGATTCAGGTTGTTTCATTTCTATATCGGGATCTTGAGAATATGGCATCATCTCACCATCCTGAGGGACAAACCAAAAGCTCACAGAGATGCACAGAAACCTTATGGAGATATGAGCTCACATATATTATAATAACCAGTCAATTTACCTTGTAGATGAAAATCCTACTGCTGGGGTCTAGAAGGTTAAGATCAAGTTCAAAAGAAGCAGTTCCATCAGGATTCACATCAATGTGTTTGAGGTTGGAAATGCTGTTGATGAACTGTGAGTAGAAATATCATTACAATATCATTTTGCATAAAAATGTGTCACCAAAAAAAAAAAAAAATGAAAGTGCACTTCTGCTTGCTCTTGTTCTCTCTCCCTTTTCATCTCATTCAGTTTCTTCAACATCCAGCGGAAGTCAGTCACCCCATATTCTGCACAGATGCGCTCATAATCTTTCTTATCGGAGCTCAGCAAAATCTCCCAGAACTGTGGGTCAATTTCACAATTTTTCCTTATTTCGGTTTTCGGACGAACCTCACTGCAGGGTTAAAAGGCATCCCACATTTGATTAAAGGAAAGGTATAGCTATATCTATATAGGAGGATATGGGATATATTTTAGGAAAGGTTTGAGAAGGATATCAAACTTTTAAACCTAATTTCTTACAATATTTTTTTTTCAACAACTGAACTTTATTAAAGCTTTGGGGGACCATGTCTCCCTACCTCTCCAAAGCAGTTCATATGTTAGAATGAAAACAAAGATGCAGTATTGTTAATGCATTAGTCACCGAGATTGCCAAAAATAACTTTCTCTATAATAACAGCATGAGATTTACAACACCTTTTCCTTTTCAAGACAGCCTTGAGCTGTTTTGGATCAGTTGCAGCTGAAAAATACACAAAAAATCAAATCAAATCAATGATGTTATTAAGTTTCTAACAGTACATAAGGTATCACACTTATTATTAATACTCACTAATTTCCTGATTTGCTTTGTTTTTCTTGAAACCCACTGAACAGAAAATGACACGCACACATATCAAATGTTTGGTAAAGGTATGATTTATTGCTGTGTTGAGAATGGAAAGTTCCTAATTTTCATACCTTCAATGACGTTGAGGATAACAGTGACCATAGCCTTTCCAAATTCGTTAGTAGCAAAACATTTATAGGTGTCTGCTTGGTCTGGAGAAACATTTGCCATCTAGAAAAAGAACATGGAGTAGAGTCTAACTTGGAGTGCACATTCTGGAATATACTTTTACCTTGTGAGATGAAACGAAAAGCTCAGCTCACCTCGATAGTGTGTTCAGGAGAATCTGGGTCAAATTTGGTTTGATATTTTTTTGGATCTGAAACATCACCATTGTTTCTTGCCCATGTTGCAATAGGAGTGGGATCCCCTACTACTATGGCCTTGAAACTAGCCAATTTACCTGCAAGTTTACAAAAATATGGCAGAAATTGGTATATGCAAATCATTTGATTAACTAGTTGATATTGCATGCTACTAATAAAAAAGGTAACACTTTAGTTTAGGGTCCAATGCTTAAATTTTTTTGCTGCTAGAGGTCGCTTGATTTCACAAGCTTTTATTATGCCACAGATGAGCGCTTCTGCTTCTTCCGCTTATGCGTATGTGGGGAAACGCAGCGCTGTTTTATCATATTAGATACATTATTTGAGTGTGTTGAAAATATGTTATAATGCTACTTGCACTTGTTGACTCTGCAGTAAGATAGATCGATATTAGGCATGGTAAAATATGGTACTTGCGGTAAATCAAGAAAACAAGATAATAAGACTAACCGTGTTGAGCTATATAAGTTTTCTGTCGATGAATGTATCCAAACAGTTGCTCACCTGTCTAATAAAACACATCAATTAAAGCGTTTTTGCTGTTTCCATGGGGTTCCGGAAATCAAGGGTAAAGCAGAAATTATGTCAATGACGGCCCATGTCCTGGTTAAAATTGCTTATTTCTCTGGATTAAAAATTCTTGGAAACATTTGGGATAATGTAAGTACACAAGTCAACAAAATATATAACATTGTTCTAGTTGTTTTTGGATAAATTAATCAAAAAATCTTACATATTGTGATCATATTTTACATCGTTAATCAGACCCAATACCATACACTTAACTACCTATTAATAAACATTAATTAGGAGTTTATTTAGGCAAAAGTCGTAGTCAATCGTTAGTTAGTAGTGAGAATTGGACCCTAATCTAAAAAAATTTTGTGTGTATGTAAAAACATTTGTAAGCAAGGAAAAGAGTAGCACACCCTCTTGAATGGTGAGAGCTATAGGTTTGCGGATAAAATCTGGATGGCTCTTTCCCTCAGGGAGTTCTTCTGTGAACTGTGTGATCATGACTCCCGGGACTTTCGATTTCTTTTTGATGCCCACTAATGACACAGAATATGTGAATAGTAACAAACAGTATAATATATATATATATATATAGGTGTGTGTGTGTGTGTGTGTGTGTGTGTGTGTGTGTGTGTGTGAGAGAGAGAGAGAGAGAGAGAGAATTTATTTCTTTAGTGATTTTCATAAGATTAATGTACCAACCTGAGATTAATTTATTAGGAAAAAGAATGAAAACATTGAAGCTTTACCTTGCTCTATCGCGGTCTGGTCAGATACTTTCGATTTCTTCCACATTTTGATTGTGTTATTTCCTCTGGAATAGGATTTAATGCAGTTTTTCTGCAAACAGAAATAGCAAAGCTAAAAGGCTTATTTGCAGAAAGAATTACAATCTATCTGGCATTTAGGCTATAAATTTGATTAGTTTGTTTGATCGTGTGAATAATCTATAATGGATGGTAACTTAGATGGCAAATTACTCTTTTTTTTAAATTCTGGTGTTAAAAGCTTTTTAATTTCTTGCATGATTGTAAATATAGTCCGTTATAATAACCTGTAGGGGTGATCACCAGAGCTGGTACTGCTAATTATAGGGTCATTTATCAAACTAGAGCAGTGAAAGATTTGCACTTTTGTTTATTTACCAAGCAAATAAACCATTTCCGATGACAGATGATAAATTGTTTTTAAATGTGCATTTCCAAATAACCACTATATTCATACTGACCGTTGATGGATATGGATCTGCCTGGTGACAAGAAAAAAAATTGGTCTGTACACTGAAAGTATGACCTGTAATTTTTGAAACCGTGCCACTGTCACACCAGAAATTGCTTTGCTGGATAATAGCGAGGCTTCGCTGAAGAAATCGTTGTGGTGGAGTCAACATAAAGTTTGATAGAAGGTTTTTTTTTTGTTTTTTTTGAAAGCCATCAGTTCATCGAATATAAGACCATTTGTGGCCACAGGAAATATGATTATAAATCTTGTCATGTTGCACTCAGGCCTCAAGAAAGATTTTTCTTGAAACCACAATATAATTTGATTAATTTGATAAACTTCAGTTAGATCTAACCCTTTTTTTCCAGGTTTGACCTTTTTTATTTATGAGAAAAGAGTATGACCAATGTGTGGTCATACTCACACACGCGTATATATATATGTAATATTTGAAATACTTATTTTTAATGATACTAATACATTTTGAGTTGTTGCAATCCTTGATTTTTCTGACCAGAAGTGCTTGTGAAATCTATTAATGCAAAGTGCTCTCTGTGAACATTAAGTGATTTTTATGCCTTTCAAAGTCGTTCATGTTCATCAAGCAGGTAAACACTGCGCTAATCTTAATATCATAACCTCAAAACATGCCCACTGCCCTCTGTGACTCTGCTAAGTGCTAATCAAACGTTCTCAGTCCGTAAATCATTCACCTTGCATTTTCTAGAGGCTCTTAAGATCACTTGATCACTAAGGCCCCAGCATCCCTTGGAAGAATTACAGCTGGTGACAATGTTTTCCTGGCACCTTCAATGTAGTTAAAACCCCTGTGGTGCAGATGATTCATTGAAATATCATTCGTCTCTTGAACAGGTTCCAAATGCTGTCCGACGGGGGCCAATCTTAGCAAGACTCAAGTGCGGTCATGAGTTTGGCCAGACAGTGTATGGTATGTTCTTTTAACAGTCTTCTCAAAGGGAATGAAAACTATGCCTGTTGGTGTCAGGCTTTTTTTTTAACAAGGGTTCGAGCCAGGTGACACAAAGTGACATTGAGTTAAAGAGGAGCCTTGCCTGTCTCCAATCATTTGGGTTGTTGTGTGTGATGGGAGAAGTCAGCAGGTGTCACTCATATTTTGGCCTCAAGCATTAAATGGAGATCAACACATATCATTGCGGCATGCAATGCTGACATGTTTTGAGTGATCTCCGGACTCGCTGAGTTATTCCTCTTAAAACATAGGTTAAGACACGTTGCCAGTGAATGCAGGCGGAACTTTTTATAAAAAAGAGACAATTTTTTGGGTTATGGGTGATGGAAATGTGTTTTGCCATAGAAAGGAGTTGGTATAATTGACTTGAATTTATATTTAATGTAATGTGTTGGATTCCGGATCTCTGTAATCATTTGTGAAATGTACTACCAATTTCTGAGTGAAAAATGTTTCAAAGTAAATCCTAACCTGTGTGTGTATGTGTATGTAAGACGTCAGTTACATTAAACATTGGTCTGCTGTTTTTCAATTTCAATAATTGTATACATTAAAAACAGGCGCTCTAAAACACTGTGTGCCTTTGACCTATCAGGAATATCTAATAAAGATATATTAGGATTTTGATTTATGCATCTCAAGTAATCTAAAATGGCATGTATGTGATATTATAGAGTTCCCCAGGCTGGCCTTTTTAGGCTTGTAGCAGGTTACACAGTCACTTGATAGGTCACATGTCACATATAAACAAGATCATACCATCGTAAATGTCATGATGTTCTGATGAATGACTAAGCGCCTTTTACATTTCCTCAACTGTTCAGAAAATGATTTAGAGAAGCCATTTAAAAAAAAAAAAAAATCTGTCTCAAATATCTGTCAGTTCTTCCCTTGAGTCACACACTGTAAAATATATATAAATATTTCGAAGTTGTAAATAAAACTATTTGTCTTGCAGCAAGTAGATCTATCAAGTGCTAATCTTTGGTTTGCCAAACATACATGGTCAGACAAATCCACTGGGAGCTGCTCTTTTCTTGGCTCAGGAAGTGTGGCTGAAAATGAGCCTGCGGTACACTGACAGAACACCATTGAGATCAGATGCCTGATGCAAAGGGGGGTTAGTTTTTATGGGCCACGTGGACCCCCAAGCATGCTAATGTTAAACCCGGACACCTGCCACACATGTTCTTGGCTTTGGCAGAACCATTAAATCATTTTAAAGCAAAGCTCACTGTATAGAGATCAAGCACCAAAGCTACTAGAACACGACAATGGCTCTGGTCCAAAACGTGTGCTGTCTACGTAGGTTGTTTCAAAAGGATCACTATGCTCTTAAAATGTAATTGAAGATGGCTGACAAAGCAAGTTAATTTAATAACAAAGAGTATACAAATTGTTTGATAATCAATATGGATTTTTTTTTTTAATGTAGTGTGTTTGGCCCCACTTTATATTAGGTGGCCTTAACTACTATGTACTTACATCAAAAAATAAGTACAATGTACTTACTGTGTTCAAATTGTATTGCAAAACACCTTTGCTGATATTGAGGTGGAATACGGGTTAAGTTAGGGACAGGTGTGGTGGTATGGGTAAGTTTAAGGGTAGGGTTTGGTGTAAGGAAATGGTCAACAGTGTAATTACAAATGTAACTACAGAAATTAATTACAGGTGTAATTACATGCAGGTATTTTTCAAAATGTAAGTACAATGTTAAAACATGTATTTACACAATATGTGCAATGTATCAAATGATTAGTTAAAATGTTAGTACATATTGTAGTACAAATGGTCATTTTTGAGGTTCCATTTCAGTTAGGATGCTGCCTAAAGAGACCAGAAGATGGCTCACTGGTTTGGGAACTGACCCATCATGTCTCAGCTGACTATAGTTGTGTCTCATTTTGAAGGCTGTGTCCCCCGGAGGTCACATTTGTTGGCTGCATATGTCATTGAGGCTGCTTCATTTTAGTAAACTGACCACTACATTCCAAAGTCATTAAACTTACAATAATTTATGCTTCACTAGGAATAATGGTCAATTTTAAATTGGTTACTGTTCTGAAAGATCCTTTAAGGCATATGCGGCCAACAAATGCAATCTCAGCCTTCGAAGTGAGACACAACTTGTGTGTGGATCAAATAGGACTGGAGGAGGGGACAAATATCTAACACCTCTGAACTAAAAAATGTGTTGGTTTGGATCCTCTTAGCAGCTGAATCCCCTGTCCTTTTTCTGGATAATACATAACTTTTTGCAAACTGTAAGCAAGTAGGGCTGCACGATATTGGAAAAAACGTACATTGCGATATTTTGTTTTTCTGCGGTATGAAAACATTTCACCAGATGATTTGATTAGCTCTATTTGAAAATAAATAATCATTCTAGAACAATTGGGGGGATTTTGTAGGGGAGGGAATCTGCATAGAAAAAAGGCTAATAAACAAATTACAAGCATAGATAATAAATACAATAGAAGATAATATTGAAATGAAATAAGTAGTGATTTATGTTTTTCAGGTAAATCTAACAGTATTCAGGTGCAGAAATTGAATATGAGTATCTTCACTGTATAAATGAAATGTATATAAATGGCATATTCTAAATACATGGCATGCATTCATTTTCTTTCTCAATTGTTTACAACACATAACTGACTGTTTATGAGTATATTCGCCAAGATGGGCATTTTGACCATTTAAGCTTAAAAGAAAATTAAGTCAAAGTGTGCGAGCGCGGCTCTGTGTGTGCGCACAGAAAACAGTGTGCGAGTTCTTATGCGCTTGATGCCTGACTCGACACATGCAAATGATAAACTTTCACTCTATGATGGTTAAACTTTGCAATTAATCCGCGAATCACATGCGTTCTGGCCCGTACGGATCACGGATCAGCTACGATCCCTATACTTGACATCGCACATCCTGCGATGTGCGCATCTGCTATAGTCACATCGCAATATCGATGCTAAAACGATATATCGTGCAGTGCTAGTAGCAAGTACGACCCTTCTAATAGTCTTAGGTAGAAAAAAATAAATAAAAAATTGAATGGGACTCTTTGGTGATAATTTGTTAATGGTGTAACTTTTTTTGTTTAAAATTTAGAGTTATACATCATCAATCCTTCTTCCAAAACTTTTTTTTGTCTTACCCTGATTTACTATGGTAAGTAAGCTTATTATAAGTGTTTATATTTTAGACCTGACGGGATGGTTTTTGCGGGGAATTGCATACATGCTTCACACGCCCATGATGCGTGTCTCGTCATATCCGTAAATTGAGAAAAGTTGCCATGGCTACTTTGATGTGTGTGGAGTGGGAGAGTCACATGTTATTTGTAGGTTTACATGGAGCAGCTAAATCTCCAACTTCTGGGGAATCACCCTTTTATAAAAAATTGGCAAAGAGAGAACGTGACAGCTTGTAATATAACAAGAATCAACATTGGCTTGGGTTTTCGGTGATGGCAAGAACTGAGGGACTGGAAATGTTCGGAGATGGCGTTTTTATTAATCAACAGATGAGGAAGGTAAGGTGAGTAATACATGTCCATTGCATATGTCGCTCTCTAACAGAGTACATTGTAAAGTGTTATCTATTGTGAAAGTTCTTTTCATTATGAGACGTTGTAGTGCTGTGCTGGAATTTATTTTCAAAGTACCGTGTCTATTAACGGTATAGCTACAGTAAAGTCTTCAACTAGTCAGCTTGAGATCATTTCCATTCAAAATGAGCCTAGTAGTGAATGTTTTATGAGCAGTAGGATAATAAATCTCTCTCAATTGTTGATTCGAATAGCAAACAACTCTTACTGCACGCACCGCATGAGACTTTTAAAAATGGTGGTTGAAATGAAAGGGATAGTTCACCCAAAAATGAAAATTAGCCCATGATTTACTTAAATCATCCTAGGTGTATATGACATTCTTCTTTCAGACGAATAAAATCGGAGTTATATTAAAAAAGTCCTGGCTAATCCAAGCTTTATAATGGCAGTGACTGTTGCTCTGTTTTTGAAGTCCATAAAAAATGCATCTGTCCATCAAATAACGTGCTCCACACGGCTCTTGGGGGTTAATAAAGGCCTACTGAAGCGAATCAATGTGTTTGTGTAAGAAAAGTATCCATATTTAAAACTTTATAAAGTATCGCCTTCCATGGAAAAGTGTTGAAAGTGTCTTCGCGCAATTTAAGATGCGTACGCGATCGGCCGAAACTTTACTTTATACAATTTTAAAAATGGATATTTTTCTTTCACAAACACATCGATTCGCTTCAGAAGGCCTTTATTAACCCCCTGGAGCCCGTGTGGAGCACGTTATTTGATGGACAGATGCACTTTTTATGGACTTCAAAAACAGAGCTACAACTACTGCTATTATAAAGCTTGGA
This sequence comes from Gobio gobio, assembly GCF_949357685.1. Classification (NCBI taxonomy): domain Eukaryota; kingdom Metazoa; phylum Chordata; class Actinopteri; order Cypriniformes; family Gobionidae; genus Gobio; species Gobio gobio. The sequence goes on along the minus strand of NC_137110.1, from coordinate 9,607,477 downwards.
TTAGCCAGGACTTTTTAAATATAACTCCGATTTCATTAGTCTGAAAGAAGAATGTCATATACACCTAGGATGACTTGAGGGTGAGTAAATCATGGGCTAATTTGTATTTTTGGGTGAAATATCCCTTTAAATGCTGCGTGGAGGCAACTAATCAAAAGGCTGCGAGGAGTCAACCAATCATGTTCAGTGCCCAAGTCCCACCTCCAAAAGTTCCTGAACTTTGTAGTACTACAGTAGGACATTTTTACCCGGAACTTCATTTAGACCCTGGTCCTTGCGGTCCAAACACACCCAAAGTCCCTATCTCCTGGGGAAAATTCCTGCAGTGGAAACCTTTAAAATTGTTATTATAATAATTATGGCTGTCAACTGAATTAATTTTAATCTAATTTATTGCATAATTGCAATTAACCAAGTGTATCAGAATTCGCCCCCAAACAGAGAATTCAAAGACATTGTGGCAGATAAGTACATTACAAAAAGTAATATTTCGAAATTATTGACAATCATTGAGGCATCCATATGTTTAAAACAACATGTACAAGATGGATATGTCTTATCATTGTGATGAGATTGAATAAGGGTACGTTTACACAATCACCGACGTACTAAAACAGAAATGTTTTGCTTCGCGTTTTTCTCATAGAGATGACAACTTTGTCAAAGTGATCCCCGTTAAAACAATTAAAAACATTATTATGCATGGCAGGCCACTAGTTGGCAATGTCACTTTGTAAAGAAAAACTATGTGCCTAAAGACTACACGTAATATGTACGCACTTGACGTCACTGTTTTCACAAAGTTTGTGTTTTCAGGCTCCCAAAACGTTGTTGTGTAAATGAATGGCCAAACCGTATAAAAAGTTTTCTGTTTTTATTTGAAAATGGTGTAGTGAAAACAGCCCCTAAAAAGCAAGCTTAAAAATTATAGTTATATAATTAATATAGTATATATAATTAGTATAGTATATATAGTATGTATAATATTAGTATATAATTAAGTTATATACTGTGTAATTTACTGAGCTAAATAAACACATTAAATGAACAGCTCTAATAGTATTTAGTTATTTATTCTTTAAATGTATTGACGTTGGTGTTTCACAGACTTTAGACATTAAACAACGGCTTTTTGAGGAGTTTGTATTTAAGGTTACAACAATCCTGACAATCCAAAATCGATGAGAACGTACCAGAGTGTGTGGAGGAAAATGTTTTAGAGCTTAGTAAAAGGTTAAATACACATACAGGTATTTCTCAGGAGGAAATACGTCTATGTTTTGTCTGAACAATATAGCGTGAGTCATCTCTGAGCTATATAGCAAATCAAACATTAGTACTAAACAAATATTTGACACACAAACAGTTGATGATAAGATAAATCTACTGCTGTGCAAATCCACTTCATACAGAAAGAGGTGATACATTTTACTCCATGTTTAGATTTAATGTTTTGTTTAATTGTAGCCTATGCTGTTGACTGAGAATGCAAATCCAAAATTTGAACTGCAAATTGACAGTAAAAGCAAAGTTGTTTCTTGAGTCCAAAGACAAGATAATGACCAGATGTCAAAAGCATAATTATTTTTCCCAATGACTTTAGCAATGTCCAGGGCAGTAGATTGGTAATGAACTTACCAACAGCCAAATGAACTCCTCTCTCTAAGCTTTGCTTAACAGTGTGATAGTCCGGTACGGTGTCTCATAAAGCTAATATAATCCTTCAAGGAATGTAATGTCCCTCTATCACAATCTTAACTACCCGGTAACAGCCAGGGCCTCATGTTTGGTGAGATGCTTCCCCTACAGGGAAGGGAGGAAATGATTTGGCATCAATGGCATTCTTGCGGGAGTTGTGTAGAAGATGTATTCATATTTACCTGGGCAACAGCAAATTTAAATATGTCACCCTTACATTACTAAAAGGGGGATGACAAATAACCCTGAACCATAAATAATCCTCCTAGACAATAAAACCATCCATCCATCCAGAATTTTTTTGAGCACCAATTCAGCATATTAGAATAATTAAAGGGGTGGTAAAACACATTCTTTTGAAGGCTTGATTGTGTTTGTGGGGTGCACTGTAACATGTGTTCATGCTTCGTTTTAAAAAAAAATGCCTTATTTGTCATATATTTGACCTTTATTCTACACTGCTCTGTCCCTCCTTGTAAAACGGTCTGATGCTTTCCGGGTTGTATGAAGCCAGTCCCTCAAAAATACGCAGTGGGCTCAGATTGGTTAGCTGGCCCAGTGTGTTGTGATTCGCTAACCGCCTAGTGTACGTTTGTCGGAAACGCCACGCCCCTTACCGGAGGCTCTGCTTTGGTCATAGAAACAACGGCGTCAATAAAACCATATGAGCTCGAATCAGACCCAGAACATTTGAGTGAAGATGATCGAGCAGAACCTGTTCAGTCCTCAAGAGTAAAGACTGCGGATCTATAATGATCGCTACTGAATGGCACTTTAACTTTTGTATTTTTAGAACGATTATAGCCAAATATCTGTCGCAAGAACTAACCCAAAACGAACACTAAGCACTGGCTTTAACTAGTAAGTTAGCCAAATCACACACAGAACCATGTTTAGCATGCCTGTAGATAAACAATACATAAAAGCTCTAATCAAAGAATCATTTACACTAATGCCAGGTTCGCTGTTGAGATTTTAACGTTAGTGTTTGTAATGTTAGGTGTTCGTCGGATAACGTTAAGTATAAATGAGCATTTAACAGACTGGTTTGCAGAACAGCGTTGTCATCTGTTTACTTCCTTGCTACAATGTACAACCTATTACAGGAAAACACATCGATAAAAAATAAATCAGACTTACAGGTTGTGGCCCGTAAACAGCTTCTGTTTGTAAATCCAGCTTTCAGGACAAGCCGTTGTGCATATCCTGTATTGAACTCGCGAAGTTTGTGGAAGTTTGTGTTGTCCTCCGTGAAATGTGCAGCGCGCGCGTCGTGCATCCACGCACCGGCAGTGTTTTTTTCACGCAGCTGACGTTGTGCAAATCTGGCATTGAAATCGCGAAGACGGTGGATGTTTTCCTCTGTTAGATGTGCTTAGATGTTAGATCTCCTCTGCAGGGAGCCCTGCGCGCGCCTGATTCCCCGCTGACTCAAACACACGTGCATATAACATGCTGTATGTTAAACGCTCTGCAACGCACCCCCGTCCCAAGGAAGGCTGAACAGAGCAAGTACCCCAGACCTGCAATCCGGATGAAAATAACAGCGTTTCCTCGGCATCGCGGCAACAACACTCCAGCCTACTAACCACAACAGCGCCGCGATACAAAATGGCCTCACCCCCCCTTATTTAATATTCTCGGAGGAGGGGTTTATGTAAATATTGAGCCTGTTGATGTCACCAACCCTGGAGGAATGTGTGTAGTCGCCTGCTGGCCGTTTGCTGTAGTTCTTTGAAACTGATTTCTTTAAAAGCAAATATCTCCCTTTGCTTTAAACTTTGAACGTTGTAACTTTGCAGATGTTGTTTATGCTCAAGCAGCAACATTACACGTTAGCTAAAGTTAGAATAGTGAAATCGTGGTTTACCACCCCTTTAAGGATCATGAGACCATCCATCCTTCCAGAAATGTTTTTGAGCACCAAATCAGCATATTAAAATAATTAAGGATCATGAGATCATCCATCCATCCATCCAGAAATGTTTTTGAGCACCATATCAGCATATTAGAATACATAAGGAAAATCCATCCATCCATCCATCCATCCATCCATCAATCCAATTCCAATCCAATCCACCCCAATCCCATCCATCCATCCATCCATCCATCCATCCAATTCCACCCCAATCCAATTCACCCCATCCATACACCCACCCACCCATCCATCCATCCATCCATCCACCCTTCCACCCACCCACCCACCCATCCGTCCATCCACCCACCCACCCATCCATCCATCCATCCACCCTTCCACCCACCCACCCATCCGTCCAATCCCACTCCCATCCATCCATCCATTCATCCATCCATCCACCCTTACACCCACCCACCCATCCATCCATCCATCCATCCATCCAATTCCACCCCCATCCATCCATCCATTCCACCCCATCCACCCTTACACCCACCCACCCATCAATCCAATCCACCCCCATCCAATCCACCCCATCCATCCATCCATCCATCCATCCAATTCCACCCCCATCCATCCACCCACCCACCCTTCCACCAACCCATCCATCATCCATCCAATTACACCCCCATCCATCCACCCACCCTTCACCCATCCATCCATCCATCCATCTATCCATCCAATTACACCCCCATTCATCATCCACCCACCCACCCATCCATCCATCCAATTCCACCCCCATCCAATCCACCCCTATCCATCCATCCATCCATCCATCCAAAATTACTTTATATTAACATTGTGCTGTATTTTTACAGACATGTTTTAGAGTGTAGTGTTACTATTGTTTGTACCGTCATGTAAAGTAATTTATAACAGTTGTTTAAATTAAGTTATATCACTTGTCTGCTATAACATGTAATATTTATCACCTAAATTGAACCTTTTTGCTCATTTGCTACATTAAAACATGACTCAGCGATGAGTCAACTGTGATTAAAATAAACAGTAAACAGTTTCCCAGACATGGCAGGGCGGCATAGATGTTTTTCTTCAAACAAGCTTCAATCGCATCCTTTCAATCACAAACGGCTCGATTTAACCAGTCGGTGGTTTTCATAACAGCAGGGTTAGCCGATGTTTCATGCCCCTCAAGGTCATTGCCAGCAGAGTCTTGCTTTAAGTTTGTTTTTAACTGCCACTTTGGAGTCTCTCAGTGCCGGCAATTATAATGGCTGACATCCAAAAGGTTCATTTTATAATTTCATGGGAAGAGAGAGGTGCTATAAGTTCTTCTTTAAGTACCTGAAATAAATCAGATTTGCTGGTGTCCAAGTTTCAGCAGAGTAGATTATGGTTTACATTTGGATGTAGCAAATCAATCACTGAGGGAAATCCAATATATTAATTTCGTTAAGCTGCCCGTGAGATGCCAAGCACCAGGTTCACACAAGGACACGTGGGATTGGCTGGAAACTCCTCGCAGTGAAACTGAATTTATTTGATTCTTACCACAGGCTAGAGGCAATGAGAAGTAATGACAAGTGTTTTTAAGGTTCCCAGCAAGAACACCAATACATTCTGACCGCTGTCAGGCATGGATGAACATCGCTTTTGATAAAGGACACCTTGGGGGCTCAGTAGGATCATAAGAATTTTTTGCACATCTATATGTGGTGCGACACACAGCACAAGGGATGAGAATACATAAACAACCCGGGAAATGGAAGTGTTATATATAAAGAATATACAAGGAAGGCTTTTGTAAAATCTTTTGAGACCTTTTTTGTGTGCTCTACACTGGCAGGAAGGAAATGGTCTGCAAACCTGAATACATGTAGAAATAAGTGGACAGGGTAGGGTGATTACAAAGTGCCATTATGTGGTGATTTAAAATGTCAAGCTTGTTTGCATAATATAGAATTCCCTAAATCCTCATAGAAAAGTAATAGATTTCTGTGGGACGGTGAAACAAGTTGGTGAGATGCACGTCCATTAAGGATATGAGGATAAATGATGTTTCTCTAAATATTCATGTCATCAACTCATCATACATTTTTATTTAGATCTTAAAAAGTGGTGCTATCTCCTTGAAACTATTTCACAAACTCTGGCTGGATTATTAATAAATTATAATTTGGCAGCTGTGAACACTGCTGAGAACAGTGTGACACCTATTATGTAAATTACAGTTGACCTCTCTATGATGAGTGGTCTAAATTAGTAATTTCTTAAATAAAGAGGCAAGCAGTCTGAGGCTCTGATGTTGTGTATTAGTAAGTAATATGCTTTGGGTAATTACTCATGTGTATCCTCGTTTTAGAAATAGAACTCAAGCGATAAATACAACTACAAACCAACAAAATGGAGCTGCATTAAACAGTATTATCGCACTTAAAATCTAGTCCTAGTTGTGCTAAATCTGGAATCAGTTGAGATTTATAAACTTAGGTTCCTATCATATTTGAACCCTTGACCATGGCAGTTAACCCTAGGTTGCTTTAAGAAGTGCCCATTTAATATCATATTACCTCATCACAGCAAAGCTCAGAATGTGTGTCGTTGCTAAATATTGTCCAGCATACCTCGCTTATTTTTATTTTTATGACAGAATCTGGCTTTGGTAATAATAATTATATATTTTTATTACACATCTCTGAAATGGTTAACTCTAATTAGTCCCTAAAAAGTGTGCATATAATAAAATATAATATATACTGCGTATATACAATACAAATATTCTAGATATAATTTTATCTATAAAAATGATATACATATTTTTGACACTAACCTGTATAATTGTCTCTACATGACTGCGCTTCAGATCACTGTGCAGTCTCTTCCTTCTCACATTAATAATTTCCTCCTCACAGTAATAATTTAAACTCAAGTCAATATTTAATGTCCGTTTATTTATGCATTTAGTAAGTAGCCTCATAATTATTGATAATGTACAGTCAGCCAATTATTATGCTAAAATAAACCCCACACAAACCCATGCACATTTTCCCTCACATGTTTTATAATACAAATCATTTTAGGAAATGTTCACACTCTTTGATTCTTCAATGCAGAATTAGACTTATTATTTTTTAACATGGTTGCTTTTGACAAAGCTTGTAAATATTAAGTTAAAATTAATTAGTAAAATTTGTGTGCTTTCAATGTTTTACTTTGTAAAAAAGTAAAAAAAGTAAGTTCATTACAAACGGCTCAACTTGTGATTAAATATATGATCTAGTGTACTTAACCAGGTAAATATAAGGGACAATAAAGCGCACTTGAGCTAATCTTAATTTGCACAGTCTGCCTAGTTTTGCGGTGAACGTGATTTCACCAAGTACAACATCTTTGTTGATCCTGGAACCACATTCCAATCAACCAATCAGATTTGAGGGACAAATTTAGAGTTTATGTCAAGTTTAAGCTTCCAACAAGGTATAGGTGCTTCTGCACTGTTATTTACCTATAATTGCAACATGTCCTCCAACCAATACGCCTATTTAGGTCGTTTGTCACATCCCTGAAATACGACCAATAGGGGTGCTTACTAAAGTTACGCCCCTATCGACAACAGGACACTTTAATTTGAATTCATGAAATACGACCCATAGGAGCGTTTACTAAAGTTACGCCCCTATCGACAACAGGACACTTTAATTTTAATTCATGAAATACGACCCATAAGAGCGTTTACTAAAGTTACGCCCCTATCGACAACAGGACACTTTCAGTTTACTTCATGAAATACGACCCATAGGAGCGTTTACTAAAGTTACGCCCCTATCGACAACAGGACACTTTAATTTTAATTCATGAAATACGACCCATAAGAGCGTTTACTAAAGTTATGCCCCTATCGACAACAGGACACTTTCAGTTTACTTCATGAAATACGACCCATAGGAGCGTTTACTAAAGTTGCGCCCCTATCGACAACAGGACACTTTCAGTTTACTTCATGAAATACGACCCATAGGAGCGTTTACTAAAGTTAAGCCCCTATCGACAACAGGACACTTTCAATTTACTTCATGAAATACGACCCATAGGAGCGTTTACTAAAGTTACGCCCCTATCGACAACAGGACACTTTAATTTTAATTCATGAAATACGACCCATAGGAGCGTTTACTAAAGTTAAGCCCCTATCGACAACAGGACACTTTCAGTTTACTTCATGAAATACGACCCATAGGAACGTTTACTAAAGTTACGCCCCTATCGACAACAGGACACTTTAATTTTAATTCATGAAATACGACCCATAGGAGCGTTTACTAAAGTTAAGCCCCTATCGACAACAGGACACTTTCAGTTTACTTCATGAAATACGACCCATAGGAGCGTTTACTAAAGTTGCGCCCCTATCGACAACAGGACACTTTAATTTTAATTCATGAAATACGACCCATAGGAGCGTTTACTAAAGTTAAGCCCCTATCGACAACAGGACACTTTCAGTTTACTTCATGAAATACGACCCATAGGAGCGTTTACTAAAGTTACGCCCCTATCGACAACAGGACACTTTCAGTTTACTTCATGAAATACGACCCATAGGAGCGTTTACTAAAGTTGCGCCCCTATCGACAACAGGACACTTTCAATTTACTTCATGAAATACGACCCATAGGAGCGTTTACTAAAGTTGCGCCCCTATCGACAACAGGACACTTTCAATTTACTTCATGAAATACGACCCATAGGAGCGTTTACTAAAGTTAAGCCCCTATCGACAACAGGACACTTTCAGTTTACTTCATGAAATACGACCCATAGGAGCGTTTACTAAAGTTACGCCCCTATCGACAACAGGACACTTTAATTTTAATTCATGAAATACGACCCATAGGAGCGTTTACTAAAGTTAAGCCCCTATCGACAACAGGACACTTTCAGTTTACTTCATGAAATACGACCCATAGGAGCGTTTACTAAAGTTAAGCCCCTATCGACAACAGGACACTTTCAGTTTACTTCATGAAATACGACCCATAGGAGCGTTTACTAAAGTTAAGCCCCTATCGACAACAGGACACTTTCAGTTTACTTCATGAAATACGACCCATAGGAGCGTTTACTAAAGTTAAGCCCCTATCGACAACAGGACACTTTCAGTTTACTTCATGAAATACGACCCATAGGAGCGTTTACTAAAGTTGCGCCCCTATCGACAACAGGACACTTTAATTTTAATTCATGAAATACGACCCATAGGAGCGTTTACTAAAGTTAAGCCCCTATCGACAACAGGACACTTTCAGTTTACTTCATGAAATACGACCCATAGGAGCGTTTACTAAAGTTACGCCCCTATCGACAACAGGACACTTTCAGTTTACTTCATGAAATACGACCCATAGGAGCGTTTACTAAAGTTGCGCCCCTATCGACAACAGGACACTTTCAATTTACTTCATGAAATACGACCCATAGGAGCGTTTACTAAAGTTGCGCCCCTATCGACAACAGGACACTTTCAATTTACTTCATGAAATACGACCCATAGGAGCGTTTACTAAAGTTAAGCCCCTATCGACAACAGGACACTTTCAGTTTACTTCATGAAATATGACCCATAGGAGCGTTTACTAAAGTTACGCCCCTATCGACAACAGGACACTTTAATTTTAATTCATGAAATACGACCCATAGGAGCGTTTACTAAAGTTAAGCCCCTATCGACAACAGGACACTTTCAGTTTACTTCATGAAATACGACCCATAGGAGCGTTTAAAAGTTGTGCCCCTATCGAAAACAGGACACTTTCATTTTAATGCTTTGATTCCTTTTATTTGCGTCATATTTCGGGTTTTGCATAGCTCAATTGATAGAGCATTGCAAAATACAACATCATGTGATCATGCAATCGTGGGTTCGATCCCAGGGAACACATGGGCTCATAAAGTGTATATGGACTATAAATCAGTGGGGTGGGGTGGGTGTAGTTGTTAATAAAAAAAATGATTTTTTGCTAAATGGAAATATATCAAAGGTGGAAAAAAGTCCACACATTACATTTAAATAAACACGCAGTTTGATTGGTAACGACAGTCATACATCATTTCATGATGACAGACGTAACACAACACTGTCATTATTTTTACGCCAGCTAGAGGGCGCATGACTTTAAAACTTAAACAATGTTTGCAAAAAAGGTGCTTGAAAAATATATTTTTTTGGAGGACAGTCTGATCTTTTCCCTCTGATTTTAGGGATAAGTTATGGGTAGGGTTAGGTTTAGGAGTAAGGATAGGGTTAAGAACATGTTTTTGGACAGGAATGTTGTTCCAGGATCAACAAAATATGTTGATCCAGAAGCATGTCTTACTTCAAATCACAGTGACCCTAGTTTTGCTTTTGTCACTTCTCTGGCCCATTGTATACAGTTCTCTGTTGTATGTGTCTAATCCATTTACAAATCATAGTCAGAACCCACACGACAAAGTGCATTTGTCCTGCGTTAAGTTTGAAGATTTATTTCCATTTGTTTTCAATAAACCTTTTTATATGTACATACTATGCATATAGTATGCACTTGGAGGGACAGATATTTTAGGAAGGGTAGTATAAGTTTTAGTGCTTGGTCAAGTATGCCTTTGAAAGCATTTATTGCAGTGTCAAACTCCGGATTGAGCAGGAAATAATGTTAGGGCAAGGTAATACTTTCATTTGATATAATAGCACTAGATTGTGTCTACTTTTTACTTGTTGTCTTTTGACAGATTTTCAGATATGATCACTTGGTGTTCTGCAAATTACTTGAGGCCACTCCGTGTCTGCGGAGGAGCTGCCAGCTGTCCACTTGACTTAGTCCCTCTCTGACCCGCTACACGCTAACCCATCTGCCACCAGGTTTATATGCATTTCCACATTTACTGCTAGCACGCACTCTCGGCCCTGTAGGGGAAAGTTAATAATGGAAAGCTATAAAGCAAGAACCAACGCCAGGTCTATGAAAAATAAAACACCTTTATGCTTTTTTTCATTTATTTATTTCTTACATTGGGTGACATGTATTTTAAAATGCCTCAGAGTAACATATTTTATACTGATTCTGGAAGTGCTTTTATGGGGAGATTTCAACATTCCTTACTGGTAGGAGAGATGTTTTATGATCATGGTTTATTGCCAACTTCCAATATTTACAAGGAGAGTTATTGCCCAACACTGACATTTGCAAGCAGGTTTACTAGCTATTAAGAGCAAATGTTACTTGTTTTCACTTTTAAGTGTTTATAACCTTTGCCCTTGTGGGGTCACGTAAAAACATAATAGTGTAACATAAATTTGGAGACCAATATGTGAGACAAATTTGGCTTTACACAGTTTTGTCTGAAGTATGTTTGAGGCACTACATATGTGTAATTTACCGATGGCATTCAATGATGGCAAATTACTGACACAAAAATACAATGATCAAATGGGTTACATAAACTCATTGAGATAAGCAAAATATTGGCATAATGAAATCAAAGATTAGCATTTGACATTAATACTCTTAAAATATTTGGCTGAGGTTTTAAATGATGTTTAAATTGAAAATCGAAGATGAATCACCACAGTCTTTCAAATGTCCCAGTTCACTCTGAAAAATAAAAAAAATCAGAAATTATTACTTAAGGACACAATACTTTTTCCAATTTTTATAGTAATGTACAATATATTCACACTACCGTTCAAAAATTTTGGGGTCAGTAAGATAAAATATATAAGTTTCCATAAAAATATTAACCACAACCGCACAACTTGAGATGTTACTTGAGCGCCAAATCAACATATTAGAAGGATTCCTGAAGGATCAATTGACACTGAAGACTAGAGTAATGATGCTGAAAATCACCATGTAATAATCAAAGGGATAAATTGCATTTTGTAATCGTAATAATATTTCACAATATTACTGTTGTTACTGTATTTTTGATCAGATAAGATACTTATTTCTTCAAGATACTTCTAACTTTTGAACAGTAGCATGGGCACAAATGTAAAATGTAGCTCGAACACTTATATAAGTCAGAGTCAAAGTACAGCTGGTATTTTCACACATATTCTGACAACATACCTAAGATTGTCAGCTGTGTGCTGCACTCAGCACGGCCTACAGAGTTTTCTGCCACTACTTTGTATTCGCCGTTGTCTTTGGCACCGACTCTCAAGATGAGCATGGAACAGACGCCACAGGTGTTTGAAATGTAGTAGTTGGTGTTAGTGTTGAGGCTGAGGTTGTTGCGGTACCAGGTGACGTGGGGTGTGGGGTCACCTCTCACCGCACAGCTCATGTAGCACTCATATTTCTCCGGGGTGGCGTGCGTCTTCAGTGGAACCGTGAAAATGGGGGCGGAGTCAAAGTTGCAAGGTTTAGATGGGGCTAAGTTGAGGCTGAACTTTTCTGCGGGAGACAGGAAAGCATGCTAAATAGAACAAAGAATCTTAAGGAGTAGATGTAATATTCTGTATCGAGAGCGGACCAAAAGACGTAAAAGCACCAGCCAGCTCACCTTTCTTCCTTACAATGCCCCATGTTTGGGACTCAGATGGTTCTGAGAGGCCTATGTCATTTTTGGCATACACACGGAACTTATATTCCCTTCCTGGCATGATGTTAACTGCTGTGAAGTTGTTGTTGAACAAGCGGTCAGCGACCGTCTGCCAGGTACGTTTGATGGAGTCTCGTTTCATCACCGTATAGTGCAAGTGATTATCTCGTTTCTCATCAGGGGAAGCATCCCAAGAAACTGTCAATGTGCCAGGGACATTTTCTTCCAGCTCCACTGGGCCAGGTGGCTTGGGATCATCTGCAAATATGCCAGGTATCCACACAACCCATAATATTCCTCAATATTACCTTAGAAATTTTGCCAAGAAGAATGTGTTCCTTGATAAAAAAATTTTTGGGGGGTCCTGGAACGACCCTTGAAATAAGAGGGAAATTATTGATAAGTTTTTGAAGACCCTAAAATCTGATTGGCTGATGTTGTTCCAGGATGAACAAGTACAGTGTGTTTATCCAGAGACACATTCTATGTGCGAAATCACAGTAAGCTAATTAGATTTTGCGTTTAATATTATCTCTCACCTGTCACTCTGATCTCAACACTGAACGTCTCCTGACCCACTATGTTCTTGACGATGATGGTGTAGATCCCAGAGTCGAAACGCTCAGCAGATGGAATCAGGAGCTGAGATGTCCCATCTGCATTGCTCACGGTTACACGTTTGGACACAGGCGTTCCGTCTTTCAGCCAGATTATATTTGGCATTGGGGATGCCTGCAAATGAGATTTAATATTTTGTTAATAAATTCAGTAAGTCATCTGAGGATAGGAAGATATTTTTTTGAGTAAATACCACCATTTTGTTACCTCAAAGTTTATGTTGACCCGAGCAGAATTTTCAGCTCTTACAACCATAAAACTTTTCATTTTGCGACTGGTGAAATTTGGCCTTACTGAAAAAGAGATTTGGAGAGTAGTAAATGTGCTAAAATAAATAATTTCAATCATGACAACTAGTTATATAGTTTTTATTGAATATGGCAATGTTGATGTATTTGGTCTTGGGTACTAGTTCTGCTACGCTGCTGCTGTTGATTATTGCCGCTGCAGAGCAAGTATGAATTTGCTACTGCTAATAAATACACACACACGCTGCTATGAGCATTTACAATAATAAATAGACATATAAATAGACAAATCCCATAGCAGATATAGGCAGGTGGAGCTGGGGGAGGTGGAGGGTGGCGGGAGGTGAACTCTGCAGGACTAGCTTACGGCAAACAAAGAACCAGACTATTTAAATGTTGAGCAAGCAATCTCATTGGCTGTAGGATGGCTCAGTGGTTCATGTAGGTTGTCTACAAACCGGAAGGTTGGTGGTTCGATCCCCGGTTCCACCTGACCAAGTGTCGAGGTGTCCATGAGCAAGACACCTAACCCCAGCTGCTCCCGACGAGCTGGATGGCGCCTTGCATGGCTGACACCGCCGTCGGTGTATGAATGAGTGTGTGAATGGGTGAATGTGAGGCAAAATGTAAAGCGCTTTGGATGGCCGTAGGTCTGTTAAAAGCGCTATATAAATGCAGTCCATAGGATCAGCAGAGGCCAATCAGCTTGTGCCATAAAGTAATGATATGAATGCTTGCAGTTTGCATAAAAAAAAGACCTATCAACATGTTTTAAATATATAGTGTATATATATATATATATATATATATATATATATATATATATATATATATATATATATATATATATATATATATATATATATATATACACTATATATTTCAAACAAATGCAACAGTAAGTCAAAAGTTTGGACGCATACACATTTTATTACTATTATTACTGTTTTCCCCAATTTAGATTAATATTAAAGTTATGAAACCTATAAAAATCTGGGCATCCCTTAACCAACTTTAAGTTCACGTGCATAATAGGCACTCAAAATCATACATTTATAAATCATTAATTAAATAAATATACAATTTTAGAAAATGCAGGGACATTTTGTACTTATTTTTAAGTGTTCTTTGAATCGCTTTGTAATTTGAATTTTAACAAGAACAAGAAAGGTAAATTCAGTGATGCGCATCCAAACTTTTGACTGTAACCATTATACAAAAAATATATTCATATTATACCAGGTGGAGGCATGGCAATGATGTAGTTGTCCAGATCTCGTGATTCCCCGTCACCTCCTTCATTGGTTGCAACTACTCTGACCCAGTACATAGCCATAGACTTGAGGCCCAGAATTGAGTAAGATGTTGTAATGAGTGGGTTGGAATTGCAGCGACCCCACTCTGTGTTCTCAGCTGGCCTTAATTCCACAAAATAACCTTTAGCTTCATCCTGGACACCTTCCTCTTCTTTTGGTTTAGTCCAACTCAAAGACAAAGAGGTATAGGTGGAATCTGTGACTTTCAGGTCAATGACTTTACCAGGGGGTTCTGAAATCCCAAATTGAAGTACAAAAAGGTCAGGGTAGTTCAGTTGTAGAATTATTATTATTTTCCTTGTTTTTTTGTGGTTTTATTTCAGCAGATTTTGAACGCATTTTGCACAACAAAAATACGTATAACATGTTAATATGATAATTGTTTGAGTGTCAACTTACTTTTAGGATCTCGGGCTATCACAAATTCAGAGGGGGTGCTTGGTTCTCCAGCACCAGAGAAGTTGATGGCTGACACACGGAATTCATATTCCATTCCTTCAACAACATCTTTCACATCATACTGTTTGCCTTGGGGAGGACAGTGAGTGAAATAAGCCTAAGTAAAAGTCTAGCATGTTTTATAGAACTATATGGTAGTACAAAAATATATTAGAAAAAAAACAACCTTTGATTGGCTCTTCAGGGGGGTTCACTTGGCCCCATAAGTTGCTGCCCCGTTTGCGTTTCTCCATATTGTAGCCGACAATGTTGGTTCCACCGGTGTTGGTAGGAGGTGACCATGCCAAAGTAATGCAGTTCTTGAAGGCACTGACCACTTTGGGGGTAGATGGTGGTCCAGGATATGCTGTAACAAACGAGTCATTTTAATATAACAGTTCCTTTAGGATTGAATTTAATCAAATTGCAATTTTTCTGATAAAAGTTGATTGCAATTTAAAATGTTTGCCAGGTTTGCTGTGCTTGTGTTTACGGCTGCACAATTTGGCCAGAAATTGTGAAGTATATATCAATATGTCTTTAAAATACAACAACAATAATAATGATAATAATAATATTACAAATACATACAAATGCTAAACAATAAGAACTACTGTATTTATAAGCGCTCCTCATTACAAGTTTGGTAAGATGCATGTTGTAAGCGACCCAAACTTGACCGATCATGAGCTGATTGTGTGTAATTTAACACAGTGCTGGGCTTTACTCTGAAACTCACAGCACATTTAATTAAATCATCGCCTTTGCGATTTGATAGTCATAATCACAATTTTTGTTTTATTTTAATTAGTTTTGCAGCCCCAAATTTCTGTGATAATCTGTGTTTATTTTACAATTTCAGTAAGATCTTAATGCTGTACTTAAAGGGATAGTTCAAAAAAATGAAAATTCTGTCATCATTTACTCACCCTCAAGTTGTTCCAAACCTGTATACATTTCTTTGTTCTGCTGTACACAAAGGAAGATATTTGGAAGCAAGCAGATCTGCTTGGTTACAAACATTCTTCCAAATATCTTCCTTTGTGTATAGCAGAACAAATACATTTATACAGTTTAACTTGAGGGTGAGTAAATGATAACATAATTTTCATTTTTGGGTGAACTACCCCTTTAAGATCCAAACACATGAAATCTCACCTTTGGTGCCAGCTTGAATGTCATTTGTCTCAAAAACATCACTGGTTCCCTCTGCAGTCAGGGCCCTGATGCGATAGCAGTACTTCCTTCCGTGGTCCACATCAGTGTCCTTGTAATGGGGCTCTGCGGGGATGTTTCCAATCTTCGTCCAGGAGTTGCGTCCAATTTGGTTACGCTCCAAATAGTAGTTCAGTATAGGAGAACCACCATCATCTTTTGGGGGCCTCCACTTGAAATCTACACAGGATGCTGAGGCGTCTAATACTTCAACAGGTCCCATTGGGTTGGTAGGGTTAGCTGAAGTGCAAGAAAGAAATACTGGGTTCTTGTTTGTCTTTTTTTGTATTATGTATAATGGATTATGAATCGAATTATATTTGCAAATTCTAATGGGGAATTTTTGTTCCCCCTTTACTGTGTATACCCAGCTAACAAAAATATATTCTAAAAACATTTTCTTAATGTTCCTATTAAGTTATGAAAACTTTCATTCGAAATGTTCTCTGAAAGTTCACAACATCCTTTTTTTGGTTATGCGAAACATAAGAAAACATTACATTTTACCATACATTATGGGAATGTTACTTTTGAGTGTTACTTTTTCTGAACATTCTGAAACAAGTAGTAGCATTTAAAGAATGTTAGATGAACATCCAACTAAAACATATTCGAAAAGAAATGCTCCATGTGTGCTTTATTACATTATTAAAGACCAGATGACTTTGAACGACATTCTATTAACCTTACTGGAAGAATATTTTTGTTCATAACTTTCCAGAACACTATCTCCATGAGAACTTTCCCTGTTATCTACGAACACAGCATTCTTCTTAATTACATGATATTACATGGTCTTTCATTTACCAACCTAGAACGATGAGTCTTGAAAGAGCTTCAATGGTTCCAAACTCGTTTTTGAGCTTCAGCTTTACTTCTCCACTGTCTTTGCGTTGACACTTCACAAGTAGAAGGCGACTGTGACTGGCCGATTTCTCAATCCGGATGTGATTATCCTCAAGCAGCTCCTCACCCTCATTGTACCACTGCACTT
Organism: Gobio gobio; assembly: GCF_949357685.1. Lineage (NCBI taxonomy): Eukaryota > Metazoa > Chordata > Actinopteri > Cypriniformes > Gobionidae > Gobio > Gobio gobio. The sequence goes on along the minus strand of NC_137110.1, from coordinate 9,590,491 downwards.
TCATTGGCTCGCGACCCACAAAGTCCAGTTTGAAAGTTGCATTTTGGCCAACCTTGATTATCACTGGCTCTGAGAATTTAGCTAGGTCATCAGGATTCATCCTTGGGGGATCTGAAACACAATATACAATAGATTTTCATTGTAAAGCTACTAAATTGTTTATCAAAAAATGCACCTCCATATTTTACATTATCAGCTGAGGAATAATAACAAATGTTATTACCTTCCACGACCAATATGGCCTCAGTTTTACGTCCGTCTGCCTCAAATCGGTACTTTCCATTGTCCTCCTCTGTGCAGTTTGATAGAATTATTTTATGGACTGCTCCATCTTTGACAATCTTCAAATCATCTGTGGCTGTTATCTATACAGATATTTCAACAGAATTTTTGCTTACTGGATAAAATCACTGCTCTAGATCATGTCTAAATGAATAATATTGATTTGTGTATTGGTAATGTAGATAACTATTACACTGGAGCATTATAAACTTACTTATAATGTAAGACACAGCATTATAAACTTTCCTTATTGAAGAAAAGCTTACCTCTTTTCCATCTTTATACCAAATGCCATCACACTTCTCACTACTGAGCTTGCACTCCATTTCAGCTGACTGACCAATGATGGCATGAGCATCTGACAGCCCACTGATGAAGTGAACTCCCGGGTCTGAACAACAGGTGCATTGACAACAGATTGACAAATAGTTCTACTTATATCATAAGAAAAATTGTGCATTGACCAGTCTACAGAAGTGCATGAATTTTATTCTGTTTGGTCCCGCTATTGCTTGCCGCATGTGCATTTTTCTCTGATGTGCACAGAACACTGTCCTAAAATACCCTGAAAGTGTTTCCAGCATTGCTATTCATTTGTGATTTTAAAAACATACAGGGAAATTGATGTCTGATTCCCAAGTTAATGACTCTTATGAGTTAATGGCTCTTTTTAGTGAATTGTTAGGTATTCGCTAAAACGTAACATTAAAGAGTTACTCCCATTAGCGTAACCGAATGGGGGCTCGTCCGGTATCTGAACCTGGGACCTCTCGCAAATGAAGCAAGCGTGTTCATTTCTTGTTTTTTAATTGGTAATATTAACTCTTTTAATTTCAGTGCTACCACGGGATCTGATTCCTGCGCAGGGGGAAAAACAGACTCCCCTCTTCACGAGTCGTTTCACTGTATGGCCCCTCACCTACTTCCTACTCACACACGGATGGAGGTTCCTCTGGCAAAATATCAAGATCAATTTAATGGCCAACATTTTAATCACTGACTTTGTTGCGGAGCACGAAACAGGTATTTAAAACATTTTCTTTTTTTTCTCTCGAAACAGTCTTAGAATTAAGGAAAGCCTCAGTGTGAGGTTCCATAATCCTCTCTTTTCACACTTAATTTCCCTTTTACACAACATAATAAAAAAAAAAAACATAAAGCCCAACCAGTGAAGTCTCCCAGCAAGCAATTTTGCATTTAAAAGACATCTAATAGCTGTCCAAACACAGCCCTGACTTCCAGGCTAAAACAAGGCAAAATTTGGGCTGTCAGTGAATATTTAATAGATGTCTAACCATAGCCCAAGAATCATCAATTTCAAAGAAATGAAACCAAACACCTTGCAATCACTGTTGACTTTGCTTACATGATGGAATATCAAACATTTAGCACGTTGTTTTGGCAAAAACGACATGTGACCGAATTCAAGGTTATTTTGTCTAGAAGTGGGTTACTCATAGCCTAACTGTATCGGGTCTATATAGTTAATCAAGAGGGTGAAATGATGGCTATTGCTTGCTGCGATTACTCTTGAGTGAATGACTAGTATGAGCACTTTCTATTTAGTGGATTAAAAACATATAGCATGGATAGAAGCCTTGAATCCCGAGCTAATGATGAGACATTTGAGCTGGTTCTTTGTCATAAACATACAGTGCAACCAGTATATCTGATTCTCGAGTGAAAAAACTCTTTTGAGTCCTGTCTATTTTTGTGAACTAAAAACATACACTGTGGCTATGTCCGAAAGCACATACTCTCTTGGTACATTTGATGGCACTTGGTACTATTATGAGCACTTTCTATTTAGTGGATTAAAAACATATAGCATGGATAGAAGCCTTGAATCCCGAGCTAATGATGAGACATTTGAGCTGGTTCTTCGTCATAAACATAAAGTGCAACCAGTATATCTGATTCTCGAGTGAAAAACTCTTTTGAGCCCTTCTTATTTAGTGAATTAAAAACATACACTCTGGCAATGTCCGAAAACACATACTCTCTTGGTACATATTTTGAATAAGTAAAAGGAAAAGTATGTTATCTTGGTTGCAGCTTGTGACCAGAAAAGCCTGAATCCTGAGCTAATGATTAATTTGAGCTGATTCTTTTTTTGTGAATCAAAAATATATAGCGCGCCCAGTGATATCCAATTCAAGAGCTAATGAGCCGATTCCATTTAGTGAAAAATTTACTCAGATCACAAAAGAATGGTAAATCAGTCTCTTACCGATAATGGTGTCTTGGATTAACGGCCCAGTCCTCACTCTCTTCTTTGGCTCCTCGCTGGGTGTCTCTTCCTCTGGTGGAGGGGGAGCAGCTTCCTCTGGTTCTAGTTGTTCCTCCACCTCCGGCTCAGGTTCTGGCTCTTCTACTACACCTTCAGAGTCTGGCTTGGGTTCTGGTTTAGGTTTGGGTTTAGGTTTAGCCTTTGGTTTCGGTGCTTCCGGCACAGCGGTTTTCTCCTCTGCTGATTTCTGTTCCTTCTCAGCCTGAATCTGTTTCAGTTGCTCCATCCTTTCCTCACGCTCCTTCTGCAGCTTCTCCTGTTGCTCCGCCGCAATCTTGATCAGGTCTGCGCCTCCACCTCCTGCTTTAGTGGTTTTGCGTGCTGCCTTCTTGCCCCTCTGGTTCGGATCTGGGTCAGCTGTTCCAAGGGCAGACCAACATAGGAATGAGGTGTTAATATTCTGGTCATTGAGTGGAAAACTTGCTGGATGTCTACATGACACTACACACGTACATCCAGCTCTCAATGATATAATGGACATACATGGTCGTTTGAACAATGCAAGCAATCAGTTTCCTTTTGAGCTCATTATTCGTTTAGATTTGAAACATTGGTTACACTTTATTTTACAGTATGTGTACTTACAGTGTACTTACCTGGTAATATAAGGTAAATACTAGGGTTGGGTTCAGGGTTAGTACCTAGTTAAAACCCAGTTATTGTAATTGCTATAATAAATTGCTATGATAAAATAAAGTGCTTATTGCTATTTCAAAATGAATAATTTATTAGTGCTTGTCAGGTTGGTCCAATCAATGAATCAACTATTGTGCTACCTAATCGTTCATTCATTAGAATCGTTTTGCTAGAATGTGAACAAAATAGTTTAATTTTGAATTTGTAAATCAAATTAATAAAGTTTATTTTAACTGGGAGTTAAAGAGCTCACACTTTTACATGTTTATCAGTTAATCCGATTAATGTAATATGGGTGATTATCTGAATTTGATCTTACGGTCCACTATCAGCCAGGCGTTACAGGACTTCATCCCAGCCACAGCTGCATAGATGCCTTTGTCCACTTGCATACAGTCCTTCACCACCAGTCTATGGATTAGCATGTCCTCAGAGACAGAGATGTCATACTTTTCACCATGTTCCAGGGGAACGTTCTTGCCTAACCAAGAGATCTTGGGGATTGGAGCTGATAAGACACATTCAAACATGGCATCCTCTCTTTCTATAGCCTTCACTTCCTGAATCTTTACCAAGAAGTCTGCCGCTGGAACTGCAAAGGTAAAGACATACAAAAAAGAAGCATGCTTTAACCTAAAACTGTACTTTATGTGGTAACATATAAATTAACTAGTTTGATAAACCTGAATAGCATTAATAAAATAGCCAATAGTTTTCATACAATATATAATTGGTTCAAAAATAAAATCCTGCCATTGTTTATTCACCCTCATGCTGTTCTATCTTGTTGCATTTTCTCCCTTCTGTGAAACACAAGATGTTTGAGCTGAATGGCCAAGCTCCTTTTCCATTCAGTGAAATTGGATGATTTATTATAAACTGTCAAATCCCCCCCCAAAAACACCCTAAAATACAAAAATGTAAATTGCCATTGCATTCATGGTTTGAATTTGAAAGTGCAAATGAGATTTGAAAGCTACTGTGGTGATTCCAGTGTGTAATGATTTAAATTTCAGGTTGTTCAACATACAAATCATGTCTTTTGTCATGTTATATCACTATCCATTTTCATTTACATTCGCCTCAATGTTGTGTTTCACAGATGAAAGAAATTCCTTAACATTATGGAAAGATATGAGGGTGAGTAAATGCTGACAGAATGTTAAACACATTAAAAACACTACATATATCTTTGTAAATGCTTAAAGCTCACTTTTAAAGTCAGTGGAGAAGACATTGACCCCCTCAATATCGACTTGATACAATCCAGCATCTTCTGGATTCAAACCATTTACACTAAAGATGAATTTTCTGCCGACTTGACGCAAAGAATGCTTCTCATCTGTTTCATTGGTAAATGGAACCATAACACCATCCTGTGACAAACAAAGTGAAATGTTTTATTTTTATATGACTGTAAAATGAAGTTATTGAAAATGTGTGTGTTGTTTAACCTTGAAGAGAAAGATTCTGGCAGTGGGATCTTTGAGATCCATCTCAAATTCGAATTCGGCACATCCGGGCGTCTTGATTTCAATATGTTTCAGGTTGGCCAGGTGTTCAATGTACTGTTGGAGGAAAAGCAAGTTAAAAACATACATTTGAACCTTTCAAAAGATGCCTCGGAGGCTAGATTTACATGCACATTTAGCACATGCACTTCTTGGGCATTAATAGTAATAGCGACCATTGAGGTATTTCACATGTCACGTGATGAATTCGGATAAGCCTTAGCAAGACCTTTTTTAATGAGGTGTATCAGTATACTTCAATGATACATAATGATTTTTCATGGTCCATTTGTAATGCACCTGCGACTGCTGCTCCTCTATTTCCCTCTTCTTCTCATTCAGTTTCTTCAACATCCCGCGGAAGTCAGTGACCCCATATTCAATGCAGATACGTTCATAGTCTTTCTTATCAGCGCTCAATAACAGTTCCCAAAACTTCTCGTCAACTTCTCCATCTTTCCTCTCTTCCTTTTTCTCGTTTCTACAAACACAAAACACCATGAACGCGCCTTCCCGGGACATCCAGGGTCAGGCTGGACACATGCAGCTGCTTAGCATTTCAACAAACAGATAAACAGACCATTCAAAATGCAAAAGTTGTGCTAGCTTCATCATTGGTATGATCAGCAAGAACTTACCGAGTCTTCAGGGTCTTTTTTAAATCGACTACTGCTTTTTCTCGTTGTTCTGAAAATAAATAGAGTTGCGCTATTCATTTTTATTCTCTAGGAGAGGTTGTATTTAAAATATATATATATATTTTTTTTGCTTCAATGATTCACTCAAGACTTGAATGCAAACAGACCTATACGTGCCTCCTGCATTGCTTTGCTCTTCTTGAACCCAACTGAAAAGAAAAATGTGTTTTTCTCAGCACAGCTGTGGCAGATTCATTGTAGGTACAATTGGAAGAGGTTTTACTACTGACCTTCAATCACATTGAGTGTAACTGTGACTATAGCACGTCCATACTCATTACTTGCATAACATTTGTACGTGTCTGCCTGGTCAACTCCAACATTGGGCATCTATTAGACACAATTTGGTTTTTATTAATAATACTGGTTTTAATTAATAATAACACAAAAGCAAATGTAAGTAAAAGCTGTTCCTAAGTTAGAATTACATGGCTTTAGGTTTGGCTATATATTGTGGCCCTTTTCTTTTTCAGCATGGCAATGCATGAACCCCATTGAACACTATTTGGGTGAAGTAGAATCCATTTGTAAATTAAAAGTGTTTGATAACTTTTTTGGCCATCTAGTGTAGATTTATGAAGATGTTTTTTATGCAAATTAACTCTTTCCCTACCAAAATTGAATTTTCCGTAATTTGTGAGAAAACGCTTCCCAGCCAAACACAGAATTTTTTCCGGGTTTCCGTTTTTTCACTGTTATACGCTGGTGGCACTATGACACATGTTCTGAAAGAATACTGCATCTCCTGATCAAAGTACATACGAAGTTGCAGAGACAGGCAATATCATATGTAATCAAATGCATACGTGATCTCCAACAGCTTATAAATCAAAACTGCAATGTTACCGAATTAAATGTTGACCCAGGACGAGCTACAGGATTGTGCAAGCATTAGGGGTGTTGATGAACTCAATTTACTCCATTTATGTTTTGATCCTCATTCTGAATCCGATCCAGATGCAGTCTTTGACAAAATATGATTTTCTCAACTCAAAATATAGCTTTTTTAATGAAACTTACCATATTCAAGTGTGAATAAAAAAAAAGAATGCATGAAGCTAGAATAAAACAAATATGTATTCATACAACAAAATATTCTGGGGGCCATGAAATATTTGTGAAAATGATCAAAAACGCTGGCGATGTCTGTCAACTTTTTTTTTAAAAGCTGGCGGGGAAAGAGTTAATGCTGTTGTTGAAATTACAGACAAAACTGCACCTGTAATTGATGTTCTCTGGAGACTGGATCATACGAAACAATATATCTTGTCGGATCAGAAGTATCTCCATTGTTTCGAGCCCACGTCACGGTTGGTGTTGGATCTCCAGTGATGATGGCTTTGAAAATTGCAAGCTTCCCTGTGAGAGGGTTTAACAAAGTCAGTAGAGTACTTCTGAAAAATAATCATTATGCTTTTTTTTAACATTAAAGATGCTTTGAGCTGCTGTACCTTCCTGAATAGTCAAGGCGATGGGTTTGCGGGAGAAATCAGGATGAGATTTTCCTGCCGGGATTTCCTCCACAAACTGTGTGATCATTACTCCTGGGACTTTAGATCGCTTCTTAATGGCCACTGAGAAATCAAAAGAGAACATAAAGTTAAAAGCTGTGAAACTTTACACATTGAATCAATGGCTTTTAAAAAAAAACCTGAAAGTATCTACCTTGCCCAGGAGCAGTGGGTTCCTCTTCCTTACTTTTTGCAAATTTCATCTTGGCATGTGGTATTCAGAGAACTCAGTCCTGTGGGATGAGTAACATTAGTGATCAAAAATTCATTAGATCCATAAACTTTGAACTACGGTATTAAAGGAATAGTTGATCCAAAATCACACACAAAAAAGAATAGTCTGTCATTTTTTACTCATTATATTATTTCAAACCTGTATGACTTTCTTTATTCTACAAGGGAAAAAATACATGGGGTATTTTGAAGGGTCTTTACAAAAGGAATCTTTTACTCTATTTCATACTCCGCTAACTCAAGAACTGCTATGACCGGACCATTAAGTCAGTGGTTTGAACTCAAGAATTGGATCAGAGAGCAAATTGTTCTTTTGAGCTGGTTCTTTTCAACGAACCAATTGATTCGGTTCACAAATCGGTCAAAATGATTTGTTCACAGATGGACTGATTTGTGGAGTAATAGAACCAATGAACCTCATTGAATCAATGGTTCTCAAGTTCAGCTCATTGGAGTTGAAAACTATGAGTGAGTAATAAATTCACTTTTGGTCTCTTCAGATGTGGCCACTATGAATTGTATGGATATTTTGGTAGCACTTTATTTTACAGTCCAGTTTCGCATGCATGTTTATTGTAGTAATGACACTATCTGAGTAATAACTAGGTACTAACCCTGAACATAACCCCACAACCTAGCCTTAAAGCATTTAGTTACCTTGCACTACTCAGTACTTTTTTGGGTAAGACCGATATTTTTTTCTGTTGCACAAAAATAAAATTATAAGGGTTTGAAACGTCAAATAATGTAAAGATTTTTGGGGGGATTTATTTAATTATTTATTTTGGGGTATTTAAAATGTGAATTTGACCAAAACCCAGTACTGTCCTTTATATAGGTTTGATGAGGAAACAGTTGAATTTTTCACGTTTTGTGATTTGTTGTGAAATTAGGGCAATTCCCCACATTAGTTGCATTTGAGAAAAGTGCTAGATGTGGTTCTGGTGAGAAATCGTAATGAATATTTGACTGCGATCATGTCTGTTCCCTGATGCAGGAAGCATGGAGCTTAGCCGCAGGGTTAAGCTAAGAGCTTCTGTCAGCTTTTCTCTGCAGCAACATGAACACTCCAGCTGTCTAGAATGTAATTCATGGGCCAGTCACAGGGAAAAAAAGCTGGCAACAGTGTCACTTACACCGATCCGCAACCTCAGGATTTAAGCAATATGTCTACTACAGGAATGTAATGCTGACACATTTTGAGTAAACCTCACATCTCCTGAAGTCTCTATTAGATGGGATGAGAGTGAGACAATAATTGTGTCTGGAGGTGGTGGCTGTAAAATAGTGAGAGATGTTTTCCTTGGATTACACCTTGGGTTTTATCGACACTAGAGCTTCTTTTTGCCAGAAAGTCTTGTTAGTTTTGTTTCTGGTGAACTGAAGAGTGGTTGTGACCCTACAGAACGTGTGGCCATGGATATTGAATGAAAACCTAAACTGTTGAAAGAAGATTCAGAGATTTCAAAAGTTCATGTATTTAAATGAATCAAATGCAGTACTGGAATTGATTCAGAATGAAGTGTTTTTGAGAAGAGCATGATAAAGATGGATTGAAATTGCTGCTTTCTGTAGAGTAGTGATTTAAAGTGACAGTAAATTGAGGACTTCACTTCTCAATTAACACTATATGCGGCCGCTGTGTGAGTCAAGTAGCCCTGCATGTTTTTGTCTGTTATAGGTCACATAGCTCATAAAACTATCCATCAAAATACATGTGACGCACATTCTCATCTTAAATGCAGAGTGCTAACATTTTTCAAGAGCTCTATTTCTCCTCAATCTCCCGTGATTGTAATACTATTCCCAGATGTGTTTCATAACTGCTAGATTGAAAGGAAAGGTTTCATAATCAATATGAATGGTTTTCCTTTAATATTTAGGTGTAGTTGTGTATATGAATAAAAAAAGAATCAAAGAATTTGGGATCGGTAAGATTTTTTAAATGTTTTTGAAAGAAGTCTCTTCTGCTCACCAAGGCTGCATTTATTTGATCAGAAATACTGTGAAATATTACAAAATAAAATAGTAGTGTTTTTTTTGAATATATATTTAAAGTGTGATGTATTCCTATGTGTTGCCAAGCTGAATTTTCAGCATCATTACTCCAGTCTTCATTGTCACATGAGCACTCAAAAACCATGCTGATTTGCTGCTCAAGAAACATGTTTATTATCATCAGTATTGAAAACTATTGTGGACAATTTCTATTTAGGATATTTTATTGAATAGAAAGTTCAAAAGAACATCATTTATCAAAAATAGACAGCTTTTGTAACATTATTCACTATACCGGTCAAAAGGGTCAGTAAGAATTCAGCAAAATGCAGCAAATCAGCATATTAGACGAATTTCTGAAGGATGCTGAAAATTCAGCTTTGCCAACACAGAAATAAATTACATTTTAAAATGTATTAAAATAGAAAACAGTTATTTAAAATTTGTATAATATTTTACGATGTTACAGTTTTTACTGTATTTTGGATCAAATAAATGCAGCCTTGGTGAGCAGAAGAGACTTAAAAACATTAAACAAATCTTACTGATCCCAAACTTGTGAACAGCAGTGTACATATATACACATACACACACACACACACACACACACGCACGAACGAACGAACAAACACATATACAAATACAATACATACTGTACATAGAGGCATAGAGTCCGACTGCTCGCATTATAATCAAACTACTATAAATTAGGAGTTGATTTATAGTGTAAGCAGTACATCAAGATAAGTTTATCTGCAGACAGCTTCTTATCAGGGATAACCATATTTGTAGGAGATGAAAAATAGCCATGCCTAGCAACTGAGACATGATTGATTTATAAATATGCCCAAGGGAGGCCTAGAAAGGGTCTCGAGTCCTAAGACGTCAACCCCCAACTAATGGAGGCAAGGCTCCTCTTACTGCTCTGACAATTTTTATGTCAGATTTTATGACTTATTGAATTATCTTTTCCCCTTCTCTGCTTACCCTGCTCTTAGGATTGCCTGTGGTATTTTACAGGGATAGACCAGTGCATAAACAACATATTGAGACAGGTTATCAATTATTGGTCTTATCATCATTACTCATTTACGTAAGGATAAATGTACATTTGTTATTGTCTATGACATATGCATACTTTTTTATTACATACGGTATGCAATTATGAATTCATTAAAATAGTCTATATTGTGAAAATATTGTTATTTGTTTTCTCCATCAATTCTGACCTATTTTCAGCATTATATTTTCCCTAACCCATTAAAATGAATTTAGTATAATCGACCAGCATTCTCAGAGTCGGTGGTTGCAGCGTGATTTGGGACCAATAAAAATAAAATAATGGCGTAAAATAAAGATTGCTGACATTTACAGATCAATGTAAGAGCTGCATGTCATACACGATGCTCCAAACTAAGAAAATGAATGGTGTAGCATCATGTCATTATAAATTAATAATAGGAAACCACTTTGAAGGGAATAGAGACCATCATGAAAAATGCCTCTGTTCATTTTAGTGGGAATCTAACATTTATCTAGCATCTCTACTTGTGTCTAGAAATAAAAATCACAAAAAAATATTGGTAACACTTTACTTAAAGCCTTTATGTGTAATGCTTTATAATGGTATTGAAATGTATGTTATAATACATCATAAAAAATGCATTATATTTGCAGATTCCTTGTTACATCTGAAATTGGTTGTTTGTCATGTGTTTTAATGCATTATACTTTCTAAAGGTGTGTTCAGTGAATAGATGCAATTATTCATGAGACCATTCAATGCATTATAAGGTGCATTACACAGCATAATTAATGCATTAAAATACTTTTATAATGCATTATATGTAAAGGCTTACCAAAATATTTGACCCATTGGCTATAACAATCAATACATGCTTTTTTTTCTTGCAAAAATGATCATACAGTAGGTGCCACAAAATTTTGCATCTAAATTTAATGAAGATGCTTTCCGAAAAAGCAAAAAAATCAATACATAGTTATGGTCAGAGCAGGCTTTAATCCAATGATATGCAGTAATCCAGGGCCATCATTAACACTTCAGGCAACCCCAACCTGTGCTGATTGGCCAGGTGCATTACTCTTTGTGCATATCCCAGCTATAATGTAGCATAATTGTATAAATACTAAAATTTGCATTGGCTACTTACTTTGTGACTTGTGCCCCGTGCTCTTTGTTCAGCTTTGAGTGTTGACTTCACCTTTACTACCCAGCTTGAGATGGTCCTCAAGGTGTCCTGTTGCTCCTTAGGGGTGTTGGCTGAGGGATAGGCTTACCCTTGAGCACTGATCAAAGACATGAGTGTGATCAGGATCTGTGACTCCTCCCTTAGATATGGGATCAGGCTGGAGAATGAAGCTTAGAGGGTCTTATAAACTATCCACTGAAAAAGAAACTCCAGGAGCAAACACGCAGAGCAGCAGCGACAGCGGTGGAAGCAGCTTCCCCATGATGTGAGAAAGGTAAGCTTGTGCTTCTCAGAATAATGTGCAGGAGCCTCGAACCTACTGATATCAATGAGTTAATTCTAAAAAATTGTGTATCATTTGGCGTTATAATTGTTAAAAATGCTGCATGGTCATATGAGTCCGTATGAGTACCATATGAGTTCTCACTTTTAGATGAAAAAGCCATTGTTTTGGAGATAAGTGATTCTTAATGATTTAAGGGGTTCCATTAACTTTTAATTGGCCAAGACTGAAAATCCTGTGCTTGCTGGATACGAGTTTAAAATTACAATGGTATGGTCAGGCCAGGGCGTTATGGCCCAAATATGGATCAGAAGAGACAGTGAGGTTATAACTCATCATGATATAGTGACCCTTAAGTCTTGACATATGCACATGGGCACATACATAACTACGCCACAGGAGCACCGTACTGATGTTACATTTGCTGTACACTGTCAGGCCATTTAAAAAATGTAGTGGCAGTAAAATACTCCAAATATAACGTGGACAGCATGTTCAGGCTTTTAAGTACTCACTTTTAAGTGAGACTTTATGGTGTCATCGGTATGCATTCATATAGCACTTCTGTATAATATTTCTCTCTTTTTGTCTCTTTCTGAATAGATGTGTTCAGCTCATGGATTAATAATAATGTGCTTTGAGAATTCATATGAAAGAGTAATGGATTTATAATGATAAGTCACTTCTCGGGTACAATAACAGTCCGAACACAAGGGCACTGTTCAAAGAACCGGGATATTTTATTTATTTACATAAAACCATTTTTGTTGATAAAGCCTATCTGAAGAAGCAAAAGCTTCTTTTACACTTTAGCATTTCCATACGAGCAAAAAAATAAAATAATGCGTGCAATCGACACTTTAAACCTTTTTTTTTTTTACTGTAATACAGTATAATTGAATTTGTGAAAGTGTGAAAGAGCAGGGTACATACACAAAAGAAAAGAATAAATACATTAATAAATTAAATAGCATACAAGAACAATAAAACCCCCCAAAACCTGAGCTAAGCTGAAGTAAAGTCATTGTCAAACAGGATTAGGTAAACCGTATTAAGCATCAGCCACCCAAGAAGGAAAACAAAGAGTTTTTTCTTTATATTTTGTGCTATTAAACAACACAGTAAGACTATATGTAGTTTTACCACATGCATTTGATTCTACTATTTTTGTCTAATAAGGCCACACTGAGTACATCGTTTCCACAAGCCATATCTTTCTCCAAAAATATTCAATGCTGTAGTTCTACAGAGGGCCTAAAATCCCAAAAAACAACATGATGTTTGTTTTGACATCCTCCACACGCCATCGTTTTATTCTGAAAAACAAACGAAGAAAATATGGATAAGGTGTTAGATTCAATTTATTTATGGTGTTATGTATGACATGTTCTAAACTTTCCTGTTTAAACACATTTAAATGTTTGAAATAGAAGTGTTAATCAAGTTACTCTTATGATTTCTGAAGATATATTTAGAAATATATTTAGAAACATTATACTTCATAGAGATGGTTAGTGGTGCATTAGGATGTTTTGTCAAATTGGATTCAGAAGCAATTACATGTTTTCATTTAACCATTTATTAACTTTTCTGAGTGGCATTTGTTGGATTTCCTAATAATTTTGTACTATGATGAATCAATGCCTGTTTCTCAAGCGAGTATGTATATTTCTTGTTATTAAAGGGTTAGTTCACCCAAAAATGAAAATTACTCACCCTCATGTAAGACCTTTGTTCATCTCCGGAAGACGAATTAAGATATTTTTTATGAAGATCCGAGATTTGCTGCCCTTGTGTGGTTCCGAAACCTCTCGGATTTCATCAAAAAGATCTTAATTTTGTGTTCCGAAGATGATCGAAGGTCTTACGGGATTAGAACGACATGAGGGTGAGGAATTAATGACAGAATGTTCCTTTTTGGGGAGAACTCTTGTACAATGTAAGTGCATTGTTACCAGAGTGTATCTTCAGGAGTTTGTTTCCCCAAAATGAAAATAGTTTGAAAATGCTGCTGAATATGTAAAGTTATGTTATCTTGTCAATGTTATTAAATATGAAAGAATATACATGTAGTAAAAGTTAGTTTTAATTAAAAAAAAATTAACAAGATTCAACAACCGAGGTTTTAGACATACTACTTAAGACAAGACACCCCAGGTGAATAAGGTAAAAAAAAAATACAAATTCCAAAAAATAGTTTTTTTGTATTTCAATTTTTCTGAAATGTTATGTTTAAATATGCAAATGAGACATTATCTAATTACATATGCACTAATTTGCATACATTTATAGAACAATCTGTATATCTGTATATTGGATAAAGCCAGGGTGATCTCTTTTTATCACTCCATAAATCAGAAAATACTGTCAACAGCCAGAAAAAAAATAAATAAAAACAATTAAAATAGGAATAGGAATAGAATGTTGTATAAAATCAGGCAAATTATATATGAACAAACCTCTTAGCAAAATCCTTCAGAATAAAGGAATGCAATTGAAAAGTTTGGTGAATGTAAGTGCTACTGAAGTGAAGATTTCAGACTCAGTGAAGAAGAAAAAAACTTTTTTTAATAAACAGCCTTTCAAAGATATATACTGTAATTGAAATCTACAGACGCAAATAGATAAAGTGCTATATTTAAAGATACACTTAAAAGTGTATTTTGGATGTTTTCTTTCCACTAGTCTGAAAAAAGAACACTTTATGAAAAGCCCAAAATCTTTTTGCCTGTAGCGTCTCGCCTTAAGTAGGTAATGATGCTTTCGGGTAACTTGCCTATACGACTTCTAAAATTGTACTTAGAGCTTTGGGAAACCCAGCTGTCATCTGGTGCTTAATGGTGTAACTTTCATCCAGTAAGGCGAACTCTTTATGTAGACCCTTACCTCTCACTGTGAGATTGGTGGAGCACTCTGCTCTTCCCAGTGGGTTCTCAGCGATGATTTTATACTCTCCCGTGTCTTTGGATCCAACCCTGAGAATGAGCATGGAGCACACTCCACAGGTGTTAGTTATTAAGTAGTTGATGTTAGTGTTGAGGCTGACGTTGTCGCGGTACCAGGTGATGTGGGGACTGGGGTCGCCTCTCACGGCACAGCTCATGTAGCACTCGTAGCCTTGTGGGGCTGTGTGGATTTTCAGGGGGACCATAAACCTCGGAGGCCTCTCTAAGTTGCAGGTCTTGGACTCTGGGATGTTCAGTGTGAATTTTTCTGCAAGAAATGAAGAAGTTTGATTAATGTGTCCTTCACATGTCAGTGGGAGGGTGAAGGGTCGTATTGTAGTGTATGTGTAGGCACAGTAAACAGACACCCCCTAGTGGCAAAATGTGCATAAGACCAAAGAATGCATACTGCAGGTTACAGGTCTCATGCGGTTGCGATAAGAGGGGGAAAAAAATATGCAAAAAGCAAATAATAGATGAGACTAACCATAAACTGTAGTGTACAGAGGGGACATGGTGGTGGAAAAAAATTAGATGGGAGGAAAATAATGTCAATGCTTTTAGTTTTGCGAGAGAAAGCAAAGTTTCTCATGAGAACAAAGATTTTGCGAGAGAAAGCAAAGTTTCTCAGGGGAATTTAAAGGTTTTGCGAGAGAATGCAAAGTCACTCATGGGAACGCAAAGGTTTTGCGAGAGAACGCAAAGTTTCTCTGGGG
The DNA here is from genome assembly GCF_949357685.1 of Gobio gobio. NCBI lineage: Eukaryota > Metazoa > Chordata > Actinopteri > Cypriniformes > Gobionidae > Gobio > Gobio gobio. The sequence continues at coordinate 9,575,177 of NC_137110.1, read as the reverse complement.
AACGCAAAGGTTTTGCGAGAGAACGCAAAGTTTCTCAGGGGAAAGCAAAGGTTTTGTGAGAGAACGCAAAGTTTCTCAGGGGAACACAAAGGTTTTGTGAGAGAACGCAAAGTTTCTCAGGGGAACGCAAAGGTTTTGCGAGAGAACACAAATGTTTTGCGAGAGAACGCAAAGTTTCTCTGGGGAACGCAAAGGTTTTGTGAGAGAACACAAAGGTTTTGCGAGAGGACGCAAAGTTTCTCATGGGAACGCAATGGTTTTCTGAGACAACGCAAAGTTTCTCAGGGGAATGCAAAGGTTTTGCGAGAGAACACACATTTTTTTTTAGAGAACGCAAAGGTTTTTGCGAGAGAACGCAAAGTTTCTCATGGGAACGCAATGGTTTTGTGAGACAACGCAAAGTTTCTCAGGGGAATGCAAAGGTTTTACGAGAGAACGCAAAGTTTCTCAGGGGAATGCAAAGGTTTTACGAGAGAACGCAAAGTTTCTTAGGGAAACGCAAAGGTTTTGTGAGAGAATGCAAATGTTTTTTTAGAGAACGCAAAGTTTCTTGTAGGAACGCAATGGTTTTGCGAGAGAAAGCAAAGTTTCTCATAGGAACGCAAAGGTTTTGTGAGAGAACGCAAAGTTTCTAATGGGAACACAAAGGTTTTGTGAGAGAACGCAAATTTTCTCAGGGGAACGCAAAGGTTTTGCGAGAGAACACAAATGTTTTTTTAGAGAACGCAAGTAAGGTCCCATTAGTTAATGAGCAACAATGATTTGTTACAGTATTTACTCATCTTTGTTAATGTTAGTTAAGAAAAATACAACTATGCATATAGTTCATGCTAGGTCAGATCCATTAAATAATACTAACAAATACAACTTTTGATTTGAATAATGTATTACTACATGTTGAAATTAACTAACTAACTAACTAACTAGCTAACTAACTAACTAACTAACTAACTAACTAACTAACTAACTAACTAACTAACTAACTAACCAACTAACTAACCTTATTCAGAACAGCGCCATGACTGGTATAAAAGCGAGGCTGTGAGGGATAGATGTACCGTGTTTTCAATGGCATCAGCTGTAAAAGCTGTGTAAAGCTCCTAGATCACTTTTCCATGGCTTATGTTGTCTAGAGTTTTTGGTGTACTTCAAATTTCTTGGAAAGATATTTTGCAGTGTTTCATCAGTTGGACAATTTAGAAACACATTAAATAACATTCAACTCACTGAAGAGATTTATCCCTCACAGCCTTGCTTTAATTCCCAAGATGGTGCTGCTGTGAATAAGGTCTATAAATGCTTTAAAAGTATTTTTATTGTTATTTCATGTCGACTAATGTTCTTAACTAATATAAAAAAATGAAACCCCTATTATACTGTAAAGTGTTAGCCTACCAATATTATTAGTATAATTTTTGGCCCAATGTGTTATCACTTAAGCTAATTGTCAGTTTTCCTATATAGCTTATGTTATGTTTACACATATCTATATTTACATTTCAGTGAAATTACCCAACGTCAGATACAACATCACCTCATATATTCTACCTTTAGTATACTATATTACTTTTATTTACACTTTATGTGTAAAAAAAAAAAAAAGTATTTATATATGGGGTAAACAAACATTATTTGCACTATATCATCTACTTTTTATCAAATGACTAGTAATGCTTGAAGTTTTAATTATCATTCCATATCACATACCTTTCTTGCTTGCGATTAGCCATTTAGCTGACTCCGAAGGGACAGACAGGCCAATGTCATTTTTGGAGTACACACGGAACTGGTATTCTCGCCCTGGCATGATGTTACAGGCTGTGAAACGGTTGTTGAAGATACGGTCTGCCACAGTGTGCCAGGTCCTCTTGATGGAGTCTCTCTTGGTCACCGTGTAGTGCAGGTGATCATCACGTTTCTCATCTGGGGATGGTTCCCAGGAAACTGTCACTGTGCCCGGAACGTTCTCATCCAACTCTACAGAACCTGGGGGCTTTGGCTCGTCTACATCAAAACAAATCAGTAGTTCATCAGGACTGGCGGATCAAAGCGATTTAGATGTACATTCCTCTACAGAGCAAGCGTGGCTGAGCATATTGTTTTTTATAACTCTACTCTATACTGCCATTTAAACTTTTGGGGTGAGTAAATGCCAAATTAAAGCGTTTATTCAGCAAGGATGCATTAAATTGATCAAAAGTGACAGTAAAGATTACATTGTTTAGATACATTTCTATTTCAAATAAATGCTGTTCTTTCCATTTATCAAAAAAAAGAGGTAGTTTCCACACAAAAAATTAAGTAGAATGACTGTTTTCCACATAATAATAAGATAATAATAAGACAGATGTTACTTGAGCAAAACTAAATACATAAATTAATAATATAAAAAAAATCTGCTAGAATGATTTCTGAACGATCATGTGACACTGATGACTGGAGTAATGTTGCTGAAAATTCAGCTTTGCCATCTCCAGAAATGAATTCAGTTTTTAAATATATATATATATATATATATATATATATATATATATATATATATATATATATATATATATATATATATATATATATATATATATATATATATATATATATATATATATATATATATATATATATATATATATATATATATATATATATATATATATATATATATATATATATATATATATATATATATATATATATAAAATAGAAAACAGTTACTTTCATTATAAAAATATTACAGTTTTTACTTTTGATCAAATAAATGCAGCCTTGATGAGCAAAAGAAAATGTTTGAACGGTAGTGTACATTTCTCTTTTTTGTTGACTTAAAATACCTTTAGCTGTCCCAGCTTAATATGTTGAGACCATAAGTAAGAAATTCATACAATGATTTCCCTGAAAAGTATAAGCATTCTGTGGCTACAATACAAAACATTGCTCTGTTTGTTTAAGAATTCTGACCAGCCCAACATAGCAACATGGCTTAACCAATGGTGTGAATTGGGGGCGGGGCTGTTTTTCAACCAGTGACAGACTGGGACCATTTAGGAAGACATATTTTTACATTTCTGTTAGGTGATGCTACTAGAGTGGCACAGATGGTATCTTAAAGATGATAAAATACACACTGGTTCCCATATTTTACCTGTAACTCTAATCTCAATACTGAAGGTCTCTTGTCCCACAATGTTCTTTACTAAGATGGTATAGATTCCTGTATCGTTTCGCTCTGCAGATGGGATCAGGATCTGAGAGCCTCCCTCAGCATTGCTAATAGTGACACGTTTGGACACAGGGACACCATCTTTAAGCCAGATGACATCAGGACAAGGGGAGGCCTGTAAAAAAAAGGAATAGGACATATATCGGACCTGTGGCCAACGCAAAACATAGTTTTCATGAGGGGAGTAGGAAGGATCTGAAAAATGTATGGGGAAGGGAGCACTGGCTTATGAATATTAATTAGGCTACATAATGTTCAGCAAGTAGTCCCAAATGATTTGCTGATGCAAGTCGACAGTACATTTTTGATCAAGGAATCGAGGATGTGTAACTGAATTCTGCATGACAGAAGTAACATTTTTGCTTCATAACACAGGCAATATATAATGATTGTCTCCCAAAAAGAGACATAGTTAGTGATAAAGGTTGCTACAGCATTGGTTTGGTCTCTAAAAGCATGGTTTTAGTATTTCCCATTACCTCAAAGTTGATGGTGAATCGTGCAGAATTTCCAGCTCTGACCACCATGAAACTCTTAATCTTAGCATCTGTGAATCTTGGTCTCACTAAGAAAAAAACATTGCATTAATGATGTGACATACCCAGTACAGCGATGGAAAATGAGGGGTAGATGTTTCTAAGGTAATTTGCATTGCTGACCATAGACGAGGTGATGCTACTGACCTGGAGGAGGCATAGCCAAGATGTAGTTGTCCAGCTCTTGTGGCTCTCCCTCTCCACCTTCATTGGCGGCGATCACTCTAACCCAATACATGGCCATTGATTTCATTCCCTTTACAGTGTAGGTGGTCATGATGATGGCATTTGAGTTGCATCGATCCCACTCTGGGTTCTCAGCAGGCCTGATATCGACAAAGTACCCCTTGGCCTCATCCTGAACCCCGGGGTTTTCTTTTGGCTTAGTCCAAGACAAGGACAAAGTAGTGTAGGAGGAGTCTGTCACTTTAAGGTCAATGACTTTACCAGGGGGTTCTGATAGGAAGTTAAGACAAAAGCATTTGCATGAGAAAATGTTGAAAGATTATAAGAGAAAATAGGGAGAAGTGCAAATTAAGTTCAAAATCAGCTTGTTATTTTGAAGTCCACAAATTCTGACCTAAATCCACTATTTTTGCATATCTTTGAGGGGAGGCCATGGTTGTTGTTTTGTTTCGAAATGCACAGCCTTGAGAATACTTTTGCTGAACTCATCTTATTTTTCTGAAGATAATGAGCTACCTGAGAAAATACTTACTTTTTGGATCTCTTGCAAACACAAATTCTGAGGGGTGACTTGGTTCACCAGCTCCAGATATGTTGACGGCGGACACACGGAACTCATACTCCATTCCTTCAACTACATCTATTACAGCATATTTCTTTGCTGTGGAGGGTAATTGACAGATAAAACATTACTATCAGAGAGTAGTTTGCATTAACTTGTGTAAAATTTTGAGAGACCAACCTTGGATTGGCTGCTCTGCTGGATTGACTTGGCCCCACAAGTTGCTGCCCTTCTTGCGTTTCTCTACGTTATAACCCAAAAGATTGGTTCCTCCAGTGTTGGTTGGGGCAGTCCATGTCAGGTTGATGCAGTCTTTGAAGGCACTGGCTACTTTAGGAGCAGATGGCTGACCAGGATATGCTGGAAAGAAAGACAGTTGACAGGTTGTGACCTTCTGAAATAGTCTGGATGGCGATTGAAAAACACCAAAGTACATCATTTTTTTTAAGTTAGGCTGGCCACAATCTTTAAGATTTTAAGCCAGACTTTGAGCCCAATTTGCAACCCCAAGCGATTGGGAGGCGTGGCCCGATTTGAGGCTTGTCACAAACGACTTTTTGTCCAAAAATCCTCAATTGTGTGGCGTCTCCCGATCGCGTCGGAGCCCACACGATCACAAATTGTAAATATCAAGCATGTTTGATATTTACAACTCTCGATCGATCTGCCTCTGACGTAATATCCGCGACAGCCAATGAGAGCGAGCAAGCTTCATTTTATCTCGCGAGTCTCCGTGAGATCTCGTCTCACTGTGGAAATGTTACTACAATCGACAGGTGTGTGGTCTCATGGACAAATCTTCTAGTGTGTGCAATCGAAGGATTATAATACAAAAAATTGGTTGAAACTGCCCTTATTTCTGTGGTCTCCCACAGTTTTAAAATTGGTTAAGATTTAAAAATCGTCTACTGTGTCCCAGGCCTAAATCACCTTTAGTGCCAGCCTGCACATCCTCCGTCTCCATCAGTTCACTGGTGCCTTCTTCAGTCTGGGCTCTGATTCGATAGCAGTATTTCCTTCCATGGTCAACATCACTGTCTTTATAGTAGGCATCACCTTTGATCTGGCCTATTTTTTTCCATGTGTTGCGTCCAATTTGGTTGCGTTCAAGTATGTAATTTTGAATAGGGCAACCACCGTCGTCTTTTGGTGGTCTCCACTTGATCTCAATGCAGTTAGAAGATGCTTCAATGATCTCCAGAGGTCCCAGTGGGGGGGTAGGTTTATCTAAATGAGGTAAAAAGTTGAACTTTGATATATTTTGAACAAACTGGTATACACTTGTTACCAAATCTGTGCTACATTCTTATTCAATCATTCAATCAGTTAGCTTTTTTTTACTTACCAAGTACAACTAGGTTAGAAATAGCTTCCACTGTGCCAAACTCATTTTTGATTTTGATTTTGATTTCCCCAGTGTCTTTACGCTGTAATTTGGTTAGAAGCAGACGGCTTTCTCCCTCTGAAATCTCAATCTTACAGTGAGAGTCTGGCGTGATCTCTTCACCATCTTTGTACCACTGAACTTTGCATGGCTCACGGCCAATAAATGGAATTTTAAAGGTTGCTTTCTGATTGTGTTTGATCACAATCGGTTTTGCAAACACTTCAATTTCCTTGGCATCAAATCTTGGTGGATCTTAAGACACAAACAGAGTTATAGGTATAAACTTGAAATTCAGGACATTTGCATATGCATTAGCACAAATTAGCAGATGTTAGAAAACAAACCTTCAACTGCAATCACACATTCGGTTTTACGCCCATCAGCCTCAAATCGATATTTTCCAGAAAATTCTTCTGTTACTTTGGCAATTTTCAGTTTGTGAAGGACTCCATCTTTACTGATGGCCATACCCTCAGTGGCATCCGTAATCTACAGAGAAATGTAACAGTGTATATGTGTGTATACACACACCAAATGCCATATATATACAGGTGCTGGTCATATAATTAGAACATTATCAAAAAGTTGATTTATTTCACTAATTCCATTCAAAAAGTCAAACTTGTATATTATATTCATTAATTGAAAATGTTTATTTCTTTTAATTTTGATGATTATAACAGACAACTAAATAAATCCCAAATTCAGTATCTTAGAAAATTTTAATATTACTTAAGACCAAAACAAAGAAAGGATTTTTAGAAATCTTGGCCAACTGAAAAGTATGAACATGAAAAGTATGAGCATGTACAGCACTCAATACTTAGTTGGGGCTCCTTTTGCCTGAATTACTGCAGCAATGCGGCTTGGCATGGGGTCGATCAGTCTGTGGCCCTGCTCAGGTGTTATGAGAGCCCAGGTTGCTCTGATAGTGGCCTTCAGCTCTTCTGCATTGTTGGGTCTGGCATATCGCATCTTCCTCTTCACAATACCCCATAGATTTTCTATGGGGTTAAGGTCAGGCGAGTTTGCCGGCCAATTAAGAACAGGGATACCATGGATACCATGGTACCATGTGCAGGTGCCAAGTCCTGTTGAAAAATGAAATCTGCATCTCCATAAAGTTGGTCAGCAGCAGGAAGCATGAAGTGCTCTAAAACTTCCTGGTATATGGCTGGGTTGACATTGGACCTCAGAAAACACAGTGGAACAACACAAGCAGATGACATGGCACCCCAAACCATCACTGAGTGTGGAAACTTTACACTGGACCTCAAGCAACGTGGATTGTGTGCCTCTCCTCTCTTCCTCCAGACTCTGGGACCTTGATTTCCAAAGGAAATGCAAAATTTACTTTCATCAGAGAACATAACTTTGGACCACTCAGCAGCAGTCCAGTCCTTTTTGTCCTTAGCCCAGGTGAGACGCTTCTGATGCTGTCTGTTGTTCAAGAGTGGCTTGACACAAGGAATGCGACAGTTGAAACCCATGTCTTGTATACGTCTGTGCGTAGTGGTTCTTGAAGCACTGACTCCAGCTGCAGTCCACTCTTTGTGAATCTCCCCCACATTTTTGAACGGGTTTTGTTTCACAATCCTCTCCAGGGTGCGGTTATCCCTATTGCTTGTACACTTTTTCCTACCACATCTTTTCCTTCCCTTGGCCTCTCTATTAATTTGCTTGGACACAGAGCTCTGTGAACAGCCAGCCTCTTTTGCAATGACCTTTTGTGTCTTGCCCTCCTTGTGCAAGGTGTCAATGGTCGTCTTTTGGACAACAATATTAAAATTTTCTGAGATACTGAATTTGGGATTTTCCTTAGTTGTCAGTTATAATCATCAAAATTAAAATAAATAAACATTTGAAATATATCAGTCTGTGTGTAATGAATGAATATAATATACAAGTTTCACTTTTTGAATGGAATTAGTGAAATAAATCAACCTTTTGATGATATTCTAATTATATGACCAGCACCTGTGTATATATATATATATATATATATATATATATATATATATATATATATATATATATATATATATATATATATATATATATATATATATATATATATATATATATATATATATGTGTGTGTGTGTTATATTTATACCTCTTCGCCATCTTTGGACCAGACACCCTCACAGTCAGCTTGGCTGAGTTTGCAGATCAGTTCGACTTCCTCTCCCACAATAGCTTTGCAGTCTTCCAGCCCAGCAGCAAAGTGAACACCAGGATCTGCAGGCGATTTGTGAAAAAATTAAATCAATAATAATAATTTAGATGCATGGGAATTAATTTTAGGGATGCAAGATATATCGGCCACCATATCGGTATCGGCCAATATATGTTCATTTTTAATGTTATTGTTATCGGCCCGATAAGAAAATTTGGCAGATACATTAAATATTAAAGCCAATAAATAATGAATTATTTCCTTCAGCTGAGACACTTCATATGTGCACTGTTTGCCAGGATGGTTTTGAATTGCTTTAAATATGATTGGAATCACTTCAAAAAAGGAAAATACAGTTAAAGACAAATAGGCTACATACAATTATAATTAAATTAATTTTGATTATTTGATTAGTGTAGTTATCATTTTTCTGCATTGCTATGTGAATTATAGTCCACACATTAATTGAGGCCTACTGTAGAAATTCTAGTGAAATTGTACACTTAGCAAGTACTGACATACATATTTTATAGCATGTGTTAAAATGCCTTAAATGTTATTCAAGTGTGAATGAAAGTTAACAGAAATTTGGGGGAATTATGATCATTGTCCTGGCATTATCTTCAGTGCTGACTTCTCAGAATCCGTATCTTCTTAGAACCCATGTCATGATAATAAAAAAACCTGTTACAAAGCATTTCTGAAGGACCGCTGCACATTTCAACTGACTTATTTTGAACTGCATTGCACATTCATTCTTTTCATTCCAATAGTGCATAATTATCACTCTTGGGTGAAGTTGTTTAGTTGGATAATTTTCTGAATTAGTAGTCACTCGAACTATAGTCAACTTCACCACTATGGGGCAAATAATTGAAACCTTTGCTTTTGGCTGTATTATCAAATAGTGTTGCTTTTCTAATGACAAATAGAATACTTTCCAGTAATTTTTTCATTTTGTATTGTTCTTGTGCTGAATCTGCTCTAAGGTAGAGTCACTTTCGTGAGAAGAATGCCAAGTGTTTTGACAATTAATAATCTTGCTGATATGACTTCCGTTTGAATCTTCAGGTCTTCTAAGGCATATCAAATCTTTGTCTTCTCATAATTAAAGTTTGTGAGGTCATATTTGGTTGCATTTATTAAGATCTTATCATGTTCCGGTTCCTCTGATTAGTGAGCGAGGTGATTTGACTTTAGCAAGACGAGCAAGCGTGGTGAGGACAATACAAGCGCATACTGATATACACAAACAGCAGACAAGAGAAAGAAAACACAAGAAAACAAAACATTTTCCACAAAGATATTGGGCCCTAAATCTGATTATTTAAAGATAATTTTTTTATTTCATTTATTTAAAGGAATAGTTTGCTCAGATATGTCACCCCAAACCTGTGTTTAAATATATACATACATTGGTACGATTTTTAATATTGTAAAATCTTTTTTAGGATTCTGAATAGAAAGTTCAAAAGAACGGCATTTATCTGAATTGGAAAGCTTTGAATCTTGAAAAAAATTGTACACAACTGTTTTCAACATTGATAATAATAATTAGGAATGTTTCTTTAGCAGCAAATCAGCATATTAGAATTATCTGAAGGATCATATAACACTGAAGACTGGATTAATGATGCTGAAAATTCAGCTTTGCATCACGAGAATAAATTACATTTTGATCAAATAAATGCTTTTATTCAAATAGAAAACTGTTATTTTAAATTGTTATAATATTTCATAATATTACTGTTTGTTTTGTATTTTTAATCAAATAAATGCAGCGTTGGTAAGCATAAGAGACTTCTTTTAAAAACATAAAACAACTTTAATATATATGTTTAAAAAAAATGTATATAGTGGTAAACACAAATGAATCCAAAACAAGCACTACAAAAAAAAAAAAAAAAAAAAAAAATACATAAATAAAATAAATAATGATAAACAGTACAGTATGTAAGCATTCAATCGGAATTATTAATAGTATTGTCTTCCACAAAAAAATAACAACATACAAGTTTGGAATGACATGAGATTTTTCATTTTTGGCTGAATTATTCCTTTAAAAAAAAAGTTATCCAACACCCACTGGCACTATGTGAAAAAAAAAAAATTCTCCCGCCTACCTAAATCAACTGAGCTTGCTCATCAGATATGCCTTCACAAAGTTTCAACAAGCACATTATGCCGAAGAACTGCTGATATGAATATGCATATGCTTACAAAGCCAGTTCTATAGCTATGAAACCCAAGGGTTTAATCTTTAAATGAAGAGCACTTGGGACAGTGGATCTGACAAAGTTTCTTAATTGAAATGATCCAGGAAGCTGTGATTAGATGTTTGGTCCTGTAGAAATAACACCCAAAACATAAAGCATGTCTAATAGTTCAATTAAAGCTAAAATATAAAAAAAGGGAGAAATGCATCCTTTGGGGATGTTGTGGTAGAGCAGCAATTAAATCTTTGATAACCACCACTCACTTAAAGAAGTTTTCAGATGAGTGTGCAAAAATGTCTCCATAATGACGTGAAAGACTTATTGGAATAGGAAGTGTTTGGATAACTTTTTTTGGCTTCGATTATTTGATCAAATTAAACCCAGAACTCCTACAGAGGATTGCATAGTTATTCCTGATTGTTCTGAATAACTTTAAATAATGACATTGCTTCCATGCAACTGTCACTGCAATTTTAAACATCTCTTACCAACAACTGTCTCCGGAACCTGTAGGCCATGTTTTTTACGGCCTGAACGCTTGCCAGCTTTAGCTGACTCATCCTTTTCATCTTCAGCACTTTTTTCTTCCCCTGTTCCATCAGTTGGGCCTCCGGGACCTGGTGGCTTCCCGGGTCCTGGTGGGTCCCCAGAACCTGATGGGCTGCCAGAACCTGATGCGCCACCGACCCCGGATTGGTTCTCGGAGCCTGAAGGGTTGTCAGAACCTGACGGGTTTCCTGAACCTGACGGGTTACCGGAACCTGATGGATTACTGGAACCTGATGGGTTGCCAGACCCTGATGGGCTTTCTTTATCTGATGGGCTACCTCCACCTTCAATCATGCCATTTGGTCAGCCGTGAAGCATTTTGAAGATCGCCATTAATATAATTAAGAGGGTTGAAAAGAACATTTAGGATAAAAAGAAGAACACTTACACCAAACAAGAACATTTAAGAGAACAGTGACAAATAAACACCACAAAAATGCAAACAATGAACATTTCCAGAGGTCCAGCCTCTAAACGTCTTTTGTGTCATACATGGTAATTCCACCCATAATGAAATCTCATTGGTCCAAAATCCTGCTGCACATACACTATATTGCCAAAAGTATTGGGGCACCCCTCCAAATCATTGAATTCAGTTGTTGTTAGGAGAACGGTACTTGTGCCAAGTGTAAAGTTTGGTGTAGGGGGGAATTATGATGCAGGGTTGTTTTTCAGGGGTTGGGCTTGGCCCCTTAGTTCCAGTGAAAGGAACTTTTAATGCTTCAGCATACCAAGACATTTTGGACAATTTCATGCTCCCAACTTTGTGGGAACAATTTGGGGATGGCCTTCCTGTTCCAACTTGATGGCACACCAATGCACAAAGCAAGGTCCATAAAGACATGGATGAGCGAGTTTGGTGTGTAGGAACTTGACTGGCCTGCACAGAGTCCTGACCTCAACCCGATACAACACCTGTGACTGTGCGCCAACATCAGTGCCTCACCCAACATCAGTGCCTGACCTCACAAATGCGCTTGAAGAATGGTCAAAAATACCCATAGACACACTCCTAAACCTTGTGGAAAGCCTTCCAAGAAGATTTGGAGCTGTTATCGCCGCAAAGGGTGGGCCAACTCCATTTTAAACCCTACGGATTAAAAACCAGGATGTCATTAAAGTTCATGTGCATGTTAAGGCAGGCGTCCAAAAACTTTTGGCAATATAGTGTATTAAGAGTATTAAGCATATTATATATTATAAATCATTTGATCAAGATCAAGATTTATATGCCATAGTACTATTAATTAAATTTTTTTTACAAGAAAGTTTCTAGAAAGTAATTTGTCACACAGTACAAAAATGCTGCATGACTCTGCTGTACAACCAATCAAAACATAATGTTATGCAGACCTTGTTATATGGCCAATGAGATTTCACAGTGGGCAGGGCTACACAGTGTGGCACCACAGATATAGAAACCAAACAACCAGAAAATTGTTTTCGTAACGTTACACACTGACACTGAAAAACACTGACACACCACACAGCAACACACAATACAGGTACATGAACAACAAATAAATGAAACAAACAATAAAGACAGACAAACCGAGCAGCACATTTAGCTTAAAGGTTTGTGAATTTGTGTGGTAGAATATACACTTTGAACATTCAATGATAAAGAAAAAGATTCATTATTTGATCAAATGTTTTTAGTTTGATGTAATTTCACAGGTTAATTTTTATTGTAAATTGCTTTAGTTGTGATTATTTTTTTATAAGCACTTCTCTGTTTTTCCCTATGTTAAAGTAGTATTACTTAAATATTCACATTATAATCACTGAATATTAATAATCATGCTTAAATAATTATTATTGAAAAAAAGTTAATTCACATCAAATATTCTGTTAAGATTTTATCAGTCATTCAAGAAAAAAAAACTCTTTGTTTGTGTTACTGTTGATACTTTTTAGTTAAAAAAAAACACTATTTAGTTTTAATTCATTTTAATTCATGAGCTGGATTTAGTGTGTTCATCCCACACTCTTACCAATCACTGTGTCTGGGATCAGTGGGCCTTGTCTTACACGGGTACGGCCCGCAGCTTCCCCTTCCTGCTTACAATGCTCCCTGCTCACATCTGGAACTGGGCTGGGTGTGTTTGAGTTTCCTATCATGATTTTTGATGTAAACTTTAAATTAATCAACATAGGATGTGTAACGCTTTGTGTTTTGTGTGTGTGTGTGTGTGTGTGTGTGTGTGTGTCCCACTTGAGAAAAAAACACCTGCAGGATGTAGGTGTGTTATGATGATAATTGCTTATGTTTTTGCCATTTTATTTTTGAGGGGTCCCATCTAAAAATGAGGGGGCCACAATATATATACGGGAGGAAGCTCAGGGCGTGCACGTCGGATTTTTGCGCACAGAAAACTTCTTGATTACTGTACCGCCTTCCTGTAATACTGTAGGGAACCACTCGTTATACATAAATCATGTAACAGTTCATGTTTTTACGTGCACATACAATTTAGTTTTAATTCAAATGGGTGAACGATCATATACATATATATATATTTCCTTCAGTTATTTCCATGCCTAATTATGCCTTAAAATGTAATGCTTAAAATGTATGCTTTTACTGTTCAGATTATTACTCTATCATATTTTATCTTTAACCTAAGAGCACAGTGAATATTTTAATGTTTTCTTTTCAACTGTTTAAGTTCACTTAAGACATAACTGACTATATTTCACAAGGATCCTTGCCTATACAGGCATTTTGACATAATTTTGTGTGAATTTATCTGTTAAAGCTCAAGAAGACATTCGAGAGAGAACTCAATTCAATGGCTATTTGCGCGCTGTCTGAGGCAGCTCAGGGCGTGCGCTTCGGATGTTTGCGCACAGAAAACTGCTTGAAAAAAATCATTTGATTACTGTACCGCCTTCCTATAATAATGAAACACTCGTTATACATAAATCATGTAACAGTTCGTGTTTTTACTTGCACCTACATTTTAATTTGATTTCAAATGACACTGGGTGAACAATCAGCAATCAAGAGCATGCAACAGAAGTGCGCGCCCACCCTAGCCCCCCTAGTGGCTACACCCCTGGTTTTTGTGCAGATCAGATTTTAAGCAAGCACAGTTGTACAAGGATGTTGCACAAAACAATGCTCTTTTGCAAAAGCCTGTTAAATGATGGCAAAACAAAGTATTTAAAAGGGTTTCAATATTGTTGTTGATTTTGGAGTTGAATAGCGTATGTATAACAAATTACAAATTACATAACACACTGTACACAAAAAAATAGAAACTTAACAGATTATAATGATGTATAACACTTGCCTGAATGATAAAAAAACGACTTTTACATTCTTTTTAAAAATTCTACTTTAAATAAATGCTGTTTTTTTAATATATTTTTTTTAAAGAAATGATTTCTGAAGGATCATGTGACACTGAAGACTGGAGTAATGATGCTGAAAATTCACTTTTGCTATCACAGATTTTTTTTATTTTTTTTATTAAATTGAAAAAAAAATGTATAACAATATTTTACAGTATTGTTTTTACTGTATTTTTGGTCAAAATTAAAAAAAAAATGTCAAGATGACTGCAGACCTCTGGTTGAAAGTTTGGCCTGCTATGTTTTCTGTAAGAACCAACCCCCTTTGTTACTGTACATATTTTTTAAATTAGAGATGAAAGCGAGAGGAAATCTGTATAGCGTAGATATCTTTTGTGTCTCCTTGTATAATTTCTTACCTATAACAGTCTCAGGGACAAGAGGTCCCGCTCGCTGACGCTTTTTTCCTTCTTCGTCACCTGCTCCCTCACCACCGTCTCCTCCAGAGCCTCCAGCCCCACCAGCGCCACCGGCTCCACCAGCCCCTCCAGCTCCCCCAGCTCCACCAGCCCCTCCGGCTCCCCCAGCTCCATCCGCTCCACCAGCCCCTCCAGCTCCCCCAGCTCCATCCGCTCCACCAGCCCCTCCAGCTCCCCCAGCTCCATCCGCTCCACCAGCCCCTCCAGCTCCACCAGCCCCTCCAGCTCCTCCGGCTCCTACACCTTCTCCGGTACCAGTAGCTCCTGCAGCCCCCAACGCTCCTGCAGCACCAGCTCCAGCCTTCTCAAGCTTTGCTGCCTGTGCAGCCATTGCAGCAGCTGCCGCAGCCCCCGCCGCAGCAGATTGCTCAGCACTCAGGCCTTCACTTAAGGCCTTGAGTTCAGCCTGCTTCCTGGCCTCTTCCTGAGCTTTGGCTTTGGCTTTATCAGCTGCAGCCCGTGCCGCTGCATCTGCTGCGGCTTTAGCTTCGGCCTCAGACATACCTTTGGCTTTAGCTGCAGCAAGAGCCTCCTTTGCAGCTTTAGCAGCATCCGCGGCCGCAGCAGCTGCAGCTGCCTGTGCAGCCGCTTTTGCCGCTTCGGCTTCAGCTGCAGCCTTGGCTTTGGCTTCAGCTTGTGCTGCCTCTCGTTCAGCCTGGAGTTTCTTAGCTGCCTCCATAGATTCTTCCATCTCTTTCTTGTGTTTCTCAGCCTGCTCAGCAGCAATCTTCTGCAAGTCGTCTCCAGAACCGCCTGCCTGAGTGGTTTTACGTGCTTTCTTCTTGCCCTTTGTTGCAGGATCTTTGTCAGCTGGTGTGGAAACAATATGACCAAAAGATTATATTTAAAGGATTTAAAAATTAAAAATAAAACAAAACATACAATATATTGACTTTAAAGCCAAAGTCTGAAATATCTTTATTTAGGGGCTTTTTATTTTATTAACAGTGTCTTTAGTTGTGGACAAATCTGGCAAATATTGACACATGCTATTATTTGTGATTTAATAATACTTAATCAACAAACCATAATTTGATTCGATTTTTAAAATAATTGACAGATATATCTAATAAAAGGGCTGTGGTCTTTTGTGATTGATTATTTAACCTGCATATCATGGAGTTATTTAAATAATTTTCCATTTATTGACAACCCAGTTTTCTAATAGAAGGGCAGTCAATTTAACATTGCAACATCCACATGATGTATTTAATTTAGTGCTGTCAAATCGATTGTGTATACTGTATATATATTTACAAAATGCATATTATGTATAAATATTAATATTTTATATATAAATAAAAAAAAAATCTTAAATATATACATGCCTGTGTGTGTATTTATATATACATATTAATTATACACAGTACACACACATATATTATGTAAACACAAACTTTTATTTTGGATGTGATTAATTGTGATTAATCTATTTTGCAGCACCAATTTAATTTGATTACATTTTTAACAATTGACAGAACTTAAAAAAGGTTGTACGTACCTTCTACAATTAGCCAAGCACTGCAAGACTTAATGCCGGCTAGAGCAGCATAGATTCCAGCATCCAAAGGCATACAATCAATGATTTTCAGACGATGGATCAGTTTATCCTCTGAAACAGTAATCTCATATTTGTCATTGTTAGTGAGAGGTGTATTTTTGAGGGTCCAAACAATCTCATTAATGGGCTGAGTTAAGACACACTCAAAGATGGCATCCTCTCTCTCTTGGGCCGTCACCTCCTTAATCTTCAGGGCGAATTCCACAGGGGGAACTGTGTGTTAAATATGGATAAACACACCTCAGTCAATCCATGATGGCATTATGCATTCTGTGAGAGTGTTGCTGAAAGGTCTGCAAAGCTGTTCACCACAGTATATAGTGTTTTGGATGCTGGTGTGCTGGTGTCTCCACTAGGCTTAATTTTCTATGGAAATACACTAGTAAAAAAATTACATATTATTATAATGTAAGTGTAAAAGCAAAACACTATTTATATTAGCAGACCAGAGACCAGAAACATCAAGTGTTGAATTTAAAGTAACTGTCAGAGGTGCGACCAAATAGATGCTTCCAGTGTAGACAGGTTTATTGATTATAATGGAATCGATTTCGTTTTGACGCATTGTGGCACTCAGCTCACATCCAGTGTAGATGTGTTTTTATGTTGGTTAACCAGCTGGACCAGCACCAAAGCAGCATAGACCGGCATGGGAATTGGCAGGGGACAAATAAACAAATGTGCTGTAAAAACGTACTCTTGAAATCTGTTGAAAAGATATTGACACCCTCAACATCCACTTGATAGATTCCGGCATCTTCTGGATTGAGATTTTTAACAGTGAAGATGTACTTCTTGCCAACTTTTTTTAGACAGTGCTTCACTTCTGCTTCAGCTTCTTTGCTGAATGGAATCATGACACCATCCTGAACAAATGGGAAAAGGTCTTTTTTTTTTTTACATGATGCATGTTGAAATTCAAGACTGGTGCTCATAATTGGTGTGCTCATAGGCTTTCATTTGCAAAATATATGTAATATCAGAAACGGCAATGTTGAAATCAACCTTCATAGCCATGCAAAACATTGCCTTAAATTATAAATATGTCATTAACCTACTAAAAGTCTAAGAATTCAATTAATTTCCGGTTGGGTGAATTCACGACAATGGCAGTATGCCACCTACTGGACTGGATGGAGCGCTGGAGAGCAAATATGTCCGCCACAATTCTACTGTTAAAATTTCTTAAATGACAGTTGTTGTTTTTTAGATATTATCATATATGAACCAATAGCAAATGGCTGTCGGTCAATTGTCAGAGGCAATTTCTCTTCTTTTCTCTCATTGTCAGTCATTGATTGTTTGTAGCTAGCATTGATCTGTATCACACGCTTTTAACACAGTTCTCACCTTGTACAGAAAAATGCGACTGTTTGGGTCTTTGAGCTCCATCTCCAGTTCAAAGGTTGCAGCACCCTCAGGCTTCACCTCAATGGGTTTGAGATTACTCAGTTGTTCGATGAACTAAAGCAGTGAAACAAACATAATTTGTCTCCACAAGCAGTCATGAAAATGCGAAAGCAATTCTTTGAGAAACCTTCTGTCATCTTGGCAGCTTTTTACCTGTGCCTGCTCCTCTTCTCTTTCCTGCTTCATCTCGACCAGTTTCTTCAGCATGCGGCGGAAATCAGTGATTCCATACTCGGAGCAAATTCGCTCGTAGTCTTTCTTGTCAGCACTCAGCAGCAATTCCCAAACGGATTCGTCAATGTCACCATCCTTTTTCTCCTCATTTTTTTTGGCAGCACTTTAAAAAGATTGTGATGACAAATATGAACTTTAAGCCAAATTATAGCACATGACTGATGTTATATTATGAGATGGGCTAATTAACAATGGCAGGAGTCATACGTATGAATAGAGCCTAATGTGAAACTGCACAGCTGATGACATGGCATTAATGTGTAACGTGATGGAAACAAATGTCTCACCCTTTCCTGAGCCTCTTTCTAAACTCTGTTGGGTCACCGGCTACAGCTTCAAAATGCAATCAACAAACAGAAGTCAAATTAATGCTTGTGTGTGCCATATACAATGTCACA
This sequence comes from Gobio gobio, assembly GCF_949357685.1. Lineage (NCBI taxonomy): Eukaryota > Metazoa > Chordata > Actinopteri > Cypriniformes > Gobionidae > Gobio > Gobio gobio. Next base: position 9,556,966 of record NC_137110.1, on the reverse strand, counting down.
CGTATCCCATTAAATCGCTTTTGGTGGAAAGAACTGCCGTCCTAACCTGAAGAAAGTCCACAACCTAAATGTTGCCACAATTGTCTTACCTTCTTCAGCCTGTTGCATTGCTTTGTCTTTTTTGAATCCAACTGAAAAGATAGAAGAAAATATTGTGTTTGCAGCTTTTTTTCCTGGTACTAGCTCTACTTTGTTGCGAATAGAATAAGAAATGACTTAAAAATAAAAATAAAAAACAAGTCAGGGTCTTTTAAAAAGTGTGTCCCACCTTCAATGACATTTAGGACAACAGTGCAAACAGCCTTCCCATATTCATTTGAGGCGTAGCATTTGTAAGTGTCGACTTCATCACCAGTGACTTTAGGGATCTGCAAGTAAATGATCAGAGAAATGGGTTTGTATTTTTGATAAATCTTGCATAAATATTGAACGACAATGATAATGAAATTAACATTTAAAGGTTAAGTGTGTAATGTCTAAGCCACCAAAGAAAATTGTTAAAATAGTAATGACTGTTTCCAAACAGGTTTCTTGACCACTCCCCCCACCCTCTACCACTGGTCAGCAAACAAGACGTCCTGCCCCAAAGTTGTGCCATTGGTTGTTCTCATTTTTCGCCGCACAGGGAACCCCATTGCTTTCAATGAGAAACCTTTGAGCATGGGCATGGGAATGTCATGATGAAATTATATTTTGGGTTATAATTTTGCCAATATGACATTTTGGAGTGTGGTTTTCAATTTAATCAGCCAGCATAATTTTATTTTACATTTATGTTATTTACGCTATTGTAGCCATGTTTGAACACATAACCCAACACCATCCCTAAACCTACCCATTTGTGTATTATATTAAAAATGTATTCAAAAAGTACAAATATTCTAAGTGTTCTGAGGCCAACCGATTGATTTGTGTGTAGAAAAGCCAAAAGCCAAACGCGATCACCGTCTCCATCCGATGAAGATCATGCACACATTCAAAAAATTCCGCCCAAAGAAACGTTACATCAGCTTTGATAGTGAAATTGCATTGGCTCTTGTGTGTCTTGTGACCGATTGTGTTATGAGTTGGGAAAGAGTAAAGAGTCGGGTGTATCTTTTGAATGAGATATGACTGCGTGCGTTCTCGGAGCGGCGGGATCATTTCAGCGATTAAAACATTAAGATCCACTCTGTTCTTTACATAAAGATATATGGCTTCAGAAGACTTGGAAACAGTACTTTTATACTGTTTTTGGTAAGTTTTTGCAATAAATACCTGTGACTGTACTTTTATTTGCCTGTTATGTGTTTTATTTTGTTTAGAAAGGGGTAGTTGCTCCAAAATATAAAAGTAGCCTATAAATATTTATAAAATCATGTCTACATTTACAAATGTAAATAATTATGTGTCTTGATCTGACAACTGAAAGCAATGGAGTACCCTGTGTATCGAACAATGGAGTACCCTGTGTATCGAACAATGGAGTACCCTGTGTGTTAAAAAGTGACGCCAAGGGGTCTTGACCAAGCGTCAATGTGTGACGATTTGGGAGTGAGAAAGTGTTGGTTGCGACAAAGTTGCTGTTGTGCTGCTCAAACAACAGAAGCAAACAATGCCTTGATGGCACAGATCTTACACTATCTGGGCGAATAAACCCAAAAATAGCTTGCTTACAGACTCTTCATATTAATCTTGGATATAAGATTAAAACATTACACACTTCACCTTAAATATTGAGTAGTAGTTTAAAAGTAAGGCTAAAAGCCTGTGCATACCTCCAAAGTGTATTCATTAGTTGTGGGGTCATATTTGTTCTGGAACTTTTGGGGATTGTTCATTTCTCCTTTAGCTCTACGCCAGGTTACAGTGGGTGCTGGGTTTCCATTCACTTTGGCTTTAAAAATGGCCAGCTTTCCTGTTTATAAAAAAATTAAATTCTTTATCAGGTGAACATTGAAAAACTTTCAAAAACAAATTGTGAAAAATATTGGGCCTATAGTACTCTTTTTTTCATAAATCAAAGCTCTTGTGCATTGACAACATTGTTCTCGTTATTTATTGTGTCAAAAGTGTGTTGGGTTGTTAATTGCAGATTTTATTAAAATGGTGGCTTAAATGCTTGAAAGTATTTTTGTAGGCAAACATAAATTGAGCCTATTTGTGAATTTCTGTACAAAACGAACATTTTAATAACAAGTCAAAAAGTTCCCTGCAGACTGTAAACTATTTAAAATGCATCCCAGTTGGTTGAGTATATCCAGAGTGTGTGATATTACAGTTTATCTCTGCAGGTTTCACAGACAAGGCTTAAGCTAGACTAAAATGCATTTTTTGAGCTGTTTTAACTGAAAGCATATCTTAAAATATGCCAGTTTCGACTCAAGATGCACATCAATGTTTTTTTCTAAGGCACGTTTTTAAAAGGCCTGACTTAATCTAAGACCTGTCTGTGAAACCAGGCTTTAAAGACTACTATTCTTATGAAAAGGGGGAAAAAGCAATACTAAAATGTGTTTTAGTAGTTTTTCCTGAGAAGATCAGGAAAATTGTATTGCAGAACCACACTAACAAAGTCAAATAGTTTAAATACAGGCAAAATGCAGAAATCCATAGCTTGAAAGGTCAGATGTCATCATAAGCATAAATGAAAGCATGCATTACACATTTGTGGTCTTGCTCTGTGCATTTCAAACTAGCATGAAATGGGATATATGCTATTTGATTTCCTTCCCTCTGTGCATATATAGCTGTAGTCACATGTTAAAGCTGGAGGACAAGACGAGAACCTGATAAATCACTCATCTACTGTGCAAGTTAAGTCTGCTTAGCTGCACAGCTTAGACATTTAGGGCAGTAAATCTGTGAGGTAATCCTCTGTATGTGCTCATAGCTTGTTAATTTCACATTCAGGATGGTTTAGCTCTCAACTGTCGTCTCTAATCATATTTGCGTTCACTTTTGTTGTTTCTTCAATTTTAATGTGCTTACCTTCTTGAATGGTTAAAGCGATGGGTTTACGTGTGAAGTCAGGAGTTGTCATCCCCTCAGGAAGTTCCTCAACATACTGTGTAATCATAACACCAGGAACCTTAGATCTCCTTTTGATGCCTGAGAGAATCCACATTCAGGGTACAATGTCAGAACATTGGGGGGAAACGACAAAACAACAGGTGCACAGTGACGTAACATATGCTGAAAAAACACCTGCATGAATGCCTTTGTATTGAAAAAATATTTACAAAACTGTGCATAAAATTCAATATGTTTCAAGTTGTGGTGGAAACGTTTCCAGGGGTGAAAAAGAGATAATCTCTAAGACATCCAATGATATTTGAACCATGAAAATGTCCTTCTTGATTTGCTTTACATGTGCAGATTCTTGGTTTGCAAAAACTGTATTGAGGAATACATTTGGAAGTTGTCACACTGTTCACTGAATATTTCTCAGAGTAGGTTTATTTTCGAAAGTCAATTCCTGTATAGTCATATGCCTTAAATGTATACCGTTATTACCCAAAAGATATAGTTTTCACTGAACACGCATTGAACTTTGTGACCTTTTCTGTACTGAGCCATGTTGACACACTATATGTAGTCTTGCGTAGCCAGACCTTTGCCAAGCGTCTCCTGACTGTAATTTTAAGTAGGGCAGATTCTAATAGCTGAACACATGCACACACACTTTTGACAGAGTTTGCGTTTTTCAGCCTGAGGGTGGCGCTCTAATGTTGATTGACAACTTGTGGAGGAATTCCAGCAAACATTTAAAAAAAACACACAACAGAACTGTATAAAGGCTATTCTATGGAAGTTTGTTTCCGCCACAGAATAAAATATTTTAAAAGATAATTGCGACTTTTTATCTCACAATTGTGATTACATTTCACAATTCTGACTTTTTTTCTCAGAATTGCGAGATATTAACTTGCAATTGCGAGTTATAAAATCTTTTTCCCCCCTCAGAATTGAACTTTATATCTCACAATTCTGACTTTATAACTCACAATTCTGACTTAATAAAACAATTCTGACTTTATAACTCGCAATTCTGACTTCATATCACACAATTCTGACTTAATAACACAATTCTGACTTTATATCTTGCAATTCTGACTTTATATCTTGCAATTCTGACTTTATAACTCACAATTCTGACTTTATATCTTGCAATTCTGACTTTATATCTTGCAATTCTGACTTTATATCTTGCAATTCTGACTTTATATCTTGCAATTCTGACTTTATATCTTGCAATTCTGACTTTATATCACACAATTCTGATTTTATATCACGCAATTCTGACTTTATATCTTGCAATTCTGACTTTATATCACGCAATTCTCACTTTATAACACAATTCTGACTTTATATCTTGCAATTCTGACTTTATATCACGCAATTCTGACTATATATATCTCGCAATTCTGACTTTATAACACAATTCTGACTTTATATCTTGCAATTCTGACTTTATAACACAATTCTGACTTTATATCTCACAATTCTGACTTAATAACACAAGTCTGACTTTATATCTCACAATTCTGACTTTATATCTCGCAATTCTGACTTAATAACACAAGTCTGACTTTATATCTCACAATTCTGACTTTATATCTCACAATTCTGACTTTATATCTCACAATTCTGACTTAATAACACAAGTCTGACTTTATATCTCACAATTCTGACTTTATATCTCACAATTCTGACTTTATATCTCGCAATTCTGACTTTATATCTCACAATTCTGACTTTATATCACGCAATTCTAACTTTATATCTTACAATTCTGACTTTATATCACGCAATTCTGACTTTATATCTCGCAATTCTGACTTTATATCTCACAATTCTGACTTTATATCTCGCAATTCTGACTTTATATCTTACAATTCTGACTTTATATCATGCAATTCTAACTTAATATCTTACAATTCTGACTTTATATCACGCAATTCTGACTTTATGACTTGCAAATACGACTTTATATCTCGCAATTCTGACTATATATATCTCGCAATTCTGACTTTATAACACAATTCTGACTTTATATCTTGCAATTCTGACTTTATAACACAATTCTGACTTTATATCTTGCAATTCTGACTTTATAACACAATTCTGACTTTATATCTCGCAATTCTGACTTTATATCCCACAATTCTGACTTTATATCTCGCAATTCTGACTTTATATCTCACAATTCTGACTTTATATCACGCAATTCTAACTTTATATCTTACAATTCTGACTTTATATCTCACAATTCTGACTTTATGACTTGCAAATGCGACTTTATATCTCACAATTCTGACTATATATATCTCGCAATTCTGACTTTATAACACAATTCTGACTTTATATCTTGCAATTCTGACTTTATAACACAATTCTGACTTTATATCTCGCAATTCTGACTTAATAACACAATTCTGACTTTATATCTCGCAATTCTGACTTTATATCCCACAATTCTGACTTTATATCTCGCAATTCTGACTTTATATCCCACAATTCTGACTTTAAATCACGCAATTCTAACTTTATATCTTACAATTCTGACTTTATATCTCACAATTCTGACTTTATGACTTGCAAATGCGACTTTATATCATGCATTTCTGAGGAAAAAAGGCAGAAACGTGAGATAAAATGTCGCAATTACCTTTTTTAAGTCAAGCGGAAACAAGCTTCCATAGGCTGCTATTAACATGAGCGCATTTCAATTAAATGATTTATACTTTTATTAATTTGATACTTTACTCCACATAGGAAGAACCGTGAACTTGACAACCTTTTTTTTTAAATCTCGCATTTAGTTGCTCCTCTAAGGCGTCCACACAGTCCATTGCTGCAGTATCGGAAATTTTAAACATGGTTTTGTTTCTTGGCAGACCGTTAAAGATTGCTACACACTGACTGTAGAAGTCAGCCAATCAAATTCAGAATGACAGCAATCTGAACAGTCATATGCACATTATAAAGTTTGACTGGATATCATGATATATTGGATACGATATGATATAGGATATACTGGATATCATGACATGCATGCAGATTCAGGTTGCTGTCATTCAGTTACCTTACCTTGTCTCTTAGGAGGTAGAATTTCCAGTCCTGGGACAGTATAGCCACAACATTACAGTACAACAGCAACAAAGGGAGGGAAACAAAGAAGGAGAACACAAAATTGTGAATCCTGGCTTCTTTTTTCCGTTGTCAGGATAATGTCATGGACAAACACAAATTTACTCACAAATACAACCAAAAACACAGGACAAGGGAGAGACGGAGATTAAAGCAATAAAACAATTATTCAATCCACTAAGGAGTTGAATGTGAGATTACTATAGACAGGATTAGAGAAAGAGCAGACAAACTGGGAAGAGAATAAAAGTGTAAGACCTGTTTCACACAGCATACATTACCAGCAGTTTTTTTTTTTTTTACAGTATTACCACTGTATAGCTGTGAGTTTCTGTGCAAAGCAAATTTCGTCTGAATAGTCTGTCATAATATAGGTTTTACTTTATACTATAATATAGGCTACTATAAACCAAATTATCTGTTCTTTTCAAACATGGGATTTTTTACGTAATATACAGTAAACTACATTAATGAACATGTAATCATTTACCAGTTACATTTAGTAAATCTGGCATGATTTGACGGCGGTGTGGAATACTTGATTTTGATTGGTTTCAGCGGAGCTCTATCATATGGAAGCTTGTTTCTGCCACAGAATAAAATATTTTAAAAGATAATTGCGACATTTTATCTCGCAATTGCAAGTTATAAAGTCAGAGTTGCGTGATTTAAAGTCAGAATTGCGAGATATAATGTCAGAATTGTGAGATATAAAGTCAGAATTGCGAGATATAAAGTCAGAATTGTGTGATATAAAGTTAGAATTGTGAGATATAAAGTCAGAATTGCGAGATATAAAGTCAGAATTGTGAGATATAAAGTCAGAATTGCAAGATATAGTCAGAATTGCGAGATTTAAAGTTAGAATTGTGAGATATAAAGTCAGAATTGCGAGATATAAAGTCAGAATTGCGAGATATAAAGTCAGAATTGCGAGATATAAAGTCAGAATTGCGAGATATAAAGTCAGAATTGTGAGATATAAAATCAGAATTGCAAGATATAAAGTCAGAATTGCGAGATATAAAGTCAGAATTGTGAGATATAAAGTCAGAATTGTGAGATATAAAGTCAGAATTGCGAGATATAAAGTCAGAATTGTGAGATATAAAGTCAGAATTGCGAGATATAAAGTCAGAATTGCGAGATATAAAGTCAGAATTGTGAGATATAAAGTCAGAATTGTGAGATATAAAGTCAGAATTGTGAGATATAGTCAGAATTGCGAGATATAAAGTCAGAATTGCAAGATATAGTCAGAATTGCGAGATATAAAGTCAGAATTGCGAGATATAAAGTCAGAATTGTGAGATATAAAGTCAGAATTGCGAGATATAAAGTCAGAATTGTGAGATATAAAGTCAGAATTGCGAGATATAAAGTCAGAATTGCGAGATATAAAGTCAGAATTGTGAGATATAAAGTCAGAATTGTGAGATATAAAGTCAGAATTGCGAGATATAAAGTTAGAATTGTGAGATATAAAGTCAGAATTGTGAGATATAAAGTCAGAATTGCGAGATATAAAGTTAGAATTGTGAGATATAAAGTCAGAATTGTGAGATGTAAAGTCAGAATTGCGAGATATAAAGTCAGAATTGCGAGATATAAAGTTAGAATTGTGAGATATAAAGTCAGAATTGCGAGACATAAAGTCAGAATTGCGTGACAAGCTTCCATACTGTCGTCTCTCATCCGGTAACTAAATGGCTCTACTTTCATGTCTCATGTCTCATATTGGTTATTGATTGTAGTGAACATCGACCCAAAGGTCTTGATGTATTATTATTATCGCAGTGTTTTTCTGGTTGCTACACTGATTGTTTTGTACATTCTAATGGACAATTTTTTTCGTAGCGGAAGTTCTAATAAAGTATACACGCAATTCTTTGCTTGCATTTGCGGTGTGAAACAGGCCTGTTTTTGATTTCCTGCAATTTATATATTATCACCCATCATCATAAAAAAGGAGGGGTTCATAAATAACATAAGAAAAAAAAAAGGAATAAAAATGTCTAATTAAATAAGGTAAAACAAATCCCCTCCTCAAAGCAAATGAAATAAATAAAGTAAGTGAAAAATAAATAAAAAATGGAAATAATCAAAGAAAATAAATGTTAAGTGGGTGGTTTTTTTTGTTTTGTTGCTTTTTTATATTGTGTAACTGATTTGTTGAAACGTAAGCGCGAGTGAGTTACATTTTTGAATCCAGCCTGGTCCATTTCTTCCGCTCTTCTTTTCTGTCTCTATTTACTGTCCATCACAACAGACACTTCACATTCGGGTTGGTTGATGGCCGTCCCTCGCATCCATGGTTACACAATTCAAAGAAACCCATGCTGAATGACAGCAAATTCTCACAGGGATGTTTGGTGAGCTTCCAGATGAAGGCTCTGCTTTCATAAGCCACATGCACAGCCTCTTCTTCATTTGCATCTTGTGCACAGTGGCCAGTTTCCAAACCCACAACCTAAGACTTTAACCAGCTGTTTGATCATTCATGTGTTTAAACAAATTTGAGTGGCTAGGTTAGATTCAACACTTGCTTTTATCTCGCTATCTTGCTCTTCTAACCCCTCAGGGACCGATATATTATTCACTTTGCCATGGAGAAGAGGTCATTAGATTTTATCTGGAAAATCCAGCATTGCCTTTTAACGCAGCTGCTTACTGTAGTAGAACTTTTCTAAATGAGACCCATGTCCGATCAAGTGTGTCAAATTCCATTGCTATACTTTCGTCATTATGAATACAATGAAAACCGATTAACTAAATTACATCCTCTGGGAATAGTTACCATTAGGAAAGAGAAAGAATTATACAACAAAAAAAAAGGCGTTTTTTTCCCCCCAACATCATCTATGTTTCACTACTAGCAAGTCTTCACGGAGAGCATGGCTGGATTTGTTGTTTCAGTAATTCAGTAATAGAGCAGTTGGACAAGGTTCGGTGCCGGTGTCAGCCTGCCATATGGGAGAGAGAACAATTATATTGTTCTTACCGCCTTGCCCGGCAGCAGTTGGATCTAAAACCTTGGCTTTTTTCATCATCTTGATGCAGTCCAATGGCTCAAGAATTCAGAAGTATCTCTGGGTAAGAGAAAAGCAATATGAAAGGTCAATTCAATTTCAGTCTCATTAAACACTTGGGCAGATTCAAATGTTTGCACAGGATGCAATTAGATGCGTTTTTTGTATTTATAATTTTATAAATCAATCAGTCTAGGATATTCGGCCAATGTGCTTCTGAAGAATTAATCCCCATTAATCAGATACCTCAATTTAGGTGCAACTAGTATTTGCACATTTAGATAACCTATTAAGTCCACACAGTTTAGGGAAAAGAGCAATTCAGGTGAAATAGGCATAGAGACGGAGCGAAGTAGGACGGCAGTTTTCCCATCTGTTGGGATGTGATGCAGTGTGACAGTGCAGTGCATTATGTTCCATTAGAGAAGCTTTGGGCCTAGTCAGCAAAACCTCCACGGCTCTAGTCATTCATCTTTTCATATCCACTCACATATATAGTTCAGATCCAGTCAGTGTGTCCTCACTAGTATCCTAGCACTAGCATAGCACTAATATGGGATTTTGACGTGTTTGGATTTAACTGTCTCTTGCAGGGAGTAAAATTGGCTTTGAGGAGGAGGGCTGAAAAGATTTTAGTGCGCATGTGTTTGAGATTTTTAGCTTTGTTCCAAAACCGATTGTGCTGTCTAGACTCTACTGCATACATAGGGGTGTCACACAGGATGTACAGTATGCATCCATTTGTGCTGTTGTAAATGTGTTTTCTGTGTGAGTACATGGTAGATGGACATATTTGACTTATTGTTTTTTTAAGATACAATGACAAGGTAACTGAATAAAAGAATGCATCCTTGAATGTGAACGGCGCCTAAGGCCCCGATCAGACAAAATGCGTTTCCCAGGTTTGAAAACGCGAGGGGCACTGCACTGCCTTTTTTTTGGTTGACGTTTTTGAATGTAGAAAAGAGCAGTGCGCTGCAGGGTTTTTTTTTTTAATGTTGCTAGGCAACCCCCGAATCAAGGAAACTGTCACCATAACGGAAGGCCCGCCTCTCCATTCATTCGATTGGACAATGGAAGAAAAACACAATGACATCTGGCGCTTTTCTACTCAGAGTTGATTTTTTTCAACTTCATGCGCTCAGAACGCTGCTTCAAAAACGCGAGACGCAGCAGGCGGTTAAAACGCAAGGCGCCTGGGATGCATAAACAGCGCGCATAACGCTCCCTGCCAATAGAAAACTATTTAAAACTTTCTTCTCTGCAGTACAAAATGGCAGCACAGCTGAAAGGTTTGTTTAAGCGGCGCCCTCTACTGTACACGCATGCATTTGCATTTCCTTCAGCCTGATTTAAATTTCTATGTGAAAAGGTCTTTTAATTTAACTTTTTTGTTATAACCCCCATATAACCCCCATTTTTAGTTGAAAAATGAACCTAGGGGTAATTAACACATGGTTACCGAGTAGATCGTTCTCTGGGATGCATTTTCATGAAAATCGAATGTAAAGAGTTTTATCTCTAAAAACAGATTAGCTTATAACGCTAGTCTATGGGGCACAGAATAAGTAAAATTAAATCGCTAGTTAATACCACTAACAAGGCTCAAAATAGCCTCACACTAACATGGTAGCATAATGAGGGTCCCTTCATGCAAACCGAAGCATTGAGAACTTTGTAAGTGTACAAACAGTTTAATAAGAAGATACTTTATAAAGACAGTAGATTATGCGTATACAGACAGGAGCCATCTTGGAAAACAGTCTCGACAAGTCGAGCCACGAACGCTGTGCTAAGTGATGAACTGTGACTTGGAATCTCATATGGTCCGTTATTTCCGGAAGAAAGCACTGAAATCAACAGAGAAAATGAACGCAACAGAGACTAGTGCTTCCAAAGGATACACACTAAAGAGATGGCAGATTATTCAACCGTGGCTCGACTTGTCGAGACTGTTTTCCAAGATGGCTCCTGTCTGTATACGCGTAATGTACTGTCTTTATAAAGTATCTTCTTGTTAAACTGTTTGTACACTTACAAAGTTCTCAATGCTTCGGTTTGAATGTAGGGACCCTCAATATGCTACCATGTCAGTGTGAGGCTATTTTTAAGCCTTGTTAGTGGTATTAACTAGCGATTTCATTTTACTTATTCTGTGCCCCATATACTAGCGTTATAAGCTAATCTGTTTTTAGAGATAAAACTCTTTACATTTGATTTTCATGCAAACGCATCCCAGAAAACGATCTACTCGGTAACCATGTGTTAATTACCCCAGGTTCATTTTTCACCGGAGTTGTCCTTTAAAAAGTAACTAAATAACACAATTCGTTGCTTTTTAAGGGAGTAACGCAATGCATTACTTTTCAAAGTAACTTTCCCCAACATTATGTGAGACAATAATTTTAATTAATCCCTTTTCTTTGGAGGACATATTGACATTACAGTACAGAATAGCTCTTTCAGCATTATTCTGAACATTGTGAGCATTCATTTCATGTCCTTGAATGGAAGAGAGACTCTCAGGTGCATGCGTTAACGTCACATCCTTTCAGTTTAGTCTTTCACATAAAAAAATCATTCCATAGGCTTTCATAGACAACTGGGGAAGGTCTAATATTTTAAGTTTTGTTACAAACTGTTTACACATTTCCACCAAAAAAGTGATTAAATACATGAAAATTCTTACATATAACCCTTTTAAATAAAATAAAAAAATGTCAATGACAGTGTTCAGTACTGAATGATATGTGTTTAAAATGTAGATATTCTTCACACAGCTCATCGCATTGCATTACAGGATTCCCTCATTGAAAGGTAATTTAGGCCAAACAGGGTGAAATGCTGTCTAGCTGACTAGGTTTTGGACAGAGCTTGTTTATGTGGAATGATCTTGTAGTCTAGGGCTCTCAATGAATCTCTTGTCATAGACTCCTGCTAATGGTCGTCTCAATCTCATCTCAGAAACAGAATGACGCAGGTTGTTTTATGCACAGGCCATCTTTTTTCATAAATAACTCTATGAAATTGCATTCTGTGCTACATCAGTCGTCTGACCGAGTGGCATATTCCATACACAATAGCATGCTGATTGGCCTCTTATAGACACTGCACAGAGCATAATGTGATATAAATGCAAGCGTTTTTTTGGATCACAAGCTGCTGAAATCTGACATTTGAGTGTCATCCTTCAACCTGCATGTGATTCATTGCACCCATCATTATGCATGGTTTGGCTCGTCATTTCTGTTGGCGTAAAACCTGCCAGCTATTATTTCAATTGCTTGCATCATGAATAACACTATGACAGTTATATTACTGCTTTGGATAGTAATACAAATTTAGCTAAATATTATCTGCTTATTCTGTTTGAACAAGTGAAGTCATAAAGCTCATGAAATGAATTTGCATTGAGCATCATGAACTGAAATCAACAGCATTTATTAATCTAGATCAATGTTAATTTCTACATATAAACAATGGTATATTCAATAAACAATGGTATATTTCTCAATTAAAATATCAACATTAACCTAGATTTTTGAACGCTGTAAAAATGCTGTTCATTGTTATTTGATGATACCTAATGCATTGCAATAAGGTTAAATTCATAACATTATTTAACGTTTTACCAAAACTGTGATATCTATTATACCACTGGTCTCAAATGGTGGGTCCGATAGGGTCACAGACTGCAGGGAAATAAAAAATAAATAAAAAAAAATATGCAAAAAATAAAATGTAACATAGCTATATAGTCAAATAAATAGCCATACTGTATGTGACCCTGGACCACAAAACAAGTCATAAATCGGTCGCATGGGTCAAAATTATCGATTTTTCTTTTAGGATAGGATTAGGATATTTAGTAAAGATCATGTTCCATGAAGATATATTGTAAATTCCCTACTGTAAATATATAAAAAATGTATTATTAGTAGTAATATGCATTGCTAAGGACTTCATTTGGACAACTTTAAAGGCGATTTTCTCTATATTTAGATTTTTTTGCACCCTCAGATTCCAGATTTTCAATAGTTGTATCTTGGCCAAATATTGTCATATCCTAACAAAGCATACATCAATGGAAAGCTTATGTATCCAGCTTTCATGTGACGAATAAACCTCAATTTAAAAATGTACTCTTATATGGTTTTGTGGTCCAGGGTCACATATCAGCTTTTAATAGGGATGAGAATACAAATCTTTTGTTGTTCAACAGCTGTGCGTCCTGAAGAATCAGTAGTAGAAGCAGCCAAATTAGGTGAATGCCAGCACGGACAGGTTGTGTGACATAACCCATCCTCAAAAAACATGGACACAATGACATGAGGTAGAACAAACTGGACCTAAACTAAATTAAATACAGATCGCTTTAAGCGAGAGCAAACATGGATTGTGCCAACCTCAATTTGTTTTGTGGCGAGAGCCCGAAACCATCAAAATTCAAGAGGTTTGTGCAAAACAAAACGCTCAATTTCCCTGAGCTTTGTATGATAAATGCTTTCGGTATTGTGTCGGTTCACCACTTGATGTCCAGTGTAAAATCTGGCTGCTATAACAAAACTATTGGACAAACACTATTCCACATTCTCTGATTACAGAAAGACAAATTACTGTATTTGAACACCCATGCCGGTTTTTAGTATGTCCTAAGTAGCCCTTGGCTTCAGCTCATTTTGGAAAACGAGCTATCTAACCCTCCTGAGCAAAATATCCCGACACTGAAGCTTGCCAAGCTGAAGGTCTTCAGTTTACACGCAACCTGAGCTTCACACCACTCAGCGCAATCACATGCTTATATGGGGACAAGAAAGCACTTCATTTCACTGCCATTTTGGGTATTCTACTCTTAAATGTAGGTACATTCCCATCTTACTTAACAAATTAGTGGTTTATTGTGCAAAGTCCTGTGTTAGTATAGCTTCCAGGGATTTCCACCTGTATCTCAGAACTGCTCCATAAAAGGAGCCATTTTCATCGTGCTGAGAAACCAAAGCCATGCTTCATAACATAATTACATGCCAGCGGCAGGCCGGGCTGTATAGCAGTAATGACAGTGCATGAGTAAACTACCACTTCACACAACTATATGAAAAGCAAGTCTAATGACATGCTCAAGTTTTAAACTATACCACTAACCCTTTTTCCCTCTCTGAGAATTGCCCTGCTGACATGTTTAGTAGGACACAGTCATTTGTCAAATGATAGGCTATCATGCCAGCTAGCGCAGCCCTCGGTTGGTTGTTATTTACATTTTCTAGAAACTGCCGAAGTTCAGTAAGAGAGCCGCCTAGAAAGTAATATTGTGCATATCATTAACATACAATGGTGACGTTTATGTGAACACCAATCGAAAAGTTCTACTTCTAGCTTTTCCAAGGGGCCTTTTTAATATTACCCTGAGGCTGAAAGAAAGTCTAAATGGTATTTAATCATCATGAGGAAAATGTTAATACAAATAAGTCTCATTTCGAGAACAGTGATTATTTTAGTAATCGCCTAATCACTGCAGTGCATAACTAAGTTATGCACACTTGCCAGGCTTGCACTAAATGCGATATCGATGGGAGCATTACGTCTATTTTTCCTCTTACGGAAGGCTGGCAATGAGCCCCTCAGCAAGACGTTTTAGGTGAGGAAAGGACCACGTTATAAATCAGCCTGCTTGTCAGTACTTTATTTAGAGTACAGAAGATGCGATTCCACAGGGTGTTTAAGTGAGCAAAATGACCCTCAGTAACAGGCAAAGCCAATTTTGCTCTGTCTATCACCCTCCTATATTTCTCTGATTGGCGATAAAATCTCTTCCTCTGTCCTTTCAGCCTTGCCCTGTTAAAATGGCTCCTGTGGATAGACTCTCCAGGCATCTCAAATGTCCCCATGCACCTCTTAACTCTGTGTGCAGATAAAAATCTGTGGCTCACAGAAGACATTTAAAAATAAATGAATGTTAAGCTCCTGTCAGTGACAAGCTTTACCGGTAAATAATAATTGCTGAGCCAATTTGTTGTTTATTTCCTGTTTCTATATTTCAGGATCAGCTTTACAATTTTTAGATTTGTTTTCAGCACTTCACCACATTGTAAAGCATCAATGCAGATGCCAGCATGAGACGTTTTTGTGGATTCACTTTAAAGACGCACTGAATATTTTAAAGCAACTCCCATAGGTACACATTAAGATTTTATTGTTCCATAAGGTCTTGTTGCTTTTTTCGTACACAGCTGCTTCGTCATCCGAGGAAAGTGTACCTATAAATGTTGGTTTGCATTTCTGTCACATTGATATTTTTGTATCTTCTGTATTTTATAAATGATATGTTTGATATGTTATATTGAGATACAGGTTTCATTACAATAGTCTTTTGGATGATTCGTTAAGGAACCCCAAAGCACAAAAAATTATCATTTTTTATTATTTTCAATGTCAAGTGGCACATCTGTCATAAATACATTAGCATGGACATCCACCCACTGATTCAAAATCCTTCAAGTACATTGACTTCATTTGATATGATACTTGTATCTATAGTTAGAACATCCCTGCAACTGTTCTGATTTGACATCATGCCACCTGACTTGCAGCTATCACAGATTCCAGGCTCCGAAACCCAAATCGGGAAGACCAACTCGAACGATTCTGATGTGTGGCCACCAAATTATCTGGAAGAAACTGCATTTAAAACATCTAATAATGTTATCAGACAGTATAAAGTAAGTCTATAAACAAGTCTTTAAACCAGAAGATAATTTTAGAGTCTAGAGGTGTCAGAACTCAAAGTAACACAAGGCTGTCAGCTCTGCATTGTAAAAGCTCCACAGGCGCTATATTAAGTCAAAGAACATTCATAGTTCAGTACAAGAGCAAAACTTAGTTTGTGTCCCATAGAAAATATGCAAGTGTCTGTTCAAGGTACACAAGGTGGTGAGAGACTTTGGTGCAATGCAAAGGTATGAAGCTCTTATTGTTTTCTTGTTCTTTGTGCATGTCTCTTAGTTCTGTCACAACAACAACAACAAAAAGGCTATAAAAAAAAAAATCCCTACCTGTTCACAGTTCTCTGTGCTCCTCTCTTGCTTCTTTCAAAGTGCTCTGGCCTCTTCTGATATTTGAGTGCTGCCTCCAAGTTGTCCAAGGTAATAAATCCTTCGAGTTTGTGTGTGTGTGTGTGTGTGTGCGCGCTGTTCCCATGCATTCAACCTTGGCTTCCGTCAAAAAGCAAGATCTCCTGTTTGAAGGAAGGATCGTTGGGAAGAAACCTAATTTCTGTTGACACCTTATTGTTATGAAATGACTATTGAAATGATTTCGTCTTAATCTTACCTGGAAAGTTTATAGTTTTACTTCAGATTGACAGTCAAGTAATGACTGGAATGAAATGTTGAATTGGGTTTATTTTAAGCTTTTTGCCACATTTAGCATTAATTAACTGAATAGTTCTGAAATGACAAAAAATAACAATTTATATTGATATCTCAGCAGCAGTGCAAATGGGTAGTGTTTCTGCTATTTAATTCCCTGTAAAACAACGCAATTAAAGACATCATTGCGATACAACTTGGCAAAAAACTTTTATGTCACTGATCAAATGAAGCATTTTATGTACATTTTTCTGCACAGAGTTCTGGAGCCAGAGTGTTCTGACACTGGTGGTTTGTCAAAACAATCACAGATTTTGCAGTGAACAATATTTTTGGTTTCTCAAAGAACTTAATCACTTTTTTTTCACTATTTCACTCTTAAAAATAAAGGTTCACGAATAACTTTTAACATGGAAGCTTTCTATTGCACAAACTGTTTTTTCTTTAGATTATTAAAATATTCTTTACACTGAGAAATGAATGGTTATTTTAAGAATTGTTCAGTGGCATTGCTGTGAAAACCTGCTTTATTTCTTGAAAACCTAAGATTATAAAGAACCTTAAGTGCAATTGAACCATAAATGCCAATAAAGAACCTAAATCATATTCTTACTTTGAAAAAAATTGCAGCCCTAAAGGTTTTTTTATTCTGTTTGAATGTTAAAATCCCAGATTGTTTGGTCTCAGACTTTTGGACTTTATGCGTGTATCTTATATACATAACATTATGTGACATAACATTATGAAACAGCCTTGAAAAAAATAGGCAATCATAAAATACATGACATTATTATTTTACATAATCATATTCATTCAGTAAACAATCCCCTGGGCAATTATGTTTGTGAGTTTATCATTTAGATTATAATCATGGAGTGGAGCACAGATTGCATTAAGGTGTTAGGAAAGATACACTCCTCTCACTTCAGCCAGATAAAATAGGCATTTGTGTTAGAACATAAATATAATCTCCTCCATAATTATCAGCATGTGTTTATGGCCACATTTTAGATGTAAAAAGTACAGTGTGTATTAGTGTATCCATGTTAGTTTGTTGATACTCATGTTTCACTGTAATCTCCTTGACATTCTCTGCGTTCAGCTCCTGTACTTGGAATTGAACCCAACACATAAAGCACTGGATTGCGAATGGAATGACTTGGATGTTCTATCATTCTCCTCACCGCGTGAAGGCTGACCTGGAACACTCGTGGTAAGATGTGGGAAAAGATGGCTAATCCTCTTGGAGTCATGAACGACAAAGGTCACTGGGTCACAAGTTTTTATTACCGCCTCATTAAACGTCACCATGGCCTTGTTGCTAAGTCTACAAATGGAAGCAGGACGAATGGGTGACATTGTGCACTGAGCAAAGTTATGTAAGGAAGGCCTACAGTGAAGAAGCGTGTTCTCTGTTGATGAGCAACTGTTTGTTATTAGGCGCTCAAATCTTACATATTGTTTACACACAGAACAAATTAGTTCATAATCAGGAGACTGCATCACATGATAAACAATAGCTGAGTACAGAAACTGCACTTGTCTCAATGAGAATTATTGTTTGATAACATAAAACTAATAGTTTGACACTAAATCCATTTTCCCTTTTCTCTTTAATAAACATCAACCTCTCTCTCTCTCTCTCTCTCTCTCTCTCTCTCTCTCTCTCTCTCTCTCTCTCTCTCTCTCTGTATATATACAGTATATATTGCACAGTACTGTGCAAAAGTCCTAGGCATGTTAGTATTTTCACCAAAAAAATGGTTTTAAACCATCTTTTGCTGTAGTGTGTCAGTAGAAAAATTATCATTTTACATTTCCAAACATTCCTTTTGCCATTATTTGTAATAATCCAGTTATTTGTAAAAACAAAAACATAAAAAATATCTGAGATTTTTGTATGCTCAAGAAGTCTGTCAACAGCCGTTATGATCTACACAGAGATCTGATCATTGAGTCCATCTGGGATTACATGAAGATACAGAAAAAACTGAGAAAGACTAAATCCGGAAGAACTGCGGAAACATCTTCAAGATGCTTGCCTGAAAACCAAGATGAAAACCTGCCTGCAAAGCTACAGTACTGTAAAAAGCTTTAGGTTGTAATGTTTCTTCATGTAATGTAATATTGATGTAGCCTGGATGCCAGCCGAACTTAGCCCCGCCCACAACAATTGTGCTCGGGCAGTTCGGTCTGGACTTTCTCCATAGAGAAGTAATTATGCCCGAACAGAAACTGTTCGGACCAATGAAATCGTTAGGGCGGGCTTTAGACGATGATGGACAGATGATAAACAGTAACGTAATCATCCACGTCATCAAAGGCGCTTGGGTTGATTTTGTTCTAATCCTAAACGGAGAACTTGTTCGTATATGCATTCACCTTCACTATTTCTCTCAGAAATGATGATCGTGTTGGTAAGTAGGCCTACTCTGTGTATCCTTAAATTCTTTTTGTACGACACTGGCAAAGATCGTTTACACTCATCTTTTTCTTCTAACGTAACTTATTCCAGCGTGCGTGCATTGACAGGGTTGCCAAGTTTTTACGACAAAACCCGCCCAATTGGCAATTGCTACTCAAAACTAGCCAAAAACAAGCCCAAAAGCTTTCCGGGGGGGGGTTCTCCGGGAAACAAATGGCATTTGGGGGGTAACATATGTGTTATTTTGGCAGGGCTGCCTGCTAAAATTCGCATTCCTGGGTCTGTATATCACATAATTGGGGTCGCTTCAACCCGCGGACATGGCAACACAGTGCAGTTGAGTTCTGTTGACATTTGAGAACTAACGTTATGCGTCGCTCCGTTGCTCTGATTGGTTGTAGGTCTATCCAATTGAGGTCTTTCCTGGCTCGGTTGAAACAAGCCCCATAATCACAGCCCAACTGAGCAGTTTCAGACTCATATTCTGACTAGAATTGAGTATGACGACGTCAGGCTAATATTGATGTATAGGTAGCACTTAGGGTTAGGGTCCAATTCTCACTATTAACTACGATTTTTGCCTCAGACTCCTAATTGCTGCCCTTTAATAGTTAGTAAGGTAGTTGTTAAGTTGAGATATTGTGAAGGATTGAGGTCATGCAGAATAAGGCATTAACATGTGTTTTATAAGTACTAATAAACAGCCAATATCTTAGTAATATGCATGCTAGTAATAAGCAACCAGTTAACAGTGAGAACCCTAAACTAAAGTGTTACCATATTGCACATATTTTGGTCTAATTCTCACTATGAAAGGATTAGTTCACTTTTAAATAAACTTTTGCTGATAATTTACTCACCCCCATGTCATCCAAGATGTCCATGTCTTTCTTTCTGCAGTCGAAAAGAAATTAAGGTTTTGGAGGAAAACAGGGTTTTCTCCATATAATATAATATAGTTTCAGTGCAGCTTCAAAGGGCTTTAAACGATACCAGACGATGAATAAGGGTCTTATCTAGTGAAATGATCAGTTTCTGTGAGAAACCGAACAGTATTAATGCTATTATTTTACCTCTTATCAGACGAACGTGATGATCTCTGAGCTCAGCCATAACTTCCGCTACATGACGTCAAAATACGAGCGTGGTCATAGATGTATACGTAGATACCTCATTAGCGCTTGTACGGATCAATAGAATTAGGCATCTACGATCGATATATCTATGACCACGCTCGTATTTGGTCTCAGCGGAAGTAATGGCTGAGCTCAGAGATGATCACGTTCGTCTGAAAAGAGGTAAAATAATAGCATAAATACTGCTTGGTTTCTCGCAAAAACTGATCGTTTCGCTAGATAAGACCCTTATTCATCGTCTGGTATCGTTTAAAGTGGCACTGAAACTGTCATTTGGACCTTGAACCGTTTGGGGCCCATTGAAGTCCATTATATGGAGAAAAACCCTGGACTGTTTTCATCCAAAACCTTAATTTCTTTTCGACTGCAGAAAGAAAGACATGGACATCTTGGATGACATGGGGGTGAGTAAATTATCAGCAAAAGTTTATTTAAAAGTGAACTAATCCTTTAACTATGACTTTTGCCTCAATAAACTCCTGATTACTGCTTATGAATAGTTAGTAATGTAGTTAAGTTTAGATATTGGGTAGGATAATGGATGTAGAATATGGTCATACAGAATAAGGCATTAATATTTGCTTTATACGTGCTAATACACAGCCAATATCCTAGTTATATGCATGCTAATAAGCAACTAGTTAATAGTGAGAATTGGACCCTTACCCATATTTCTTACCTGGATTCAATGTTCTGTTTGCTAAATGTGAAATATAAATCAATCAAATGTTACTTTCTGACTCTCAAAAACACAACATCAATATAACATATTAAACATACAATTTATAAAATACAGAAGATACAAAAATATCAATGTGTCAGAAATGCTAACCAATAGGTTCACTTTCCTCAGAAGATGACGACAGT
This sequence comes from Gobio gobio, assembly GCF_949357685.1. Lineage (NCBI taxonomy): Eukaryota > Metazoa > Chordata > Actinopteri > Cypriniformes > Gobionidae > Gobio > Gobio gobio. Next base: position 9,536,013 of record NC_137110.1, on the reverse strand, counting down.
GTACGGAAAATGCAATGAGCTTATGAAACAATAAAATCTTAATGTGTACCTATGGGAGTTGCTTCAAAATATTATAATAAATATGATTTACTATTACTATTAAAGAACCAATATTCTAGTAGTATACATGCAACTACTAACAGTGAGAATTGGACCCTAAACTAAAGTGTTACCATATAATATATAAAGTATATATATATATATATATATATATATATATATATATATATATATATATATATATATATATATATTCACACAGCCAGCAGCAGAGGAGCACTGAAGAAGAGGTGTCTGAAGTAATGAAAGGGGGTGATGATGTAATCCCCAGCGTGAAAAACATATGTGGCCCGCTCACGTATTTGTCAGGCTGCAGTCTTGCATAGCCAGACCTTCAGACTGACAGAAGGTCTGGTCTCCATATCAGATTTCACTGTCCAAGGACTGCCCAAGCGGACGTGTAAAGCAACCAATCCCAGTTCACTTTGTTTAGCATCATGTTCTGGGACGATTTTCCTAAAATAACAGACCAGCGAAAATGCAAGTTTACTGCAAAAATGCAAACTTCATATACTTTAGAAAATCTAGCGTTTAGTTGATATTGATAAGCGCTCATTGTTACAGTTGTAAACACGACAGCTTTCTTCTTCAATGAGGGGGGTTTTGCATCACAACTGCTTTATTTCCAGGTGGACCATTAAAGAATGTGACACACGTCTCCCGGAAATCCTGGATAATTCAACCATTCGGATGACGACTTTGAAACTCCCAAAGTGTTTCCCATTTTTGTGACACATGCATCAGGCGTTCAGCCGTCTGAGACTGAAACTTGTCGGACTGTAAATAAACCTGCCACACTACAACTATTAAACTTAAATCAAATACAGATGGCATATTATTGAATATTACATAAAGCAAAAAGGAAAATTGCCTAGGCCAACATATTCAAAGATTCTACTCATTGATATCCATGAAAAAAAACATGTTTTAGACCACCAGACAGCAGTGCAGAAGGTCAAAATCATACAGATTGACTAAAAATCAGTCCTCTTAGAGTTCTTGAGATAATATTTGCACCTTCAATTATGCTTTGCACTCGGTTTACAAGTTTCTATTTATATATGACGATCTCTAATGAGTGAACACAGCTGGTGGCAGTAAATGCACAATGTTCAGAGGATTACGCCGTAATACACACTGAATGCCATGTTGCACGACTCTAATGTTCTGCATTGCTGTCTCTGTTGTATTCTGTTCTGAAGTTCAAAAGGAAGTAGTAAACTGAATGCTAAAATATAATTAATATATACATCAGTTAGAAGATCAAACAGAATATGTCGTTTTTTTGCATTAAATGACTTGTGCTTATTAGCATTGGTAATACATTTCCTCAGAAGTATTTAAATACATTTTTGTTACTTATTACATGTCAAACTGTATTGTTTTAATATATTAAGGAAATAAAAGTGATGAGCTTTTCTGCATTCATTAATAAAAATCCATGACCTCAACATAATATGCAATTTGTAATTGTCCTGATCCAGCGTTATTCTCTATCTTAAGCCGCCTCACTTGTTAATTAATTACAACATCTGTAGAAAATTAAAAAGTCAATTATTTTTTCCAGGGTGTTAATTTGTGGTGCATGTGCAAATAAGGGCGGAAGCGGGAAAAAGTTGGATTGGAGGTGTTAACCAATATGCAAAGGAAGTGATTAGTCATGTACATTTATATCTGGAGTAAATAACAAAGATGAGTCATTACATGCAGGCGCCTAAGATTAAGTTATTTCAATGCAGACAAATATTTGTGAACTAGGAATGTAGTGGTTAAAAATAAGATATAGCAAAAGATATAGCAAGTCCAGCAGAAGATATACATTATATTGCCAAAAGTTTTTGAACGCCTGTCTTTACATGCACATGTACTTTAATGACATTCCATTCTTAATCCGTAGGGTTTAATATGGATTTGGCCCACCCTCTGCAGTTATAACAGCTTCAACACTTCTGGGAAGGCTTTCCACAAGGTTTAGGAGTGCGTTTTTGACCATTCTTTTAGAAGTACATTTCTGAGGTCAGGCACTGATGTTGGACAAGAAGGCCTGGCTCACAGTCTCCGCTCTAATTCATCCCAAAGGTGTTTTGTTGGGTTGAGGTCAGGACCAAGTTAAGTTCCTCCACACCAAACTCGCTCATCTACGTCTTTATGGACCTTTATTTGTGCACTAGTGCGCAGTCATGTTGGAACAGGAAGGGGCAATCCCCAAACTCTTCCCACAAAGTTGGGAGCATGAAATTGTCCAAAATGTCTTGGTATACTGAAGCATTAAGAATTCCTTTCACTGGTATTAATGCGCCAAGCCCAACCTCTGAAAAACAGCCCCCCCACCATCATCCCCCCTACACCAAACATTACACTTGGCACAATGCAGTCAGGCATGTACCATTCTCCTGGCAACTGCCAAACCCAGACTCGTTCATCGGATTGCCAGACAGAGAAGCGGGATTCGTCACTCCAGAGAACATGTTTCCACTGCTCTAGAGTCCCACGCTTTGCATTGCACCTGGTGATGTAAGGCTTGGATGAGCTGCTCGGCCATGCAAACCCATTCCATGAAGCTCTCTACGCACTGTTCTTGAGCTAACCTAAAGGCCACACGAAGTTTGGAGGTCTGTAGCTATTGACTCTGCTGAAAGTCTGCAACTTCTGAGCACTGTGCACCTCAGCATGTGCTGACCCCACTCTGTGATTTTACGTGGCCTACTACTTTGTGGCTGAGTTGCTGTTGTTCCCAATTTCTTCCACTTTGTTATAATACCACTAACAGTTGACCGTGGAATATTAAGTAACACAGTAACACGCTTGAATTCACTGAGCTCCTGAGAGCGACCCATTCTTTCACAAATGTTTGTAGAAGCGTCTGCATGCCTAGGTGCTTGATTTTATACACCTTTGTCCAGGGAAGTTAGCCTGACAAGCCAGACCCACATTAAGATGTTTGGTCTTGAAACTCACCATTGACAGGGCTCAATCCGAGGGGCGGGATAAACGGTTGTCTGTCAAATTCCCTCTGCACGGATAGCGCCACAACCAACCGAAGCAGAGCTAACGTTAGTTGACAGATTAAACTCCGAATACATCTTCCTTTCTTACGAATGACTTCAGTGCCGTTCTTTGTTCTTTCCTCAAAGAAAAGCTTAACTCCAAGTCTTCCAGAGTAGCGGCCAAAAACAATTTGAAAGACGCTGATCGTCAGCTTCTTTGTTTACCTGTAGCACCAAGAACCTCCGCAACTCTGCCGTCATTATGTTAAGCCTGCCCACCGACTCTACACACGCTGTGATTGGCCTGACCAGAGTTTGGTTTTTCCAGCTCTCAGGTCTACCGAGAGTTGCTAGAGTACACTCGCGGCAAAATAAATGTTCTGCCGCTAGGGTGCGTCTAGATTTCTAGGCTACATGGAAGTGATTGGAACACCTGAATTCAATAGTTTGGAGGGGTGCCCTAATACTTTTGGCAATATAGTTTAGCAAGTCACAAAAAATTATTAATTGACTCAAAAAAAAAAAAAAAAAAAAGATTTACGCAACAGTGTGCATCAATTGTTTGGAGTTATGACAACTTTTAGTGAATTTAAATTCAACCAACAAGCTACATTGAGTTAGAGGAACTTAATAATTTGTAGCAAGTTAAGTCGCTCCAACGACTAGAGTTGTAGTACTGGAACCAATTAATCTTATTGATTTCAGTTCAAATCAAGAGCTATCATAGCACATTCTAACATAACTTATTTAACATGTATATTTAATGAACAAGTAAGATATTACTTGTCACTGGCAGTAACGCAGTAGTGCTTATAGAATCAATGTTTACCTTCATGTATCTACTCTTCAGCACAATGGTAATCACAAAAACTTCATAACATAACAGCATTAAACACTTACAGGTCTTTCCTTTCACTAAAAACAAATCAATTAATCAATTAAGTTATCAAGACAATTTAATTAACTTACTACAACGTGAAAAAATTAACCCAGACATTTTAGTTTAAATTACACACAATATTAAGTTGAGGTAATGATCAACATAATTGTGTCAACAGACACAAATTAGAACACTAAATTAGAATTTATTACTTGCAACCATGCAATTATTATTTATAAATATTATTTACACAAAGGTAAAGTATGTAAAGTCCCTTTTCAAAATAAATGAAATTATATCACAGAATGAATTATTGTTAAAAGATAAGTCTATGTTTTGCAAGAGAGAACGGTCAGGCATATTCTGAAACCAGAGAAGCTGAGGTGTTGATTTGGTGGTGGTGATCAAGACTTCATGAGAACCACGATACCCTCAACTGCAAATCCAACATGTGGATATTATATATCCTACTTGTTTATTTTTGATCACCCACACCCCTTCTTGTACTATAAAAAATAGTTGATATAGCCCTGTTTATTTGCACCATCATCTGGACTGTGACAGTGAAATGGCATGTTTTTTCTCGCTAGCTATATGGAACTGATTTTGAAATATAATTGAGTTTTCATAACTGAAGTTCCATTTAAACAAAATTATGTAGCCCTCATGAGGCTTTCTGTTTTGTTTTATTTTTGCTCCAATGGCCCAGAAAATCAAAATTTTGTGGCAGACAACTATACATAAACCTTTATTTTACAGCTAATGTTTGCACGGTTCATGCCTCCCAGGAAGCAATTGGTTTTCTAGTTAGTCCTTGTCTAGAGTGGGAATTCTCGATGAGTTGTAAGCAACTGTTAGGGTGACATCACCCTCAAACCCTTCGAGTGGCAAAAGGTCCCCCACTGAAGCCCTAACACGGGACTCCTGATTTACAACACCTTCATGGCAGCCATTCCAGCGCAGCTTGCACAGAACACAACTCCAGACAGCATGTAAATCAGCAGTTATTTTTAGGGAAGACCTCATTAAATGACTGGCTGAGGAGATGTTACTGGAAGGTGGGAAAAGTTTGTCTCTTACACACTGCGCCAAGGTAATCTGGATCTATTGACACCCCATGATGTTGTCGTTGAAAGAACATTTATATAATTGCGATCCATTTATGGAAATTACTGGCAGATACTTTTTTTTCATTTAAAAACACTTTAAACATTACAATAACAGTGCAATTATAATAAATCATGTTTTTCCAATATGCTGATATTGTACCTCAAAATCATGTTGATGTTGCTCTAGTTTCAGGTTAAAGTTGGCAGTTCAACAAGGGCCAGCAGGGGTCAAATTGAACCGAAATGATCCGCAACAGCATTCTGGCACCTCTGATGCTTTTTTTTTTTTTTTTTTTTTTTTTACATTTTTGGCTGTTTGTTTGTAAATATAACCCATCCAATATTCTCCAGGCCAGTTTTTGTCTGATCCGGTACAAACTTTCTATCCCCATTCAGCAAGTGTACTGACTCAAACAACATTCTGGTCTATTAAGAGTTGTATATGCAGACTGAAATTTACAAGAACCATCACCATCTCAGATATGGCTGGACAATTTTTTGGAGTGACCAACCCTTACTATAAACAAAATTAATGAGATGGGAGATGACTGAGATTTTATTACATAAAACGTTTGTTCTAGGCCCCTTTGGGAAGAAATAACAGCATTCTAAGTGTATGTTGTAGCGCAGAGGACATGCAAAAGTAGTTTTTTTGGCTAATTCACAGTGTTTGAGGAGAAAATAGCATCTGTGCGTAATGAAATGTCAACAGCTTATCTGTGAATTTCAGCTCATACATTTTTAGAGCTGTAACAAAGTTAATCAGTGGAATTGCTGCATCTTGCAGTCACAAATATGGCATGTCACGCATGGAAATATTCATTTCCGAATAAGATGATTCATCATGATAATCTGTAAATACCAATGCTGTCTGTTTCTGGCTGTAAACATTTAACTGATAATCTTACAGCATAACCAACTGATGATTTTGATCACAAACATGATACCATATGTAACCCCTCACCTCAGGTCCTACTCACCCCGCTCTGTGCGGGCCTCGATCCCTGGTCTCCAGCGTGAGAGTCGGATGTTCTAACAAGGAGGCTAAACACTACAGTCTCTTGAGATCAGAGGAGTGAGGTTTACTTGTGCAGCGACTTCTAGCTGGCCTCCGTCACATTCACCCCCTTAAACCTCACTCCCATCTGGGTCACGGCACCAATGTAACCCCTCAGGTCCTACTCACCCTGCTCTGTGCAGGTCACAAACCCGCGGCTCTGGCGTGGGAGGCGGGCGCTCTAATAAGGAGGCTAAAAAATAGTCTCTTGAGATCAGAGGAGTGAGGTTTAATTCAATTCAATTCAAATGTATTTGTATAGCGCTTTTCACAATACACATTGTTTCAAAGCAGCTTCACAGAAAGTGCAATTCATAAATGTACATTGAAAAATGTTAGAAAGAGAATGTTAAAGAAAAATGTTAGGATAAGTTAATCAATCATGTATTATTTTAGGCCATAACAACGCTGGCGTTGAGTCGTCTCTTCACAGGCGTCGAGTCGTCTCATCACAGGGGCATCTGAAGTCTCCATGAGAGGCTGGATACAAACTGGAGCTGACGAACTAGTTACCTCGGGACTAGTGTCCCGAGATAACAACAGAAAAGCAGATGGGAAATAATTAGCATAGCTGCTGTTCAGAATATTAATGCTGTTGGTGCGATTTAACTGTAGTATAAAAGGTAATTATAATGTGAATGCTTGGCTAAAGAGATGCGTCTTTAATCTAGTTTTAAACTGGGACAGCGAGTCTGAACCTCGAACAATATCAGGAAGACTATTCCAGAGTTTAGGAGCTAAATGTGAAAATGCCCTCCCTCCTTTAGTGGACTTAGATATCCTAGGAATGACCAAAAGCCTCGAGTTTAGTGATCTTAAAGAGCGCGATGGATTGTAGGGCGATAAAAGATCCATTAAATACACTGGAGCTAAACCATTTAGGGCTTTATAGGTCAGTAGCAATACTTTGTAATTGATACGGAACTTAATAGGTAACCAGTGTAGAGATGATAAAATTGGTGTTATATGATCATATTTTCTTGACCTAGTAAGAACTCTAGCAGCTGCGTTTTGGACTAACTGTAGCTTGTTTATTGATGATGCAGGACAACCAGCTAATAAAGCATTACAGTAATCTAGTCTCGAGGTCATGAATGCATGAACTAACTTTTCTGCATCAGAGATAGATAGCATGTTACGTAGCTTAGCAATGTTTCTAAGGTGGAAAAATGCCGTTCTTGTAACATATGAAATATGATTTTCGAAAGACAAGTTGCGGTCTAATATAACACCCAGGTCTTTTACTGTAGTGGATAAAGCGACAGGACATCCTTCCAAGTTAAAGGTGTATTGTGAGAGGTTTTGTGGGCAGTTTTTTGGACCAATAAGTAATACCTCCGTTTTATCTGAATTCAATAGCAGAAAATTACACGTCATCCAGTGTTTAATATCATCAACACACGCTGTCAGTTTAGATAATTTAGCGTTTTCATCTGGTCGTGATGAAATATATAATTGAGTGTCATCAGCATAACAGTGGAAATTAATTCCATGTTTTCTTATAATATTACCAAGTGGCAGCATATATATAGTGAATAGCAGAGGGCCTAGCACGAATCCTTGCGGCACCCCATAGTCTACTGATGTTATCTTTGATTTTTCCCCATTTAGACAGACAAAATGGTAGCGGTCTGATAAATACGATCTAAACCAGTTTAATGCCTGTCCCTGAACACCAGTGTAATTTTGAAGTCGATCTAATAGTATTTTATGATCTATAGTATCGAACGCAGCACTAAGATCGAGTAGAACTAGTATTGAGATACAGCCTTGGTCAGAAGCTAGAAGTAAATCATTTGTGATTTTAACGAGCGCGGTTTCTGTGCTGTGATGCGGCCTGAATCCTGATTGAAATTTTTCATAGATATCATTTTCTTGCAAGAAAGAGCACAATTGAATGGACACAACTTTTTCTAGTATTTTAGACATGAATGGAAGATTTGAAATTGGTCTGTAATTTGCTAGGTTATTATGATCTAATTGTGGCTTCTTAATGAGAGGTTTTATGACTGCCAACTTGAATATTCTTGGAACATGACCTAAAGATAAAGACGAGTTAATAATATTGAGAAGAGGCTCTTCCACTACAGGTAACAACTCTTTCAGGTGTTTTGTGGGTATTGGATCTAATAAACATGTTGTTGGTTTAGATGCAATGATAAGTTTATTTAGCTCTTCCTGTCCTATAGTTGTAAAGCGGTGTAGTAGTTCTTGAGGGGCGATAATTGCGGTTGAATCATAAGACATCATTAAAGATTGTACATTTACAATTTTGTTTCTGATGCTTTCTATTTTGTCAGCGAAGGAGTTCATAAAATCATTACTACTAAACTGTAACGGAATATTTTGTTCAGGCGATGCTTGTTTATTTGTTAGTCTAGCCACAGTGTTAAATAAAAACCTTGGATTATTTTGGTTATTTTCTATTAGTTTGCGGAGATGCTCAGCCCTGGCTGCTTTTAGGGCCTTTTTATAACGTGACATACTATCTTTCCACGTGATTCTAAAGACCTCTAAATTAGTTTGTTTCCATTTACGCTCTAAGTTACGAGTTTCTCTCTTGATAACATGTGTAGCACTGTTGTACCATGGTGCTTTAGTTTTCTCTCTAACCTTTTTTAATCTAAATGGTGCTACAATTTCTAATGTACTAGAGAAAATGGTGCTCATACTGCTAGTCATTTCCTCTAGTTCATCTGTTTGTTTGGGTTCACTTAGCAGCTGAGACAGATCAGGTAAGCTATTTGAGAATCTATCTATAGTGGTTGGAAGGATTGTTCTGCCTGGTCGATAACATGGCGCAACATGACAGATTTCAGCAGTACGCAGTATGCAAGTTACCATGTAATGGTCAGTGACATCATCACTTTGCGGTATAATATCTATATCGGTTGGGTTCGTTCCATGTGATATAATTAAATCTAGTGTGTGATTAAGACGATGAGTGGGACCAGTGACGTTTTGCTTGACCCCAAAGGAATTTAATAGATCTGTAAACGCAGCCCCTAACGCATCATTTGTGTTATCTACGTGTATGTTAAAATCTCCAACAATTAATGCTTTATCGACGTTGACCAATAGATCTGAGAGAAAGTCTGCAAACTCTTTTAGGAAATCAGCATAGGGCCCTGGAGGTCTATATACAGTAGCCAGGGCTAGAGATAATACGGATTTCTTTCTTACATCTAAGAGCGTAACATTTAGCACTAGTACTTCAAACGAATTAAACCTGTGACCTGTTTTCTGGGTAACATTTAGAATATCTCTATAGATTGTTGCAACACCCCCGCCACGACCAATCAGACGGGGCTCATGCTTATAACAGTATCCTGGTGGAGTAGACTCATTAAGACCGAAATAATAATTTGGCTTAAGCCAGGTTTCAGTAAGGCAAAGTACATCGAAACTATTATCTGTGACCATTTCATTTACAATAACCGCCTTAGGTGTGAGCGATCTAATGTTTAGAAGACCTAGTTTTAGAAATTGTTTTTGTTCACTAATATTGCGATTTTCTGGTTTAATCACAATTAGATTTTTCCTAGATCCTACAGTAGATTTAATGTTTGACCTCACTAAACGAGGAATAGACACAGTTTCTATATAATGTTCTACATTGGTACTTATGTCAATTAAGTTAGGACAAAATTGGTTTTGTTCACTAATATTGCGATTTTCTGGTTTAATCACAATTAGATTTTTCCTAGATCCTACAGTAGATTTAATGTTTGACCTCACTAAACGAGGAATAGACACAGTTTCTATATAATGTTCTACATTGGTACTTATGTCAATTAAGTTAGGACAAAATTGTTTTTGTTCACTAATATTGCGATTTTCTGGTTTAATCACAATTAGATTTTTCCTAGATCCTACAGTAGATTTAATGTTTGACCTCACTAAACGAGGAATAGACACAGTTTCTATATAATGTTCTACATTGGTACTTATGTCAATTAAGTTAGGACAGCAAATACTGTGATTTGGACTTTGACTTACTAGTCATATGATGGTGTGCAGCGCTCTGGAGATGTTTTCCGACAGAAGAGCCGCTCCGATTCTGCTGGGGTGAAGGCCATCAGGACGGAAGAGCCTAGGTCGCTCCCAAAACAGATTCCAATTATTTACAAAGAGCAGCTTCTGTTCATTACACCATGACATTAACCATTCATTTAGAGCAAATAATCTACTGAACTTTTCATGTCCTAGTCGGTACGTGGGAAGCGGTCCAGACACAATGATCGTTGCTTCAGGCGATGTTCTGCGCACCGTCTCGATCAGGCTCCTGTAGTCCCTCTGCAGAACCTCCGTCTGTCGCAGCCTGGTGTCGTTCGTTCCCGCGTGCAGCAGGACAGCTCCGATGCGCTCGTCACCGTTCAGGATCTCGGGAACCTGCGCAGCGACATCGAGAACACGAGCACCAGGAAAGCAGTGAGTGATAACCTTGCCTTTACCTGAGGTAGCGTGGACATGCCGGACGATGGAAGTACCGATGACCACAGCATCGCGTTCCGTCTCGCGAAGAGGGGAGAAGCGGTTCCGGGTGGAGATCTCGAAGACCGGGAGGGGCGGAGAGGTCCTCGCTCTGGTCCTGGCTCGCGTCTTCCGCTGTGGAAACACCCAGGGTCCATGGTGCTGTGTCGGTGCTGGAGTAAACGAAACCAGGGATGATGATTGCGTCCTGGGTGCTTGGGTCCTGTGCAGAGAAACACACGGAGTAGACGAGGTCGGAGTCAAAATGTTAGTATCCACTGACTTGTGCGCATCGGCGCGTGATGTTTCAAGCTCTAATAAGGAGGCTAAAAATCACAGTCTTTGAGATCAGAGGAGTGAGGTTTACTCGTGCAGCGACTACTAGCTGGCCTCCGTTACACTCACCCCCTTAAACCTCACTCCCATCTGGGTCACGGCACCAATGTAACCCCTCAGGTCCTACTCGCTCCGCTCTGTGCGGGTCTCATACCTGTGGCTCCGGCATGGGAGGCGGGCGCTCTAACAAGGATGCTAAAAACTACAGTCTCTTGAGATCAGAGGAGTGAGGTTTACTCGTGCAGCGACTACTAGCTGGCCTCCGTTACACTCACCCCCTTAAACCTCACTCCCATCTGGGTCACGGCACCAATGTAACCCCTCAGGTCCTACTCGCCCCGCTCTGTGTGGGTCTCGAACACGGGTCTCCGGCGTGGGAAGCGGGCGCTCTAATAAGGAGGCTAAAAATTACAGTCTCTTGAGATCAGAGGAGTGAGGTTTACTCGTGCAGCGACTACTAGCTGGCCTCCGTTACACTCACCCCCTTAAACCTCACTCCCATCTGGGTCAAAGCACCAATGTAGCCCCTCAGGTCCTACTCGCCCCGCTCTGTGCGGGTCTCGAACCTGGGTCTTCGGTGTGGGAGGCATGTGCTCTAACAAGGAGGTGAAAAAACTGCAATGAGGTTTACTCGCGCAGCGACTACTAGCTGGCCTCCGTTACGCATACATACCAGCACATACAATATTTCAGGCGTCAATTAATATCAAAACCTGTATTCTTTCAGACTGCATTCAATTCTCATGGAATTTTCTACGGGCTGCTATTTTTTGCTAGCCTGGGAAAACCCAGACAACATCCGGCAAATTTAGATTTGCTCTGCAAGTAGTCTGGCAAAGACCCCATTCAAACCCATTTCTAAACCCTAGAAATCGCGGCACCAATTAGAAACGTTAGGGCGGGCTTTACACGTTGACGACAGCGCAGCGACGTTGAAGCAGATTTTCCGCTGCTGTGGAGCATCACTCGTTCGAATCAGCTATCGCGTCTGTTTTAAGCGATTTAAACTTCTCCTTTTCGTTAAAACCAGAGCAAAGAACAACACTCGAAGCCTTTATATCTAAAAAAGATGTTATCGCTGTCTTACTGACTGGATTCGGCAAAAGTCTGATACCAGCTTGGCCCTTTGGTGGCTAAACGAATGGGTCCTTAGCGAGAGTCCTCTGGTAGTGTTAATGTTTTACAAAATATAGTTTTAAGTCCTTTTCAGGAGTGAATGAAGTTGTTTAAAGCTAAAATCTGTGGTTTATTTATAAAGAGAGCGCCTTTTTTTAAATTTGATCTGCCGTTTTCGGAGTTGTGAGTTCCAGTGGTTCAGCGGCGCTCAATCGATCATTGAGCCCGCCGAGAGGCGCCTTTCCTCGGCCAGTCCTTCTGCCGTCTGCCGCTGGCTCTGATGTCTCTGTAGTGGTTAAACCGTCTCGTCTTGTGTAGATCTAACGGCTGATCTTTGCTCTCATTAATCTATAATTTGTTCCTAGACAGATCGTTTTGTCTGAGGGCAAAGTGAAGTTTCATAACTTTATATTTTTAAGATATTAAACCTTACCGTTGTAGTCTAGCGCTGACTTTGACTGAATTGCTTTATTTATTGTATAGCTTCTTATACCTTTTACTTATACTTTTATATTTGCTATTGATGATCACAAATAAACTGACATTTAACAAAAAGAGACTGGGTTGTGTTTTGTGTCATATTTAATTTATTACAGTGATAATCATAGCCTATATTATGTGTGTGTGTTTTTTTTAAATGTAAACGAAAAGAGGCTGGGTTTTTTATATTTCGTTTTGTTATAAACATGCATTGAAGATAACATGCATTGCCTGCACTACATATACAAATATATACTGAGTGATACTGTCAAGAGCATAGTAGGCGGACTAGTGTCCTCCCGTCCTCGGGAGTTCGTTCTCCGGAGTCAAACTTGGTAAGTCACGGACGCAAGTCAGAAGTTCGCGTACGAAATATGTCATAAAACACCACTGCCTCATTTCATAAAAAAATTAAACATAATAATAATAATAGCCACACGAATGTGGTTCAGGCAACGCTTAGCTAGGCCTACATTGATTATCTTATATATTTATAATAAAACGAAGTATAAAACACCCTGCCTCTTTTCGTTTACATTTAAAAAATAATATATTAAACATTAATATGTGGTTTAGGTAAGGTGACCAGATTGCTGAAATGGAAACCGGGGACACCAAACCGGATTCCTATTTGAGAACACAAGTACAGACAAGAACGCATATTGAGAAACGGCCAGAGTCAGATGTTTCTCCGTCACTCTGCATACGTCATCTCCCTCATCGCTCTGATTGGTTTGAGGTCTATCCTATTGCGCCGAGAGGCATTTGAGCGACGCCCGTTGGTGACGCCCCTTTGGAAATGATTTGTCTATGAAGCTTTGCCAGACCATAACTCAGTTACTAGTGAGAATGGTCTGGTTTTAACCAGGCTAATTTTTTGCTGTATTGCAGAGAAATTTGTTTTTACATTTTGTACTCAGGCCTATGTTAACTTCTCAGTGGTATGTTTATGTTGGATATCTAGTTCAAGAGTCTATTAACCAGCTCTCCCATGGCTAAATCATAACCAGTGCAAGGTATTAGACGGCTTCCAGCAGGTCAAGGCCTGATTCATTTTAAGTCACTCTGTGTGAGAGAATGAATTGCTTCCAAAAATCAATCACACAGCTACCACTTTTTTTAATTCTTCCACATTCACATTTGACAATGCCAGGTGCAAAGACGGCAATAAATATTTGAAACCAGAGCAGCAAAATTAACACTAAGCTAAGTGCCACTAATACTGAGAAGTCTCGCAGTAACTACTTCCATTCATATCAATACTTCTTACCAGAAAAATGTGGTAAAACAATGTTTTCTGGGGATTAAGGCTGATGATAGGCCTACTGCATTGGTAAAAATTCCATCCATTATCTACATAGAATGAATGAATAAATTTATTTTGGTAACTAGTTGAAACCACAAGCCCTCATTATTTCAACTTATTTTAAAATATTCATGTTTAACAATGGAATTCCTAGTGGAAAAACTACATTATCCATGATTTTAAATAAAATAAAATAAAATAAAATAAATCTCAGAAAAACAAACCAAACAAAACACTTTAGGACACTGCGAATGATGTAATCGATTTAATCTTTCTAGAAACTTGTTGCACACTGCAGTAAGATCAATATTAGAATATCATATTAATAAATGCTGGATGGTTTGTGTTGCTAAATGGCATGCAATTAATTTGAAAACATATTGTATGACTGAGAAAATGCCGTGTACAATAATTAGTCTATAAATGTCTCCAAACAGTTGTTCATTTGTCTAATGAAACATATAATATATTAAAGCGTCTTTGGTGTTTCCATGGCTTCTACAAAATAATTGAGAGTAAGGCGTGTATGACGTCACTGATAGGCAACGCACGTGTCCTGGTTAAAATGGCTTATTTCTCTGGATTTAAACATTCTTGGAAACATTTGTGATAATGTAAATGGTATTACACAAGTCAACAAAATATATAACATTGTTCTGTTCTATCGGTTTTTGGATATTTTAATCCAAGAATTGTACATATTGTGCCTTTAATCCTTTATTTATTCTTTATGTATACATATCAGCATCTTTATATCAGTTGCTTTGTTTATCCATTGTTCTTTCCCTCATTAAAGCTTTTGAAAACAGAGTCTTGTCTTTTTGTCAAATTATAATCAAAGTTTATAATGTTGTGATTCAGTTTGTATCTGGTTGGTTTAGTTCATGGCTTACAACTCTTTAATGAAGAATACACTTTATAAATTGATGTAGAAACACTGACAAGGAAGTTTGTTTCAAGTTGAGTTAATAATCATTTAGTGAAATTATCTTTTATGTCTGGTATTGTGGTTCTATGGATAAATAATTATATTTTGGTCGCAATTTAGGGTCCAATTCTCACTATTAACTATGACTTTTGCCCCAATAAACTCCTAATCACTGCTTATTAATAGCTGGTAAATTAGTTGCTACGTTTAGGTATTTAGTAGCAAAGGATTAAGGGATGTAGAATATGAGCAGAAAAAAGGCATTAATATGTGCTTTATAAGTACTAATAAACATTCAATATCCTATAGTAATATGCATGCTAATAACCAACTAACTGTGAGAAATGGACCCTAAACTAAAGTGTTACCTATATTTTTAATGTTTATAATGTTTGCCAGTTACAGTTTATGACCTTTTCTGTCCAACCAAGGTCTATTACATTCATTCCCAATGGACCCTTATCAAAAAATCCTATTGGAATTTCAGTTTATACTGTAGGATCTTATTAGATTCTTAGAATCCTATTAGACATTCTGGTTTATTTGAATGGAATTTCAATTTGTCCTGTGATATTTTCTATTATTACTTTTTTATTATGATAAAGGATTAATTAATTATTCACTTTTTAGAGTAACAACTTTTTTAGAGTAGTTTTTTAGTGCGTGTGTGTGTGTGTGTGAGAGAGAGAGAGAGAGAGAGAGAGAGAGAGAGAGAGAGAGAGAGAGAGAGAGAGAGAGAGAGAGAGAGAGAGAGAGAGAGAGAGAGAGAGAGAGAGAGAGAGAGAGAGAGAGAGAGAGAGAGAGAGAAATCATGCTGTAACATCTAAATCTCTATTTTAACACAAAGGTTTAAAAAACGTTTTGTTTTTTTTGAGCTGGCATATACTGTGCTGACAATAAAATATTTGCACAAGTTGTGATGTTTCTTTCAAAAACAACTATTGGTTAGTAAAAGATGGAAAAGTGCACCATTAGGATTATTAAAAAAAGCTTGATTCGTTAAGATTTAACATGAAACAAATAAAATAAAAATAAATGTGTATATGTATATGTATATGTATATATATATATATATATATATATATATATATATATATATATATATATATATATATATATATATATATATATATACAAATTCCCTTATAGACCTGAATAGGGACCCAATTGGATCCCATTAAAATCCTGTAGAAATTATTTATGTAGATATTTATGTATAGTCTTATAAGACAATTCCCACAGAATCCTATAGGAACGGTTCCAAAATATGATAGAAATTCTAAATGGAATCCTGTACATGTTTCTTATTGGAATCCTTTAGGATTTTTTTTTGACAAGGGATGCAAATCTTTTTCACACTGGAAGCATAAGAATGTATTTAAGAAGCTACAGACACATTTTTCACACTGGCAGTGTTTGATTGAACTTGATTATGAAGTTATGAAGTACATTTTACTGTTTGCATTCTGTAAGGCACATCTGAGTGACTTGGGTGAAGGTGGCTGAAGCGTAGCTTTGAGTCAATTGTATAATCCAAATAAATATTACCCTGATCTTCACTTTGAAAGCTGACACCAGAACAATCCCAACCTTGAACTCGAAACCCCCGAAACGCCTGACATATTACTAACAGGAATGGCATATCATAATCACGAGTACCATATTAACGACTGTTCGCATGTATTAGGTACTAGTTATATTAAGCCTGCAGTGCTGCAGTTGCCAGTCACTCCAAATCCACCTGGATGTACTATCAGAGGAGTCTTCATCGGAGAGAGAGGAGTGTGAGTGGGTGGCCTGCATGGTATTTTCTGTACATCATGTGATCTGTGAGGGGAGGTTGTGCCGGGTGGGGGTGGGGCGCTGGAAACTGAGATGTCTCTATTTACAGCTGCAGTCGACATATGCTTCAATTTCACCCCTATGCAACAGCTAATTGGCGAGCTATTTGCCTCGTGCTCAGTGTGTTTTTTTTTTGTTTGTACATTCTCATGTTACCCATTAGGCAACACGGTTTCCCCGTCTCCTCCTCTTTTTGTGATTTTTGTCCTGTCTCTGTCCTGTCTCTTTCTCTCTCTAGGGGGTTACCTATATAGCTGATCCTTTCCCACCTATCGACTGTGAATTCTTTAGGTCTTTAGCCAGAATCTTGCAAACACAGTGTCTTCTCTGTTGACTTGACCCTGCAGCCACTGGTGCACTCGTGACGTATCCAATTAATGGCACTAGATCCTGTATTACGACGTGAATAAATACTTTTGAAAGGTGAAAGTTTACCGGGACTTGCCTTGGCTGCGTGTCAGAGGGGTATCAACACAGTCTTGTGATAAAGCAGACAGCCTGAGAGTATTATAGGCCTGGAATGCTTCAAGCCAGATGAGTCAAAAGCTTTAGTCTGCAAGGCTGTGAACCAGTGGAAAACCTCCAGGGGCTTGATTTTCAACTTTGATGTATATGCTTATAATTACTAGACGACAAATAGACTAAATTATGAATGTAATGTAAATACTGCACTGTAACAAGATAAATATACTGTGCATAGTGACAACAAAAAGAACTGCATTACACAGTGTGATGCACAAGCTGTTATGAAATACGTATACATGAGTCAATGTACAGCATTATTATGCAGGGTTTTTCCTGCATTGAACATTTTTGTCCCGACAAAGCCTTATTTGATCCTTTATTGTGATTTATGAGTGATGTAGATGAATGTTAGAGTGACAGAGAAAACGATCAGGGAGCCGCTCGCGCTTGCGCGCGCACACACTCTCTTTGTCTTTAAAATAAGCACTGTCTTAGCGCTCATATTTCACATATTAAAGGTCCTGTTCTTCGTGATCCCATTTTTCAAATTTTAGTTAGTGTGTAATGTTGCTGTTAGAGCATAAATAATACCTGTAAAATTATAAAGCTCAAAATTCAATGCCAAGCGAGATATTTTATTTAACAGAAGTTCCCTTTCAAAGCCTACAGCGAACAGCCGGTTTGGACTACATCCCTGTACTTCCTGCTTTAATGATGTCAGTAGAACAGTTTGTTGACTAACCTCCGCCCACAAGAATACACAAAAAAGGAGGCGTGGTCTTGTTGCTCTCCCACGTGGAGAAGAGGAAGTGTTGAGTTTGTCGCCATGTCGTCGAGATGCTGTTATTTTCACCCCGCAGTCAAATCACCTTTGTGGCTCAAATTGATACGGTAATATAGACATGTTTACAATAACATTGAGCGCATGCATCTCCCCGTTATGGTAAGAGACGTGACCTCTCCGTGCAACGTGCGCTAAGCTGCTGTCGAATCACAACATGGGAACCGCTGGCACAATCAGAACTCGTTACGTATTTCTGAAGGAGGGACTTCATAGAATAAGGAAATCATCAGGCCGTTTTTAGGACAGTGAAAACAGTGGTATACAGATGAGTAAATTGTGTGAATTTTTTTTAGTTTTTTTACACGAGAAACATGAACACATGTTATATTGCACACTGTAAACACAATCAAAGCTTCAAAAAAACAGGAAAAACGGGACCTTTAAACAAAATCAAAAGGTCGGAAGACCAAATCCATGTTGCACGCGGCGCATTCGGACATTTTTTTCCTTGAATTACAGCTGGGTGTGAACTGCACTCAAAAAACGTTGACTCTTCTCTGACCAGCTGACATAAACCATACTTTCAATAAACGGCAAACAAATCCTGTCCAGTTATGAAGTGTTTTCTGTGTGTTGACAAATCTTTTGCGATGTTCTAACAGACGGGATTCGCACACAATGCGTCTGCTAATGTCCGATTCGCAACCTAATGACTCCTTTGAACCGAATCACCGAACACCTCTGAAATGAGAACACAAGTGTGCTCACCCCATTTAGCAAGAGTGCTTAGTAAGAATTAGTATTAATAATCCACAGTATTTTCAGGTTATTTATATTGACAATGTGTAGTAAAATATAAAATAATTTAGTTTAGACTGGAGTTAGGTGAACCATGAACAAAGTTGATGTTAGCTAGCTGATCATTGTATTAAATTGTATATGGTAGAAAATTAGGTTTGTTCATATTTTTTTAATGCTACTTTTTAATATTGATATGATTATAAAACAATTATCAGTAAATAGTGTATAAAAATGAACAAAAGAAACAAACATCAAGGTAAGAGATCATGCATAATGTCTCATATCAAAATAAGATAAGCAAAAATTACAAACGGTTTCTTTGTATTTATTTAATTTTTATTGACAGTATTGCGCTCACAGATCACGTGGGTAGGGTACTTTTTTACTGTGTGTGGATGACCATGTCTGTCAGCCACCACCGAAGACCATTTTTGACCCATGAAAAACCCTGTTATGTAACCGTTATATATTTTTAATAATATATTAATGATCTGCAAAGCATTATATGCAATACATTCAAACTAGACACTATATGAAACTTGATGTATGTATGTGTTTGAATGCATATAATGCTTTGCAGGGCTGTCAAACCATTAATCGCATCTAAAATAAAAGTTTGTGTTTACTTATTATGTGTGTACTGTGTATAATTATTATGTATATTTGAATACACACACATACATGTATATAATATGAAATATTTGCATGTATATACTCTATGTATTTATAACACATATAAATATACATATTTTATATATAAATATATTTTTTATTTCATGCATGTGTATTTATGAATACATAATAATATACATACATACAAGCTGTCTATAGTCTATAGTACTATCTAGTGTATATTCACATGTTCATAAAATACAATATTATGATTATGAATATTTTATATTCATAAATAATCCTAAAATTATATCCCTAATTATATTTCAATTTAAAAGCTTACATACCCATATTATTATTTTTTTTCCATTTTGCTAATACCTTTTTGCTTTCTGGTCCTTATGGCTTGTATTTGTGTCTTACAGAATATGTTAATTGAGTTGTAATTAGAACTTATATGATCTTTTGGAATTCAGTGTGAACATGATTCAGATTAATTCAGATCTTTTGACATTTTGCAAGTTGTACCCAACTGTAAGGCATCAATGGTCTGTGAAAACAAATGTTTTTAATTACACTAGTAATTTGGTCGCTTGCTGGTCTGTATCTTGCATTTTGCACATTACTCAGGCATCCTATTTCCATCTTTCAACTTGTGTAAATTAACACTGTCACAACACCAACATGGAGTAATTTGCAGTGTACAGCTCCCTAATCGAGATGTGATTACCGCTTATATCCCCTTGGGATCAGTGACAAGTGCACCGGTCAAAATTACATACTCTCAATCTGCTGACAAGTAAAAAGCAAGAAATTACACCAGATACTTGGGTGACAAGCTGGAGACTGGCTGTTAATCAAAGTAACTGTGGTTTGCTCGTAATCAATCAAACAGCTGTGCTGCGCGTTTACCCAGAGGCAAGGAGTGGAGAGCACATCGGCCTCCCAGGGCTTAGACACAGCAGTACACCCTGGATTCCCCACAGGGCAAAACATATGATATTGACAGTGCTTATTGCTTCCTCGAGCCCACCACATTTGTCATTGGAAGCAAAATATAATTACATCAGATATTACGTCCAAGACATATGTGCTGCAAACTGAAAAACAGGGCTATTTGAAATTTACTTTTTTTTTTCTTCAACATAATACTGTATGTTATAGACAAATAACACACACTCAAACTGGCATATGTGGTTTACAGGGTCTCTCCATAGGTGTAATAGATTTTATACTGTACAAACTGTAGGTATATTCTATCCTCTACACTAAAGGGGGTCACACACCGGACGCGCACATTCTATACGCGCGAGCTCAATGACTTTAGACTTTATTCAAGCTGTTGAACTCAGAATGTAAAACAAATGTATCTTGTAGCACAGGGTGAAATCAGTATGTACATTGACGATTTGAGGGAAATATAATATAAATTGAATATAAAACCTTGAAATGGCGCTCTGTGGAGCAGCAGGATTTTGAACAATTTCCTGAGTCGTAGCTTAGTGCAGGTGCAGGCGCCGAATGTCGCCGCCGGTGTGCGTACACTCATTGAAAACAATGTGTTCGAATTTTAAAGACGTGGCGCGGCGCTGAGCTTCGCGTCCGGTTTGCGACCCCCTTAACCTTACCCGTCACAGAAAACATTCTGCATTTTTTGAATTTCAGAAAAATCACAGTTTAGTAAGTTTTTTTTAAGCCATTTGGTTTACGAGGACACAGGAAGTGTCCTCATAAACCACCCTTACGTTGTAATAACCATGTCATTATAGACATATCTGTCCATAAACCACATTTGCCACACTCTAAAAAAAAAAAAGGTTCTATATAGCACCAAAAATGGTTCTTGGCTCGTAATCATAGGGGAACCTTTTTAAGTGCTATATAGCACCAATTTTGGTGCTTCAGTGGTTCTTTGACAAAGGTGCTATATAGCACCGCTACCATATACAGAACATGTTAAGATATGGTGCTATATAGCACCAAAAGTGGTTCCTCTACACTCTAAAAAAAAAGTCTCGTAATCATAAGGGAACCTTTTTTAGTGCTATATAGCACCAATTTTGGTGCTTCAGTGGTTCTTCAGAGGTGCTATATAGCACCTTAGTCAAAGAACCGGTGAAGAACCTCTGAAGAACCGGTGAAGAACCTCTGAAGAACCACTGAAGCACCAAAAATGGTGCTATATAGCACTAAAAAAGGTTCCCCTGTGATTACGAGCCAAGAACTATTTTTGGCGCCAGAACCTTTTTTTTTTTTAGAGTGTATGATTACGACGAAGAACCATTTTTGGTGCCATATAGAACCTTTTTTTTGGAGTGCAAATCTCACTCTCTCTCTCTCTCTCTCTCTCTCTCTCTCTCTCTCTCTCTCTCTCTCTCTCTCTCTCTCTCACACACACACACACACACACACACACACGTCTGGTTTACTATCTTTGTGGGGACTCTCCATAGGCGTAATGGTTTTTATACTTACATTACATTTACATTTATGCATTTGGCAGACGCTTTTATCCAAAGCGACTTACATTGCATTCAAGGTACACATTTTACATATGCTGTACAAACTGTATATTCTATCCTCCTACACTAACCCTACACCTAAAACCTACCCATCACACACAACTTTCAGCATTTTTACATTAAAAAGAAAAGAATTCTGTATGATTTATAAGCTTGTTTCCTCATGGGGACATCAATTTAGGGCTCCACGGTGACACAGCGTTCCCATGAGTATGTGTGCATGCAGGCTGAAGTCCCCACCGAGATAGAAAAACATGAACACACACGCACACATGCACGCACACACACATGCACATACCCAAACAACCGTTCAAACCTTTTGGATCAGTATATTTTTTATGTTTAAAATGTGTCTTTGATCAGAAATCAGTAATATTGTGCAATATTATAACAATTGAAAATAACCGTTTTCTATTTTAATATATTTTTAAATGTAATTTATTCCTGTGATGCAAAGCAGAATTTTCAGCATCATTACTCCGGTCTTCAGTGTCACATGCACGATCCTTCACAAATCATTCTAGTATGCTGATTTGCTGCTCAAGAAACATTTTTATTTCATTATCATCAATGTTGAAAGCAGTTGCTGCTAAATGTTTTGAGCTGTGGTAGTTCAAAGAACAGAAAGATCAAAACAGAACAGCGTTAAATTAAAATATAAATCTTTTGTAACATTCTAAATGTCCCCTTTGATCAATTTAATGCATCCTTGCTGAATTTAGTTCCCTCAAAAATGAAAATTCATTCCAAACATGAAAGACCTTCGTAGGAGACTGGCACAGACAAGAAGAAATTGTTGAATAAAGTCGTTATTTTTGTTTGTTTTTGCGCACAAAAAGTATTCTCATGGCTTCATATAATTAAAGTTGAACCGTATTCAAATTTGAACAATGTCTTTACTACCTTTCTGGACGTTGAAAGTCTTAATTACGTTGATGTCTATGGAGGGGTCAGAGAGCTCTCGGATTTCATTAAAAATATCTTCATTTGTGTTCCGAAAATGGACGAAGGTCTTACGGGATTGGAACGACATGAGGGCGAGTTATTAATGACAGAATTGTCATTTTTGGGTGAACTAACCCTTTAAAGGTGCAGTGTGTAGTATTTATGAGGATCTATTGACAGAAATGCAATATAATATACATAACTATGTTTCCAGTGGGGTATAAAGACCTTACATAATGAGCCGTTATACTTTTATTACCTTAGAATGAGCCTTTTCTATCTCCATACACCGCGGGTCTCCTTACAGTGAAATCGGCCTTTTGCACCGTTGTGTTTCTACAGTAGCCCTAAACGGACAAACTTCTCTACAGAGCGCTAGTCACTCTCTGCTCTCTCCGACAATGACATTTTTGTCCTGTGTCGGCCACCGTAGCTTCTCTATGTGCTTCGAAAGGGATGGGTGAATTTCTGGCCCCAAACTGACATGATGGTGACTTCAAATAAAACAATTTAATGCTAAACACAATTAAAACCCATATTAATTATCAATAAGTATTTGCACTCTTCGTAAGACATTCATAAGCCCCCATGCCCATGGCCTACATAATTAATAAAAGAGCTCATGGCCACACTCCACAAACACAAGTGGAGTGTGTTTGTGAAACTTCTCGAAATTGACTAAGGCCCGAATTATTCTTTTTTAAGTGCAGCAGCTATCTAAGGCAGTTATGAGATGAGATCATTAATTAGATTTGAAGGAATCATTAAGTGGTCACTTCAGCGCAGTTATTGTGTTGAGCGACTGCAGGGAAATTCCCACTGGAGCAGCACAGCAAGTTAGGGTTAAATGACTTTCTCAAGAGCACAATAATAATAAAGCAGAACGTGATGTGACTAACACTTGTGAGACCACATCCACAGTTCAGCAGCTCCGGGATCTGCTCAGTCTGTAGTTTAGTATGCATAACTGAGGGAAGATTTGGAGTGAATTTATGCTTTGGGAGGAAGGGACAATTCAGCAAATACACTTGACCTAATTCCTTATTGTACAATCCTGTTGAATTCTCTCACTGTTCACTACTGTTTAAGGGACTTTTCTGTGTTAGAAGGATGTCCTAAAGACATCAACGTAACACAGGCTATTTATCAGAATGTACAGGCTGCTCTTTTTCATTTAAACAATGAAGGACAATGGCAGGGGAGCCAGAACACAGTTTATGAGCCATACGCAATAAATAAATAAGTAAATACATTCATAAATCATATATACAAATTGTCAATATTTGTGTGTTTGAAATATTAACCCTCTGCACAATCAAATTTCAATGAGGAAAAAAATATTTGTGGTGTTTTCCTGCTTAAAGTTAGACACTATAGCAATGCATTTTTATTTATTTATTTTTTGAAAGTTTGTTGCCTCAAGGCAACATTGTACCACAACAGACAAATTAAAACATTTGACATTTTCATGTAGAAAAAATAAATACATTTAGTTTTTAATGTATTAGAAATTGCATATTTAATAAAAAGTAACATTTTAAATTCAGCTCTCAGGCAACATTGTACCATCGTGGAACACAAGTATCAAACCATCATATCAAGTTATCATATCCATCTCCATCCTCATCTCCATCTTCGATCTCTCACTCACTCTCTCCCTGCCGGATTGTCTCTCTGACCTCATCTTCCTCATCACAGTATGACACCTCATCCTCAGTTGTGTTTTATACCTTTTTTTAAGTGCTATAGAAAATGTGCAGCTCATAATATGTGCAGTTGTAGAGGCTACGTGCATTACAAAATCATGCAAAAATGCAAATATTTCGAGAATTCTGACTCTTTTCCTTACCAATATACTATATTTGTATCCAACCTAGTGTGGTATGGCCTTATGCGATTCCATTGTGGTACAATGTTGCCTTGAGGCAACACAGTTTTTTTGTTATTTACTCTAAAACATTTGATGATTCATAATGTAGAGTTCTTGAAAATACTTCTTTACTTACCAGTGAAGGTGACTCACATTTTTGTGGGTGACTAACTGGACTGAAATTAGCGAAAAATGCACTTTTCATTGGAGAAAATATGGAGCCATGCACTCTAAAAAAAAAAGGTTCTATATGGCACCAAAAATAGTTCTTGGCTCGTAATCATAGGGGAACCTTTTTCAGTGCTATATAGCACCATTTTTGGTGCTTCAGTGGTTCTTCAGCGGTTCTTCAGAGGTTCTTCACCGGTTCTTTGACTAAGGTGCTATATAGCACCTCTGAAGAACCACTGAAGCACCAAAATTGGTGCTATATAGCACTAAAAAAGGTTCCCTTATGATTACGAGACTTTTTTTTTAGAGTGTGTGACCTGTGCACATGTGCTGAAACAGGACACAAAATGGACCCCTGTGGGTCATGTGACCTATTTTTTTTGCACTTTCATTGATTAGTAAGTTCTTCTTCCCTGAGATAGGTTTGACCAATAAATTGGTGTTTCATTTTATTAAAAATAAACTAAAATAGACTATGTTGCCTGGAGGCAACACCGTACCATAGTGTGTTAAATGCACCCAGTATATGTGAAAAATATGATAGAAATTCAAAATGTCTGCTTTTTCTACACGTCCCCTCCACCTGTCTGCAAGTCTCATCAACTCTGGGGCGCTGGAGAAATCGCTCTGTGTAGCAGCTTAGCCAATTGCTCATTTAAGATATGAATGTTTGAAATAAACTGTAGCCAATCAATACAGTTTTGTGAGAATAATCCTCAAACTTAACCCTGAACTTGGTAAAACAATTATCTTTATTAAAAATGTGTCATGCCTTCAAAATATGTTCTGTTTTAATATGATTTCCTTCTACTTTTCTCTTAAACTTTTTTTTTCTTAAAGGTGCACTATGTAAAAAAATTTCAGTAAAATATCCAAAAACCACTAGGCCAGTGTTATATATTTTGTTCAGTTGAGTACTTACAATATCCCAAATGTTTCCAACTATTTGTAAATCGTGAGAAAACACCAAGGAACTGGGACATGTGAGGGAGTCGTCTGTCAATTGCATTATATCTGCATTACCCTCGGTTTCCGGTTTTATTTTGCAGAAACGCTTTACTCTTACTGCAGTGTGCAGAATGTCATGGTAGCCGCTGCGCAAGCACACAGAGTAACGTCATAACTTAATTTTCAACACACTCAGATGTATCTAATATGATCAACAGAGCTGCGTTACCTCATACTCATGACCGGAAAAGCGGAAGTGGTGCCAGCGACTGTGGCATAATAAAAGTCTCGCCGGCGACTATGCCATAATAAAGGTCCTGCTGCTCGCGAGGCGTGTGTTCCGCTCTTCTTATTAACAATCGCTCCTGCTTCTGCTTCATACTACAGTAACGTTAATAATCGCATCCATGAACATGATTTTTGTGATATATTGCACTTTTCCACCGACTGTGAGGTGAAGACCACATGTCCCAAGATTCTGCGCTCAAACGTGGAGTCATCAAACTATGCCTTTGTTTTGAATAGGCGACCTCTAGTGGACAGAAAAGTTACATAGTGCAGCTTTAAAGCTGCTGTCCGTAAGTTTTTTTGTGTTGCAGCCTTAAACACAGCCCTACCTAGAACATTTTCCACCAGCCGCCACTGGACAACCACTGGCTTTCAAGCTCCAACAGGGCAAAAGGTAATACATGTGACACTTGCATTTATTCTCTTGAATTATTCAAGCCATAAAATATCTTAATGTGAGGAAAAGATCATTATTCAAGTTGTCATAATCTTCAAATCTGGTTCGTTGAGTGTTTAAATTGGGAGCCATACAGATATGACACCTTAATTTTTTTTATTTTGGCCTTAGAGAAGAAAAAGATGGTCTAACTCGAATGTAAAGTGACCAAAATGGCTAAATCCAGTGATTACATCAACCCGATACACAGCTTTATTTCCAGACAGATCTGTGACACTCAGACATTGTATAAAGCCAACCAATCAAAGTGGAACTAAATGGCAATTTTGAGTGCAAGACAGTCTCTGTATTGCACAGAAAATTGTCATTTAGGAAACATGGTTGAGGGAAGCTATAGAGGAGAGTTCAACCAGCAAATACTGCTGACACAATCTTTTATTTTTTGACATTTTAATCATAAAACACAGTAAACTAAATAAAGAGAACAAATAAAGCATACTTTCTTCAGGAGAAGTCTCCAAGGACCTGCTGCACCAGCTGCCATTATGACAGATTGAGGCTCGGTGCAAATTGCTTGGCCCGACTATAACTTGACACCTCTATAACCGTAAACAAAGCCGCTTTTCATCACAGCACATTCCCAACACATGTACGCCTGCAAATACACATTTACACAACCTAATCCGTTAGCCTTAAGTGTTTGGGAATCCCTCTTTAAGGCAGAAGGAAGAGTTAGCGCTGCAAAATTAGTCTGAGTCAGTGAATTTAAATAGCTTAGTGTCTATTTTGTGTGACGATGACAAGCTACAGGGTTGTTCTTACAGTATTACGCCGCTTGCTTGCCGCACGCGTGCCAGAATGTGATATATGAGACCACGGTGCACATGGTAAACACACGTCCACGGATGACCACTATGAGGTGCTGTTTGACTGAAGTCAACCTCAGCTGAGATGAGCTGTTTGTTTCAATTTCTTTGTTTTGCTCCAATGTGTCCAAATGCATCTGAATGCAGCTGATTTGAAATGGAATCTGAGATGCAATGTGCATAATGTATGAAAAGAATCATACATGTCTCCGGTAATAGGCAACCAAACTAATCTGTCACTTCTGTAAGTGCGCTCAATTTGCATTTAAAATAAATAATAATAATAAAAATAAGCCAAAGGACATTTGTTACTATACAATATAATGATTGTTGTATGTTGCATGATTGATTGTCTGTGAGCAAAACCACCAAACATGACATGATTACGTAACATCTGCAAGTATCAAATGTATAAAAATCCAATCCAAAATTCTGAGACCACTTGCAAAATCTTCGACATCTGGAAAAGACTGAATGTTTTTGATTTTTGAAAGATAAACGAATAACAAATATTTAAGAAAATACTGGGTGAAAAAGAGCTGATCTAGAATCATAATTAATAAATTATTACATGGATCTGTAGAATATTTGATTCTTAGTTGCAACATTCTCTGGTTGTATAAGCTAAACTGTATATTTGACTGTTGTCCCTGGCAACCACTGTCCTACATTGTTTCATGTCTTGTATAGCACTCTGTGATCTCTTTCTTCTCACATATAAAATGTATTTCAACATTCATATTTCATGTTTCCATTTTTTTATTTGTTAAGTAGGCTAGCAGTGTAACGATCAGGAAAATGTAGCCCAGTTCAGGGGTCCGTTCGCTTAATACATCTGAGATGATTTGACAGATCTTCTAATCATGATCATTGATCTCTGGCTAATTTGGTTTTTCAAATAAATTTGCGGATTTGATTCAAATATCTCGATTAAGTTGCTTGATATTACTGCATGTTCTTGTGTTCACTGGATAGGGCAGATATATCGATACTCACGACTGTCTGGCGTCAGGAGAGCAGCGCAATGATGTCATATAATTAAAAATGAAACAGCCAAGCAGGCAAAATGACATCAAAGTTCTACTAGACCTTAGAGAAACAAGCGCGCATGCAGAAATCTTTAGAATTTTGTTTGAACTTGTGTTTTTGCAGTAGCTCTGAATGGCATCGCTGTTGAAGTGTAATTAGCTGGTAAAGTGGATTTACTTATTGAAGAGTTAATGAAAGTTTTCATGAGCATTGTAATGTTTGAAGTGGATGTCATAAGAAATGTCAGTAATTAAAGCTGTTTTTAAATGAAAATTCTGTCATTAATTCCTCACCCTCATGTCATTCCAAACCCGTAAGACTTTCGTTTATCTTCAGAACACAAATGAAGATCTTTTTGATGAAATCTGAGAGCTTTCTGTCCCACCCTTGACAACTACTCAACTACCACTTTGGCACTTCAAAAAGGTCATAAAGAGATCGTAAAACTAATCCATATGAATTGAGCGGTTCAGTCCAAATTTTCTGAAGAGACCTGATCACTTTATATGATGAACAGACTGAATTTAGGCTTTTATTCACATTTAAACACTGGATCAGTGAACATGAACAGAAGCTCAACCAAACCTGCTTGATGCGCAAGAAAAAAACTCATTGGTTCTTGCAGAAGCTCAAACGTGCTGCACACAAGAATGAACCTTTTTGGCTCTTGATGAAGCTCAAACGTGCTGTGTAACACAAGAATGAACCTCATTGGTTCTTGATAGAGCTCAAACGTGCTGTGTAACACAAGAATGAACCTCATTGGTTCTTGATAGAGCTCAAACGTGCTGTGTAACACAAGAATGAACCTCATTGGTTCTTGATAAAGCTCAAACGTGCTGTGTAACACAAGAATGAACCTCATTGGTTCTTGATAAAGCTCAAACGTGCTGTGTAACACAAGAATGAACCTCATTGGTTCTTGATAGAGCTCAAACGTGCTGTGTAACACAAGAATGAACCTCATTGGTTCTTGATAGAGCTCAAACGTGCTGTGTAACACAAGAATGAACCTCATTGGTTCTTGATAAAGCTCAAACGTGCTGTGTAACACAAGAATGAACCTCATTGGTTCTTGATAAAGCTCAAACGTGCTGTGTAACACAAGAATGAACCTCATTGGTTCTTGATAAAGCTCAAACGTGCTGTGTAACACAAGAATGAACCTCAATGGCTTTTGATGAAGCTCAAATGTGCTGTGTAACACTTGAGAATGAACCTCATTGGTTCTTAATGAAGCCAAAGCGATCATGCTTTTACCACAACTGATGTGTGAGTTGATGAATGTTTATATGTGGATAAAAGCCTAAATTCAGTCTGTTCATCATATAAAGGAATTGTGTATGTTCAGAAAATTTGGACTAAACCACTCAATTCATATGGATTAGTTTTACAATCTCTCTATGATATTTTTGAAGCGTCAAAGTGTCAGTTGCGTAGCTGTCAATGGAGGAACAGAAATTGCCCAGTTTTCATCAAAAAGATCTTCATTTGTGTTCTGAAGATGAACAAAAGTCTTACGTGTTTGGAATGACATGAGGGTGAGGAATTAATGACAGAATTTATATTTTTGAGTGAACTATCCCTTTAAGGGTCGATATCATATTTGGCACAGCAGACTGCATTTTTTATATTTTGTTATTTTATTTTACAGTTTTTAATTATCTGCTTCTCCTGCACTGCCACAAACTCCCAGCATAATAGCTGTCATCGTTCAAATTAATGCACGCTTCATACTAACTGCTAATATGTGTAAGGCTCCAATAAAATCAAGAGATAATTATCCCCTCACAAAAAAATCTTGATAAAAGCAGTTTTTTTCCAAATAGATTACATAAACAGAGAATATTTGTTTTCGATTTGATTTACATGATTTAAAACCTGACATTTCATTGTTTCTTTAGACATACATTATGTCTCATGTTTGTGTGACTAGTATTCACTAAGTTACAGTTCATTTTCTGAGGAGAATCAGATTAGACTTCATTGACAGGCTGCGGATCGCGCATCATGTTGGTTTTCTTTATTTTGCAAAAAGCACAACATTTTGTTTTTATTGTGAGTGTACACAAATAAAAGTAGAAACCTAACAGATTATAATGATGTATAACACTTGCCTGAATGATAAAAATCGACAGAGTTATTTGAGTCTCTTTGGCACTTATAAGAAAAGAATCGAGGCAATCACGCCGGCGGGATCTTCGACCTCTTCGACAACGTGACTTCATTCGTTTCCGCTGAACATATAATTGAAGCCTCCGGAGGTCCGAATATGGCGCTGACATCTTGCGCAGATTTGGGACCGAGTCGGCGCATTAGAGACAGGAAGTAGAGGCGCGATATCAAAAGCCCGCCCACACTCTCGCAGATTATGTCATTATGTCGGTATGAAATAAACAGTTATGGAAATGTAGAAATTAAAGCTAAAGTTCCAATCTCCTCCCAAAAATCCCGAAAAAAGTCAGTTAGTGCCTCAGTGACAACTTCACTCAGAGAAGCCGTCAATCTCAGCTGTCAATCATGACGCCCCCCCCCCCCCCCTTTTTTTATAGCATCAAATAACTCACTAAAACTAAACTTGTTTAAAAAACGAACACTTGAAATTAAATCATCATGATAAAAACTGCCTACAATGACAGAAACCAACTTTGGTAAAAAATTATTAAGTGTAATTTAATTATTTAGTTTGTCTCGCGTCCATTAGAAAACACAGAGAGACGGGGGTTAAGACCAATACTGGGACCAACCACCTGGGGGCGATCGAGGCGCGGAGGCTTCAGTTTCTGAGAGGAGTGTCTTGCAACGCAGTGACACGTTAAGCATGTAAGTAGTAGCGGTCAAGATAACTCGTAGTACCTGGATGAGCGGTGTTTTGTTGTTATCTGGGAATAACACAGAGCCGTGTAATAATGTTGCAATAAAAACATAGATGGATGGATGGATGTTTTTTTTAACATAATTTTTAAATAAAATAATATTATATGTCTTATAAATGAATGGTAATCCATGTTTCACTCTTCTAAAACAAGCTTGCATACAACAATGTATGCACACACACACACACACACACACACACACGCACACACACACACACACACACACACACTATTGATCTCAGAGTACATGACCTCCTTTGCACAGCATCCTGATCCACCCTTCACTGTACGCTCTTTCCATCAGTTTCTAAGCACTGTCAGAGAGATGGAGTAGCATTCCAATCAAGTCCCTGTTTTATGCCCTGTATTCGAGACAGACCTAAATAAGCCTAACATGGGCTATAATTTATGTCTGCAAGCTATGCCGTTATACATCACCGGCACTTTTCTTTATAGCACCTGTCTTCTTCTACTCTGTTGCCGCTGATGGCAGATACATCTCACACTTAATAATGGGGCCTTCAGAAATGCACATTAAGATAGACGGCTGCCTGTTGTAAAAGCAGTACATCTCAGGAAAATGACGTTTCTTTTCATTTCCACTGTGCTTTTGTGCCAGGTTGTCTCCGAATCTTCAGGACTAAGTGGCTTCTTGAAGGAAATTTTAAATGCACCAAAGAGAACATTTTCATTTAGGCGCACGAGAATAACCCTTTTGTGTTTTTGACCAAAACTATATATTTAAAAATAAATGCAATCACATTACGAGGAAATGCAACACTTGAAATTTGAAATAATGTATGTTTCAGGCTGTCCGGTTAGTTTTGATACAAAAAGCATGATGTCTTAATGAGTCTACTTATTAAGATTAGAGTTTGTCTATTATTATAACCATGCTTGAAAAAATATTATTGTTTGTCATGTTATTATTATTCCAGTCACAAAAAGCTTGTGCTACATATCTGAATCATCAACCAGATTGGGTTTATAAAAGAAAGCTGTACTATCGCTTTTCGAAGCAATCCGACTTTCGGGTTTTGCCTGACAGAGGAAAAACGAGTGAATGAAATCCCATAGATTCAGTAACCGAGAAGCAATGCCCTAGCAACCACCATAGCAATGATCCCAAGCCATACGTGACATACACATTTGACATCGCAAACATTGCAGATATGATTTTTTTTCAGAAAACAATGCGTTTTGAAAAATTTCTTTATTAGAAATTATTTATGTATAAAAATTAACATGCTTCACATACCTCATATGTCTTATTTTACAAATACTTTAATTCAGGCACTGTTTCTGACGTTTTTTTTTTTTCTCTTTTAGGATGAAAAAGCAAACATTAGCAATCGGGAACACACATTAAGTTGCCATTTACCACGGTCAACATAGACATTTTATTCTGCAGCACAAACAGTGCAAAAACAAAGAAGAGAGGAGAAATCATAAGAACTGAATCTTAAATTCACAAACATCTAAAGAGACAAATCAGCTTGTCTCTCTCTCTATCACCTGACATTTCCGGATATGAATACTGAATCCTTTCATCTACTCGGAACCGTTCTTTAACTTGAGATTGGTGACGCATTGAATTTCTTTAATAAGTCTTCGGTAGCCGTATTCTTATGAAAGTGACTTACGCGCGCTCTCCTGGTCCAGTGGATGTTGGTTCCAATATCTCGAGCATTCCTTTCCAAGCTGGCGTCGCGCCATTTCTAAATTGTGATTTTCTGATTTCGCACAGGTGACTGTGACAGCTATAGAACATTTTGACAACAGGGCAAATTTGAGTTCCTCAAACGTGTGTACTTATGCACAAGCAAACATTACTCCAAAGAGCACTTCGTACATCTTCAACAGTTTCACAAGGCCCATGGTGAGGTAACAATACAGCAACATAGTTCAACAGCATTCCAGAAGGTTCTTTTTTTTTTGTTGAAAAAACAAAAAGAAATAAAGAAAGAAAAAACAACACAGCACATGATGTCAAAACCAGCATGCTCAACATCTGTAAACAATGGTCACTGTCTTTGCTGTTGTCATCACCAAGGAGAAAACAAGAAGAAAAAGCTCCAAATGATTTTTTTTAAATACTTTTTTCTTTTTTTTTTAACCACCCACAAAGTGTTAGCGTCAATGAAACAGCAGACACTGACATGTTGTCCTTAATTAGTGTGTATCACTTTAACAATGACATCTGGAATAGATAGAGCAAGCTGTAATGGAATAGTCTGGGTGACAGACCGTCATTCCAACATCACCGTCTCAACAGTCACGGCCTCCCCAGATGCTCCCTATGTGACTTCACATAAGCTTCATTAATGGAAACATGTCTGTGGGGGTCCTCCAACCATCCGCTATCTCACTTCCATACGTGACATAACGTGAGAGTGATTTATCTTGAGATGCTGTCTTCCAGGGGTCACTTCTGGGATTCGGTAGTGGCCTTTTATCACTTACCTAGATTGCATGGTTGCTGTAGCTGATGTACGTTTGTTTAGGGCTGAGTCCTGCAAGGGAAGAGAGAGTGTTACAAAAATAGATAACTTGAGTCTCAGAAGCACTTAAAACATGAACGCTGCTGCTTTATTCAAATTTTTCAAGGTGAAGTAACTTTGGGCCCTATCATACACCTGGCGTGATGTTTTTTTGCTAGTTTCAGCCCGACGTAGTTATCATTTTCATGTCCAGTGCCACGTTTTTTAAAATAGCAAATGCACTCGCGCCCATCTGTTCGCTTATGGGTGTGCTGGTCTGAAAACAAGGTGTGTTCAGGCGCATTGTTGGCGTGTTGCTATTTTGAGGAACTGAAATCGGCAGTATTTTTTGTATTATTTAAAAGACGCGTTGGTAATATGTGCCTTTATTTCGGATGCACTCTACTTATTACACACACAGGGATGCGCAGCACACAAACATTTTAAAATATTAAAAATAAAAGGATTCCTCTCTGGAGAAGCTTTTAGTCTTTTGGCTCACAAATTCTGCCATGTAAACAGCGAATTCACCATGGTGCACGCACAACTGGCTTTTAAAGGGAATGGGAGCTGAGACTCTGATTGGTTTATTGCACGTTACGCCCAAAACACATTCATGACTCATTAACAGACTAGGTACAACCCTTTTGGACGTTTTTTTCCGTCGACTAGCAAAAGTGGATTCAGACGGCCTATGTGCACCTGTGCAATGCGCTTCAGACCATGCACTCAGATCGCTAAAAAAAGGGCCCTAGATTTTAAAGTCCCTGTAAAGACAATTCTGAGATTTTTTTCTAAACACATTATAAATGTTAGAAATGTATTGCTGAAATAAATTACAAAGACTGTGAACTATGTAGTACTGAATTCAGAAGTTAGACCGTTAAACAGTTTTTCACCGTTGCTGTGTTCAGGATTTTCTGGGCGGGGCTAAAACGGTGGCTCGATGACGCACTGGAGCCACTGAGCCTGGCTCCTCCCCTAACACGATGATAACTAGAGCACATTCGCATCAGTTTGCCCGCTCGATCGCGAGTTACTGTCAGTACTGTTAGTTACTTGAGTCTACAACTTACAAAACAGCTTACAAAACAAACACGATGATCAAGAAGAGGTGGATTAATGTTGTGAACAGCCATCTTGATGGAGAGCTGAGGATCGCCACCGACGCCTGCCTCTGAGTCTGCAGTGACAATACACCGGATCGTTTTACAAACTTTCACCGGAGACAACTGGGATTCACTGATAATCCGCTGCAGAACCGACTATCCCCCGCCCCGGCCTAAGTCCTCCCGTCCCGCCGACATCTGGTGCGTCGTGATCATAGACGGTCGTGATCAGTGAGTGTTGTCTTGTGTTCTCCTGCAGCCTTCCCGCGAGTGGGCGTGGTTTCGGCGCCGACAGCGGACACACCCCCAGCGTTTGAGAGCAGAGAATGCTGCTCATTTTTTCAAGTTTTTGATAAGCTATTTTATGTACTTGCCGGATTTTTTAATGATTCAAATTTGGCTGAGAGGTTAATAACACATTTATCTGTGGTGTGAGAAACTCAGAACACATGTTTAGTTTTGACTTTACAGGGACTTTAATAGTCCACTTTAGAAATTCGACTAACTATAAGTAACTGCAACTACATGTCAACTACCAGTAGTGTTGGGAGTAACGCATAACCGGGTCGTTCTAACCTAGTTATAGGAACTAACCACCAGGGTGGTTCCCAGAGAACTAAAAGTTCCCCTAGGGGCAATTTGCAGTGCATTCGCACAGCCAGTAGGAACAGTATGAAGTGACGTAATCCATGCTTGATTTTGTGACTTTTATTTTGACGGTGCGGCGGACCTTTATTTTTGACGGTGCTGAGAATGCCAGAGCCTAAGCACACAGCTTTCACATTCTCCGTTTTCATTAGTCTACGATCTGTTTAACAGTACAATGTCGTTTCGTTCATCTTTTCATTTCGTATGCGTTCGACCAATCAGCATACACTTACGTCACTGGTAGTTCCTATTTTGCTACTCTGAAGTAAGAGATATATTAGCTACCCCAAAAGGAGTTCCAACTAAAATTGTTCCTAGTTCCTGTGGTGCGAACACGCCAAAATCCGTGTACTTCCGCCAATAGTTATAGGAACTATACATTAATATAACGCATTACTAATACAATTTTGGTAATATTATACTTGTTATAATCTCAGTAATGCATGTTACAACAACGCATTTTAACCCGAAATAGAGTGGTGCAGCCCCATTATGCTTATAAATGTGCTCTTATAAACTATTCTAATTCAAACGTTCTAGGAAAATGTTTTTTAGATAAAAACTGAAAGAGTTGTTGAAGCTTAGTGATGGAGACGTTGAAGTCAAGCGACCGTGGTGTAGTTCGTTTATAGCCTAGCTTTTAACTTCTGGCAACTGTATTTAGGCTTCAAAATTCATAAAATGTGTGTCAATCTGTGAAAATGATCTTGATGGACAAAACGTGTAAGTATCATAAACTTGTGTTGATCTCAGAGCTTGTTTTTTGCGATAATCCAAAAGCCTATGGCAAAGGAACCAGTGTGATGCTAACTGTCGATTGGCCTACAAAGTGATGTCATACCACACTATTAAAGGTCCTGTAAATATTGTTTGCCCCACCCCCTCATCCTCCGACTCGACACTCACACAGGTTGCCAGTTTGAGGGCACGCAACAAGAACGACCGCAGTTGATAATGGAAGGTGCGGAGACTTATAGTAACTCAAAAGTAACACAATAGTATAACAACATCTTAAATGGCTATTGAGGCTTTTTAGGTCAGGTAGAATCTGTGCTCTCTGACCCAGTTTGTTTGCTGGCTTCTATGGCAGCAATATGCTGTGTACCGCCAACTGGCAACCTGTGGTGTCGAAATACTATTGGGTAAATTGGCAGCGTGCGACATCGCACAGACCAAAACAAAAATAGAAATTCCATCACAATGCACATTTCAAAGTAAAATAACCGGCTGTAGCTTTGTTTTTCAGAGAAATGAGTATGTGAACTCAGCATGTTTCCTAAATACCTGCAAACATATTATGGTATATTTATGTCTTAGAACAGTCAAAAACGTACATACAGCACTTTTAAGTGGTTAAGTTTTTTTTTTTTTTACCAACATCGCAAGACATTGATTCCAGCACCAGAGAAAAAAATTCTGCTGGTAAAATAGTATGTCTATTTCCTGTTGCTGGAATTTGATGGTTGAGATGACTGCAGAGACGGATTCTACATTTGTGAGACGAACATACTCCCATTATTTTCAGTTTGTCAGAGAAAAGGACAAGAACATAATAGGCAAGTGCAATCTATGTGTGATAAAGAGGGAACTATCTACATTGAGAAATAGCACAAGTAACTTGAAGAAACACCTGGACAGGTGCCTAAACTAAGACTAAGTCTAAACTAACTGAGAGCTGCAGGGTAGGAGAAAAGACAGAATGTGGCGGATGAGAGAGCAGGCAAAACAAAGCAACAGAAAGTAAGTTTCTCTCTTTTTGCCATGCTGCTTGAACCCAAAGGAATGAAGAGACTCGTGTCCACCCATTGCGTGGCAGGTTTGTGCAGTGAACTTGAATTAAAAGGAAATAAAAGAATAGAAACGGAAAGAAAAAGAGGTTGTACGTCTTTCCATGTAATTAGGCTATAGGTTGCATTATAGTGGGCTCTAGTTCTATTGTGTTTGGTATCTCTACCATAATTTACCAGACTTTAATTGTTTTGTGATTCTGACAGTGATTGTTACTTATTGTATTGCATCATTAGCCTTCCTACACAGTCATTATGCTATACCACATCACCCTCCACTGGATGTATAATGAGCAGCAATACAATATTATATTTTAGAATGCCTAGTCATATTTCTGTGGTGAAATATGAAAATGGTGAAAGTAACACAATAGGATAACAATATGATAGTATAATTACAATTCAGAGACAGTAATATTGTAATGTAACTACTACTTTCAAATTACAGTAACTATTATTAATGATTAATACATTATTTATGTAGAATGTATAACATTTTGAAAGTAACTTGCCCAACACTGACTACCAGTCAGAGTCTTAGCAGACTGTCTGCTTAATATCGGCTAACACCTTATTGGTAACACATTTATGGGGAACACATATTCACTATTATCTACGACTTTTGCGTCAATAAACTCTTAATTAATTGCTCATTAATAGTTAGTAACATAATTTTTGTAGCGTATAAATGGTAAAATGGTAAATGGACTGCATTTATATAGCGCTTTTAACAGACCCATGGCCATCCAAAGCGCTTTACATATTGCCTCGTATTCACCCATTCATTCACTCATTCATATAGCGACGACAGTGTCAGCCATGCAAGGCGCCATCCAGCTCATCGGGAGCAGCTGGGGTTAGGTGACTTGCTCATGGACACCTCGACACTTGGTCATGTGGAACCGGGGATTGAACCACCAACCTTCCGGTTTGTAGACAACCTACATGAGCCACTGTCGTTTAAGTTTAGGTATTGGGTAGGATTAAGCAATGTACAATAAGGTCATGCAGAATAAGGCTTTAAAGGATTAGTTCACTTTTAAATAAACGTTTGCTGATAATTTACTCACCCCCATGTCATCCAATATGTCCATGTCTTTCTTTCTGCAGTCAAAAAGAAAGTAAGGTTTTGATGAAAATATTTCAGGATATTTCTCCATATAATGGACTTCAATGGGCATCAAACGGTTCAAGGTCCAAAAAAAGGGCTTTAAACGATACCAAACGTTACCAGACTATGAATAAGGGTCTTATCTAGTGAAACGATCAGTTTCTGCGACAAACCGAGCAGTATTTATGCTATTATTTTACCTCTTATCAGACGAACGTGATCATCTCTGAGCTCCACCATAACTTCCGCTAAGTGAGGACAAAATACGAGCGTGGTCATAGATGTATACGTAGATGCCTTATTAGTGCCTGCACGGATCATTAGAATGAGGCATCTACGGTCAATATATCTATGGCCACGGTCGTATTTTGACCTCACTTAGTGGAAGTTATGGCGGAGCTCAGAGACGATCACGTTCGTCTGATAAGAGGTAAAATAATAGCATAAATACTGCTCGGTTTCTCGCAGAAACGGATCGTTTCGCTAGATAAGACCCTTATTCATTGTCTTGTATCGTTTAAAGCCCTTTGAAGCTGTACTGAAACAGGTCATTTGGACCTTGAACCGTTTGGGGCCCATTGAAGTCCATTATATGGAGAAAAATCCTGGAATGTTTTCATCAAAAACCTTAATTTATTTTCGACTGAAGAAAGAAAGACATGGACATATTGGATGACATGGGGGTGAGTAAATTATCAGCAAAAGTTTATTTAAAAGTGAACTAATCCTTTAATATGTGCTTTATACATACTAATAAACAGCCAATATCCTAATAATATGTATGCTAATAAACAATAGTTAATAGTGAGAATTGAACCCTAAAATTAAGTGTTACCATTTTATTTTGATGGTCCCCCAACAGACATTCAACTGACTATAATTAACTTTACAAGTACATGTCAACTTATTCTACAAACTAACCATAACCTAACAGTCTACTAATACTCTAAGGAGAGTTAGTTGACATGTAGTTGCGAATTAATGAGAGTTGGTTGACATGCAATTGTAGAGTTACTTATAGTTAGTAGAATGTGGGATATCACAATAAAGTTTGATTTAGTAGCATACGCACTTGGGGAAACTTTTATTTAAGCGGTTTGATGCAATTTTATTTATTTTCAGGCCTGGTTGGAACCTTCGTTGATACTGCTATTAGTTTGCCAGAACTCAAGTAGCATGTCTTTTTTTATATCATACTCAGTCTTTCTTGATATCAAAGTGCTGATTACTTGACTGAGACGGTTGTCACCTTTTGCACAGGAGGGCCATTTAACACCTTCAAAAACACAGTTACCTGCAAACAGTGACAAGTCTGCTATTAAAGCATTCTATCAACAACAACTCATAATTCACAGCCTAATCCTGTCATTTGGCATCCATCTTGCAGTAGCTGTGTAGTACAAACAATCACAAAGGGTAGCATGATTGACATTGCCTTCAGCTATTCATGTAATAACCTTGCCAAAGAAGGAGGGTCAATGGAAAATTCAAGCACGTTGCATTATTATATCAAAAGGTTACCTCATGCAATCATGCAGGGCCGTTTGAATAAGGTAGGTGAAGTGACATTTGACCCAACACTATGGTGTGCTTCTCCGGTCTGGACTCTCCCTCTGTGTATGGAGCACTGACCCATAGGTGCAGTCAGATAAATAGCTCCATTTCAGCTTAGAGGGAGGGGCGTTGACACAAAAAGCAAACTTACATGATTCGGTCTCTATATAAAATATCATCTGAGGATTTTATCTAGCATAGAATCTATTTGCATCTGCTATCCCAATTTGTGTTTGTGTTTCTGCAATCTAGGCCATGCACTGTTCTGAAAGTGTTCATACATTCTCTCTGTAGGTTGAAAAATGCATAAAAACAAATTTGTTGCTATCTTTAGGATTTTCCACAGTATAGTGTTTCGCACCAACAAAGCTCTGTGCAAACAAGTGATTTGCAAAAACAATGCGGGATGCATGCTTTAGCGAATCTAACAAATGTCAGCTTATTCTCAATGCATTGTCTATTATAAACTAATTGGTATGCGCAGTTTAAGCATTAAAGCTAAATGGAACATGGTTGAGTTTAACAATAAGCCAAGCAATAACCAATAATTAAAGTCTTTACCTGTTTTCACTGTTTAGTTATCATCAACATATCCTGAAACACAGGTTGAGTGGTTACATATATTAGACAGGTTTTATGTACAATAACTGAGCAGCATTTTTATGTTTGAATCAGTATTGAAAAAAAATCCTAAATAAAAATGTAAATAATGGATGCTGCTTCTTGACTTGGATTTTTGCATTTGCAAAACTTCAAATGCATCACACAGCAGGTATAACATGTTTGACATCATTAACGTCATATGGCCATAAGGAGAGAAAAAGCATTTGAACCTTGTATACAAAGATTTGATATATTTCACAGAGCATTAATCAATGTTGGGTCCAAATGATTCTTCTCAGATGCATACTATTTGAAATGCTTTTCAACCCCCTGAATGCTCTCTTTAAAAGTATTATAAGCTTGAGCTCTATATTATGTTATTTTCAAATTGTTGCATTCAACATGTTTACAGCAATTTAAGCACTTTGTTTATTGGTTGCATCGTTCTCAAGTACGTCAACCTCGAAGATGTACTTCACATTCACAACCTGAATAATGATCCGTTTAGTGTAGGGTTACTTTTTTTATCCAGAAAATGTGGTCGTTATTTTAATGATTCACAGGCGGAGCACAATTGTGAGGTAATTGTGTCCTCATCAGGACAATTGTTTTCCATCTATGTAAATTGGGATCGTCCGCAATACTATATACTTATACTTATGCAAAAAGCACTTTTCAGCAGTTTAACTCTGCAAGGAAGTTTTCTAACACAACACTACATGCCCGGACAAAAAAAGTTGCTGTTTGGATTTAAATAGGCAAATGCTTGAGATCCTATGATTGGATCATTATTGTAGTGATTATTATTAGTGATGCAAAGTCCGAATCATTTCCGTGAACCGGTTCTTTTCGGACAGTTCGGCTCAATGAACCGGTTCAAAAAGCCGATTCATAGGTTCCTGATGCACTATGCATTTCTTTTATGCTTTTTTATGCAGTTCTCAGTGTCAAGTTATATCAAGGAAACATTTAGATAAAGTAATCTGTGTCAATGCATATTGAAACAATCGAATAAAGTTATTTGCGTGAGTGCATGTTGCTGATTATTGCCTTTTATTCACTTAAGTTAATGGTATTGGACCCACTTTATATTAGGTGGCCTTAACAACTATGTACTTACATAAAAAAATAAGTACAATGTACTTACTGTGTTCAAATTGTATTGCATAACACCTTTGCTGATATTTAGGTGGGATATGGGTAAGGTTAGGGACAGGTGTGGTGGTATGGGTAAGTTTAAGGGTAGGGTTAGGTGTAAGGGAAGTGTCAACTGTGTAATTAACAATGTAACTACATAAATTAATAACAGATGTAATTACATGCAGGTATTTTTTAAAATGTAAGTACAATGTAAAAACATGTATGTACACAAGAAGTGCATTGTATCAAATGATTAATTAAAATGTTAGTACATAGTAGTTAAGGCCACCTAATATAAAGTGCGTCCATGGTGTTTGTTAACACATTAAATTGATCTTTTCTTCACATCGGATTCGACTGAAAACTACAGCACACTACAACAAACATGGATATTTATACCATAGAACGA
Organism: Gobio gobio; assembly: GCF_949357685.1. Classification (NCBI taxonomy): domain Eukaryota; kingdom Metazoa; phylum Chordata; class Actinopteri; order Cypriniformes; family Gobionidae; genus Gobio; species Gobio gobio. Next base: position 9,494,024 of record NC_137110.1, on the reverse strand, counting down.
GTAAACCAGCTACTTCTTTATTGTCATTATAAACTCCTTGATTTAAAATATAATCTGCACACGCAAAATCATAGTACTTTTTTTTTTCATGTTTTAATAAAATGAAGTTCACTTAAGTTAATGGTGTTTGTGGTTACAGTTTCATGCGTGCATCCTTTATGTCGGATACGACTGACCAATATTGAGTAGCCCACATCTTGAATAATATTCCTAAAAGTTTTGCACATGCAGCACATAATACAGACATGCATAAACGATATAGAAAGAAGTCTTATAGTCTTATAAACGTATACATTTCGCTTAACAACTTAAAATATAATCTGCATGCATTGTATTTAAAGCTGCTAACATTTTTTTGTGTTCAAGATTTACAAAAATTATACAATGAGAATGTACAACATGAATCCATTTTCCAAATCGTGTTTTTTTCTTAACCTGAATCATTATGGTACACTTATAATAAGTGTTTATATCGGGACTATTTCAGACCGGTCTGGTAGGAACCCCTGCGGAGGAGCACAGTCCCTGCGTGACTCGCCATAGACATAAACAGAGAGAAGTATCTCCGGCTGCAATGTTCTTCCGCAATACGCATGCAGTTCTGTTTATTAACCGCTAAAGCGCAAAAACGTACAGACTGCAGATTTAAATCTCTCGACAGAAAGGTTTTTGCAGGTTTTAATAAAATGTTATTTAATAACAGTAGTCATAATAAGCATATTTCCAGTAGCCTATGTCACCTACGTGCCTCAGACTTACGTCGCCAACTCAATCATCAGAATCCTAAATCACTTCGACAGCTGTTTGAACCGGCTCTTTCGGTTCTTTTCAGGTTCTTTTTTAGTCGAACGTGCTACTTCGGCTTTTGCGTCTTGCGTCATCAACCCGGAACTAAAGTTCAATTCAGTTCGATTAATGAACCGGCTCAACCTGTTACTTGCTGAGAACCGGCTCAATAGAACGATTTGTTCAGGAACCGAACATCACTAATTAATATTTTTCTAGCATGTTATATGTTTGGCAACAGTTCTTCTAACCTCCATTGATGGAGTTTGTAGCTTTTCATTTCTTAAACAACCATGTAAGGAAGACACATCATGGCAATATTCCAGGATGACAATGTCATTTTCACAAATTTTTGGTCAAGATCTTGTATTGCCAATGCAAGAGTCCAGCACTCTGTAAAGTCTCCTCCAGCACATCCAAAAAGACTTTCAATGAATTTAAGGTCTGGACTCAGAGATGCCGATTCATGAAAATGATTCTTCATGCTCCCTTCCAAACCATTCTTTCACAATTCGAGCCTGATGAATCTTGACATTGTAATCCTCGAAAATGGCCGTGATGTGTCTTCCAACATGGTTGTTTAAGAAATGAAAAGCTACAAACTCCATCAGTTAGGGTTAGAAGAACTGTTTCCAAACATATAACATGCTAGAAACATAATAATCACTACAATAATGATCCAATCATAGGATCTCAAGCAGTTGCCTATTTAAATCCACACAGCAACTTTCTTTGTCCGGGCATTGTGTGTTGTGTTAGGAAACTTCCTAGCAGAGTTAAACTGCTGAAAAGTGCTTTAACATGCTAGAAACGTATGTAGATTTCAATGCAGGATTGACAAAGGTTGTGATTGTGAATTTGCAAGGTACAGCAACATGTTACTATAAATGTTATTCGTTCTAAATCATTTAAAGATAAAAGCATACACCAATATATTTGTTACAACAGTCTTATCAAAACAAAATACTGTATCCTATTTTGAATACATAAACGTCAGTAGTTTTTATATGCTGCAAGCAAATGTATGCATTATAACATTATAATACAGCCTATTGGCTTACATAAAAAATGCACCACTAGCATTGCCACTGGTCAGAAAAGTCACTTTTTAAAGGAAATCATCTTACAAATGGGTTTACTTATAACTGCCTTTGCTTATTAAGCTGGGATAGGAGAAAGCAACATAAACCAAGAGAAAAAAATGTAGCTGCTACTTAAACTGAATTATTCAGTGACTTTTCACTTTTTTCCCAAACCACTCATAAAAATAATTTTCTCAAAAAGACAAACTCTTACACGCATGCTGCTCACATATTATAGCAGAGTTTGTGCTGAATGCAGTGTAATCAGACTTTAGCCATGGAAATGTCATATTTAACTGAAATAAGCAAATGTCAGCACATGCCAAAACACCTCCAGGGCACCGGAAAACACCTCAGACCCCTAGAGGGTTAAATACTGATGCACAAAATATAATAGCAGCAAAAATGTACACTGTGCAATGTAAATGCAAATACTGATGCATGCTAATCAATAAAGTGTAAATATAATGCAATATGTTATTTTTACTAAATGTAAAATATCCAAGCAATTGTGGGTGGAGCTAGTGAAAATTGTTTGAAGGGCCATTTGAAGTCAGTGAACTGGAAATAAACATTGCTTAAAAATGATACTTCAGCTATAACTTAAGTATTCATTTTGAAATTGCTAACCACCTTTTTTTTTGCAATGCAGAAGTAAGCTATTTTCTGTGAATATGTGCTAACTTCTGATGGGTAAATAACGGGAATAATAACAAAATCCAGTAAATGGTAAAATAATTTGCACTACAAGCCAGTGTGTTTATGATGAATATAATAAATTAAAATAATGTGATAACAAATAACATTTTGCAATATCAAGCAGCATAACTGACTGTTTGTACAGCTGAAAGCGGACAACCGGAAGCCTCGACACATTCAAGTTACAAATGGCCGCACCAGCTCATGTTAAAAATAATGTGAATGGAAACAAATGTATACACTATTTGAATTAGGAAAAATAAGCCCAATGGACATAGTACTTGAAAAACAGCTTTGAGAGTTATAACCATTGGATTTTAATGACATGTTGGGTATTATATAAAAGAGTCTATACTTTCGGGAACAAAAATACAGTATTGTGTATAAATAAGAATGAAACGGCAAATATTACAACTGTAAATATTAACAGTAATATCATTGCACACGTGTGTTTTAAATGACTGATTTAAGGAACAACAATTTCGTTTTTGTGCTTTGGCCATAGACGGATAAATGAACAAGCATAATTTGGTGCTGAAATAAGTTATTTTTCAAAGTAACATTATGAACTCCTTTTTATGCATGAGTGCATTCAGCTCTGGCTGTCATTACATGCACACAGCAACTCACACTAACACGCTTTTAAAAGCACAGTTTGCATCCTATGATTTGAGGTTTTACGTATTTTCCATAAGTAGATCGATTTATTTATTTATTTTAATGAAACATATGAGCAATTAAATCTAAAAATCTAGCAGTCTCATTTACAGTAAGCCAAATCAAGTCCAGTTGAACAGAATAATACAGTCTACAGTGTAAAATCTCTCTTGATAAATTCTACAGTGTGTGTAGGCACCCAGTGCAAACACAGATTTATATATTTCTGTGTTATAATTGAACCTGTTGGGGCACATTTGGCCTTAAGGCCCATTGAACTTGGATTTGCAGAGGTGCTTTTTCTGTGGCTCAATCTGCCCTGAAATTAAACGACCTTGCACAGAAATTGTCAGGAGGCATTAAAAATGTAATTGTCATTAAAAGGTAGCCTGGAGGAATATTCTGCATACATTAACTAATCATAACTATTAAAAAAGAGAAAAAAATACATTTAAATAAAAGCCTAACAAAAATATAATTAGTTCTACGTATGCTTAATATTTAAACAATTTTGCTTTGTTTATCCACAGAAAAGATATCCCTGATATTTAATTGCAAGTCTAACTCTGTTTGTTTCCGGGTCAAGAATTGAGGAATCTACAAATTATGAATTAAATTACTACAAGACCATAACCATGTCTTGCACATTGGGCAATTGAACAATTTATTTTTATTTTTATAAAGCACAAAGAAACAGAACAGTGAACAATTCTAGGTCTAATTCTAGTTGGGAAATAATCCTTTTGGGACTATATGCAAACAATATTTACGTCAAATATATTATTAGTCCCGAGATTCTTCGCATTAGTGAATAAATACATAGATCTGCTGTTGACATTTGAATTCCCTTTAGTGGTCTGGTGGTAGACTTTTTGTAAAATGTGTCAAAGGTTCCAGGTTCTGATCCGTCCTCATATAGTTTTTTTCTTTTCTTTTCTTCTTCTTCATTAAAATTAAACATGTTCATCAATGATTGTATATTAAGAGCAGGGACACGTTTGTGTGCAGTTTGTTTTGTGATTTCACCGGAAAGAATAGAGTCTCTCTCCGCAACGGCATTAAGTGATAGATTGAGCGTGTGAAGACGAGCCAAACGAGAACGTAAACCCCGCCTACTTTGATTTGATTGGCCATCTCAATCATTTTGACATTGACAAGCGTCGTTAAACCTGAGGTAGGCCAGACTAAAAATGTAACTTTTAAACCTTTTTGTCACCCTAACATACAGAGCCCTGCGTAATGGAGTGCAGCAGAGCAGGGGGGGGCTTATCACATTAAGGGCCCTATTTTACTGATCAGAGCTCATGGTCTGAAGTGCATGGCGCAGGTTCACTTAGGGTGTGTCTGAATTCACTTTTGCTAGTTTAACAACGGAAAAAACGGTTGACACATGGCACATGGTCCAAAAGGGTTGTACCCAGTCTCTTGATGAGTCATGGGTGTGTTTTGGGTGTAACGTGCAATAAACCAATCAGAGTCTCATCTCCCATTCCCTTTAAAAGCCAGTTGCGCTTGACCATGGCGGATTCGCTATTTACATGGCGGAATTTGCGAGTTGAAAGACTGAACGCTTCTCCAGAGAGGAATGCTTTTATTTTTAATATTTAAAAATGTGTGTAATAAGTATAGTGTATGCACCTTGTGCACCCACCTATAGGCGCACATTACTAACACGCCCTTTAAATAACACAAAAAATACCATGGCATTGACTTTAGACCAGATTTTTGTTGGTCAATGGCACAGTCGATTTCAAAATAGCAACACGCAAAGAATGCGCCTAAACACACCTCATTTTCAGACCTGCACGCCCATGGGCGAACAGATGGGAGCGAGAGCATTTGCTATTTAAACAGTGTGGCGCTAGACATGGAAATGATCACTGCGTCAGGCTGAAACTACCAAAAAACACTTGCGCCGCACCTGGTGTCACATTGCGCTGGGTAAATGATAGGGCCCTAAGGATTTAATGCACAGTAAATAAAAAAAAAAACTACATAAAAAGACATGTAAATGATTTTGCTGTTCCAAACTGCAGAAGACTCTCTAACCAAGGCAACAAAACGTGATACTGAATTGATATCTTCAATTCAACAAGTCATTCATTAGGATGGTTAAATTGTGCCCATGCACGATCATAATGTCAAGAGACTATTTTGAGGAGACCCACATTGATCAGTTTGGTCATACAAATCCTGACACATAAAACGTCTGATGTAAAGCAGACTCATATTGTTATTGATCATATTTACAACTCACCCAAGTGCGAAACTCTATTCCTTACAGGACACAAGAGAAAACCTATTGTTGTTTATATAACGTAGCTATGAGTTTGATCAATTGACCTTTTCATTCTCATCCTCTCATCCTCATTCTATGGCAAGTTTCTATGATCTTTGCAAGCAACATCACACACATACATATTTTGATCTTGTTTGCACACATCAATAAAACTCAATACACGTATTGCATTGAAATTATATCAAAGACTGTTACTTCAGGATTTTGTAGCAAGGCGTCCTCTGTATCAATAATACAACTTTTGTAGACACACTAATGGAGTGTATGACTGTGAAAAATATGTCACAAATATGCACTGACACTATAAGAATAGCCACACCAATGTGTCTGCGCTCATCTTGATTCATTTCAAGATTTCTTTTTTTACTACCTGTAGGTGAGATGACAAGAAGTGTGACTTCAGAAGTGTGACTTTAGGAGCTTCCGAGAAGACAGAGTGAATAATGTCACATAATGTGGTACATGTGATACTGTGAAGACTTACTGGTTACCTGCTAGTCAAAAATCATGAAAAAGCAATGGGTGGGAAAGGTGTCATATTCCTTTAGTTAATGGCTAATCATCTTAATAGAATGCACTGCTGCAAGGTACACAGTGCTTCTTCAGGGGTTGCGTAAATATTCAAAACACAATATACTTATGATATTGGATATTGCACAAGCAAAATAGCAAACAACCTCTCAGTGTTGCATAAAATATATTATTGTAAAAAATACTATTGAATAATACAATAAGTATAATTAGCCAGAACACAAAACTAATGGAAGCAGCTCTAAAAGAAAAATATTTTTTTCAAAATAATACATAATTATGATTTGTGATAACTGACCCTTCCCAGCCCCCTTAGTTACTGTTGCTTCATCTGACAAGCCATGACGCTCTCACTCTCACACAGTGGAAAATGCATCATGGAGGAAAGAGGACACTGAAAATACGCCGACAGAGCAAGTTACTTTTGATACAAACAAAGTCTCAGCTTTCAAGTTTTGTAATTTTTTGGGGGGAAATTCAAACAATAAATACCGTTTTGTGACTAACATGATACTTTGAATCTGCTTAACACTATATTTGATTCTAGAAGTAATCAATGTACAAATACATCGACAGGTGGAGTGAATAACACTGATTATCTCTTCATCACAGCACCTGTTAGTGGGTGGGATATATTAGACAGCAAGTGAACATTTTGTCCTTAAAGTTGATGTGTTAGAAGCAGGAAATATGGTCGAGCGTAAGGATTTGAGCGAGTTTGACAAGGGCAAAATTGTGATGGCTAGACAACTGGGTCAGAGAATCTCCAAAATTGCAGCTCTTGTGGGGTGTTCCCGGTCTGCAGTGGTCAGTATCTATAAAAAGTGGTCTAAGGAGGGAACAGTGGAGAACCGGCGACAGGGCGGCCAAGGCTCATTGATGCATGTGGGGAGCGAAGGCTGGCCTGTGTGGTCCGATCAAACAGACGAGCTACTTTAGCCCAAATTGCTCAAGACGTTAATGCTGGTTCTGATAGAAAGGTGTTAGAATACACAGTGCATCGCAGTTTGTTGCGTATGGGGCTGCATAGCCACAGACCAGTCAGGGTGTCCATGCTGACCCCTGTCAACCGTCGAAAGCGCCAACAGTGAGCATCAGAACTGGACCACAGAGCAATGGAAAAAGGTGGCCTGGTCTGACAAATCACATTTTCTTTTACATCAAGTGGAATGCCGGGTGCGAGTGCGTCGCTTACCTGGGGAACACATGGCACCAGGATGCACTATGGGAAGAGGGCAAGCCTGCAGAGGCAGTGTGATGCTTTAGACAATGTTCTGCTGGGAAACATTGGGTCCTGCCATCCATGTGGCTGTTACTTTGACACGTACCTCCTACCTAAGCATTGTTGCAGACCATGTACACTCTTTCATGGAAGCGGTATTCCCTGGTGGCTGTGTCCTCTTTCAGCAGGATAATGCGCCCTGCCACCAGGCAAAAGGGTTCAGGAATGGTTTGAGGATCACAACGAGTTTGAGGTGTTGACCTGTCCTTTAAATTCCCCAGATCTCAATCCAATTGAGCATCTGTGGGATGTGCTGAACAAACAAGTCCGATCCATGGAGGCCCCACCTTGCAACTTACAGGACTTAAAGGATCTGCTGCTAACATCTTGGTGCCAGATACCACAGCACACCTTCAGGGGTCTAGTGGAGTCCATACGTCGACGGGTCAGGTCTGTTTTAGCATCAAAAGGGGGACCAACACAATATTTTGGGAGGTCATAATGTTATGCCTGAATGGTGTATAGCTTGTCATTTTTTAATTTCTTCTTTGCACATCTCTGACTGGATTTTTATTTCTTCGTGGTTTTTCAGCTTCCACGGCCTATAACATGCACATAAAGATGAGTCCTTGCTTGAATAGAAACACAATTAGAGACTACATAATTATTCAATGTCATGTAATTCACTTAGAAGTAATTGTAACACTTTATAGCAATGTTTCTATCACATTACACTACATTAAGACACTTAACAGACACTTTTATTTAATGCAATTCAAGCCTTAAAGGAGGATCACAAATCAATTAGAATCAACAAGGAGATCCTATTCCCCGTTTAATGCCTTCATGAAATGTTAGACATCCCTGAGTCAAGGAGAAATTATTTGTTAGCTAGCATTTGCTTTAAATGTAAAGAAACTGCCTGTATTAAATGACTCTGGTAAGATTTTTAAAAAGGGCACATGCTAATGTAGTCGCTGACTCTAATACCTCATTTACAAAAGCACATTGTTCCACTGCAGTGAATTCAAAGTGGAGCTATAGAGAGCAAACAAGGCACCGAGCACATGAAATTCACACTGATGATGGTGGACGTCTGGCATGGCCATGCAACCGGTGTTTAATGTTTGCTGAAAACATTTTGTGCTAACTAGTCATGCTTAATTGGGTGAATTTTCATCTATGTAACAACCTTCATTACAGAATTGAATTTGGTTGTCAAAACATTTATCTGGACGTCTCCCTTAATTCAGAGCTATTTGTTACTAAGACCCACGATATGATTTACTGGGTATTGCTACATTGCAAAATTAATACAAAATAGAACATAATGAAAGCAGAGTGGATGCGCGTTGCTGTGAATGCCAAATGCAATGTAATGGAAGCAGATAATTTGTTCCTTCCTGGTCTAACATGATACTTTGAATCTGCTTAACACAATATTTGATTCTAGAAGTAGTCGATGTACAGATATATCTTGGGAAATGTCATAGTAAATTCACGTCGTTATGAATTTTAATATCTTTTGTGCATATCTCTGACTGGATTCCGATTTCCTCTTTTCAGCTTTTCCATGGCCCACAAGCAAGGGGTCAAGGTATTGCTGGACAGCATGACCCCGCTAGCCCCTGCTGGTAGATGTGACACCATCTGGCTGCAAATAAACAAGTTGCTCCATTGACGACAATTCAACATGATCTGTTTATTCTGATGGATTTTTTCACTATATTATAGTCCCAGTCATTTTACTTGAATATATGTCTAAATAGGGAAGAAAAGACTATCTCAACTTCCATTTCAAACCGACTTTAAGACGATGATGCTAATGCTTGATAATAAAAAAAGAAGACTAAAAGGGTATGAACTGCTGTACAGTCTAACTACGTTCACATAAGCAGTGAAGCGCATCTCTACGCTGTGATTTAAGTTTTGTGCATATAAAACACATGCAAAGCAGATGGCACATGCAAAAAATGTGTCTACTGAGGATTGTGTATTCCAGATATAGCACCAGAAAATAGCGCCTCTTCTCTGTTTTCGCAGGTTTCTCTTAATGAATATGTCATTTGGGGCGTGCAAAATAAAGGGTAGCGTCAATACAAATGATTTAGACAGCATGTGATTCACCACTCCTAAAAACTATTTTAGGAAAGGGTAACTGTGCAATTAATACCACATTACATCTAGCACAAAGTCGTTTCTGAATGTAACATATGTTGTCATACTGTACTTCAAACTTTTTTTTAAAAGATTTATTTTTGGCTTTTTTTTTTGCCTTAGCAGAGAACTAACAGGAAGCGAAGTGGGAGAGAGAGAGTGAGACATAATCAGTAAAGGTACCTGAGCTGGGACTCGAACTCAGGTTGCCCGAAGCACAACCTCACTACATGTCAGGCTATCGGCTCCAACGTCATATTCAAACTTTAAGCAAACTCCACGTTTTTTCCAAAATAGGCTCATTTTCCCACTCCCCTAGTTAAACAGTTGAGTTTAACCGTTTTCGAATTCACTCAGCCGATCTCCGGGTCTGGCGGTAGCACTTTTAGCATAGCGTAGCATAGATCATTGAATCTGATTTCGTAATAATCAAGGAACTTTGCTGCCATACCATAGGTGCTGCAGGTGCAATGATATAACGCAGCGTCTGAAAATAGTCCCCAGCACGCTCCCTGTGCAAGCTGGTTGTCACGTTGGTTATGTTGACAGAAGTTAGCCTATTTTCAGGCGCTGCGTAATATCATTGCGCCGCTGCACCCATGGTACGGCAGCAAAGTTCCAAGATTATTACGCAGGAATGAGAGTATAGTTCCTATCGGCCTAGAAAATCACAACTTTTCATTTTCCGTCGGTCTTAGTACACGATGTAACTACAGAAGAGTCAAATAGGAAAACTTTGGTCATTTTTGAGCGAGATGCTAACGGTCTAATCAGATCTATGCTAAGCTATGCTAAAAGTGCTACCACCAGACCCAGAGATCGGCTGAATGGATTCGAAAACGGCAAAACTCAACTGTTTAACTCTAGGGGAGTTGGAAAATTACCCTTTTTTTAAAAAAACATGGAGAGTTCCTTTTAAACTCATATACTACTCTCGCAAGACAGTGCCTCTTCAGGTACTGCAACTAAATAACTAAAAGTGAGTTTTAATCAGGATCTTACTAGGGCTGCAACAAACTTTTAAATAATCTGTTAATCTAACAATTATTAGAAAGATTAATTGACTGATTGTCGATTATTTCACCGATAGGTATGCTTTGATCAATTATTCAGCTTCATAAGCATGCGATTCGGTTCTGATATATTTAGATAAATATCGAGTACGGTATTTTAAAATCTCTCAACTAATGCTGCAAACTAAACATGGAATTCAGTCAAATGGTACATTACTATAATATTAACAATTAACACTATTAACAACTGATTTGTATACAATTGCATATAATGCAGTTTTTATAATAATAACAATATTATAATAACTTTTTAATACAAGTAAAAATATGAATATGTAATGTAGCGCATATTTATTGAAAAATGCTCCTCTCTAGAGTTCATTTTAACGATATGGACATTGAACGGCTTTTCTGAGGTAAATATAACGTTATGTCCATATTGTTTACAAGCTGTTTTATTGATGTCTCTCTGAAACACTGATTGAGCAATTGCATACATTTTAGTAAGTTGTTCTGTTTCTTTCAACATTCATGTTTATTTGGTGCTATATGTAGTAAAGATTGTAGTAAATATGTAGTCAAGTGCCACTTGAACTGAGGCGCTACAGCAATCTGTCACGTCACATTAAAGAGCATCAAAACCTCTGAATTTCATAGTAAAATTGACCATTTAAAAGCTGAGACTTTGTTTCATATCAAAAGTAACCTGCTCTGTATTGTCTGTTGGCGTGCTCCAAGTGTCCTCTTTGCTCTGTGATGCATTTTTCACTGTGTGAGAAAATAGACGTGTGGCGTGAGACAGAGTCAGTTGCATGAGTCTGAATGTGTGAGAGTTGGCAGCCTTGCATATGACAGCATATTTTTTAATTATTTAGTTATGTTAAACTTTCCCACACTCTACTGATTCAGCTTCATTTGCACTCCAAAGTGCCATGTCTTCTTCTGATGGATTGCATCCGAGAGCGCTGCATTACAGTATTGCTCTACAGCGCTCCACTGGTCAAACCACGTTATAGCAGGCCATTAAAATATGAGTTCAAAAGTCTATTCAACAACAAAAAATATTGACACTTTTTTTTGGTGTGATGATGTCGACTAATTGTTTCAGCCTTAGACCGTAGTTAATCAGGGCCTTACTGAAAAATATAATTATACGAACTGGGACTCGTTCTCTTTTGAAGATGGAGGCTACAGGTTTGCTTCTGCTTCAGAATGCAAGTTCTTTCTGCTGAGGCAGCAGGCGTTTATTTACTGCTGTATTACAAAGTTGTTTATGAGCTGCTGTGTTTTATTGATATTCAAATTAGCAGGAGATTGGTTTCAGTAAGGACTGTTGAACCAATTCAACTGATTTGCCTCTTGATGATTTAAAAAACACACTTCCTATCCTATATCTGATGTTAAACGTTGAGATTCTAACATAAAAGCATTTTGCAAAAAGAGGCAGAAGATTAGGGGTTGCCTTGTTAAGATCATCATACTGATTCTATTAAATGTCTTCAATGCATTTCATATATACATATATATGTATAAGATATATAAATATAAGACATTTAATGGAATCAGTGTGATGATCTTAACAAGGCAACCCCTAATCTTCTGCCTCTTTTTGCAAAATGCTTTTATGTTAGAATCTCACCGTTTAACATCAGATATAGGCTAGGAAGTGTGTTTTTTAAATCATCAAGAGGCAAATCAGTTGAATTGGTTGAATTTGCCCAGCACTAATAAATATATATATATATATATATATATATATATATATATATATATATATATATATATATATATATATATATATATATATATATATATATATATATATATCAGAGGTGGACAAAGTACACAACTCCATTACTCGAGTGAAAGTAAAAGTACTACTGGTCAAATATTACTCCGTTACAAGTGAAAGTTGTTAGAAACTATTTTTACTTAAGTAAAAGTACAGAAGTACTCGCTTTTAAAAGTACTTAAGTATCAGAAGTAAATTTCCTTTTTTTTGTCAATGCATTATTTATTATTGTTGCATTGTTGTATAAATTCACGGTGGTTTAAGCCCTTCAGTGATGCTCCATCCGACATGCTAGCATACGACCACCTTGAACTAATTTAAATACTTAAAAGTTACAAAGCTCTTTACAAAGCTGCTGTCACTTTAAGGCAGAATGCACAAATCCTACACACTGATACACATCCGATATTCCCCCAACTGTTTACGTTCACTTAAGACATAATCAACTTTGTTTACGTGAATACTTTCCAAAATGAAAATTTTGACATTTTGTGTGTATTGGTCTGTTTAAGTGCGGAAAAAACACAAAAGAAAGCTCTATTCAGTTCTCGTGCTCTGGCATCTCAGAGGCACAAAAAACAGACTAAACTGAGCTCCTTCATCAGGCTTTTTCAGATTCATCCATATGTCTGCGCTTCTTTTTCTCCCAGACATTTACATTTTGCAACAACAAAAAAAAAAAAACTGTTAAAGAAGAAAAAAAAAATCCTCCACTGACTTGCAAAGCTGCTACAGAAACGACTTTTCACTTCGAGGACCTTGATAGAAATGTAGTGGAGTAAAAAGTACGATATTTGTCTTTCAAATGTAGTGAAGTTAAAGTAAAAGTTTCCCTAAAAAATAATACTTCAGTAAAGTACAGATACTCAAAAAGTCTACTTAAGTGCAGTACTTAAGTAAATGTACTTCGTTACTGTCCACCTCTGATATATATATATATATATATATATATATATATATATATATATATATTAGTGCTGTCAAACGATTAAAATATTTAATCGCGATTAATCGCATTAATGCCATAGTTAACTCACAATTAATCGCACATTTTTATTTATTCTAAATGCCCCATTTCTTTTTGTCCCATTATTTTTTCTTATTTTAATGCTCTTATCAACATAGAAAAGTGGATCGGCTTGCTTTGTTCAAATGTTTGTTTTATTGAAAACAACATTGGCATACTGTAGTGTTCGATTTCACACCAACATTCACACTTGGAGCAAATAATCGCTCACACAATGTAGCACTGTCCATCAATAAAAGGGTGAAAAAAATACTTTGTTGCACAAACAGCCCCTTCAACAGCCCTTTCTAAGGGATCAAAACAGGGTGATACAAAATAAAATTACAAAGTGCACATGCAAGGTAAACTAGGACTCCGCCTATAGTGCAGTTAAACCAGGGGTCGCCAACTAGTGAACTCCGGACCGCGAGATGCGTCCATCCGGACCGCGAAGCCTTTTGACGTAATGAAACAGTTAACGTTGCAATGCTCACTGTTACTACGTTCACTTCAGACCCAGACGCACGGTCAAGCATGCAGTGAAGAAGAGACTGATGGTGCGCTCACACCGGACGCGAATGACGCGACATGCACGCCGCTTAATTCGCGCCGCAGAATGTCTATTTGCGTCTTTGCATTGACTTAAATCACTCGCGCAAAACGCTTCATTCGCGTCCGGTGTGTAGGCTACGCACCATCAGAGCAGAAAGCAGCGCTCAAGACAAGCACTTTTAGTTGAAGACCCCTGAGTTAAACCATGGCTTAATACGTTTCTCATTTCGGCGTCTCACGCTTGCCATCCACGTCTACTGTTTTAATGGCCGAAACAAGTGTGGGCAGCCGCAGCGTGCCTGATGTTTTGTTTCCGGTCTAGCTACACCCGGAGTGGTGTTGTAGTTTTTCTAACGTTACTAGTTGTTGCAACAGCATGTGAAAAAACTACAAAGTTTGTTAGACCAAAAAGAACGTTAATCTCGCGATAAAAAAATTCACGCCGTTAAAATAGGTTTGCGTTAACGGCGTTAATAACGCGTTTAACTGACAGCACTAATATATATATATATATATATATATATATATATATATATATATATATATATATATATATATATATTTATTAGTGCTGGGCAAATTAACGCGTTAATGCGGGCGATTAATTTTTTAATTTTAACGCATTAAAAATATTTAACGCAATTAACGCAGCGTTCATTTTTATATACATTTTTGCCTAGCGTTACATAATATGATCACGCTCTTATTCATGTAAATGCTTTTAAACCATCTAAACGCGACAAGACAGAAAAGAACGCGCTTTACGTCAGTGTCCTGTCTGTGTGGCTGCGTCTCAATCAGATCCCTAGTTGTTCCAGTCTCGTGCACACATCGAGTTCTCTTTCGCTCTTGAATAAACAATAACAACAACACCGAGATTGTTGCCAAAATGCCAATTTTGTCGAGTATTCTCAGTCTTAAATTAGTTAAATAACGTCTTAAATGGACTTGTGAGAAAATGAGATGCGCGTGACAGCGCGTCAGATCCGCACCATGTTCGGCAGCGGCCAATCTTAAAGTAACAGCAGCACTGATGATGCCTGTCATTAATGTTCAACAAAGAACAAAGGTAAAAGAGAAAAGATGATTAATCTATATCTAATTTATTATTTATGCAGTTAAGAAAGGTGTTTGATAACTGTTACATTTCTGTATATGTCTAACAGGGAAGGCCAGAGGTAAATATAACATTTATTATAATGGGTTTATTTAAAGACTGTTTTAAGTTCACTTAAATTAAAAGTTGTTTTTTAAGCCTAATAAATGTTGAAATTGGTAGCTTTCATTTATAGTGTAATGTAATGTCATTAATGTTTCATAGAGACATTAGTATCAGTGATACTGGCCTTCATTCATAAAAACATGCCATTACAACAAATATGTAAAATATGCTGTCTTTAAATTGTTTCTACATTAATTCGGAGAGTAACTGAAATTTATCACAATATCAAAATATTAAAAACTCCAAAAATATTAAAAACTTGCGATTAATTGCGAATAATTACAGAAAACAATGCGATTAATTAGTAAAAAATTTTAATCGATTCCCAGCACTAATATATATATATATATATATATATATATATATATATATATATATATATATAATATATACATATATACACACACTGTATATCAGTGGCGATATACATACCTTTTTACCCGGGTATGCTGGGTGGCGTGTTATGTCAAAAATGCACCTGCACGTTGGATGGCTTTATAATAAGCGTGTTCGCTCTAGACAAAGTGATAGCTTCTCAGTTGCTTACTCTCATGACACATAGCAACACAGCTAAAGGTTTCCTAATATATTTGACCATCTATTGATAGTAGCCTACATTTACTTGCTGATGCCTTCACAAGCACCCATAAAAAGTTTTCGTTAAAAATAAATGTCCCAATGGAGAAAATAAAATACTATGAAAATAGTTTCAGTTATGACTTTTTCCACTTGATTTAGTCTAGTTAATTCTGTATTAAATACAATGTGATTTTCAGTGATCGAGATCAAGCAGTAACAGCTCATTTTTCCTCTTGGGCGAGCGATTCCTTGGACAGCTTGCCCTGCTCATTAAATCCATCATATGCCAGCGAACCAATGAAAATGCAGGACAGTGATGACAATACATTACAACACACCGTAGGCGCCAAAGCTGCTGTGGATCCACTTACCCAGAACGCTCAGTGAGTGGCACATTTGAAGAAAATTACTGTCGTTTGGAAAATAAATAAATGATGGAGAATTACATACGTATTACCAACATTTTATAATGTAAGCTTTATGGTACGCCTCAAACAAGGGAATTTATAGTCATTTATAGTGTTAATGCTAATCAGCGAGTCCACGAATAGCTTGGGTATGCAGAGCATTCACAGCTTATATGGACCACACGCCCCTGATTATATATATATAGTTTTATATGCGAAAGTTTTATATGGGTGACAAATGTGTCAATTTTGGGTGAATTTATCCTTTAAAAGCAATCTAAAGCATTGGTATTAAGACTCATCACTGGACTGCTGAAGCATACTTTAGTTACTGACTTCAAATTTGTATCCATTTAACTCTTTCCCCGCCAGCGTTTAAAAAAAAGTTGCCAGCCAGCGCCAGCATTTTTGATAATTTTCAGAATTTTTTTTATGAAAAGCTGAGAATATCACGTTTTTTCAAAAGACTACATCCACATCGGATACAGAACGATGATCAACACACAGATGGAGTAGATGGGGTCCATCAACACCCCCAAAGCGTTTTCTCACAAATAATGGAAAATTCCGTGTTTGGCGGGGAAAGAGTTAAGTGAGAGAGAATTATGGTGAATTCAATTAAAGATTACAGGTTTATGGCAGAATAAAGTGTCAATAACAATAAAGTGTTTATCCTCAAACCCACTCACCCTGAGTTTCCAGGTTTTCACACAGCTCCGACTTGGCTTCTCCGTTGGGCCGCAGGCTGGCCTTGGGGTTGAACTTGTTAGACATGGTGGCGGCAGTGACCACGGCTTTCAGGCTACGAGTGCTGCGCTTGGCCACATTCTGCTCCGGGTGGAAGAGCACCACATAGACTTTCGGCATGTACAGCATCCCCAGAGACACGGACGCACTCAGACTCACTGAGATGGTCAGTGTGGTCGTTTGTATGTACATCTGCAAAACAAAATCACAGCACACGGAAATTATAGATCACTGAAAACAAAGCCATTACTACTAGACATACTGGGTCGTAATTGGTCAATCACAGCTTTCAGTGGCCAAATATTTTTTGTATAATGAAACTGTATATTTGTCTGTTGCCCCTGGCAACCAATACCCAGCAGTGTGCTAGTATTATACCACACCACAGTCTTCTCACATAATAAAATAATTTTCACTGAAATCAATAAAGACCATTTATTTACATATTTGGTGGGTAAGAAATAATGTAAGGGACAATGCAGGCCATTATAACAAAAAACCCTTCAGGATGATACAATAGCCCTCTGCTTCTGTATTTTGCAATAATGAAGACTTGTTCAGATGACCTGGGACCTTCTTTTCACGAGGGCTTGTTGACATAATATACTCCTGATCTAACTGACACAGTCAATATGTTAAGCCTCAACAGAGAGCCATAACCTTGTGACTCAACATGCCCAAAGCATCAGCGTCACCACATTTGAATATGCATAATTCTCTACTATATAATATGCAAATAACTAGAATGTCAGAGCATTCATGATATAGTAGGCAGATGATTTTGAAGTGTGCAACCAACTGACACTTTGCTATGAGTGAGGCCATGAGCAATGAGAGGCATACAGGTAGTGGTGTTATGATGCTGAGAAGTGCTATTGGTACCAAAAAAATATGTTCCTTGAGTTTAATTGTGCTGTACTGAAGTCAATCCTTGTGTAACTTCATTTGTCATTTAATAAACATATTTATTAGGGATACACCGATATGATTTTTTAGGGCCGATACCGATATTAACAAACAATTATTGGTCGATACCGATATTTGTCACTTTGCCCTCTTATTTGAAATGTTGTGTTTTTAAAGTAAAAAAACCCCAAAACATTACATTAACTTATACCCTACTAGCTAGTTTATTGCTGCATTATCAAATAATTTCTAATGAACATACACTGGATCCTTTTAACATTCAGCAGGCCAACACACACACATATATCATACATACACACATATATATATATATATATATATATAATGCTAATTATTATTAAGGTTTAATGTTAAATAACACTGCATATTCTTCACTGTATTTAAATTAAATGCATATATTATTATTACATTGAGATGTAGCTCTTCTGTACAACATTAATCCTGTCACAATTACTTTGCTACTTCGAGTTCCTGTGTGTGTGTGTTTTGATATGACGATAGATTTTGTCGAATAAAACGGTAAAATGCTCATGATGTGACTGGAGATGCATTTGTGTCTCATTTTGAGGTGGCAGAGGCTGAAAAACACAGCGAGTTTCAGTGTGTGTGTGTGTGTGTGTGTGTGAGAGAAAGAGGAAACGTTAGGCTAAATGAAGCCGGGCGTCTCCATTCATTCACAGACAGAGAAACATGCAGGATTCATATTTAAACAGTCTTTTTGCGGCTTAATATTCACAGACACTAGTATATATCGCGACTGATTTAAGTGACTGACCAACTTTTTATTTACTCATCAAAACATTCTGTGCCATTCCGCATTATGCAGTAAATTCCGTTTTTATGACTGGATTCTGTCTGCGTTGTCCGCATCGCGGAAATGAATCCTTATGAAAGTTTAGTCAAGAGTAGTGAGCGATTTATATTTTTGTTTGTTGGTCTTTTGTTGTTTGATAAACATTAAAACACAGACAGCAGCACAGCAGGAATATTACATATAATATTGGATTATGCAGCAGACATTATACAGCTCAGTGCCTTCACGCAGTTCAATAATTAACCATCGGTTTGTTATATCGGCCTTTCTCATGATATAGCCGATATGCCGATGGTTGTAAATTGATCAAAAATCGGCCGATAAATATCGGCGACCGATACATCGGTGCATCCCTAATTTTTATCATATAATGCTTAATGTTTCTCAACCTCTATTACCGCTTAAAACTGTTGTGTCCTGGATGGTAAGCTCAGAAACTCGAATTAACATGCAAGTGATCGCTCTCATCGCTGGTCGCTTTGTCACACCGTGCCCTGGTTGGTACATGGTGTAAGGCATTATTACCTAAATAATAATAGAGTATTCATGATCATTTTTAACCAACCACTTGGAGCAACTCTGTTTATGACATGTTTTCAGTAACACACAAACAGACACACACACACAAGCACTAATGGCTCCAGCCACTTCATGGCACTGCTGCGAACCCCCTGCTGTTGCTTTAGAACGCTGCTGTGTGTTTTGGCTCTGGCGGACGTGACCTCGGCTCTGGCTCCACTGTGTGCTGTGATTAAGTGTGACTCACTGCTGTGATCTCCATCCAGAGGGACTGACTGGAAAGCAGTCTCAGCACAAATCGACAGGAAGGGTTAGGACCACATCAGCTGTACTGGGGCTCTTCTAGAAGAAGAGACAGATGGCTAAAACCAGCACTGGCCACTAGGCAAGTCTAAAGAAGTGTGTTGTGGAAATATAGTGCAGTGTCTTTACAAACATGCACTTATTAGTTAGTCACGAAACCAAAGTTTCAGTAGTTTAAACAATGTTGTTTCTACAGTTAGTTCATTTGGTTGGACTTTATTTTACAGTACGTGCACTTACAGTGTACTTACCTAAGACAGAACTGGGTAATAGGGTAACTACATGGGTTAAGGTTAGGTTTAGGGGTAGGTTCAAGGTTAGTACCTAGTTATTGCAATTGTATGTACATCGGGAACAGGACTGTAAAATAAAGTGCTACCATTAATTTTCATTACACTGAAAACAAAAGAAGTGATTAAAATAATATCTGTAAAATATTTAGTTTGTATTAAACATATACATATACATATACATATATATATATACATATACATATACATATATATATATATATATATATATATATATATATATATATATATATATATATATATATATATATATATATATATATATATATATATATATATATATATATATATATATATATATATATATATTAAAAAAATCCAGCCACTTTTAGTTACTAGATATATAAATCTGAAGAGGAAGCAATTTCAATACCCCAGCAATATTATGCTAATAAACATCCATTAATTTAATAAAAAACCCATAATATTAATATTTAAATACGTTGAAAATTGTAATATATTATAAATAGTAATATTTAAGTGGTTAATATTAACAAATGAAATAAAATCAATGCCATGCAATTAATTAATTCAATTAATGCCATGATAATTGAAATAAAGCTGAAATAAAATAATACTAGATGGAAAACTTAAAACTTTAATTGAAAATTAGAAATGCTACCCATGGCAACTAACTGAAATAAGATTATTTAAAGTACTAAAATGACTAAAAAGGAAATAAAAGCTAAATAGAAATATTTTTAAAAAGCACATAAAACGATGACTAAAATGAAAATTAAATCAACATATTAATAATAAATACTACAATTGTATATAAATAACAAATGCATGGCAATGCTCTACTATTGTCGTGGAGAGTTTAAACACCACTCAAATGTTCTTCAGTGAAATGCAGTTCATAGGTTAGTTGAAAGAGGGCTGGAAATGATGAGATCAAGATATGTCGCTTGCCACAGCTCAATATGTCAGAGGTCTAACTAAAAGGCCATGGCTCAGATAAAAGCTATTGTTAAATATGGTCCCTGGTTATTTAAAGGCAGCAGAGCTGCACTTTCAAATTTAACATTAAAATCTATGGCAGGGCTCCAACAAATCGTCTGAAAGGACATGACTGGTCCATACATAGTGATTAAACAGGCCTGAAATTATTAGCTTTAGTCTATACGTCGAAAACTCTCACTAATCTTGCTGAATCTGAAGTTGCAATTACAGTCACAAATGAGGATTTAATGGCGCACACGACAAACGATACATAGCGGTATCTCATCAATGCCTCCGCCTTGGGCTCTGTATGTGCAGTCAGCACACCTGCAATCTAATGAGGCTTGTGAGAAACACTGAGATGAGAACTAGACAGTGAATCAGTGTTAGTCCTCTGAGACGGTCTCTGTTGTTACAACACATACAAAGTGTTCCACTTTTTTGCCCTCGAATTGAAACCACAAGTAAAAAAAAAAAAGCAGCCGTTATTGCACTCCTACATATAAATGGATGCCTTGATAAAACGTAAACCGGCACATCATCAACTTTAATATTACAACTGATTCTGCCATTTCTTCACCTGCTGCTGCCAAATTATCTCTTGGGATAAAGAACGAAAAAATGAACTGCCATCATTTAAAAGAAAGTAGGTCTTATGTCAACTTCAAAGGCTTTTAAAGAAAGAAGTAGGTTAATAGCAGTGCTGTGAAAACCATCATTCAAACGGATGTGAATGTTTGTCATTCAAATGAACTATGCATCATGCACATTTAAAATCATTTAATATGCTGCACACCCACAAACATCATTCTGTTAGATCACATGCTGCTCCGAAAAACCCATTAGGTTTAATTTTTCCTGTACAGGGATAGGAAAAATCAGTCCTGGTGTGCCGCTGTCCTGCAGAGTTTAGCTCCAGCCCAGATTTTTTTTTTAAACTCACCTGCCTCTACCTTAGCAAAGCCACTTGAAGACAAGCCTGCAACCTTAGCCGAAAAAAGCGTAACGCCTGCTAACGCTGCGGGTATGCAGGAAAAGAGATGCCAATGGAGGAGAGGCTTCATTACACTGAATAAATCGCTTTCGTGAAGAAACATCTTATCATTTAATGAATCGACAGCCCATCGGCTAATCTTCAACATGTTTGCTCTTAACATTCGTTTTGGATTTATCCAAAGTTTACACACACAAAAAAAGATGTTTTATAAGAGAAGCCAAGGACAATTGCGCGACTGGTATGATTCAGTTCACGGCACTTCTCCTTCATTTCTATAGTATTCACAAACAGTGATTGAATTTCTTGAAAGTGCGACAGTCAATGACGTCAAGGCTGTAATGTGATTGGTTATCAAGGCATGTGTAATCCAAGTTAGCCATTATACTTTTTCCAACGGTAGAGCTATGGACCCTCGTATTTCCCAATAATAAGACCATGGCTGTGTGCGAAAAACGCCCTCTATACCCTTAAAGGGATAGTTCACCCAAAAATGAAAATTCTGTCATCATTTACTCACCCTCAAGTTGTTCCAAAACTGTGCGAGTTCTTTTGTTCTGCTGAACACAAAAGAAGATATTTTGAAGAATGTTTGTAACCAAGCAGATAAAGCAACCATTGGCTAGTATAGTATTTTTTTCCCTACTATGGTAGTCAATGGTTGCTCTATCTGCTTGGTTACAAACATTCTTCAAAATATCTTCTTTTGTGTTCAGCAGAACAAAGGAACTCGCACAGTTTTGGAACAACTTGAGGGTGAGTAAATGATGACAGAATTTTCATTTTTGGGTGAACTATCCCTTTAAATAGAGGGTATGCACGTGACATCACCACCGTCCGGCGTGACTGCAGTTACGCCCACTGAGCGGCAAAAAGACAAATCGGCAGCATTGCTTTCAGCGTGAATGCTGCGAAAAACACATAAAACATAGCTAAAATGAGAAAGAGCTTTGAGATTGACTGTACATATAGAGTTGACAAGAAGTCTGAGGTATATTTTAACAGAATGCCGAAAGATACAGAAAAGAGAAGTAAATGGATTGCTGCAATATAGAAACAACTGGACTCCAGGTAGCGAAATGTGGATTTGCAGTGATCATTTTGTCTTAATATGTTGAATTTTGGGGTAAAATCATACCCAATATATATTATGTATTGTTATATATATATATATATTGGCAACTCATCAGTTAAATATTTACCATCTTATATCCTGCATAATTGACCTATCGGCAAGCCCCTCCCCTCGAACGCAGATGAGCCAATGGCAGTTGAGTATCACGGCGACCGGAACTCGGATATCTTTAGGTTTCAGCACAATAGAGAAACATTGGAAAATCCGAAGCTCTCATTGGTTTAATAGTGTTTATGCTACAAAAATGGTAAAACGATGTGCCTGGGGGTACTGTAATACTTATTCCAGGTATCCTGAAAGGTTGTTATACTCTCATTAAGTTACGATTAAAGTTAGTGAGTCCCTGCTAATATACAAACCGAAATAACTAACTGTTCTCACGTCATGTAACGTTAAGAGTGTTGGTCAAAAACACATAAACGAAGGTCTACATGTCACAGATTTTATTGTGATTCATCGTCTATTTTGTTTTTGTATATATTTTGTATATTTCTGTTAGTTTAGATATGTTTAAGGTCTGCATTATCTGTCTTACTAAGGAGGGACTCCTAGTTTGATGGGTATTATAGTCTACAGGTAGTGAAAGGGAGAGCTAACGTTAGCAGTTTATCTGAGTTGTTTTGCAGATACAAATTTTACAGTATATTAGCACCCCCGAAAAGGCATACAATCTCTGAGCGTCATAATGAATTAATTCTATATGTCACTATGCTAATCCGCTTTCATCTATCACATGTTAATGCGCGGAGACAACTTACTATAAGTAAGCCATTCGTAGAATGATTTCCCAAGGGGTGTAAACACTGCGGCTCGGTGATGCTTTCAAAATATTGCTCTGCTTGATTGAACGGCCCAGCCTATGATCTTCTGGCTCAACCAATGGCTTGAGTTTGGGAGCGGTATCTGTTCAGCTGAGCAATGCTTGATTGGGTGCATGATAAATGTACATGTTTATTATTTGAGCATTGGCCAAAAGCCCAACATAAATGTTTTATTCCTTTTTATTATTCGCACTGAAATGCTATTATGAATGCATCTTCCTTTATTTTAATTCATAGCAGATAGTACCAGGCTTACAGTGTGAAACTTGCATTAAATTCTATCGGTTATATTTCAGGAAAAAAGCTCTCTTGGATCTGTCTTCACAAGGTGCTCATTTAGGTGACAGCAAACAAATGACAGACTGAAGGAGTTCAATAACGGGAACGTCAAAGAAACTGACATTTAACAGGGGTCAGTGCCCCCCTCTACCACACCTGTCACATCATTGCCTCACACCTGTATGTAAATAAGAGATGTTGACCTCGCTCAGAAAGAGACAGTGATTACTCTGTCAGCAACACAAAGGAGGAAAGTCCCTGCATGTGAACCCTAATGACATGATGGCACTGTAATGATAGCTTCAAGTCTGGGAGGTAGGAGATGCATACAAATAGCAGGTCCATGTAAGGTGAGACACTAGACATAAGATATCATCAAGCTTCTTCAAAACCAACATGAGAGCAGATGTGATAACATCAAGCATTAGAAAGAAGGATTTGTATCTTTTGCTTACAACATTAACTTGTCCAGGGATATCTGCAAAATCTGGCACACGCAAGTTTTGAATTTGAAGAATTAAGGTTTATCGTCCCTGTCAAATAAAATGCACAAACGTCATGCCCATATTATCTCATGATAATCTGTGCCAGCAAAATGCTATTTGTGGGGATGAGGGTTTGAAATAGGCTATAGCTATCATGAAGATATTCTAGATGCATTGATGAAAAGTAAACTAAATGATTGGACTTAATTTTCGGTAAATGGACAATCAAAACTACAAATACATTGACTTTCATTGGGGGGGGGGGGGTCAAAACTTTTATACAATAACTCTTTTGTGCTTCATCAAACTAGCAAAGCCTAGCAACTAGCTTAGGACATGTTACCAATGTGCCAATTCATGCTAACAACATGCTAAAACATGCTAGCAAAGGCTGGGCGATATGGCCCCAAAAAATTATCACAATATAATTTTCCATATCAGTCGATATCG
This sequence comes from Gobio gobio, assembly GCF_949357685.1. Lineage (NCBI taxonomy): Eukaryota > Metazoa > Chordata > Actinopteri > Cypriniformes > Gobionidae > Gobio > Gobio gobio. Next base: position 9,469,293 of record NC_137110.1, on the reverse strand, counting down.
ATAATTATCATGATAAATGTCAAATCTTTATTTCTTTAAAGTTTAAAGGCATATTTTTGCTCCTGAGTGAAAGATGTAGCCTTGAAAACAGACAGTTAACTGTGGTTTTAAACTATCCTTTATTGTCAAAACATGACAAACACTTCCCAAACAGGTTAAAGGGTTAGTTCACCCAAAAATGAAAATTATGTGATTAATTACTTACCCTCATGTCATTCGACACCCGTAAGACCTCCGTTCATCTTCAGAACACAAATTAAGATATTTTAGTTGAAATCCGATCGCTCAGAAAGGCCTCCATTGGCACAATGCACTGTACACTCTCAAGACCCATAAAAGGTACTAAAGACGTCGTTACAAAGTCCATCTCATTACAGTGGTTCTACAATAACTTTATTAAGTGACGAGAATAGTTTTTGTGCGCAAAAAAACCCTAAATAACGACTTATATCATGATGACCGATTTCAAAACACGGCATCATGAAGCTTCGAAGCGTTATGAATCAGCGAGTCGAATCATGATTCGGATCGCGTGTCAAACCGCCAAACTGCTGAAATTACGTGACTTTGGCGATTCAAACCGCTGAAACGACTCACTGATTCATAACACTTCGAAGCTTCATGATGCCTTGTTTTGAAATCGGTCATCATGATATAAGTCGTTATTTAGGGTTTTTTTTGCGCACAAAAACTATTCTCGTCACTTTATAAAGTTATTGTAGAACCACTGTAGTGAGATGGACGTTGTAACGACGTCTTTAGTACCTTTTAAGGGTCTTGAGAGTGAACCGTGCATTGTGCCAATGGAGGCCTTTCAGAGCCATCAGATTTCAACTAAAATATCTTCATTTCTGTTCCGAAGATGAACGGAGGTCTTACGGGTGTCGAACGACATGAGGGTAAGTAATTAATGACAGAATTTTCATTTTTGGGTGAACTAACCCTTTAACAATTGATCAAAACTGAGGTAGATTTATTTATTACTAATAAAATAAATATTAATAGAGTAGAATATTATTAATATAAATAGAATATAAATAGAATAGGCCTATATAAAATAAATATCCATAGTAAAATCTAGAACTGTAATAATATAACATTTGGTTCTGCTCACTGCAAATGCAAAGTTAAAGTGCTTTAAAGATAATTTTTGTCAATAAACAAAAATAGAATAAAAAATCTTTCTGGTCAGCATGCCAAACCTTATAAATAAATGACATTGACAATATCAATAATCTATATATTAATAATATAATTATTTATATATATATATATATATATAATTTTTTTTTTTTTTTTTTTTTTTTTAATAATTAATTATTATAATTAAATACTTGTTATTAAGATTAATTAAAATAATTGTGTAAGTAGTAAAACAATAAAAACAAAACTGGCAAAAAAATGCGTTTTAAATTTAGAAACATTTTGAGTCCCCCCTCTCTTGCCTTACAGTGGATTGGTCCACCGCGCACCTCACCGACACAAATGTAGTTGTGGAACTCCAGTAAGGGCTGTCAAGTCTATTTTATTGACTTTAAACGTCGGATTAAATTATTTTATTTTTATTTTAATACAGGCGATGCTGATTTATTAATAAATTACCAAAGACAAATTATGATACCGATGTATTTTTTCCATAAGTCCGGTGTTTTAGTGATTAAAGTTTGGTAACAAACTAACAAGGCGATAAGCCTCTGTGTGTGAACTGATATTAGGCTAATGTAGAGTTAGCGCTGTGTTGGGCTCAATGCTATATGGAAGAATTTCGAAGAAGCAAGATAATTGAATAATTATATTACCGTGTGGTGAACCTATAAGCAGTGCACGTCGCTCTGTTTTATGTCGGATTGCAAATAGCCGAAATATCTCCAAATCACCGAAGTTGAGTGACCTTTCTTGTCAACGATATCCGAGTTCTCCGAGCTGGTCGTGAGCGCTGAATTTTCTTCACTATCGCTCATTGTTCTTGCTCCACTCCACTCCGAGCCTGTCAGCCTGTCAACAACAACGCCGCGTGCGGCACCCAGAAGCCCGGTCTGCACACCGCATGCGCAGCATTATGCATAGCGCGTAAGCATTATATATCGAGCATTTATCGAACTGTTCTTATTGTTTTATCGAGGAAAATTATTTTGCGATAATTATCGTTATCGTTTAATCGCCCAGCCTAGCAACGTGCTAAAACATGCCAGTGCTAAAACAAGTGTGCCACACAAGTCCTGAAAAGTGTAGCTAAAACGTTTTGATCACCCCAGGTGGCTGGACACAGTATAGGTCATAAACCACGCCCTCTCTATGTAATCTAAGGGGATGTGAGACCAACTAAATAATCAAATTCAACTTCAGATATTTTTTTTCTAAAGATGGTTTCTGTTCACTACTGCAGAGACTCTGCGCAAGATGTCAGCACCATATTGGGACATTGGTGGCTTTTTGTGTGAACTGCATTGATTTTATTGCTTTTTTTAATCTATTATAATCCACATGTTTGTTTTTAGATGCTGAAAATGATCGTGCTTCTCTTTTTGACTGAACAGTTTAATTATAGACATGCTTTTTTTATTCAACGGTCAGAATTTTGGGCATGCTTTCAAGTTTGCCCAACAAAGCAATCAAAAAATCCATCTGGATCCTTCAAAAATCCAGGAAGGAAGCATGCTAAAGCCCTTAGACCACAATGAGCTCTACCTGCCAGACTAGCTCATTTAAAAAATCTTTTGGTTAAACCACAATAAGATGACCTCGCGATTAATCATTTGACAGGCTGATCAAATTCAGCGGAGACCAGACCAGCTGCCCACATTCAAATGCTCCAGAAAGCCTCCAAAGACATTCATTATTCACTTTGACATAAGATGACAAACAACTGATGGAGCCGGCATGCTGATGAGGCGTCTGGCAGAAATCGTGTGACAAGTGCACAGGCTGAGAGATAAGGTAAATCACAGGCCAGGAGGAAGTGAGGCATTTAATTGCTCTAAAAAGACATGTCATCTCTGACTCGCCAGGCTTTATTGTGCTTGCCAGCCTGGATGATTGTGAGGTACTCTTGTTTTGATATGTTAATTCCCCTTGGAAAACACAGTTTGTTGCACACACAGTGGTGGGATTGTGTCATATGATGCATGCATTATTTTCAATGCAAAGCTAATTGCTAAAACTTTTTCTTCATTTCTGCAATGTACAGAGGTTTGGTAGGCAGGCCAAAATTACCAGTACTTTGCAATATTCAGAATTTCACTTTGAAATCAAAGCTTCATTTTCTGTGGTAATTATATTACTGTATAAAAATCATAGAGTGTGCCGCATTTAACCCTTAAACGCATACCTCGGGTCTTTAGTGACCCGGGACATCATTCACTGCCCTCCTCCTCCTTCATTTTGAGTTTGACATCAACCTTCTTAGTATCCCTCAATCAATTCATTATAAACAATATAACAAGAAAAAAAATTATGTAAAAGAATGCGAGTTTTCATTTTTTGAAAAAATTGTATAGGGTCGCTAACGACCCAAAGTGTGTAACAGTGTAAGTATATTTTTTTCTGCACACCAAAAATGTAATCTTTGATGACTGAATAAGTGCAATCCACCTTTATTCCACAAGGTAACAAAGTGACATTTCACTCATAGTTACCGCAGTGGATCTGGTGAAGAAGCAAAATTAAAAGTATTGATTTTGAAGATGATAAAAATGATAGTTCTGAGAATATATTTTGGAGGTGCTGAATGAACTGGGAAATGAGCTCTGACGAGGACAGTGATGATGCTATAAAACATCTGCTAAAACATCTGCTCAAACTGAACCCTTCCAAGCTCCAAAAGGTTACAAAATATGCTTTATTTTATGCTTCTGTAATTGTTACTCTAATATCATGAGAGTTATATATTATTGCAACAGGAGATCCATCCATGTTAGATATAGTAGATCACTAGAGACCCGAATTAAACTTTCATGCATTTAAATGTAAAACAATATCACAAAAGAAGCAGTCTTCTACTTCAACAAACACAAAATAAACAAAAATAAATAAATAAACTTAATTTATTCATGCTGCAGGGCATGCAGGGAAACGGAATGCCAGCAATACTGGAATGATCATGTCTATAGTAGAGTTTTTGCTCATTTGCTCAAATAACAACTGAAATGTTAACCATAACATTGCAATTAGAAATGTCCAAAACCCACTTAAACAACTTCAATAGCACACTGAATTGCTATCTTTCAACATAAAACTAAGTTGTAAGATTTAAGTGAGCCATCATTCAAGTGCTCAAAGGAACATGGCACATTTTTAATTTGATAACTTCTTTCCTTCATGCTTTTTTTTTTTTTTTTAACTCATCATATAGCCATCCAATCGTAAAAAGTCTAAATGCACTCCAAAATACATTTGAGACGGAATGCAATCCGATCACTGAAATGATCACCACTAATTGCTATATGGGTCAAAGACGGCGCTCAAAGAAAATTTGACATTTTTAAAATGACTATGAGAGCAAGTCAATTAGTTGCCAGGAATACTGCAGATTCCCACTAAAGCCTTTTACGGTGCAGATTTGTATTTATTTTTTAAAGCAGATGCTGAGGAAAGAGATAGAAAAAAGAGAAGGGGAAAAAAGACCATGCGATACAGGGTTATGTCATTTTTTTCTGATCAGCAGAAATACAGTTATTTGTTTCTTTGTGATTGGTGTAGGCAGAACATAGTCTAAGGCAACATGCAATTACCAGAGTCAGTGCATACAATCTTATATCATTCAACAGCCGGTTAAAAAGGCACAGAGGGAAACTGAGTTTAAAGCAATAATGGCTCCCTACCAACAAGTATAACAATACTCATATTGCTGAAATTGCTTGTTCAAGGCTTTGCTAAGGGAGACACTAATTAAATAAAACTCAAATTGAAAAAGGAGAAAGCCCTTATCTTAAGCTTCAGAAACAGAAGGTCCCAGGTTTTCTAATTGAAATGAGTAATGCAGCCAATGCCAGGGTAGTTGCATATTTAATTCGGCCTCAAAATGAAGCCTTTTTTTGTTCAGTACTCTAAGTCAGTTGGTGCTTGTCAATTGATTACATCATCTACAAAAAGCTGACGCTCAATCTCCTTGCTATTTTCAAAGTCTCTTTTATCTTTGAGAGCAGTGCTGGAAGGGCAAAAAAGAGTGCCTTTGTTTTCCCAGCCGCACATGTCCTTTTCAATATTCGAAGGAAACCACGCGAGTTCTCCGCTGTAGCGCATCAAACCTTATGATTCTCGTTTTCTCTTTGAAATAAACTGTCTGTTTTACCGCTCTGCTTGATCTAAAGCCCAAATGAACACAGTCAATTTGTACCTGCTGGTCTGTTTTCTGCTGAAAATGGACTGCTCTGAATGGCATGTTTTGTCGGAAGCTGAAGCGGTAAACGCTGTCATTACTTTAAAACGCTCGATTCGCAAGGTCTTGGGAGTTGGGCTTACTCGTTTGCTCTTACCTTTTCCGTCGACTGCGACGTCCCGAAGAAAATGGGGATGAAGGCAAGCCAGATGATGCAGGTGGTGTACATGGTAAAGCCAATGGGCTTGGCCTCGTTGAAGGTTTCGGGCACCCCTCGCGTCTTGATGGCGTACACGGTGCACGTCACCATCAGCAACATGCTGTATCCCAGGAGGCAGATAAGAGACAAATCTGATATGTCACACTTTAGAACTCCACGTGACATCTCTGGATCTATCGTGCGCTGGTCCTCATAGTCAATGAGAGCTTGAGAAGGGTCCACGGCGAACCAGATGCACACCCCTAGGAGCTGAACGGAAATCAAGCTGAACGTGATTACCAACTGCGAAGCCGGGCTGATGAAGCGTGGCGCGCTGACCGTCATCTTTCCCTGCTCGAAAATCCGATAAATCCGATTGGTTTTGGTGAGCAGCGCCGCGTAACTGATGCTCATTCCCAGCCCTAGGAAAATTCGCCGCATCGAGCAGATCCCTACATCTGGGGTCGAGATCATCAAGAAAGTGGTGGCGTAACACAAAAAGATTCCCGTAAGCAGGACGTAGCTGAGCTCACGTCCGGATGCCTTAACAATTGGCGTGTCATTGTAGCGAATGAAAGTGACCACCACAAAAAGGGTGGCTATGATGCCAAGAATAGCGATCAGGACCGGTATGACTGCCCACGGTGAGCTCCACTCCAGCTTGACAATCGGGATGGGCTGGCAGCCTGTGTGATTCTTGTTAGGTCTTAAATCAAAGCGGCACATCTTGCAGGTGTAGAGGTCGGTTTGATACTGGTAACCGTCGCAGCGCTCGCAGTGCCAGCAGCAGGAAATGCCTTTAACTATCTTCTTGCGCCATCCAGGTTTGCAGGGCTGACTGCAGATGGAAGTCGGCACCTGCTTCCCTCCACCTGGCCACTGCATCGTCCGCATCTGAGTCACAAAAACAAACACTATTTACCATTCATCCCAGCTTGAGACATGAAACAATGTTTAACATCTCAAATGAGTGTTTTCATTTCCTCATCCACTGACTCATTAAATTAATTCTTGGGGATCTCAAAGGAGTGATTTTAAATTGTCTTCCTCGAGGCTATACTTCGATCCTTATTCATAAGCGATGTGTGCGTCAAGTTCACCATCTTTGCTCATCCTCATGTTGTTCCAAAACCATATGCTGTTTTTTCCCCCATGGAACAATAAAGACATTTTTTTGAGGAATTATTGTGCAGCTCCTGTTATGCAGCCGTAAAATGACAGTTTAAAGTGATCAACAGTTATGAATCTCCAAAAAAACACAAAAAAGTGTGCTTTATTCTGAAGCCATATGTTTGAGGAAGTCTTTATTTACTAATTATTATATTATACTAACATCACTGACAGTAAAGCATTATTCGTTCTCACTTGTGATGTGCCATTTTTAAATCCTGTGGACGGTTGCATAAAAATTTGCCTCATGAACGCATGTATGACAGTTAGCGGAAGTTAGAGATTACAGTTTGTATAGTTTTAAATATGAATATGTTCCTCACACAAACGCATCGCTTCGCTTCAGAAGGCCTTTAGTACCGCCTCGTGGAGTAGTTATATGATGGATAGATGCACTTTTATGGACTTCAAAACAGAAACATCATCCACTGCCATTATAAAGCTTGGAAGAGCCAGGACATTTTTTAACCCCTAGGATTCTGAGCTGTTTTGGGGCCCTTTAGAAGTTTTGACATGCTCTGACATTTGTGTTTTTTTTCAGTTGCTTATAAACACATTAATGGCAAAAGTGTAATTACACTGTATTCAGCACAAACTGGGCTACCATAATATGTGAGCAACATGTATGTACATGATTGTATTTTTGAGAGAAAAATGTTTTTGAAAAAAAAAAAAAAAAAAAAAATTAAGGCCTCAAAACACAATAGATATGTGTCCACAAGACTTCTGACTAATGGGTGTTGAAAATCCAGGATTATTTCTCAACGCGTCTCAAAACGATGTAGCTGAAGTAGGCTATAGCAGTACCTGATGTGTTTATTTGAGTTGATGTGTGGGCGTCGACTCTGGATCGCCTCAGTATTTGAATCTCAAAGAACGTGCTCTCCGTGAGAGAGGTCGCATTACCGGATAATGAAGAGGCTCCAGAGTGACTGACATCTATGTCTTTTCAAACAGATTACATAAAAAACAGAATATTTGTTTTCGATTTGGTTTACATTATTTAAAACCTGACATGTCAACGTTTCTTTAGACATATGTCTCATGTTTGAGAGACAAGTATTTACTAAACTAGAGTTCCTTTTCTGTAGACTGAATGCACGTCTTTGACAGAGGCTGCAGATCGTGCATCATGTTTGTAGGCCTGTCACGATAACACATTTTGCTGGACGATAAATTGGCCCAGAAATTATTGCGATAAACGATAATATTGTCGTTCTGAGACCATTTTCATCTAAAATAATGATAATGGCATAATAATGCAGGTACACCTTTTCAAAGATCAATAAACTTTTATTTCTAAAGACTATTTAACACTGAAAACGGAAAGCATTTTAAATATCCACAATGAATGAACAAAACAACCAAAACAAAAAAAGCAACGGACTCTCAGACTGTTAACAAAAAAATGCACTTGAATAAACAGCTGGGAAAACTGCAACAGATGATTGTGTTCTAGGTAGTGCTGGAAATCGATAAAAAAAAAAAAACTAATTAATCAAAAAATGTTCTGTAATTAATCACGATTAATACGTTTTTAATGTTTTGATATTGTAATAATTTCAGGTACTCTCCAAATTAATGTATTTTATTTTTTCATATTTTTTCTTTTTTTTCAAAAATTGTATTCAAAAATGTGTTGTATTGGCATGTTTTTATGAATGAAAGCCAGTATCACTGATACTAATGTCTCTATGAAACATTAAATGACGTTACATTACAGTATAACTGAAAGCTACCAATTTCACCATTTATTAGGCTTTAAAAAAAAACAACTTTTAATTTAAGTGAACTTAAAAAAATCTTTACATAACCCCATTACAATAAATGTTATTTTTACCCGTGCCTTCCCTGCTAGACATATACAGAAATGTAATAGTTATCAAACACTTTTCTTAACTGCATAAATAATAAGTGAAATATAGATTAATCATCATTAAAGCTACACTTTTCTCTGGTACCGTTGTTCTTTGATGAACATTAATGACAGGCATCATCAGTGCTCCTGTCACTTTAAGAACGGCCGCTGACGAACATGACGCGGATCTCACGCGCTGTCCCGTGCATCTCATTTCCTCACAACTCTTTAAGTTCATTTAACACGTTACTTAACTAATTTAAGACTCCTAATATGAGAATACTCAAAATTATCTGTGTTGTTGTTATTGCTTGTTCATGAGCAAAAGAGAACTCGATGTGAGCACGCAGGAGACTGACGCGAGTCTGTCTGTGCGTCGTGTGTGTGTGTGTCAGAGTGTCCCTTGATTAGCTGACATGAGACGCAGCCACACAGACAGGACACTGACATACAGCGCATTCTTGTCTTGTCGCGCTTAGAAGCATTTACATGTATAAGAGCGTGATCATATAATGTTACGCTCTGCAAAAATGGATATAAAAACGGACGCTGGAAATTATCGCGGCCGGAAAAATTATCGAGCTAATTTTTTTAAATCGTGCGATTAATTGATTTATTGATGGTCGCGACAGGCCTACATGTTTGTTTTCTTTATTTTGCGAAAAGTAAAACATTTTGTTTTTAGTGTTACTGTACACAAAAAAAAAAACTTAACAGATTATAATGATGTATAACACTTGCCTGAATGATAAAAAAAACAAGTTATTTGAGTTTCTTTGGCACTGAAGCGAGTAAATATAACTCAGATTGTATTCGCCTGAAAGAAGAATGTCATATACACCTAGGACTCAAGGGTGAGTAAATCATGGGCTAATTTTCACTTTTGGGTGAACTAACCCTTGAAACACATGATCGGAGCTGTTGTGTGTTTGTTGTTTACCATTTACATGTGAAAGTTGTACACACCCCATGTTAACAAACTTTCAAGACTAAGGCCCCGTCCACACGGAGACGCGTATTGCTGTATACGTGAACATTTTCTATCGCTTCTGCGTTTTGTCCACATGGATCCGCCATTTTGGAAGCCTGAAACCGCTATTTTTTAAAACTGGGTCCCAGAGTGGATAAATCGGAAAACGACACTGTTGCGTTTTCATGTGTACAGCCAATCCGTATATTCTGTGAAACGGTGATGTCATCACGCCACGTCTCGCGCATGCTCCAAGTCTTCTCCTCCGTTTTTAGAGTATCTCTGTGGCAGAATTACAGCGCCACATACTGATCTGGCATGTATATTACATCGTTTCGAGTCAGTAACAGTGGTTTCGTGTGTACACAGATATTTATGGAGACGAGGGGAAAAAAAAGATTGGTTAGGGAAAGCTCTATTTTTCTATTTAAAAATAAATATAGTTGTCTTTGTAAAGAAATGTTCACTTATAGTAACTCTGGAGCCGCTGCTGTGACGCTGTATAAACGCTTCCAGTGTGAATACTTTCGAGCATCTGCAGCTGTAAAGATGATGTAGTTACACTGACGTGAAGCTCACGCTTGCTGTGTGAAACAGATGTAGTTTGACCAACTAGCAGTAAGGACTAATCAGTCTTACTTGTCTGATTCAAATTAGACTGATCTTCTTTTTTATGTAACTGACTTTAAAAAGTTAGGACCATCTTGAAGAAAACATTAGCTGACTTTAGTTTTAAGACTAGTCTAAGCAGTTTATGCACCGTCCACTGGATACGACCTTCAGATTATAATGGCATTCATTGTTGTGTGTCTTTTACACAAAGCTGTTCGGAAGACTTTACACACACACACACACACACACACACACACACACACACACACACACACACACACACACACACACACACACACACACACACACACACACACACACACACACACACACACACACACACACACACACACACACACACACACACACACACACACTTTTATTGTTTTGCCCTGGTTGGAGCTTGAAAGCTATTGTCACTGTTTACTGTTGTCGTATGGCAATAACTGATAAAAATTCTCAAATTTAAAAAAGTATTTTGTGTTCCAAGGGAGAATATAATAACAAGATATGGGTTTGGAACAATATGAGGGTGAATAAACAAGGGGAAAATACATTTTTGAATGTGCTTACATTTAGGTTAAGTTGGTCAGTCCACTGGCCGATGATTTTGTATTCAGCTGTTTTGTTCTTTATCTGGTACTGGTAGATATCGTAACGTCCTGGGGCATCTCCGTTCTCATTGAACTGCACCGGATTGCCAGCTATGCCTGAAGATGTGAGAAGAGAAGTCTGATTAAAGACATGCAAAAAGGTGTTCCAACACCACATACCTTCACATTAATGAGCAACCGCTCATTTATGGACATATTCAGGTCAGTGTCCAAAATCCGTGAACAAACTTCAGTTGAGATTGATGGTGAGCTGGAAACTGCAATATGTTTCAGCTGCAATAAATGTGCGATTGAATAGAATGTTTGCAAAACGTTAGCTTTAGAGGTTATTAAATGCTATATTTACAATATTGTGATTCGCGAATAACAATAAGCTTTTCAAAACCACTTATTTGTAATATAATAATAAGAATTGTATCTAAAGGAGAAAAAAGAACATCATTTAAACCTGAAATAGAAAAAAAAAAAAAACTTGCATTACCACTGCTTAGTATAAAATTAATGGCCATTTTTATTTAGCTCCTGAAAATTCCCTTTGCAGATATCTAACCTCAAATACATTGAGTGCAATTTCTATTTTGCCAAAGCAATAGCTTATGGAAGGAGGCAGGCGAGGTGGACAGGATAACAATGGTGCTGCATCCCATGATGCATTTTAGATTAGGTGTCTTATTCTGTTCAAAAAAACCCTGTTGTCTCAGGCTTTAAAGTTTTGGTTAAGCTATCTGTATTCCAAGCACCTGACCGTGTCCAACTTAATTCCCTGGACCCAGTGCAACCGAATCTACCGAACAATAGCACACGAAATTGTGTTTTCACCACTCGTGTTTGGGTTATAACTATTCTGAGGCATAATCCACATGAAATTCTCACTGAAATCTAAGGGTGATTATCAGCAATGGTGGATTTCTGTTGATGAATATCCATTCTTCTTTGTGCAGGCTTGGAAGCTGTGAGAGGCTTATTTCAACCTCTGATGATTCAACCGCTTTGGATTAAGGAATTAAGATTTTTTACAGCCATGCTTGGTGCAGCACACCATATAATGCAGACATATGTAAAGGATTATGAGAATTTCATAGGACAAAATATTCATCAAAACAAGAGGGGTGCACATGAAATGTAAGCACTACTAAGCATCAGTGCTTGGGTATCATTTGAATTTAAAGATTCCGTATTCTTATCGATGCCTAGTTTTGATTCCAAGGTAGAAAGAAACAACAATTTAGATATCATTTACGATAAAAAAAACATGTTTTAAGTCTTTTTGCAAAAAAATTCTTTGCAGCTGAATACCACAAGGAACTTTTGCCTATGTTTTTAACAAAAATACCACAGCAAAAGCAACTAGTCTAACTAATATAATTTCAAGCGTTATTAACCATTAAACTCTGCGGACCCGGTACAGGGTCCGGAATGACATCATCATGTATATACTTTAAATTTTAAATGTCTGTGGAGGAGCTCTGACCTCATAATGTGGTACCATTTGAACGCTTAGAGTCTCTACTTTCTGGAGATATGCACCACTTTGGCATTTGTTTTACACAAAGTAACTTATTTACACTAATTTACTCTGGATTTGGTCTACCCAAATTGAAAAGCTTCTCATATCCACATACAGTGGTCTCTAAATTCAAAATTTTGGTGTCATTTTACAGGAAACCCTTTGAAGTTACATAAACCACTGCTAAAAGTGATAAACATGTAAGTATACACTCACCTAAAGGATTATTAGGAACACCTGTTAAATTTCTCATTAATGCAATTATCTAATCAACCAATCACATGGCAGTTGCTTCAATGCATTTAGGGGTGTGGTCCTGGTCAAGACAATCTCCTGAACTCCAAACTGAATGTCAGAATGGGAAAGAAAGGTGATTTAAGCAATTTTGAGCGTGGCATGGTTGTTGGTGCCAGACGGGCCGGTCTGAGTATTTCACAATCTGCTCATTTACTGGGATTTTCACGCACAACCATTTCTAGGGTTTACAAAGAATGGTGTGAAAAGGGAAAAACATCCAGTATGCGGCAGTCCTGTGGGCGAAAATGCTTTGTTGATGCTAGAGGTCAGAGGAGAATGGGCCGACTGATTCAAGCTGATAGAAGAGCAACTTTGACTGAAATAACCACTCGTTACAACCGAGGTATGCAGCAAAGCATTTGTGAAGCCACAACACGCACAACCTTGAGGCGGATGGGCTACAACAGCAGAAGACCCCACCGGCAGTGATGCGCGGGTTGATCCAAAATGAGCGGGTGCCCGCGGCCACCCGCGGTTACCCGCGGTTACGAGTCATCCAAAAATATTTTTAATGATATTCGGGTCACGGTCGGTCGGATCGTCAATAAATCCTTATTTACCTTTTGAATGTTGAGCGTTATTAACTTTTGAATAAATGCTGACGCGGGACAAAATGCCCGATTTCCCAAAACGTTGAACTGAGCAATGCCATGTACCATTTTAATAGGCTACTTTTAAACGCATTTAAAGTCAGTTTTATGTATTTTCTGAGAGGGGGCGGGATTTTTGTTGGGAAAGTCGGGGGAGAGACGCACACTTCGATTAGACTGGATAAACACATGCAGCATCTTAATTGTTAAGAAAATTAAACGAAATAAATGAATAAATCAAGCCTGTATTACATAACACTAGGCTATATCATACAGCATTCAGAAAAATAACAGTTTGCGCTCCTAAGGGCTTTCACACTTTTCCAAATGTTTTCCAAATGTGGGCTGATGAATTCTTCAAGCCGGGTCGAAACATAAACATCGCGTTCATCAATAATATGCATCTGGAGCTGAAATGGAAAATGATGGGCCGCCGCAAGAACTTCCTGCTCTCGCTGCTGCACCTCTGAGCGCACCACGTCAGGGCCTGAAACATTTTCTCAATGGCCCAATGAGCTACGATGAGCATTTACTACTTTTAAAAAATGCGGGTCAGGAAGCGGGTCGGGTACAATATTTTCTTCTTTTTTTTTTGCGGTCCGAGTTGCGGGCGGGTTAGTTGAAAACGTCGGTCGGGTGCGGGTTGTTTATACATTGACCCGCGCATCACTGCCCACCGGGTACCACTCATCTCCACTACAAATAGGAAAAAGAGGCTACAATTTGCACGAGCTCACCAAAATTGGACAGTTGAAGACTGGAAAAAGGTTGCCTGGTCTGATGAGTCTCGATTTCTGTTGAGACATTCAGATGGTAGAGTCAGAATTTGGCGTAAACAGAATGAGAACATGGATCCATCATGCCTTGTTACCACTGTGCAGGCTGGTGGTGGTGGTGTAATGGTGTGGGGGATGTTTTCTTGGCACACTTCAGGCCCCTTAGTGCCAATTGGGCATCGTTTAAATGCCACGGCCTACCTGAGCATTGTTTCTGACCATGTCCATCCCTTTATGACCACCATGTACCCATCCTCTCATGGCTGCTTCCAGCAGGATAATGCACCATGTCACAAAGCTCGAATCATTTCAAATTGGTTTCTTGAACATGACAATGAGTTCACTGGACTAAAATGGCCCCCACAGTCACCAGATCTCAACCCAATAGAGCATCTTTGGGATGTGGTGGAACGGGAGCTTCGTGCCCTGGATGTGCATCCCACAAATCTCCATCAACTGCAAGATGCTATCCTATCAATATGGGCCAACATTTCTAAAGAATGCTTTCAGCACCTTGTTGAATCAATGCCACGAAATTAAGGCAGTTCTGAAGGCGAAAGGGGGTCAAACACAGTATTAGTATGGTGTTCCGAATAATCCTTTAGGTGAATGTATGTTGTCTGAGCTGTAATAACCCCCCCAAAAAAGAGACGCTTTTTGATTTTTTTTGGTCATAAATTCATTTTTGAAAGTGTGTAACTGTATGTGGGTATGGGAAGTTTTTCAATTTGGGTAGGCCAGATCCAGGCGGAAATCCCCAAAATGGTCCCAGAGCTTAAGAGGTTAAAGACAAGTAAACACTAAGTGATTAAATAAGAACAAATAAACAAATTAGCAATAGCACAAATAAATACAGCTGAACAAAGATACAGATGAAACAGTGTTTTAAGATGTTCAGGTAGGTCAGGAGGCGCTGCACTGTGGCGAACAGTAGAAGCAGTAACGCTGGTGTCTGTAGCAACACTGTGTGTCCATTGTCCTTTGTTTGTTTGTTTTTGAGTTTGTATTCAAAGTTCGTAAAAGTTTCCTACTCTGAAGTTCTCATGATGATATAGCACACGTTTATGAGCTATTTGAATTTGGCTGTTCCTTGGATATACTGTGAGAGGACAGCGTGACAATGGAGAGCGGATTCCCTATAGACGAGACTTTCTTATGGAGTGCCGTGCTTTTAACTACGGTGCGCTGGATCAAATCGACAACTGGCCTTCAGAAATTTAGAGGACTGAACTTTCTCGTGCAGGCACAGAAGAGACTGCTAGTCAGAATGTGAGGAAATGGGGAAAAAAGGAGGCTCTGCGTCAGAGACTGCGTAAACTGCGACTGAATCGCATCCCTCCCCCTTCTATAATTCTAGCTAATGCCCAGTCTCTCCGAAACAAATTGGACGAATTACAAGCAAACGTTCGGTTTTCTCTCTGATTATAGGAATGCCTGTGTTATTTCATTGACAGACTTGGCTTAAAGAACACGATTTAGACTCTGATTTGGAAATAGATGGCTTTGGTGTCCCCACTGCGGTTGGGCAGGGATGCTGCTGTGACTGGAAAATCTCTGAGTGGAGGTGTATGTATCTACGTTAACCAACGTTGGTGTAAGTGTGTGATTCTGAGGGAATCTGTGTGCAGTCCCGATATTGAACTCTTGTCGGTATCACTTCGCCCGTTTCACTTACCCCGGGAGTTTCCACAAATATATTTATCTCTGTGGCATACATTCATCCAAGGGCTAATGTGAAAAATGCATTTGATGTTTTATGTAAAACGGTGCATCGGTTGCAAAGCATCTCTCCTGACACACCTAACATTGTAATGGGAGATCTTAACCATTGTAAAATGGAGAAATCACTTAGCCATTAATATGTGGATTGTCCTACTAGATGTGGGAAATGTCTGGATCTTTGTTATGGGTCTATTAAAGGGGCATATAAGTCGTCATTTAGAGCCCCTTTGGGCCTGTCTGACCATCATGTTGTCTATCTGGCCCCTTTATAAACCTGTCCTGAAAAGGGGAAAAAACTGAGAAAAGATTAGCTCCTGTGTGGTTTGATGACTCAATTCAAGAGCTGAGGGGGTGCTCTGAATGTACAGATTGGGATTTGTTTAAATCAGTATGTACTGATCCAGATGATCTTCCGAGGTTTACTGTAGTCTGCGGGATCCAGATCAGATGGTGGACCTGCACCTAGACATGACCAACACATCCCTGAGGTGTCATCAGAACTGTGTCAACTAAACTCTCCCCTGTGAAGGCCTCATCGGCACGACATCCTCAACAAACCCGTCTCTGGCATGATTACTCCGATCTTCAACCAGATGGAACTGGACAAATATTCAGAATATTCCGATCTAATATGACTTCTGACCTATAATGGCACCCCGACTGAGCCTGAGAAACTGAGAAACTAAGGTTTTTTCTCCATTCTGTCACCTGATGGGAGTTTTGGTTCCTTGCCACCGTCGCCTCTGTCACCTTTGGCTTTTGGCTTGCTCAGTTGGGGACACTAAATATTTAACTATATTACTGATCTGCCCGCATTGACACTATATGATAATTGAACTGGATGGATGACATCACTGTTTTCTCCAGAGCGTCTGTACAGCCGAATCAAATTCTGTTGCATTATTTTCATGTTTAACACCGTGAAGCTGCTCTGAAACAATCTGCATTGTAAAAAGCGCTATTTAAATAAAGGTGACGACTTGACATGACAGAGACTGTGACTAATTATATTGTATTTAGTGAAGACTTGGTAATTCAAAAGAAAACGTGTATAGTATTTCCAAATAACAGGCCTTGGATCTCTAAACATGTTAAGAATGCGGTTATGAGAAGGAATAGTCATTTTAAACAAGGTGACAGATTCGATACAGAGAAGCCCACAAACTACACTCTAAAAAATGCTGGGTTAAAAATAACCCAAGTTGGGCTGAAAGTGGACTAACCCAGCAATGGGGTTGTTTTAACCCAGCGATTGGGTTGTTTTAAGGAAACATTCCAACCGCTGGGTTTAAACAACCCAAATGCTGGGTTAAAACAACTCAATTGCTGGGTTTAGTCCATTTTCAACCCAACTTGGGTTATTTTTAACCCAGCATTTTTTAGAGTGTAGTCTAAAAAACAAGGTGAAATTAGCAAAATTGCGGTACAAGGAAAAGATAACTGTTTATTAATGGGAAATCGCATTTACCCTGGGATAGAGTGAAGTCTATAATTGGAACTAAATAGAAGACAAAAAGTATTCATTTAGGAGAGAAACTTGATTATGAATTAGCAGAGAATTTTAACTCATTTTATACACGTTTTGATACTCATGATTTTACTTCTGAATTGTATGGTTATTGTGGGAATTCCGTGACCCTGGATAATGTTAAATTTCAAATTAGTGAAGCTGATGTACGTAGTTGTTTTGGTCAGGTAAGGTTAAGAAGAGTCCAGGCCCTGATCACATTGGTGGCAGAATGTTGAGGATGTGTGCTGAGCAGCTTTCAGGGATTTATTCATATATTTTTAATAAATCCTTACAACTCTCTACAGCCCCTTGTCTTTGGAAAAATTCTAAAGTAGTGCCAATTGCGGAAAAAAAATCCTCTTTCTCTTGATGATTATAGGCCTATTGCACTTACTTTATGAAATCTTTTGAAAAATTAGTACGGAAGGAAATTTTAGCTTTAACACAGTCAGCACTAGATCCTATGCAGTTTGCCTATAGATCAGCTAGAAAAGTGGAAGATGCCACTTGTACCCAACTAAATATGATTTTAAAACATTTGGAAGGCACAACAAATCATGTACGTTTGATTTTTCCTCTGCTTTTAATTGTGTTCAGCCCCATACTTTGGCTAAGAAACGTATTGAACATTTTAATTTAGACTTAACCATTGTGTGTTGGCTGGTGGATTTTTTAAAACTAACAGATTCCAAAGAGTGTGTTGTCTAATGTATTGTTATCGTCCACTGGTACACCTCAGACTTGTGTTTTGTCCCCTCTTTTTTTGTTTTCTTTATATACTGGGAGCGTTTTTGAAGGGAGACGCATTGTCAAATTTGCAGATGACTCTGTGATTGAGTCAGATGGGAATCATGGTCCAGTGGTTAATCATTTTATTCAATGGTGTGAGGATTCTTTTTTAAACATTAATGCTTCTAAAACAAAAGAGATGTCCATTGATTTCTGTAAGAAGAACTCTGTACCTGTGTTGCCTGCTGTCATAAAGGGACATCAGATAGAAGTGGTCAAACAGTATAACTATTGAGGGACTGTACTTGATGACAAACTAAAATTCGAAGCAAACACTGATATTATTAGAGGAAAAGCTCTTCAGCGTATGTATTTTCTGAAGAAACTTCAAACTTTTGATACAGATATTTCTTTTATGAGAACGTTTTATACGTTATTGAATCTGTCTTAAGTTTTTCCATTATTTTTTGGAATGGTAATTTAAATGTCAGGAATAGGAGTAAGTTGACTAGTAAAAATGTACAGCAATATAGTGGGAACCAGCTTAAGGACCATTACACAAATGTATCAACATAGGGTGGCTAGGAAGGGCCAGTTAGTCCTTTCCGATGTTACCCACCCATTGTGTACTGAATTTCAACTGCTTCCCTCGGGTCGGAGATTTAAACTACCTTTGTGCAAATTCTTTCATACCTGCTGCAATGTTTTTAAATTATCTATTATAAATGTGTGTTATTTAATGTGTATTGTGTTGCTGTACGTGTATGTCTACTGCTGTCTACACAAAGAATTGCATTTAAGGACAATAAAGTTAACTCAAGTCTAGTATCAGAGAATTATAATAACACTGGACTTTTGGTAATCGTTAATTACACAGAAATAACAGGCACATATATTAGGTTGCTGTCACTACTAGAAAAATGCACAGATCCAATATACTGTTACACCTGTGTTTTCTTTCTCAACTGTTAATGTTCACTTAAGACAAACCCGACTGTATTTACTAGGATATTTTGACAATTTTGTGTGTTTTTGTCTGTGCAAGAATATACGAAAGAGAACTTAGTTCAGTATTTGGTCGAGTTGGCTTTCTGTGCACACGCTTTGGATGTGTGCGCAGCACAGAAAACAGCATGCAAGTCTTCTTGCGCTTGAATGGTTTAAAATCTCATTAAAATATAATTTTATAACAAGCATCCGAATCCTGACCGTAAAGGGATAGTTCACCCAAAAATGAAAATTCTGTCATCGTTTACTCACCCTCAAGTTGTTCCAAACCTGTATATTTATAAATGTCTTTCTGAACAAAAAAGAAGATATTTTGAAGAATATGGGTAACCAAACAGTTTATAGGCCCAATTGACTTCCATAGTATTGGAAAAAAAATTGGTTCAGAAGTCAATGGGGTTATCAAAATATCTTCTTTTGTGTTCAGCAGAAAGAAATCCATACAGGTTTGGAACAACTTGATGGTGAATAAATGATGACATAATTTTCAATTTGGTTGAACTATCCCTTTAAGTATCTGATTCCAGAATTAGAGTTTATTTTTGATTCCCAACTCCAGCCAGCACATAACTTGTCCCACACATTTGTGCAATGGACATGAGTGATGGCTCAAATCTTTTGGGTTGTTGTTGTGCTATTATACTTCTGATCATAAAATGTTAGATTGTCACATCACAAACTATAAAACATGTGGTAAAAATCCCATAGGCTTACTGAAGGTGAGACACTGAAGAAGGGGTGAGCTATTTTTTCCTTGAGCTAGTAAGAAATCACCCAAAACACCCTAGAAATCATGTAGCAATGACCTAGCAGCCACCCTAGCAAGGACTTAGCAAGAACCTAGTATTTGCAACCACCCTAAAATGCAACACACAGTAACTATCCAGAACACCATACAAACCACAAAGCAATGACCTGGCAACTATTCCAGAACACTCAAGCAAGGACCTAGCTACCCCTAAGCAGTGTTCTAGCAACCACCCTAAACACCCTAGCAACATCATGCACTAAAAACACTCATAAGACTTTAGCAAACAACAACTTTCTAGTAGTATGATGGTGACACTGTAAAAATCTAGTCATTAAACATACACCTTTTTTTTCCGCTTTGGTACTACTTTCACAAGAAAGGTGTACATTTTCAAAACTCATGGTACTAATATCACAACAGATCATCAAAAGTGCACTTTTTTCATGGTTAATCAATGAATCATTTGGTACACCTATAGATTTCTTTAGATATTTATTCTATGTATAGTTTCTACTTTGTTTGCAATTTCGGATATCGATAACCATATGTAATTAATTATTTTTACATTATAAGCGATGATTATTATAAACTACATTATGCGGACAAAATGTCCCTGTAAAAATAGCAATATCCTAAATCCTTGCCCTTGCGGGGATACTTTTTGGTCCCCATGGCCATGAGGAAACAAGCTTATATTTTTACCATATACAATACCATATTTTTTTTGTGGAAAATGTAAAAATGCAGACAGTTTTGTGTGATGGGTAGGTTTAGGGGTAGTGTTAGTGTAAGGGGAGAGAATATACAGTTTGTAACCATTACACCTACATATACCCAGAAAGATAGTAAACCAGACATGTGGGTGTGAGCGTGTGTGTGAGCGAACATAGAGCAGAATAGTGTATAAGGGAAAGGAAATAGTCAATGACGGTGTAACATCAGACTGATCACAAATGCATCAGAAGAAGGGAGACAGATGGCATCAAATACAGCATTACATTACAGTATATGCCATGTGATACTGTAAAAATACTGTATACTAGCCCCTCCATATAAAAACAACTATGGTCAGAAATAATTTAATACATTTTTATACCAAAATTTGGATTGATATTCCACATCACATAAGAAAAATACCATCCATCACGTTTCAAAAAGGCATACAAACTGCTTCTTCTAAACAGTTACATTTCTACTCCATGATCGTTTATTTATTGTCCTAATTCTGTTTGCACCTTTTTTGTTGTTTTTAGTCATTTGTATTTGTTTAGCCTGTGCTAATGTTAATAATAAGTGTTTTTTGACCTTGTGTTTATGTTCTGAAGAACAGGAACCTGCTGGAAACCAGTTTTTAAACCGAGTCAGGCCTGTTTAAATTGTACCTTAATGTTACTTTTTAACATTTCCTGTATAATAAATGGAATGAAACAGATTACCATGGTAGAGACTGCCACATTACTGTAACCCACCCTTATAAAGGTCAACTACAGTAGATTCAGTCATATGGTACAGTGATAACATTTACTGTATTGGCAGCAAACTCTATTCTATAGCCCAGAACCTCATGGCTGTGTTGTAACTTCATCACACCTTTTGATAACACACTGAATAGATACTATTACAAACATTATAGATTCAATTACATGAGTTAGGTAATGTAAGCGGCATATTTTCTTATGTGGTATCTGTAGCCTGTGTTACTATAGGTACTGTAGATAATTCAGCAACAAGGGTGATTTGAAACATGTATCTTGCATTGTTTGCTGTTGAATTAACTGATTGTTAAAAGTACTAAACTGAAAGATCATACTGTTGTGTTTCAGTGATTAAACCAAATGTTCTCATTACATATTACAATAATCTTGTGTTTGAAACAATGATTATGTGGACTGAAAATGAAAGCATCACATCAGGTTTTGAAAGAATGATTAGCTGTGTTACAAGTGTGATCAGTTTGGATTTGTGTACTATGAGTTTTGAAAATGTACACCTTACTTGTGAAAATAGTACCAAAGCGAATACAAATAAAAACTGTATATTTTATCATGCAGTATAGGGTTCTGACTCTATCAGGAAGATGGCACTAAACAGTGACCTGTCCCCAGACATACATCCTTATTAGAGCCGTGAGTGTACTCCACAGCATCAAAGGGTTGAGAGTTTTTGTCTGAGGTTCATTTGATGAGACATTGTGCAGCACTTCAAACAATGGGATCAGGGAGAAACACAGTTAGACTTCCATCTCCAGAGAGAAGGCTTATCACTCAGCCATGAGATCCTTCTCCAACCATACAGAGATAGATAGATAGATAGACAGACAGACAGACAGACAGACAGACAGACAGACAGACAGACAGACAGACAGACAGACAGACAGACAGACAGACAGACAGACAGACAGACAGACAGACAGACAGACAGACAGACAGACAGACAGACAGACAGACAGACAGACAGACAGACAGATAGATAGATAGATAGATAGATAGATAGATAGATAGATAGATAGATAGATAGATAGATAGATAGATAGATAGATAGATAGATAGATAGATAGATACGCGATACGATATTGCTTTTAGTGTGTTCAAAATATTTAAAAACTGAGAATGATACCATTTATGTGTTTCATATTCTTTCTGGGAAAAGGAAGCATCGCTACAACTTCTGAAAATGACCAGCAGTGTTTAAGCAAAAATTAATGTCACAAATCTGACAATATAATTTTAACATCAATGTAAACAAACAAAAAATGTAATGCCAATATTTAAAAACCAAAAACTGGTAATACTGACTTGGTAATATATAGTTATATCAACCTAAAACTTAATATCAAGAACATCCAGGTAAACAAAGACACCTGAACCAGGGGTGGACGATAATTTTTGTTATTTTAATTTATCTTTATTTATTAAAAATAAGAACTAAAAACAGTAGTCTTCACATTAATTAAATATACACTGATACATAATAAAGCTACAAATGTTATTCAGCCAAGAGCACTGAGTGACTTTCTCTTTTTCTTTTGTTGTTTGACAGACAGCGGCAGGTTTACTGTATTAACAGGCTGTCACTTTAAGACATAATGCACAGATCCTATTGACACGCATTCACTTTCTTTACCCTAACTGTGTGTGTATTTGACAGTTTGAGTGTGTAACAAGACACGAAACAGAACTGAAGGGATCACACGCTTTTAGAGAGGTGTCTTGTGCGCATGTTTCGGTGTGTGTGTCAGACAGCAGACAACAAGACTGCAAAGAGTTGTTTTTCGCAAGTTATTGCGTTTAATAACTCTTTTTAACGTCAAGCAAGTCACATAAGTAACAGTTGTGTGCCCAGTCTATTCTCCGCTATATGCGTTGAAATAAAACGTACACTTTTCACAATGTTGAAGTAGCCTATTAAAATCATTCAGATATTGCGTGCCGTTGCGAAATGCATAGTGCGATATGTACATTTGCGATATTTCGATAATTTCGATATATTGTGCAGCCCAGATAGACAACCCATGACTTTCTACATGGAGCTGTTCACGTCCTCAGACTCGGTTTTATGCTTTTCTATGTCAACACTATAAACGCCGAAATTAATCTGCAGCAGTCAGGTGGTACAACTAGAGCTCTGCAAGTTGTTTACGTTCATTATTATAGTAATGTTATGTGTTTTGATACATGAGGTATTGTTTAACGCCGTCTCTCGTTTTGTGACACTTTGCAGACTTTGCTGTGTTGCTTTGCCATGGCTGTGTTGCTTTGTCATGGCAGATGCTCGGAAGTCAAAGTAAATGTAAACTTGTAAAATTAAAGTGTTTTT
Source organism: Gobio gobio (assembly GCF_949357685.1). Taxonomy (NCBI): domain Eukaryota; kingdom Metazoa; phylum Chordata; class Actinopteri; order Cypriniformes; family Gobionidae; genus Gobio; species Gobio gobio. The sequence continues at coordinate 9,445,847 of NC_137110.1, read as the reverse complement.
TTCGTTTTCTACCAGACATCAGTAGAACTATAAAACCCATTTTGGCAGTAATTTATGTTGTTAAAAAAGACAATGTGGAGGAAACCTGCAATTTGAGCTTTTGGAGCAAAGCCAGCAGTTTAAAGGCCATCACACTTAGTAGGCTTACAGAGAAGAAACCATTCTGGACATGAGTGAAGACTGCATGGACAGAAAAGTGATGTGGCCGCCTTGTTTAATCTCAAGCTATTGAAGTCTCTAACTAACCTCACTCAAAGTCTCTTCAAGAGAGGAGGACAGGGTTATGTGTGGAAAGTACCAATGGAAACAAGCAATGTGGAGACTAGACAGTTTTGTGAGATTTGAGACCTGCTGTGTGTAGCCAAAGCTGTTTCAAAACTGTCCCTCTCATCAAGTCCATGGTTATATAGCAGTAAATCGCTGCCAGAAGCTGGATCTCAGTTCAGCTGCTTCTAACGTCTGCCATAGCCACTTCTGAACTGGCAGGAGAAGTGTTGCAAACTGATTGCATTCTGAACACTCTTATAATTATCAACATATCTGTTCATTAACAGTAATAGGATGACACTGAGCATGGGCGTGGAAGTGGGGGGAAAAGTGGACCTGACTACCCAGGGCCCCATCTAGGGAGAGGGCCCTTTGAAAAGTCTGGAATATATTTTAACGTGGAACATGGGGGCCCATCAGGACTGCCTATGCATAGGGCCCAGGATTTTGTGCTACACCCCTGACACTGAGTAATACAAAAGCTGCTGATTTGCTTTAAATAGGGTTATAAGTGTAAGATATATAAGTGGTTGTAGAGCCTCTTCCAACTCAAGAATAACATTAGGATAATTATTTATATATATATATATATATATATATATATATACACACACACACATATGCTGGCAAAACAGCCCTGACCCGTCGAGATATTGACTCCACTAGACCCCTGAAGGTGTGCTGTGGTATCTGGCACTAAGATGTTAGCAGCAGATCCTTTAAGTCCTGTAAGTTGCGAGGTGTGCCTCCATGGATTGGACTTGTTTGTTCAGCACAGATGCTCAATTGGATTGAGATCTGGGGAATTTTGAGTTCGAGTCAACACCTCATACTCCATTCCTGAACCATTTTTGCTTTGGGGCAGGGCACATTATCTGCTGAAAGAGCCACAGCCACCAGGGAATACCGCTTCCATGAAAGGTGTACATGGTCTGCAACAATGCTTATTGCTTAGGTATAGGTGGTACGTGTCAAAGTAACATCCACATGGATGGCAGGACCCAAGGTTTCCCAGCAGAACATTGCCCAAAGTATTACATCCCCCGCTGACTTGCCTTCTTCCCATAGTGCATTCTGGTGCCATGTGTTCCCCAGGAAAGGGATGCACCCGGCCATCCACGTGATGTAAAGGAAAATGTTTTTCGACAGACCAGGCCACCTTCTTCCATTGCTCCGTGGTCCAGTTCTGATGCTCACGTGCCCACTGTTACTGCTTTCGACGGTTGACAGGGGTCAGCATTGGCACCCTGACTGGTTTGCGGCTATGCAGCCCCATACGCAACAAACTGCGATGCACTGTGTATTCTGACACCTTTCTATCAGAACCAGCATTAACTTCTTGAGCAATTTGAGCTCCAGTAGCTCGTCTGTTTGATCGGACCACACAGGCCAGCCTTCGTTCCCCACGTGCATCAATGAGCCTTGGCTGCCCATGACCCTGTCGCCGGTTCTCCACTGTTCCTTCTTTGGAGCACTTTTGATAGATACTGACCACTGCAGACCGGGAACAGCCCACAAGAGCTGCAGTTTTGGAGATACTCTGACCTAGTGGTCTAGCCATCACAATTTGGCCCCTTATCAAACTCGCTCAAATCCTTACACTTTCCCATTTTTTCTGCTTCTAACACATCAACTTTGAGGACAAAATGTTCACTTGCTTCCTAATATATCCCACCCACTAACAGGTGCTGTGATGAAGAGATAATCAGTGTTATTCACTCATAATAGTGGTCATAATGTTATGCCTAATCCGTTATGCCTATATACATACATACACACACACACACACACACACACACACACACACACACACACACACACACACACACACACACACACACACACACACACACACACACACACACACACACACACACACACACACACACACACACACATAACTGACTTATAAGCTAACAAACTAGCTAGCAATAGCACATATTAGCATGCTAAGTACTAAGTATTACTCCTTGATCAAGCAGAAATCACAAGCACTGCACCAGTCCACAGCCCATACTCCACTTTTCTGACCTATGGTAACTCAGTGTAATTTAAATGGTTCTAATAATTCTAACATAACTGAACATTAAACACTATTTATCAAGTCTCCCCCTTTTCTCATCTTGCACTCTTTTTTTCTTTCTTTTTTTTCTTTCTTAATTATTTTTGAAAGAAATTAATACTTCTATTCAGCAAGGACGCATTAAACAAAAGTGACAGTATAAAGACCTTTAACAGACATTGTTATAAAATTGCTGTTCTTGTGAACGTTCTATTCATCACAATCATACAAAATATATATCACAGTTTCCACAAAAAACATTAAGCAACTGTTTTCAACATAGAAGAAATGTTACTTGAGCACCAAATCGGCATTTTAGAAGGAGTTCTGAAGGATCATGCGACACTGAAGAATAATCACTGCTGAAAATTCAGCTTTGCCATCACAGAAATAAATTACATTTTAAAATATCTTAAAATAGAAAACATTGGTAAGTATAAGAGACTTATTTCAAAAACAAATAAAAAATGTAGCAATCCCAAAAACAGTAACAGTAGTGTATACACTTCCATTTTGAAAGGAAAAAGCTACTCAGTCACCGGATTTTTCAAAAGTTTACGAGTTACGGTTTGGCAATCTTTTAAAGATATTTTAAAAGGACACACCACTTTTTTTGAAAATAGGCTCATTTTCCACCTCTTTTCCAACTGAGTTTTACCGTTTTGGAATCCATTCAGCCGATCTCCAGGTCTGGCGGTAGCACTTTTAGCATAGCTTAGCATAGATCATTGAATCTGATTATTTTTCCTATTTAAAACTTGACTCTTCTGTAGTTACATTGTGTACTAAGACCGACGGAAAATGAAAAGTTGTGATTTTCTAGGCCGATATGGCTAGGAACTATACTCTCATTCCTGCGTAATAATCAAGGAACTTTGTGCAGTACCATCGGTGCAGCGGCCCAATGATATTACGCAGCTCCTGGAAATAGGCTAACTTCTGTCAATATAACCAACGGGACAACCAGCTTGCACAGGGAGCGTGCTGGGGACTATTTTCAGGCGCTGATGCTAACGGTCTAATCAGATTAAATGATCTATGCTAAGCTATGCTAAAAGTGCTACCGCCAGACCCGAAGATCGGCTGAATGGATTCAAAAATGGTAAAACTCAAATGTTTAACTCTAGGGGAGTTGGAAAATTAGCCTGTTTTCAAAAAAAGTGTAGTGTTCCTTTAAAGAACAATCACTTTTGATGCACTGTCTCACATAAACACAACCAAAGTGTGCTTGTTGATTCAACATGGCAGTCAGACCTTTATATATAAATGGACAGAATAAGCTACATTCAAAAAAAATAACTCTTTGAATGAACATAAAAAAATCATGGAAAGTATTTCCACATGATTAACTTGCTTTATTTCAGCATTATGCAATTCTGTTATTCCAATTTAATGTACTTAGGTTGGGTCAACTTAATTTATTAAGGTTGATTCAACTTATTTACTATGGTTAGGCACAGCTTAATTTAATAGTGTCAGCCCAACTAATTTGCAATGTTTTGGACCAACTAATTTATTTAAGTTAGCCTAAAAATGTGCTTAATGCTGAAAGAAAGCCATTTAATCACGTGGAAATCCATAATTTAATTACATTAGTTCAAAGAATAGCTTTTGAATACATTTACAAAACCCTTTTACAAGATTTTATTGGCTAGCCAGAAGATGTGTTTTTTTTTTTTTACATTCATGGCAGAGTATAGTTTTTCAATAATTAATACAGCTTTAATAGTTATTAGTAGGTCCTCACCCCAAGCACATGCTCTACACTTCATCACAACGGTAACCTCCAAAAACACTAACATAACACAAACTTTTAAATACCAACATAACAAAACATTAAGCATTAAAAAGTCTCTCAATTTTCTCATCTTGTTAAAAATGCATCAAATTGCACTTTATTTAAACATTTACTCTCCGAATTCAGCCCCTTTGCAAAGCATGATGGGAAGTGAAAATCTTATTTCTTTGGGTTACTTGATTGAAACATGTTATTTCAAAATGAAAACATCAAGTTATGTCAAAGAGTAACGGTTTTAAGTCAGTTTAACATGAATCAATTACATTTGAACTAGAAACCTAATATAATGGTGTTAAATCAAGATTAATTGCTTAAATAAAGTGAACAGCATCATAAATCTTTCTTTTTTTGAGTGTAGATACCAAAACCAGAGCGATTAAACCTTCAAAAACAACAATACCAAGTCACGAACAAATGTGAACAGCACAGAATTGCCGTTACCGATTACCGGCTCAGTTCGACCACTGAGTACAATTCATTAAAGCATCAGTTCTCAACTGGTCCCCGTAGAACTCCCCAATCAAGTGTTTGTATTCAGCTACCGCGGTAATTGTCAGGCACTTCATTAATTCAATTAGATCTGCATGTTTTCTGCTGGAAAAAAACGTCATGGCCAATTCAAAAGCAGAAGCTATTGACTCAATAAAAAGCCCAATAGAGAATCATTTCATCAAATGCACTAATGATTGAAGGGCACTTGGTCAGAGAACCATGTGACAGATCAATTTGCATAACGGTTGACCCAGTCGAGAAAAAAAAGAATACAAAAATGACCCCCGAAAGTCATATTCTATTAGCCGGTTACACTTCAGAACTGTAGGCCACATCACCATGGTCCTCTGAGTAATTGTGAATACTCAGTAAATTAATTAGTCATACTGCCATTGATAGTCCAGGAAGAACATGTCCAAAGGGTGTTGTGAGCCCACTGCAAACTGCTTTAATTAACACATACATGGCTCAGGAGGAACCTTGGCTTGGGTACGCTAAGCACATATCAAAATACTTTTCCGGGGAGCAGTCTGCCGTTCCTCAGGGGCTCTGTTGTTTCTCATAACTCTAATCCATTCCAGCAGCTAATCTTTGCAAAACCAATTGTTGACAATTTATAGCCAGGGTGGGGCTTTAGAAAAAGGATTTTGGACAGTTTTCAAATATGTGTCTCCTGTGAGAGAGCCGTTTTAAAATGGTTATGCTGCAATGAAGAAACTTGAATTCACCGTCAGCGGGATAATTATGCAAAAATCCCTTTTCTTAAGCACCCATAAACAGATGTTTGCTCTGCGCTGGTAGGTCTGTCAAAGGACAAACAGAAGAGCGGTAATGCAGAAGGTAAACCGCTTACCTGCAATTTTGACATTGCGTATGTACTTTAGCAGGAGGGTTCCGTCGACGGGGTCCATTTTGGAGCAGAGTCCCACCTTGCCAGGGCACAGGTCTTTGTGCATGTTGTGGAGGGCGTGCGCCATCGCGTACACTGCGTTAATCACGAACATCACCTTTCCTTCTTGCTCGTAGGACGAGTCTTTCCCGATCCGCTCTTGATCTGACAGACGAAAGAAAACGTTTGCATGAACATCGACTGAAGCATCATTCGATTTTGACTGAAAAGTCACACTGTGCACACTAGAAAGCGGCTGATGTTGCACAGCTAGACTCTTTCTACACTGTCTGCATCAAAGTTACTTGCCACCTCGGAATCTTCTCTATCAAACCAATCAGCTGTGAGCTTGAGGCAAGACGTGCATTTGTGAATTGAATCAAATAAGTAGTATAAATAAAAATAATACAAGATTTTCTCTTAATTAAAGCAGTGCACATTTTCATTAAAGGATTAGTTCACTTCAAAATGAACATTTCCTGATATTTTACATCCAAGATATTCATGTCTTTCTTTCTTCAGTCGAAAAGAAATTACGTTTTTTGAGGAAAACATTCCAGGATTTTTCTCCCCATCATAGACTTCCATGACAACCAAAATGTTGAAGGTCCAAATCAATGCAGACAGTTTTAAAGGTGGTTTCGCTAGATAAGACCCTATTCCTCGTTTGGGATCGTACAGAGCCATCTAAAGCCCTTCGAAGCCCTTTGAAACTGCATTGATTTGGATCTTCAACATTTTGGTTGTCATGGAAGTCAATGGTGTGGGGGAAAATCCTGGAATGCTTTCCTCAAAAAAACGTATTTTCTTTTCGACTGGAGAAAGAAAGACATGAACATCTTGGATGAGAGTAAAATATCAGGGAATTTTCATTTTGAAGTGAACTAATCCTTTAAGGTAGCAGCTCTGTGTTCTATCATCCTATAGATAATGGACACATGTGGAATTGTGTTAAGACTTCTAATCTGAGGTATACAACCATTACAGGGGTGACCTGAAAAGGGCACATTAAAAATCTCATCAAGCTCTCTTTACAAGTATGACAGTTGCAAATGCCTAGTTGCTACGGATACATTCATTTGAGATACCATTAGAATGTGTAGAGAAGCATCATTCTAGCATTTTTTGCATAAATGTTTTATAATTAGGCCTACAATGTTGTGACAATTATGATATAATATAAAAATGTATATTCAGGCACAGCTTGGGTAATGAATATTAATTATGTGATTCACTGAAGGCATTTATTCTTATATAATACCAATTCATACACCAAGTAAAAATGCATAAAATGCTTACAGTATAAATATTAGCAGATAAATAATTGCAGAACATAACAAAATAAATCAATATATTAAATAGTTTTATTTAACAAAATGTTTACCTTTATTTTCTCACCAAATATTGATTTATGAATTCAATTAATTAATCTGCATACTTAAAAACTTCATAATACTTACAAATAATTAATATTTTTTTAATTAAATTAAATTAGAAATAAAATGATGAATACATAAAAATGAAAAAAAAAAAAAATGAAAAAAAAAAAATTAAAATAAATAAATAAAATAAAATTATAAAATAAAATTATAAATAAAAAAAATAAAATAAATAAAATAAATAAATAATAAAATAAATAAAATAAATAAAATAAATAAAATAAATAAAATAAATAAAATAAATAAAATAAATAAAATAAATAAAATAAAATAAAATAAAATAAAATAAAATAAAATAAAATAAAATAAATAAAATAAAATAAAATAAAATAAAATAAAATAAAATAAAATAAAATAAAATAAAAATAAAATAAAATAAAATAAAATAAAATAAAATAAAATAAAATAAAATAAAATAAAATAAAATAAAATAAAATAAAAATAAAAAGGAGGGGCAACCTGTCACGTTTGGTTTTGGTTTACATTTATGTTTTCATGGCTTTTATTTTGTAGTTTTCATAGTCTAAACCCTGCGTCCCAATGCCCACCCTATCCATCCTAAATAGTAAGTGAGATTAAAATAAGTGTGTCCCAAAGCATAGTATGTTGAAAAAAGTATGCCAAAAGTCCCCGGATGGTCTACTAGTGTGGATCCATGCACACTATACCGGCTAATATTGCCCACAAATCATTGCACTATGGAGGAGGATTCAGTTCAGAACTAAACCCGAGTACACTACAAAACATGGCGTATGCGTGTGACCGATGGTGAGAGGTTTAGATAAAGGGTATTGAGTGAATAATAATCCATGCACATTTCAGCTGATTAAAAAATATTTCATGTTTCCGTATTATTTTTCATCTGCAACAATGTGAACTTATATAAAAATCCATTTGGCCATTAACTTTTACTACTCTCGCCGAATGGTTACATCCAGCCGCAGCCGATGTCGAACACACCAATTGAAAGACCTGTCATGTGATCATGTCATGTGCTTCCCTAGTCTTATGTGTAATGTTCTCATTGGTTCACTCATGATTGTTCACGTGTGTTTCTTGTTAGTCATTAGTGTATAAGAGCCCTCATGTTTCCATTGTATCTTGTCTAGCTTTGTTCACGAGTTTGTTCAAGTTTACTTCATACTTCAAGTGTTTAATAGATTGTTTTGTAAATTAAACTATACTTGAGTTCTTCAACTTGCCTACAGTGATCCAGTTGGCTTCTTACAGTACTGTACAGTTGTGTGTAAAACCATTTCTACAGGGCTTGTTAAATAGCATTTAAATAGAAAGGGGAAGAAAAGAATCAAATATCTACAATATGCCACGAGTTGCCGCTTCACATGTTCAGTTATCCAAGTCCCGCATCTTGCTCTTCATGCCACGGATAAATGAAAGAGGTCTGGTAACACACGAGGGTGGAATAATAGACAGGGAGACAGCAAGCAAGATTAATTATCTCTCAGCGCTCATATAATCATGCCAGACAGCTGTATATTCATTAGAGCTGGAGTTGCTCAGCTTGGGTTTTTTTTTTTTTTTTTTTTTTGTAAGGTCTTAATTGCAAAGGAGCTGTTTCAATTATGACCCTGCCAGAACAAACCGGAGAGATAGCTGTCAGATGTCAGGTTGGCAGATTGCAGAATAACTTCAGAATAAAGCCCGTGCCATTGTCATTGTGGGTTAATGCCAGCATGTACACTACGTTTACAGTATTTCCAACAACTGCAAAAACCGAAAGAGCAATCATTACTCTATACAATAGGATTCCTTTCAGGTTAGCGCTTCTTAGTGCAGTATTTGTCTGTTGTTTGAAATTTCAAAAGGCTGGTTTCCTCTTTTACTCAATACTCTTTGCTGGTTTGCCCAAGACAAACCCATCCATATCCTCTCTTCCTACATTTGCAAACCTATTCTTATCTAAACAAAGCCAGGGTGTTTTCTTCCTCTTTTTTTCCTGCTTAAAGTAAAGAAATGTCTGTCCTATTCTTCTAGGGTTGCTAATCACTAGCACTTCAGCTTTGCCTTAAACAGAAAGCCAAAGGCAATTTAACATCCTCGACAGTCCCTTTGCATCTTGAAAACCCTAAATTAAAGAGGCAGGTTTTGCTTGTGTAATTGTTCACCACAAGCATAACTATTTCAGGGGTGGGGGGGGGGGGCTTTCGAGTTCCGTCATGGGTCTGCCAGTGAGAAAAAAATCTACTGTGTATCTCCCTGGAGGAGGATGGCTAGCCCACACACTTCTTAATGCTCTTCATACACAAACACACACAAACGCATTAGCACTCTCACTGGCAGATGAACACGCATACATGGCGTTTGCATACATACACTCATGTGCAAACTCCTTGTCTGACAACCCTCTACGCACACCTTGGCAATAGAATCGCCATTGGCTAGTAAATTTTTTTGTTAAGTCGCCAGACTGATAAAAAAAAATTGATAATAGTAATTATATTATATTATTAAAAGATAATAATAATACTACTAATTCTACTACTAAAAAAATTTTACAATGCAATAAGGATCACGTTGACAGCATTTGCTGAAACTGATTTGCTTAAATCAAAACAGGGACAAAGATGAGCGCCAGCCAATGAGATTGCCGTTTGCGAATTAGTTCCGCCCATTACCGGAAAAAACGGCATATATTGTGCTTAAAAGCTGAATAATTCCAAATGAACTCCGTTATTTTGACAGGAAAATACAACAAAGAATATTGTTAACATGTAGCGCATCGATTTTGCGTGGTAGGTGAGACTCTCGCGCACTCTCTCTCTTGCGTGCGCGCATGTGTGTGTGTGAGTGTGAGTTCTTCACACTAGAGTTTACGGTACGTCAGATGAGCTGATTTGAAATTCAGCGAGAGAGTTCAGCGAGTAAAAATATATTTATGCTTAACTTATTCTTAGCTTCACACACACACTGGCGAGTAAAATCTGAGAATTTATTAGCCAATGGCAAGTGATAGATATTATTTAATCGCCCAGTGACGATTTACTCGCATATGCAAGTGTTTTACTCGCATTGAGGGTTGTCTGAGCACATCCACATACGCTACTATACAACTTGTTAACGTTATTTGTTAACATTCACTGATTTGCTGAAAAACTGCTTTATTTAACATATTTTTATAAAAATAATTCAAACACTAAGTACTGTAACAACACTGAAACAAAACAAACAAAATAAAATGTAGAACTAATATTGGAACATAAAAATAGCAGAAAATAAAATACACTTTATTTAATTAATTAATTAATTAATAAATAAATAAAATAATATAATTACTGATGAAATAACATGACAATTAATAAGTACAATAATTTAAAATTACATATTACAAAAAAATCATATGGGACATTTTTCAGCAAATAATGATATGACGGATTAATTAAATAAAATTTGCTAATTAATTCCTTTTGATCCCAATGAAAATAAATGAATAGGATCAAATAAATAAATAAATAAAATCATTTTAAATAATTACAAATTAATACAACATTGATTTTATCTTCATAAGAGGCCTTTTCTCACATGAATATTGATATATCAATCCAATTATTCTCCCTAAATGATTACAAATTAATAAAACACTGATTTTATCGTAATATTCAATCCAATTATTCTGCTTACTTAAAAATGATTGATTGGCATCATAAAAAAATTAAAATAAATGAACAAAGCAAAGCAAAACAAAACAAAAACACCTTCCCATTACACAAAATCCAACAGATCCGATACAGTTACAAGCACAAACTCCTCATCCTAGATTCTAAACACATCCAAGTTGACTATGCCGGCCGCTGTTGGAGGAATCCTTTGCAATTAAGGGAAGCGTCTGGGAGAGTTTGTCGGGGGCTGAAAGGTGGCAGAGATGGGGGTCGTGACAGAGTAGCACGCTCATAACCTTCGGTCCCTCTCGCTGCTCCGGGGCTTTAAAGACACTAGATGTCCTGCTCTGAGGGCTCATGCTCTCTCTGGGAATAATGATTCTGACGCTCCCCATTTGCCAGAAAAACCTCCAGAGCCTTTTGTCTCACTTAAGTCTCTTGTTTGTGGTTTCGGACGAGTGATTTTCTTCTCAAAGGGTTTTGTGGAAACTCTGCTGTAGCCTTAACCTCAACAACGGTAAAAAAAAAATCTTGATACAAAGTGCTTTTGATTCGGAGACAACGTGATCGGTCTATAGAAATGGCCGGGGTGTGCGCGCTACTCAAGGAGTGCCAGTTTCTGAATGCACTTACTGTAATAAAAGCAATCCATTAACTTCTGACGAATGAATTAAAATATTCAGCATGGAGATAGCTGCTATAATTGATTCAAAGGACAGAATGACTTCTTTAGATGTTGCATACATTAGTTTTGGATCTCGGACCTCAAAAATCCCTCCAGCAATCAAAGAAAAAGAGTCATTATTTCTGCCCTTTCAAAGATAATTCAGGTAATATTTGTTGAGCGGCTTCAGGCTTTTTTTGTCTTAGGTCTAGACAATCTAAATCTTAATAGTACATTTACATATATGTAGAAAAAAACTGTTCTTTAACAGACTGTTTGAATGTTTGTTTTAGATTGTAAATCATTCTTTAGCTTTTACGACAGCCGTTTCACTTACTACCCAAGGGCACAAATTTGATGACTCATGTATTGCTCTTCGTAACCAACATGCTTTTGTTTACAAGCCCACCTCTATAATCCGTACACAACATTTCGGTGGGATAAGGATAATAGATGGAATCTGCATCACCTCTGCATTTATCAGACATCTGCTCTAGATGAAAGATGGGTCCTGCCTTTTGATCAACGCTCCCATGCAAAGCATTTAAGACATATGATGTCTCCTCCACCACTCCTCTCTGAGCAACACAAGCCTGAGGGAGGTTTTGTTGGGAACCAAAAAAAAAAACCCCCTCAAATTTCTCTATTAAAGCTTGGCAATCCAAATCCCATGAATCGCCCCTGGGGGACAGCCTTCAACACTTTTTGAATACAAACACGGGCGTCTTGTGTCTCATTATTGTTTTAGAAATAGCCATATGCTGGGAACAATATATTTATTTCTTAAAAATAAGCTAATGCAACAAATTTCATTGCAAGCAATTCACTAAAACCTCAAAAGTACTTTACTCAATCCAGGGTTTTTCAAACACTTCCATGTCATTCCCCTGAATATGATGATAACCTTGCAATGAACCCCAAATATACATTTTCCATATATTAAGACCCATTTGTTATATAAGAAAAAATATGAAATTATAAAATGTGTATATTTATACAGTACGCTACATTTCCAAAAATTAAAGAGGACCTATTACGCACCATTTTACAACATGCAAAATTAGTCTCTGATGTCCCCAGAGTGTGTATGTGAAGTTTTAGCTCAAAATATCCAGATCATTTTATAGCATGTTAAAATTGCCACTTTTGAGGGGTGAGCAAAAACGCACCATTTTTGTGTGTGTCCCCTTTAAATGAGCTAGTGCTCCCGGCCCCCTTTCAAGAAGAGGGTGGAGCTTCAAGAGCTCATGCTCCAGCATACCGGGCAACAAATAAACAGGACAATCTCACGCACTGAAAATGTTTGAAACTGTCAGTAGCGGTGTTCAGCCTTATATGTTCGAACCGAAGTTGGACAGTGATGGAGAGACTCAAGAAGAAGTGACAACATGTAGAATGCAAAGGACGTTTCTGAATGATTAATAGAGACAGAGCGACACGCTTTATAATCTAAAGACCACGCCCACCGGGAGGGGGGAAACAATCAAATCGTCTCCATTGACTTGGTATTGCGTGAAGCGGCCTCCTTGTCATTTTTGACTTATAACAAAAAAACTGAACCATTTATAAAAGCTGATGTGACAAGGTGTAACAAGCTAAACAACCCAGAACGAAAAAAAAAGTTTTTATAAGCTGTTGATCCAAAAATCGAGCGTTTAAGGACAAAAAAAAGTGGATGCAGGCAATTGAGACAGAGCGTGACATGTTATATTACATTAAGAACTACACCCACTAGAGGGGAACGTAATCAGCGACAGGAAATATAATATATAAAACTGACATTTGGATATGTTTACTGCACACATAGGCATACTGAGGCATACTGAGTGTTAGGATCCCCAAATTTACCCATTCTTCCTGCTGAAGCTTCACGTTTTATTGCATGTATCCACTTTTGGCTCCTTAAACGCTCGTTTTTTTTGGGTCATCAGCTTATCAAACTTATTTCTGTGTTTTTTTAGCTTGTTTGCTGTACACCTTGTCATATATCAGTTTTTAGACATTGTTCTGTTTTTTGTTATAAGTCGGAAATGACAAGGAGGCAGCCTCACGCAAAGCACAGTCAATGGAGAGCGTTGGATTGTGTGGATATTGGCCTAAATATGCTCTGTCTCTATTGATTGATTTATGTAGTTGATGTGGAGTTAACTATCTTCAAGTCATCAATTAGCATGTTCCGTCATGATAATCTATAAATCGCTTGTGTGGGAACTGTTGTAAGATGCCTACAGAGCCAGAGAATATCTGCTGCATGGAGATAGAACAGGTATAGTTTAGTTTAATTACGGTTATAACTTATGTTTTCATCTTGCTTTATGACATGCTATTGTATTTGTTTTGTGTACTGTTGTGCAATAAAGGTGAAAAGACTCCCAAATGTATGACTGGCCATCCTGGGCTAGACCTGGACTTTGTGCATTCTCTTCAGAACGCATTTGTGGTCGCAGACATTAGCTGGGTTTCCATCCAAACGTGAAGAGAATCTTTTCAAAGTTTGCAAAAAACAAAAAACAAAAAAAAACACATAAAACACCATCAGCGGAAAGAGCAGTGATGTGTCATTTGCGAGCAGGTCGGCTCTATGAGTCAGCTCCTTTAAGTGAACCGTGAGAATCGGTTCCCATCTGAGAGCCGTTTTCCCTTTTTGTATATTAATGCAATAATAATAATATTCTCCTTTCGCTACACTGTGCAGCCACACGTCAAGTAGTCTAACTGAATGTTATTTTGATGTGTATGTGTGTGCGATCATGTGTGATGACATTACCCCTCTGCTCTCGATTCGTCGCACACACATACAGCAGGCTACACATTAACAGAACGTTCAGTCACTGCATGTGGTCGAGCAGTGTGGCGAAAAGATCATCCGTAATATTGGGTCAGAAAACAAGATGAGTAACACTGAATAATTTAAGTGAAATATGTGCATAAATATCAATCACAAGCCAAACATTACTTTGACTGAATTTAAAGAGCCAGAAGTGGGAAATGAAGAGTCGTTTGGAGCTGAAAGAGTCGGCTCTTATTACTGAGCTAAGCCAAATGATCCAGTTCTCTAAAAAGAGCCCACATGTGGGTTTAATGTTTTCTATGTCAGAATTTATTCGGCAAATGCTTTTCTATCTCCCATTATTTGCATTAACTCTTTTTCGCACAAGTCAAAATCCACATCAAGTGAGCTTAGAAACTTTTTTGTGAATTAAGGGATTTTGTTTCAAATTTAGCTGTTTCCATTACTTGTTTCTCAATTATGGCATTGTGTGTGGGGGGGGGGGGGCACCACATGCCTAGATCTGCTATGGAGGCGTATCCCTCTCTCTAGAAGTGGCAGCATGTTTACATTAATTTTATGTTCTTTATTTAGTATTTAGCAGAAGCAAGTCGTACATTCTCTGCAGCATCAGCAGCGTAGCAGATCGAGTCCGCCACGACCAAACCCATGTAAATCCCATTTACATTAACAAAATGTTTTACAAAAATTTAAAACTAGTCCGAGACTTAGGAATATGACAAACATTCTAAATTCTTTGTATTAAATCTAAAAACCTAATACAAAAAATTGTATTCAAAATGCATTTCAATTAAAATTGTATTTCTTCTACCCACTATTATTGTATAGCCTGAATACATTTTCAATTTGATCCAAAATCATACATTTATATACGATTTTTCACAATAAACACCAAACTTGCCTTACAATCCCCATTGAGTATAAGAAGAAGAGATGCAAACAATGAGTAGAGCTTGTGCTGTGCTCAAAAAGCAATTACTGTGCAAATGTTTGTGGAGTCACCACTCTTTTCTTTGTTTCACTTCCTGCCAACACTATACATAACATTATGGTGACATACAGGACATACAGTTTTCTATAAGGGGGCACATCTTGGAGAAGGGGGGGTGTTAACTATTCTTTTGAATTATGGAAGCGAGAACTTACATTATAAACGCATTTACTGTCGCTATCCCAGAATATTAAGAATATTAGGACTATAAGTCCTGCATAGATTCAGTCTTCCTCGTTTTGTAGCTTATAGAAACAGACTAATTTAACATTTAGCATATAAGCACTGACAAAGCAAGGCAAACTGCACCTTATCTCGGAGTTGTACAGCACATTGAGAACCAGAGGCTGTTCTTTGAAGTCCTGCAATAACATCCTCCATTACCTTTGGTCGAATGACAGTAAAAGTCATTTTAACATAAGGATAAAAATATTTTTTTTTGTACAATTTTGGATGGATTCCCCCAACCACCTGCACATGGTTCTAGACAAATCGCCTAATGCCAGGCTGTGTGACAGAAATTCGACAACCTTGGGGCACTATTAATTTTGTACCTAAAATATTCTAAGATTAAAGTAAACTTTATATTAACCTACACAGTGTGGTCAGTAACCTATGGCTCACCAGGGGCCTCATTTATAAACGTTGCGTACGCACAAAAGAAGGCGTACGCCACTCTCTACGCAATAATTGGTATTTATAAAAAGCAAACTTGACGGGAAAATGTGCGGTCCTTCACGCAAGCTCTGACCCAGGCGTACGCACAAAAATGGGTGAAATGAGAAATGGCGACACCGTCGGCAGATGGAAGAAACACGTGAAAGTGTGTGAAACTGTTGACCGTTGTGTAAAAGAAATGGCAATACTGCCTCTCATAAATAACATGAAGACTTCACAAAGCAAGTATTACAATTAACAGCCTACACGAACACCCGTTTGATCGATCTGCAGTGTAAAACAAACAAAATCAAAACGAAAAAAAAGTGAAATATGTTCTGCAATAATATTGGCATGTTATGCAATTCATCCTCATAAATAATATGGTAAACAGAACGAAATAATGTACAAAACTGATATTCTCGTCAATGTGTCCGTCTGGCGGAGCAGATATAGATGCAATTAGATAGACAGATAGATAATTAGGGAGATATATAGATAAATAGATAGATAGATGTATTAATTGTCCACTGGGGAAAGTTGTTTTCATAGTAAAGATTTCTTCATCAGCTACGGAATCATGGTATTCATGCAAATGCCTTTAGTTTGTTTTATTTTAGATACAATAACATATGACGTATGTCTCTGCCATTCAGAAAGCTGCAAGAAATTACATTTGCACTGAACTATTTCCCATTTCCACGCAGAGAATAGGGATAGGGATTAATAGGGATTCCCCAATAATTGCCGCCAGTCTCTCATCAAGAGGGGTCAGCTCCGGTGTCCCCTTTCCCCCACCCGTGGCAGACACACTCTGGCGATGGAGCACTAGACGCTTTTTTGCCTCGACTTTGATGTCCGACCATTTCTTTTTTTTTTTCGGCCACGGTCCGAGGTTGTGAGGCTACAGCATTTAGGCGTCTGCAACCTTTTGCCACTCAGGTGCCTTTTTGGCATTAGTAATGCCCACACTGTGTCACTCCAAAACATAGTTTTCTCCTCTTTTCCACCTCGCCAACGATAATTTCTACTTCACATTGAGTGAAGTAACGTTTTTTTGATTTCCTCTCTGTATTTGCCATGATTTCGCAATCGATGAATATTAACTTGTGGGCGTTTCACGGACTATTTATGGGCAACTATGGGCGTGACATGAAGCCGCAAAAGCTGCGCTACATTTAGAATTGATTGTGATTTATTAAGGGAAAACTGCGTAGGATGTGCGTGCGCACGGTTTTATAAATCCGAATATTTCTGTGCGTACGCACGTCCTACGTTTCGTCCGTACGCCACTTCTGACGCAAATCCTACGCAAAGTTTTATAAATGAGGCCCCAGGTCTCTCACCATTTACCAACAAATGATCGATAAAAAAATTTGACACATCAACAGAGATCCGCTCTCTGCAGAAACAAACTACAAACTACAATCAACTAACCACTTACGTTTCAGTGGTAACAGCTCTTGCACTGGGATTCAAGCAGCTGTAGCTTGTTTAAGGTAACATTGTTCATTTTTAGAAAATGTAAAAGTAGGCTATATAAACTTTAAAGCTGCTGCCCGTAACTTTTTTTGTGTTCAAGATTTTCAAAAATTATATAATGAGAATGTACAACATGAATCCATTTTCCTTTGTTTTTGACTTACCTTGAATCATTATAGTATACTTATTGGGACTATTTCAGACCGGTCTGGTAGGAACTGCGGAGGAGGAGCACAGTCCCTGCGTGACTCGCCATAGACATAAACAGAGAGAAGAATCTCTGGCTGCAATTTTCTTCCGCAAGACGCAAGCAGTTATATTTATTAACAGCTAGAGCGCAAAAAGTTACGGACTGCAGCTTAAATATAGGCCTATGCTTTTATTGAAACTGGTGCTTTGCTGTGCAAAGAGACATTTCGAACATTTCACCCGCTGGTACTTTCGCTTTTGCTGGAGAGTGCCTTGTGATTAATTAATGTGTAATTTTTATGATAATCCGCACAGATTTCAGTTGACGAAAATAAATAATAAAAGCGCGATAAGTCGCGAAAGACAGCTGGATTACTGGCTGGATTACTGACAGGATACTGTGCGCGCGCTCCGAGCTCAACAAGGACAAGCATAGTAGCCTTTGTCTTCAGTTGTGCGCCTAAACAAGCCAAATAAACACAAAAATATATCAAAATGCCAAGTCGAGTATTCACACAAAGAGGATTTATAACTCAACCTCACAGTGAAAGCCCTGCACAATTAATTCCATTTTGCAACTTAGTTATTGTTTGCTGCATATTTGTTAGTTTTTAGTTATGGACCTAATAATAACTACTGTAGAAATTTTATTTAAAAACATTTTTAAGAATAATTTTATATTATTTTTAACTGTGGCTCTTTTGGAAAAATGCATTACCCAAAAATGAAAAAATGGCTCTTTGGTCAAAAAAGTTTCCCGACCCCTGGCGTAGAATAAAATATCAATAAAATACGTTGTCAAATTATAGGCTATTTGAGAAAGGATTATTGCTGCTTCCATTGACAACAAGTGCAGCTATACTATAAATGTTTTTGCTAGTTATCTGCATTTAAATGTTGGACAGAAACATAAAATAAATATTATATGTTTGAAAACACTGAACAGTTGTGATATATGACGAGTGTCTGGCTCAGCACCAGCCAAAGCATGAACGCAGATTTGAATTTAGCAGTTGATGATGTAAGATTACAAATTTATACATTGTTATATAGATAGATGATAGATAGAGTCTTTATTGTCCCATAGGGATATTCTTTTTCACACATCATCTTATTTCCAAAAATACAGCAGCAACATATAACATGTAACGTTTGACATATAGTATTAACATATAACATTTACATATAACATATAACTTTTTCACAAAAGAGGGATGTATGATTGTCACCGAAGTTTGTTTAGAGCAGTGATGGCTGATGGTACAAAACTTTTCTTAAAGTGGGCCTTTTTCCAGTCTAGGGCTCTGTATCTGCGGCCAGATGGGAGTAGAGTAAAGTACTGGTTCAGTGGATGGTCAGTGTTGCTTACTATGGCGCGGGATAGACGTGTGGTAGCTGTATCATTTGCATCAGTGAGGCTGGGGGTGGGAAGCTGTATTATCTTCAATGCTAAGTGTGAGAATTTAATGAGTTTATTTATTACATTATATATAGGTTCCAATGTAATAGAATATAACTGAAAACATTATCTATATTTGTGTTTTACATTTTGAAGTAAACTTGAGGAAATTCTAAGGAGATTACGTCAGACCGTGTAAGTGTTTGAGACATTAAGTATTTTGTCTTTATGCACTTCCTGACTATTTACCATGACAAGCTTAGAGCAATACTGCTTGAGTGATTGGATTAGCATCTATGCATTTGAATGACACTGTTATGCTGATTGAATTACGGCTGATGAGACAGGAATGTTTGGGGTGTGTCCCTATTTTGAACGTCTCCTCCCCTGCTGTACAATCCCTCCCCCTGAAATTAGATAAATTGCATTATTTTGTACTGTTAAATTAGACTGTTTTCGGACGACCTGCAGCACAGAGAGTTCTCATTAAAAGAATAACTTCTGTTTGATCCCGAAGTCTCCTGGTCTTCATCTTCTGAGTTTCCTACACTTTAGAAGAGAAAAGTTCACAACAATGACATGACGTACTGAACGTTCTAATCACACCGGTCTGATCGTGCGCTTCGAAAGATTAATTATCAAATGTAAAAATATTATTTTTTGTCTTCTGGAAGCTGCATTCAAATCCATTTTTTACGTGCCCCCTCGCTTTGAATGGGCATATTCTTCACTAGTGGTTAACTGCAGATGATTCACTTGGGTTACAAATTTTTACGTTTCTGTGCTGAGTTTTTGTGTCTCCTCTACAGGACAGGTGGTGCTTTAATAGCAAATTTTGCACGCACATATGTTTTCAGATTCATAAAACCATTCTCATATACTCTTGGATTGTGCATGCAAGCTTACAACAGCTTATTATGCCTCATCTGCATATCATTTCCATAAACATACTGTGATCCAGATATATAGAACCAGAATTAGCTTAATTTACAGTTTTAAGAATGTTTAGATATTTTAGCTGCAAATAAAACAAAGATACTGATTAAGAGTATTATAAGTATTGTTTCATTAAGTGCAGTGCAGCGAATCAGTGAAATAACTTGTTTACCATTTTCTTAAACACTGCTTGTGTTTAAGTGGCACAGGGCTGCACAATACCGCAGATCTGTACAGCGGCATCATACTTACATCCATGAATACCAATGATCAGACCGATCCAGACAGCTGACAAAAGATGTTTCCGCAGACCAATGGTCCATTCGACTCCCGAACTAACAACTCAATTGTAATCAAGCCAAGCGTGCATTAGACATTGATGTTTATTTCAAATAATTTTTTGTTTTTTTGAACTGAGAATGCAATTTCTGCAATTTAGAACAAGCCCAAGTGGAATTATCATGAGCCAAGAAATCTTTGCTTTGGTTAAAAATATACTTCTCATAGAATGTCATGGGAAAAAGTCTAAAAGCAGTGCATCCATTATTAATCTTTCAGTTTTATAGCTTATGTTTTGAAAGCCTTTTCAATTAGTTGCGTACATTTTATTTCATTTTATAATTCCTGGATGACTGCATCTGATTAGAGTGCTTAACTCTATACATACGCATACGTTTTTGTTTTAAATGTGTTGAATTAAATCAATTTTTTTTATTATTATACATTACTTGGTAAAAAAGAGTCGCCAATTTGCATACAGTGGCCTGTGCACAAGTGTATTTTTATTAAAACTGGAAATGTTACTTTCTGAGGCCCATTTCATGGACAATATATGGGCCACTACACCATGTTCTGTACATTTTAGGTTGAAACATCAATTAGTTTTAATCGATATACTGGATTGCACTGCCACTGCCTTTTCTGGTCATTTAAATTTGGCAAATTAAACCTTTTTGCCAGCAGCAATGGAATAATGTATATGTCCTTCCAACATTTATTCCTTTTGAAACTAGTTAAATGAGGCATTTTGTGTACAATCAATACCCAGGCTAATATATATTCATCAGCCAGTCTGATGCTACTCAGCTTCAGACAATGTGCATGTAGATATTTCACTCACTATCTGATGCATATCACTGACAAATAAAATTGGCAAGAATAAGACTGGTGCTATGCAATTTGATTAAGCCGCTTTGTATCAAGTAAACTAGATTAGTATTCTCAACCAGTTCTGCTTTAAAGGGGTCATGAATTGAGAAATCAACTTTTCATTCAGCCTTTGATATATACAAGTTTATCGTCATATAAGAATATCCATTAAGTTTCAGAGCTGAAAACGTCCTTGTTTGTCAAAGAAAAGCTTTTATTGACACCAGACCCAGCAAACGCTCGATCTCAGAATATGACGTCAGCATGTGGTGAAACGCCGCCTCAGCAGAAGAATAAGTACGCCTGATTCTGTAGCCCCGCCCACCAACTCGTGGGGCTAAATGGATCACGCTACCGAGCAATAAACATGCCGAAGATAGCAAGATATTGCGCTGTGCCTGGTTGTGGAAGAACACAGTTGCTGCATAAGCTTCCTTCGAATTCTAATATTAGGAATGTGTGGTTGAACTTTATTTTTAATGACGTTCCAGCTCACGTGCATAAGACATTGCACATTTGTTCGCTTCATTTCACCGCGGAATCGTTTGTAAACAAGACACAGGTCGAGACTGGATTTGCAGACATATTGAGATTAAAACACAATGTTGTGCCTTCTCTATTGGATCCGACAGGAACGGTGCAACACACTTCTGTGAGTAAAACGTGTTTTTTATATCTGATAGTATTGCATTGTTACAGTTTGATATCTACTGATTATGTTGCGGAAGTTTTGAACATGTTGATTTGTCTGCAGTGAAGTTTGCGGATATATCCACCGATCAGGCGGCCCAAGTAATAAAAAATAACATTCATATTAATTGCGGGTGGATGAGAGATAAATAATTGTGATGTTTGGTAAAGACATTTTGCGAGCCCTGTGGGCGGATTCCGGTTGTCGTTTCTCCACATTGGAAGTTTTAAAAACAATTCCCCACATGTATTGACGGGGCCGAAACTCATTATTATGCAAAACTGTTATCCAATCATAGCAGTGGGCATTTACTAGTCTTAAGTGCGGCACGCCCATAAAAACCGAGCGTTCCAGGAGAGAGGCTCAAAACCAGGTAAAAAATAGCCTATTACTTATTCATTATGATATTTTTTTGAATGTAAAAACCACGCAAACTTAATAAGTTTACCTCAGACAACAGTATAAAAAAGCCAGTTCATGACCCCTTTAAATGGTACCAAAATGGCAAAAAATAAAATGTTCTTTAAAGGTCCTGTTCTTCGGGATCTCATTTTTCAAACTTTAGTTAGTGTGTAATGTTGTTGTTAGAGCATAAATAATACCTGTAAAATTCTAAAGCTCAAAGTTCAATGCCAAGCGAGATATTTTATTTAACAGAAGTTCCCTTTCAAAGCCTACAGCGAACGGCCGGTTTGGACTACATCCCTGTACTTCCTGCTTTAATGACGTCAGTAGAACAGTTTGTTGACTAACCTCCGCCCACTAGAATACGCGAAAAAGGGGGCGTGGTCTTGTTGCTCTCCCACGTGGAGAAGAGGATGTGTTGCATTTGTAGAGTGTGTTTGTCGCCATGTCGTCGAGACGCTGTTATTTTCATCCCAGGTCTGATTCCGGCTCAAATTGATACGGTAATATAGACATGTTTACAATAACATTGAGCGCAGGCATCTCCCCGTTATGGTAAGAGACGTGACCTTTCCAGGCAACGTGTGCTAAGCTGCTGTCGAATCACAACACGGGAACCGCTGGCACAATCAGAACTCGTTACGTATTTCTGAAGGAGGGACTTCATAGAACAAGGAAATCATCAAGCCGTTTTTAGGACAGTGAAAACAGCGGTATACATATATCTTTTTACACGCGAAACATGAACACATGTTATATTGCACACTGTAAACACAATCAAAGCTTCAAAAACACAGGAAAAACGGGACCTTTAAAAAAATGCATTGGTCTTTTATATGTTGCTAAGCCTATGTATTTTCCAATCCCATCAATACACGATTATTTGGCTATTTTTGGGTTACGACCCACCGAAAACACTGAGAATAAGCTACAAGATGGACTCAAAAGTCAGGCTGCACATTTCCCCTACTCAAGAGAGCAGTGAAATCATGTAACCACAGCAAACAGATGTCAACAAGCTCAACTTTGTCCTCCCATCTTCTGATATCACAGAGATCCATCGCAACATGTGCAATCCATAATCACAAGCTGCTCCCTGCATGGAGAATTTCCTGTATGTTCAACCCTGATAAAAGCAGAGCAGAGTGCTACAAACAGAGAAAGACAGAGAGCGAGAGATAGAGAATGGGAAGGAGGTAGAGAGGAGGAGAGGCAGAGAGAGCTGAACGCTGAGATATCCAGCCTTTTAATCCGACAGTAACCAGAGGGCTTTTGTGAGGGCTGGGAAATCGCAGCATTGATGTAGCGCACTCTTCTATCTCTGGCTGCTGGATCTTCGATAAGAGTGGGGGTCAACACAGTCTTTATATTTAAGCATTGCATTCTCTCTGATAAAACAGCAATGCTATACATTTCTGCACTCATTAACTTGCTATCTGATGTATTATCTAAATTAAATTCAACACGATGCATTCATGTGTTTTTGTGCTAAATCTAACACACACACGACCATGCAAAAGTTTGGGGTTGGTAAGATTGTTTTAACGACTTTGAAAGAAGTAATCCATTGCCCATGTCTTCAGTGTCACATGACCCTTCAGAAATCATTAGAATATGCTGATTTACTAAACATTTCATATTATCATCAATGTTGAAAACAGCTGTGATGCTTTACATTTTTTGGAAACCACTTTTTTCAGGATTATTTGACAAATAAAATTTCAAAAGAACAGTATTTTAAAAAAAAAAACTGAATAGTAAATGTCTCTACTGTTAAACTGTAAATTCTAACAAGTTCAGTTTACTTAAAAAAAGTTTTGAAACCGATTTTTGCAAAGCAAAATTAAATGGAAAACTGCAGTTAATTTAATAATCAGCTAAAAGTAAAAAAAGCTAACACCTCCTAAGTGAATTAAGTAATACATATCAAGTTAGTTTAATGCCAATTCTAGTTAACATACTCTAGAACATTTAATAATCTTACTTAAGTAAGATTACTTGAGTACCATTTAACTAACTGTTTTATATTATGTTCTGCAAACATCTTAAATACTATTATTCTCAACATAGTTTTAATCTGTCATTTTCAGTTTTTTCAAGTTTTAATCTGTCATTTTCAGTTTTTTCATGTGAAATCGGTTTCCACATTTTCTTCAAGTAAAGTGAAAGTATTTTTAGTAGTTCAACTAGCATTGAATGCAATTAACACTCAATAAGAATGTTGAAGTCTGTGCGTGACTCAAGCATGGTCAATTGTAATATATATATATATATATATAATTATTATTATTACTACTTCCCTTCCTTTGAAATCAAAGAACTGTGATTTCTTGTTGCACTGCTGCATATAGGAAGAGAATTATAATATGAATATATGAATTATAATAATAATAACAATAATATGAATGAAGTTCCAGGTGCCCAACCAAAAGGAACACTAATCACCATAAAAGTTTTAGGAAATCAACATGAATTTGTGAAGTTAACTTGTGACGTTATCCCAAATATTTTAGTTGTATTGTCAATAACATTCAAGATGACTGGAAAATGACTGCAGAAGTGGAGGAAATTTGTGAAAAGTCTATTAAGAAATGTCCACCTCAAAAAAATATTGGCCGCCTGCCTGCCCGGCCGTTTTTTTTATTTTTATTTTTTTGCTTTGGCAAAATGGTACTCAAACCAGTCAAGTAATGTTTACTTGGGTATTCTGAGTAACAAATGCATAACATGCAAATAGTTCAGATTACTAAATTGCTTTAAGTAAGTTCAACAAATTATTGGACATTAAGTAAAATTAACTAAAAAGTCTTAGTAAGAACAACTGTTGGATTTTTCATTTGATTGACATTACAGTTGATTAATATAATTTGTCCTTGCTTAATAAAAGTATTTAAAAAATCTTACTGACACCTAAAAATGCAATTTCAAGCTTTTAAATCAATAAAACAATAAGGCCATTTGATTTTGGGGTCAGATCTTGATATTGAATCTATAATGAATGTGACAAGACAAGAAAAGTTAGCATTTTCGCTATATTAGGCATACGAATAAGAATGAATGTGTGTGCATTTTAAAACAAAATTAAAAATTAAATTGATTACTAACTAATTACAATTAGAACTAGAACTTCTGTTCCCACTCTTATTTATTTATCCATTTTAATCCTTAATTTTTTTTTTTTATTAATAAATAATATATTATTAAAAGTGAAATGTTCTTAGCTCTTTACATGAACCGAACAATTTATGTAGCAACAGTTTTCCAAATGATTTACACACAAATTTGTCCGGCACGTGTTTCATGAATTAGGGCCATTGATCAAGCTGACAGCATGCCAATAAAGGGCAAAAATCAGGCTCAAGGGCCTTAAGGTAAAACAATCTATATGTGCTATTTGTGTTTTACTTTAACCGTTGACCTTTCTTAAATGAGAAATATGACATCAAATGACTTCCATATCACTCGTTTTTCTAAAGTAGCACTCTCCGACAGTGACATCAGCGGATTAAGTTTCAGCGGGGGACCTCCCTTGAGCTTGATGTGTTCTCACTGAGCTCCTACAGCATGACGCCAATGTGAGGAGGGAACGGCAAAATACTGGCAAACATTGCTGTGATTGGTTGATTACACCGTCAGTGCACGAATCCACATCAACTGGTCAAACTGATGGAACAGGACTGACTAATTACAGAGTAAACAACTCAATCATTTGGTCAACACTATTTTCGGGCACGTCCCAATCAAAGTGAACTTGCAATGACATGATCTGGGAGTGAGCTAGGTTTGTGAGCACTTAGCTTGGTTAAATTTAAGCTGCATCTCTGTGCTTGTGACCATCAGTACACCTGCAATGCTTACCAAAAAAAAGTGACTACAATAATAATAGCCAAAAACAGTTCGTGATAAATATAATACGCATTAAATACTTAATATAAACGTACAAAAATATTATAGTTAGAGATGCATCTAAAAAAATTTAAATTTTGTCCAATACCAAAAGGCAATTATTTTTAGGGTATGGCAATAATCTTAATTGCCGAGATTATACTATTTGGTCTAAATCAAAAATAAAACAATAAAATGTGTTATTTTAGTGAATTTAGGCAATATTACAAATGTACAATATAAAAAAAAATATAATGATTTCTGAAGGATCATGTGACACTGAAGACTGGAGTAATGATGCTGAAAATTCAGCTTTGCATCACAGGAATGCACTACATTTTAAAATATATTAAAATAGAAAATAATTATTTTAAACGGTAATAATATTAATGCAGTATTTTACAATATTACAGTTTTTAGTGTATTTTTGATCAAACAAATGAAGCATTGGTGAGCAGAAGAGACAAAATAAATAAATAAAAGCAATCCCAAACTTTTAAACAGTAGGGTTTAAAATATTAACTTGAATATATATATATATGTCTTATATGTCTAAAACAATAGGTAATAAGGAAATTAATTCATTTGTGTGATATGTGCAGCATGCGACTGTTGAACACGGTGCGTTTGGCGTCGGCCTCTTTCTGGGCTTAAGTTATTGCCTTTTAATATTAAACACGTCAAGCTCGTGATTTTCTTATGTCCATTCATTCGTCTCATCCTCATTATATAATGAAGAAACTTCTGTTCTATCTCTTGCCAGATGTGATGTAGGGGAGCTTTGTCATTAATGTTAGTTTTTATTTTTATTTGCAGGTTTTTAGCTTGCAGTGCTGCGTTTTCTTCACCACAACAAGACATCCTGTTATGCAGAAGACTTCTTGAATGTATTCCGAGTTTTTCCTTATTGAAAATAAGGTATTTTCACCCAAATATCCTGTGTTGGAATTTACTTGTTAATAAAGTAATGTGATAAAATGTCAACCCTGTTGTCTGTTTCTGTATTTTGCTGAATATATTTATGTTTTTAGTCATTTTTGTCTTTTGGGACAGTGAGAAATAAACAATTGTTACTACAATTTAAAATATTTAATTGGACCAACCTCACAGTTTCACTGTAAAACATTTCTCCAATTCAAAAATTTCTAGTGACTGATCACATCTAAATTTTTCAATTTGGCCAACTAAAAAATTTAGATGTGATCGGTCACTAGAAATTTTTTAATTGGAGAGGTCTGACATTTTTTACAGTGTTGGTAAATTACATTTTTTCCATTAGCTCAACATATTTCTAATTGAGCCCATGTTAACAGGCTGTTGCCACAATGGATAAAATTCAATTCACAGAAATTCAATTTGGCTAATTGAAAATTTTAGGTGTGACCAGTCGCTAGAAAATTTTGAGTTGGGAAGATTATAAATTTTTTCCATTGGCTCAACATATTATTTCCAATTGAGCCCATGTTAACAGGCTCTTGCCACAATTGATAAAATTACATTTACAGAATTTCACTTGGGCCAATTGAAAACTTTAGATGTAAACAGTCACTAGAAAATTTTGAGTTGGGAAGATTATAAATTTTTTACAGTGTGTATATATATATATATATATATATATATATATGTATATATATATATATATATATATATATATATATATATATATATATATATATATATATATATATATATATATAGGACTGTTTTGGTTGAATATTGGCTCTATAAGCTAAATGCTGTTTCATAGGTATTTAATCAGACAACAGTTTAAATATCAAATAATAAATAATACATACTGTCTGTATAACACCTTGCATAATGTATGTAAAACCCAGCTCACAGCTAATGAAACGGATGAAAGGCAGTGATGTCATAGAATCAGCTTTGATTCATCCCCCAAATATGTTTCACAGATCCTCCATCACATTAGTCATTATCGAAAATGTCAGCTGGAATTTGGGCAAATCTGTGGGTGCCTGTTGACTCATGCATTAGCATTGTCCCTCTGAGGCTATATTTGAGGCTACGGTGTCGTCTGTCTAGATGACTAAAAAAAACAACTCCTCACTGTGCTAATGACAATGTGCAAAACAAACCCAGATTTTTCGCAGAAAGCACAGGTCCTGAATGGACAGCATGTGTGACATGCAACCGTAGGAACCATGCAAGCTAAACCTTAATGGAAAATATATGCAGATCTTGACTGTTAATCTCCATCAGCGGTTATTACAGCACTGAAAACGCCCAGACCCCGGAGACTGTCGCTATGCTACATGGAGACTCCACAGCCAGAGATAAAGGTTTGGCAAGCCACAGTTGCAGTGGCCTCCGGTTCTGAATCAGTGCTTTCAGACAAATATTACATCCTCCCTTTGAGACAAAGCTGTTAGAGGATGCGACCCAGTTAAGGCTGCATTGTATTTCAACACAAAGTCGTTTTCTTGAACTAATAAAGCTGCGCAAACAGTCTTAACACCATTTTCATTTCCCACGTGGCATAATAAATCTGCTACAATGTGCATGGCAAATGCCGAATTGTTCTTTACATGAATAATCAAACCTGATGTCAGCAGACAGTATGCGCAATACACTCGCACGTCTGCCGTGTTAGATGTGAACCCCTGGCTGTAGCAAAAGCACGCACAAAATATATTCAAACTCGAAACTACCATAAAAGAAAGAAAAAGCTGTGCTGAGTGGCATGTTTTGCATCTCATTCATGCACACGGAAAACACCCTACCATAATTTTTAATCAAGTGAATAGAAGCACTGCATTTAATCACCAATGGCTATTCAAGAACGTAAGGTAACAATGATGAATTTTCTTGTGGGCGCAGCAATTAGCATAAAGAAAAAGTGATTTATTATGTTGTGGCGGAGCGATGGATTTTGTTTCAGGCCAGATACTTCTCGCGGCACGCTAAAGGCCAGCCATTACAAGTGAGCCCACTGACAAGGATTATGCACAGTGACATTTAGCGCGCTGCGATGTTACAGTGAGCCCCTTTGCCACGGCGCATATAATTTGGCTTCCGCCGTCTGTAGGAGGTCACCGCACCGATACTGAACCGAGAGGTTAATATCCTGCCCTGCTTACTGGTGCAGTGCAGTAAGCGCTGTAATGCTTGGTAGGCTACATACTGAGAATTAGACGCGCTACCGTAGCCACCCTGGAAAAGGTCTGCTGCCGGAAACCCCTCCTCGTAAGATCGCAACCTGCACTGATTGGATGAAGCCTGAAATGTGTTGCTAGGAGTCAACCTTTCTTCACAGCCAAACGGACGGGCTCTGACCGGGGCTGAACTTGCAACTGACGGGCGGCTCTTCCCCCGAGAGAAGGCTCGAATCAATTAAAGATCATCATCACCTCTTATCCAATTGGCTGGATTGCATTGGTTCTGTGTGCTTAGTGTAGGCATGCTGCTGCTGTGCATCAGAAAACATCCGACGTAGAGCAGCTTTGCTGTGGTATGACTAATCAGACTCTGGTGTAAACAAAGGCCCATTTCAGGCGATCTGAGAACAGCAGGCCAAGTCTTTTACGATAGATTTGGCTTCTCCCTTTTCTCACTTTCTCTCTTTTATGGAGCGCTCTGAAATGGAGTGTTGCCAGAGGGAGAGGGAGAGGGAGAGATACGTACTTGTGCATTTCTTAATGCCAGATCCCTTCTTCAAGGCATGGCGGCTCAGCTTGCAGTTGAAATTGTTCTCCCAGAACTCTGCGAACCAGATATTCCTCCGGTTGTTCTCGAGCGTGCGGCTGGTGAAGTAGCGATCAAAGCCTGAGGGTAGATCGATGAGATCTGTGTCACTTTAATGCGCTCTGTCGGAGTCAAAGCTCTCAGCCAATGAGCTTCAGAGAGCAACATAATTTGCATGTAACATCATTTTTGTCTCACTGAGAATGTTCCATTTTACAATGAAAAGTTCACCCAAAAATGACAAATCTGTCATCATTTACTCGTCCTTAAGTCATTCCAAACAAGTGGATATTTTTATGTGGAATCTTCACACAGTTAGTTACCACAGCAGTTCTTTTGTTGTAAATTAATTATATTTTCATTTGATTAAATTGTTATGAATTCATGTCATTATACAATTTTTATGATAAATTCATATTGAAACATAACAGATAAAAAAATATATATAATTTGGAGAAAAATGGATGGTTTAAGGATTTCATGAGCCCTCATATTAATGTAAGCTTCCTCTGTGGAGTGTACTTATGCATTTCCTTCCTCATAAAGACTACTGTGATAATACCACATCATTCTATATCGTTATATTTGTGTTTTTCTAGGGGGAAAAATTATGATGTCATCCGAACGCACTAGGGGGTTAAACGACTTAAACTACTTTAAAGTCGAGATTTATGCGATGAAAGTCGAGTCGACGTCGACTAGACGTTGATGACGTCATTAGCCCTCTGGGGTTCTTCATTTATGGGTCACACTCAGGACCTTCGGGTCAAAAATGACCCGGAGGGCGGGATTAAGATAAAAAAGATTTGAGTAAAATCAATGAAATATATTTTTGTTTAATAATATTTTTTCTTTTCTTTTTTGGTGTTTTGAGATAATTTTGTGATTTATAATTAATATTTATGCAATGATTATGACCCATTTTTATATGTAATAAAAAATATATATATATATATATATATATATATATAATTTTTTTTACTTTTTTTTAAAAGCTGTATTTCATTTTAGAGTCAGGCCTTGGCCTCATGAAAACAATTTTTTTAATGAGATCGGTGCTATCCAGCGGACACATTGAGCATTTTTATCAAGCAATAGCACATTTTTACCACTATAGTGGATCTTGCGTTTTATAAAAAAAATAAATAAATCGTAGCTTCATCGGGATGGTCCGAAACCTGGTGACTTTATTGGTACTTGGCATATGAACACCCCAAAAAATTGGGGACAGGATTTGAAAAGTCTAAGTGGTCATAAAAAAAAATAGTCACACTCAGGACCTTTGGGTCAAAAATGACCCCCATAGGAAATGAATGGGGAATTGGCAAAAATATGAAAATACAGAGTTTTTATGTGCATACAATCTACAAATCAGCCAGGATGCAGAAAAAAAGTACTCAACAGTGAAGGGGTGAATCTCTAAAACAGCAAGAGTGCAAAACAGACAAAAAAAAACTCTCTCACACACACACACACACACACACACACTTATACACACAAAAACACACGCACACACAAAAGATAATTGTGTTTTTGTGTTTTTGTGTGTGTGTGTGTGTGTGTGTGAGTTTTTTTGTCTGTTTTGCACTCTTGATATTTTAGAGATTCACCCCTTCACTGTTGAGTCCTTTTTTTCTGCCTTTTTTACAACCACTTAGACTTCTCAAATCCTTTTCCCAATTTTTTGGGTGTTCATATACCAAGTACCAATAAAATCACCAAGTTTTGGACCATCCCGATGAAGCTACGATTTTTTTTTTAAATTATAAAACGCTTCGGGTCATTTTTGACCCGAAGTACCCCAGAGGGTTAATTAACAAATAAGCCTGAACCTTGAGCTGAGTCGCGAACGTGGGTTTTCTTGTGCACAGGACACCTATGGCATATATGATAGCGCGGCCCAAATGGTTATTGCTCCTCCAACATAACAGCTATTTTTAATCAGTCATTTTGTCTTTGGGTTGTTATATTTCTCACATATTTCTACTCGTTCTGAATCAGATACAGATAAAGTAGCACAATAAAGATTAGTACATTATGAATGCATTAGAGAGCGATTGCGTGTGAATTAATTCCACCTGGTAGCGTCTTTCTACTAATGGGGAAGAAATATAGGCTAGAACTTTTAAGTTTCTAAGCTATTTTATTGATAAATCACAGACCAGTGTTGACAATACAGTCTGCAATCTCCACGTGATGCGTGAGCTATGTGTGTGCGTTACAATGCAGCACCCATTAGTTTAGAACGCCGATAAACTTACGTGTACAATAAGCTGTTTAAAACGTGCCGATCAATTTTAAGCATCCAGATGGCATGATCAAACCTGTCGTTTGGAGAGCTCTCTAAGTATGAATCTATTTCTCATTTTAACTGCTGGGAACAGAGCGTGCATGTCAGGGAATGGCTTTTCCTTTTGCGCCCTCTCTGTAGGCCAGCGACTAGTGGCAGGGCATTAAAGTTGACTAATCGATTAGTCAACTAGTCGGTGCAACCCCTAAAACGCATCATATTTAATGGAGGCTTTTCAGTGAATTATGACTTGCATTTTGGACCGTTGACCACACAAAACCATTAAACGGCTTTGGAAGACTTGGAATAAAAGCACACAAGTCCATTGACCATTTCTATGGTGCTCTTTTAGAGCTCGATGGACCTTTTTTTTTGTATGGAAAAGTGCTGGATGAGGATACTTCAATGATACATCCTTTTTTGTGTTCCACTGAAGAAAGAAAGTTATATTTGGAGGAATGTTTGTATTCGAGTGAACTATTCTTTTAACACTGTGCATGCATCATAACTTGTTATGATTATTAAATGCATCACCAGTAGCTAATGTGTTGTCATAAGACATTAAGCACACGCTCTGGTTCAGAACTGCTCTCTAATGGAGGAGAGCAACCACTGACAAGTAGAGGATTTAATCTGTCACTTGCCTTTGATGGACAGTCGTTTGGGTAGGATGGTGACAGCTCCCTCGGCCATTTCCTCCTGGTGAAGCACTGGCGAGATCTTCGAGCCCCAGCTATCTGACCCCACCCACAGGAAGTGACCCGTCTGATTGGCTTTTTTTGCTGCCAGCAGTAGCCGCCTGTTAAAAGATGAGTGGCAGTTTCCATAAAAAGTTGAATATAGGCTTTGCTCCCATGCAGGCTCTGAGTCACATCAACTCTAATTACTTGTTTGCAATTATTGTCTAAACTCTGCGGTGCTTTGGTGATTCTCCATTTACAGTAACTGCAAATCAATGTGTTATTGAAAGGTCAGTATTGACAATGCTCAGCGCTGAAATTTTCTAAGCATTCTCCGTCAGGCACAGTAGCAATTGATGTCAAAATTAGTCATGCACAACTGACAGCAAAAGCATTTCCCCAAGATAATAATGGCTCAATAAAGTACGTTTCAGGCGGCGCACACAAAATCATTTTCTGTCTTTTAAACAGACACGGCGTCTTCACATACAGAGTGTTTCCATAAGCCGTGGAATACATTTTCCTGGCTTATTTGCTAGTAACTTATCAACATTTTAATAACCGTATTAAAATTCACCCACATCTTCGGCGGCTACGCCCTCGCTGCAATTTACATACATTAAACATGAGACCCCATTCCCAAAACATTTTACTTGCAAAATGAAGCATTAACTACAGGGGGGTGGACAATGAAACTGAAACACCTGGTTTTAAACTACAACGTCTTATTAGTATGGTGCCTCCTTTTGCAGCCAATACAGCATCAATTTGTCTTGGGAATGACAGATACAAGTCCTTCACAGTGGCCAGAGGGAGCCATTCCTCTTCCAGAACGGTGGCCAGGTCAATATGTGATGCTGGTGGAGGAAAACGTTTTCTGATTTGCTCCTCCAAAATACCCCAAAGTGGTTCAAAATATTTAGATCCGGATACTGTGCAGGCCATGGGAGATGTTCAACGTCACATTCATGTTCATCAAACCATTCTGTCACAAGTCTTGCTGTGTGTATTGATGCATTATCATGCTGATATACGCCACCCACTTTAGGGTACACTTTTCAACCATTAGGTGCACATGGACTTCCAGAATGGTTTGGTAGTCCTTGGCAGCCCATCATGCACAGTAGGGAATGCCATGATATTGCAGCCCAAACCGTCACTGATCCACCCCGTGCTTCATTCTAGGCACGAAACAATCCAGTGTTAAGCCTCTCAAGGGCTTCTCCAAAAAGTAACTCCCTCAAATGTGGGAAAGACAGTGGACTCGGAGAACAATACGTGTTTCACATTGTCCACATCCCAAGAGTTGCACATTTGGCACTGGCACGAGTGACCAAAGGTTAGGCTACAGAAACCCGACCATGACTAATGACTCTGTGGAGCTCAAAACAAGGTGTGCATTTAATTCTGCAGTGAGTTGGGCGGCTGTGGTTTTGTTTTATTTGGATACAATCCGGGTTAGTACCTGGACATCCCTTTGAGACAGCTCCCTCTTGCATCGACAGTTACTCCTGTTGGATGTGGTTCATCCTACGTGGTGGTATGCCGACATTCCCCTGGATACCGTAGCTCTCGATACACCACAAAGACTTCCTATCCTGGTCACAGATGAGCCAGCGAGACACGCACCAACCATTTGTCCTTTTTTGAACTGTGACATGTCTCCCATTATGTCATGTGGATTGCAACATTTTGTGTACAGCTGTGTTATTGCTCTGCTAATTCAACCTGCACACTCTGCTCTCGCTGATGGAATGTAAAATCAATGAAGATTGGCCACCAGGTCACACACATATATAGGCATGAAACCTCAAACACTATATTGGCCAGTATTTCAGTTTCATTGTCCAACCCCTGTACAAGAGAAGCCTAACCGAATTCATAAACCCATTTGGCTATTGGTTAATATCAATCAACAATCCGCATGGCAAAGGTGACACCAGCTGAAAAGGAAACTTGAAGCAAGTTATTACATTCTAATGAAAGATATCTTTGGAATATCGTGCAACATAAAATCAAGACCATGTACAAAAGTACAAAGGGTCCATTTTGAATTCATCATGATGTGTCGAATTATCTTTTTTTTTATTAGGAAAAACATACTTTCTGAATTACAGGTGCATCGATGTGATTGTGGATAAACAAGCCATTATGATCTCAAGGACAATGGCTGACAAACAATAATTAGTGAAGCATGATTAAACAGTCATCCTGTATGCTCAAGCAAGCAACAAATTGAAAAAGTTTGACCATAATTATTCCTTCAAATTAAAAGAATTATTATTCAATGGATGTCTAATAGCACATTTAAGTGAAGGCTTTTTGTAAATTTTCATGAGAACAGCTGGGTTCTAATAGTTCTGATTAGGTACTCCAGGTGCTCAGTGCTGGGGCGTTTTAGATGTTCCCATGGGGCAAAATTAAACGTGTTATAATAGAGGTCAGGGAAATGAGTTTATCACCTCCCTGCAAAGTCCTTGTTATGTATTTCAAATGTTAGATTAGAAAGCAAGACACATTTTGGTGCTTGTTTTATTACATTTGTAACTCTGCAGAAACAAATTAATAGCAGAAATTAGTTTAACTGCTTCACCGTAGCTACAATAATGAACTTATACTATATAACTTTTACAGGAAAAATTAAAATAGTGTAATCCTTCAAGGTAGTTGCTCATTTAAAAATAAATGATTATACTCACTTTATATCATCCTCGTTTGCAAATATAATAACAACCCTTGCATTCGGATTTTCTCCCAGTCGCTGAATTATCTTATCAAACTCTCCTGGTTTTGGCTCACGGGGGATTTTCACCGACTGTGAGATACACACAGTTCCTGTGAAAGAAAAAAAAAGTGTCATTATTACTTAGTTGCAAGATAAAGAACAACACATTGAAAAACTCCCATCGAACAGCTTATTATGGGTAGTCCTGTCCAAACTCATGGCACTGGTTGAGGGAAACATTGCTACGTTCGGCAGCTCAAATATATTCTGTAAAAATAGGCATTTGTTACCGTAAGGAGCCATTTCAAACTGATCTGACCTTTAAAAATGACTTGGTGGAGTAACCTAGCGCAGAATCTATTCAAATATATACTAAATCATATTTTCCACTAGAATAAAACCAGTTCATTTAGATATTACAACAAAAATCACCTTTTGGGTTAACTAACAAAAATTTTTTAGTGTGCTCGAATAAAACCATGTTCTAAACGCACTACAGAGCCACAGTGTTTATAGATACTCTACGATGAAGTCAAGTGGCTTGATTTATCCTTATCATTTAATCAGCACAGTCGACTGAGATCAATACCAGACCCCCTAAGACTAGGGCCAAGA
This sequence comes from Gobio gobio, assembly GCF_949357685.1. Classification (NCBI taxonomy): domain Eukaryota; kingdom Metazoa; phylum Chordata; class Actinopteri; order Cypriniformes; family Gobionidae; genus Gobio; species Gobio gobio. The sequence goes on along the minus strand of NC_137110.1, from coordinate 9,410,032 downwards.
CCTGCTGGTCCAAGGGACCTGAAAAATAGAAGATACTGAATGTATTGCTGCATTTAATCAATAAGTTACTTTGTATAGTGACTAAGTAGCCATTCAGAGCTGTGGAATTGTCTGTAATGTCTGCCTGTGCTGGAGGTAATTAGGTACAGTATATTAGAACTAGACTGTGAGACTTTCAGAGAACATAATCTGAGAACCTTATCCAGTCTATGACTTACATTTTGAAACCCAGAACAAGATTGAGTTGAGCCTGTATATTAAAGAGATATAGTTAGGTTTGGGTACCGTTCACATTTTAACTGGTACCGGTAACGGTACCTGAAATTCGTCACCTGGACCCAACGGTACCTTTTTTACTTTAGGGATACATCAATAACTGTAAAGAAACTGTATAGAAGTGTTATTGACATTATGCCAGAGCTGCCTTGGTCTCTGTCTGCCATTTTCTGTGATGTTTGTTTACTGTAATATTTACAAGTAAATTGTAGGCTACTAGCTACTTAAAGCTGCACTATGTAACTTTTCTGTTCGCCTATTCAAAACAAAGGCGTAGCGGGACTTTTACTATGCCACAGTCGCCGGCGCCACTTCCGCTTTTCCGGTCATGAGTATGAGGTAACGCATACTATGACGTTACTCTGTGCGTTCGCGCGGCGGCTGCTATGACATTCTGCACACTGCAGTTAGAGTAAAGCGTTTCTGCAAAATAAAACCGGAAACCAAGGGTAATGCAGATATGACGCAATTGACAGGCAACTCCCTCACTCGTCCCGGTTCCTTGGTTAAAATAGCAATTTTTTCACGATTTACAAAGAGTTGAAAACATTTGGGATATTATAAGTACTTAATTGAACAAACTATATAACACTGGCCTAGTGGTTTTTGGATGTTTTAAATGAAAAATTCATAAAAACAACCATTACTATAATTTTTTTCTGTGTTGTGTATTTTATGGTAATCAAATGAATCCATAAAATATTAATTTATCTTTTAACTTAATTAAACAAACTTCTTTGTCAAACAAAGTGCTGCACAACTGAGCTTTATACTGCTAAAATTAAAACATGGAAGAAAAATGTTGATTTATTACTTTAAAAAAAAAAGTTTTGATAATTTATTATTTTTATTATTATTGTGTTAGTATTATTATTATTATTATTATTACACTGAGACGCATCTAAATTCTACTGTACAACAGTAATATATTTGTCAAGTTAAACCAAACTTTTATTTTGATGGGTTGCCGTGAAGACCTTTGAGTTTATGTGTGTTTATGACATGACCAAGCGGCAACCTCCTCCAGTTTCTCTTGAAGCCCATACGGAAGTGACTTAACTGCAATTAATCAACTGGCCACTAGGGAAAGGCTCCAAAAGAGAGCAGAATCTCATTGAGCCCCATGTAAAAAAAAAAAAACATTTTTACAACCTGGTACAAATTGTGGTTTTGGTTTATATATATCTAATTTTGCCTTTCATCATGACAACTGTGAGGGGGGTGAATTATGAATTATGTTGTTCCAAACCTGTATGTATAAAAAAACTTGGTTTGGAACAACTTGAGGGTGAGTAAATGATGACAGAATTTTCATTTTGGGGTGAACTATCAATTTAAAGGCAAAGCTAAATGTGATATTTATTATAATGGGTTTATGGGAAGATTGTTTCAAAAGTTATATTTTTAAAGCCAAATGTTAAAAAATTATGGTTTTCCCTCTTGTTAAATGGTAGAAAAATCTGGATGTTCTATAATTCTCGGAACCCTAGTGTGTTAAAGTTTTGCTCAGCTGGATCCTTAAATTGCATCAGTTCTCATTATGAATTTATTGTTTTGTTATCTTGTACTTTACTGTGTTTAACAAATATGCAAACTCTTTTGTTTTAGTCTTTTGTTGTAGAAAGTCTAATCTTTACCATCTCCAACCTATCTTCCTTTCACAGATGACTTGAATTAACCTTGTGTCATATCAGCAAATAGTCATATGCAAATTAACTGAAAAAAAACATGCATAATAATAAGCTCATTACACTTCACATATCCTTTCTGAGAAAACACAGAGCCCTTGTAAACTTCCACACAAACCAATAGTTGCCGTTCCAAGGAGAGGGCGTTTTCAAAGCGTTTGACCCGTCCTCGCTGAGAGACGAACACTGATTTGCATTAAAGGCGCTAATTAGACAGAAAAGAGAACCCTCAAAGATGCCATATGGAGAGGCTTCCTAACGGCAGGAGTCTTGCAGTCAGTTGCAGCCCTCTGCTGTGTGCATATGCTACATTGAGTCAGGAGGTATTTTGAATGACTGAGGGCCTCAAGGTAAGAACTCCACATGTCACTGAATGAGACAACATTGAAGCAGACTTGGACACACAGTGAAACAATTGTTTTATTATATTTTAAAAGAAAGTATTTTAGAGTAGAAAAATGGGTAGCACTTTCGTATGGAGAACACATATTCACTATTAACTGCAACTTTTGCCTCAATAAACTCCTAATTTATTGTTTCTTAATAGTTAGTAAGGTAGTTTTTGTAGCGTATTGGGTAGGTTTAAGGGATATAGAATATTGTCATGCAGAATAAGGCATTAATATGTGCTTTATAAGTACTAATAAACAGCCAAATGTCCTAGTAATATGCATGCTAATAACCAACTAGTTAATAGCAAGAAGTGAGTGCTAAAATAAAGTGTTATCGAAAAATGTAAAATACAATAAAACGTTTAAATACTTTCACCATGAAAACAAAACTGGCTTTTCTTTTTAAAGGAATATTGCAGTATTTACTGTAAAAGATTTATCTGTGCACATCATTTTTTTATTTTTTTTATTCATGTGCCCTTGTAATCTTTAATCAAAATAACTTCCCCTTGCACTTGGAGCGACATCTCTTCTCTTCTCTAATGATGTGTCTACTGGTGCGAGAGCGGGACAAGCTGTCACTCACAAGAGATCGCAGTAATAGCAAACCACAATGATACAATAATCCAATCAATTCCTGACGGACAGAATCAAGTCGCATCCCAATTTTATTTCTTGTTAGAAAAACAGTTTCACTCAGATATACATCACAATAGGGAAGAAAAGACTATCGCAACTTCTGTTTCATGCCAACTTGCAATGTGTCTACTACCAAACATAATTGTTAAAACAAAGGCGGACGGACGGACGGACGGACGGACGGACATAGATAGAGATAGATAGATAGATAGATAGATAGACAGACAGACAGACAGACAGACAGACAGACAGACAGACAGACAGACAGACAGACAGACAGACAGACAGGTAGGTAGACAGACAGACAGACAGACAGACAGGTAGGTAGGTAGGTAGGTAGGTAGGTAGGTAGGTAGGTACAGACAGACAGACAGACAGACAGACAGACAGACAGACAGACAGACAGACAGACAGACAGACAGACAGACAGACAGACAGACAGACAGATAGATAGATAGATAGATAGATAGATAGATAGATAGATAGATAGATAGATAGATAGATAGATAGATAGATAGATAGATGATAGATAGATAGATAGATAGATAGATAGATAGATAGATAGATAGATAGATAGATAGATAGATAGATAGATAGATAGATAGATAGATAGATAGATAGATAGATAGATAGATAGATAGATAGATAGATAGATAGATAGATAGATAGATAGATAGATAGATAGATAGATTCATAGATAGATTCATAGATAGATTCATAGATAGATTCATAGATAGATAGATTCATAGATAGATAGATTCATAGATAGATAGATTCATAGATAGACAGACAGACATAATGATTGTTCCAAGCAGGTTTCCCAAACCTTCCCATCTGCCATTGTTTGTCCCGCCTCAAACTCACACCATTGACTAATGCAATTGAGAATTGTACTCAAATGGTTATGTTCACTCACAGTGCCTGTTGTAATAGAATTATACGTTAATCAAATTTAGCTTATTTATTTTAATGGGAATAAATGGCTTTGTAAAAAGAACAAATGGTGTTTTGATGCATTCAAGCACGTCTTGCATGAATTGACCAAAATATGTACAAGCATTTCCAGCGGGGTCATATTTGGTGCTTAATCAAATATAACGAACAGCAGGAGGGGTGATCTGAGAACAGATGGGTACTGACAAGATGGAGAAACTGACTGAGTTATATGAGTTCTTTGTGTGGGTAGGTCAGTTTTCTATTTTTTTTACTTCTTTTTTTTGGAACCAACTTCCTAAACAGATTGAAAGGAGCTTGTTTTGTGTCCATGGAAACTTATGGCATGAGCAGTGTCTTAGGAAACGTCTAATAAAGTAGAAGTAACAATAATTTGATAATGCAAATAGAGATAAAATGTTCTTTCGAATTGGAACATCTATTATATCCAGGGGTTTAGGGTTTGGCTGTTAATATAGCCCAATTAGCCCCTAATGGCTATTAGATATTAAAAAAGAAAGAAAGAAAGAAAGAAAGAAAGAAAGAAAGAAAGAAAGAAAGAAAGAAAGAAAGAAAGAAAGAAAGAAAGAAAGAAAGAAAGAAAGAAAGAAAGAAAGAAAGAAAGAAAGAAAGAAAGAAAGAAAGAAAATCTAACTTCTTGATTCAAAAGTAAACACATAAACACAAGAAAATTGCATGTCAAAACATTTCATTAGGAGTCTTTTGGGAAATATATAAGACAAAAAGAGCCTCAACCTAATGTTGTAAGAAAGCTCTAATAATAGCAATGACACATTCATATTCAAGCTCTGAGTCAATGTGACAGGATGTCAGAACTTGATCCTCTGATTTATGGCAGAGTCAATTATCCTTTCCAGACACATTGTGAAAAAAAGATAAAGAGAAGATACTAACAAAGCATCCATATGTTTTAGCAGCCTGTCTTCGCTTACAATTAAAGGGACAGTTCACCTGTCATGATCCCAGCCTGTGTTTCCCTGGCTAAATCCGAAATCGCCCCCTAAACCCTCATTCACTATTCCCTACGTTAGTCCACTAATACAGTTCACTTGAAGGAGTGAATGAAAACGAGCCACTGTGTGTACATTGGCTGTACACTCGTTATTGCGGTGCAATGTGGGATTGAATGAGTGCACTCAATAATGCCCATATGGTTTCGGACACGACTACAAATGGCTGTCTCCTCAAATAGTGCCCTATTTGAGGGTATAGGGGGCGATTTCGGATTCAGCCCCTGTCTTGTGAGGACTTTTGTTATTTTCTGTCTTGTGCCATGTTTTGTAGTTCTTTGTAGTTTTTTGTGATGATTAGTCTTCACCAGGTGTTGCCTATTAGCCACTCCCCCTTGCTATCTTGTTAACCTTGTTTCCTTTTGTGTATATATGCCCCAGTGCTTCAGTTGTTGTTTGTCGTCGTTGCTCCTGTATGTGTGTTCCTGTTGTTGCGCGCCTCCCTGTTTTTGGATACCCTTGTTCTTGGATTTATGTTGATGTTGTTTGTAGTGATGGGCAGGCCGAGGCTTTGTGAAGCACTGAAACAGTTGAAGCAAATGTGCCATATTGTTTCAAAGCTTCGAATCAATCCGACACCCGTCTCTACGGCGACACCTTGTGGTCACTTGCATGTGTTGATCTGAAATAACCTTGACAATGATCAAAAATGAAAAATATTTTTTTAACATCTGTCTGACAACTACATGATCTTGGTTTTGTAACCTGTAGCCTCTTCATTGTGAATAACTATGTTTTTTTTGGTCGTGAAAAATTAACATTAATAAAATAAATAAAGCCAAAATGCGTCACATTTATTACATAACATTTTAATTCAAAAATATAATTTGCTCTGCTGTTGAAGGACTTAGCCGACTTCTTTTTTTACATATCATTTCTCCAGCCTTTGAAAAAGATCCTCTCACAAGGGACACTTGTTGCTGGAATGCACAAATAATTTTTTTAGCAAGTACATAAAAAAATGAGGGAAAATCACTAGTATCACTGCTATCACTGCATCACTGCTATCACTGCATCACTGCTATCACAAAATCTCTCTCCTCTCACAAAAACCCACGAGGTGAAGATGGATTAACATCACTTTTAAACTGTGGGGAATTAGGTTCATAAAGATGTGTGACTGTGTGGTTTGTTCCCGCCCCTTTCAATCAAACGCAGTTTCGACAGGCGCCACCAGATGAAACACTTGAAGCTTCATTTAGCCATAGTCACGTGACATGGGTGTTTTGAAGCACAGTTCGGAGCAGTGTTTCGAAAACATCTGCCCTTCGGGATCTCGACAAAGCGCCGAAACGTCAGTTTCGCGTCAGCCATCCCTAGTAGTTTGTTAATAAATCGTTCATGCTGCATTGGATTCTCACACAGCCTCAATCCATTTGACATCACCCAAAATGTTTTTTTTTTTTTTTTTTGACAATTTATTCACCCTCATCTCATTTCAAACCTGTCTGACTGTCTATTGTTAGTGGGGGGGGGGGGCAAGAGACAAGAGAATTCTGAACAATTTTCTGGTGGCCATTTCCATTCAATTGCATTAAACATGGACGGTCATAGAAGCTTCAAACAGGACAAGAAATCAGGTCTCCTAAAAAGTTGTGCACTATAAGCCTATGTGAAAACAGACGGAAATGAAAGGCAAGTAAATTAGTCATTTTCAGTGAAACACTCATTGAAATAGCTTATATCAAATCAGAGATTTTCTATTGTTCCCATTTACTAGAGAAAAGGAAGCTGATGCATTATTTCTACAGTTCTAAAGTAGCACACAATGGAAGGGGAAAAAAGTTGTTTGTCTTCTTCCTTTAAGCAAAAGTTTTAGCTTAGGATTTGAGACTTTATGCCTCTGTCTGGGTTTACCGTGTTCGATTTAAAAGGGACGACAGCGTCGCATTTTCACTAGTGACTGGATGTCTGTCATGTTTTCCTCAAGAACTCCCACAGACTTCAACATGATAAAGAACCCTAGCAATCCACAACGTCAACTGGGATATCTAACTTGGATATATATATTTCAAAAATCCCTTTTAGCAGGGCACTTTTATCAACAGAATCCTTACTGCATTTGCACCTCGCCTGGAATGAGGCATACGCGCGTGGCTTCTGAGAACAGCCTGAGCAGAATCGCAAAGGAGAGAAAACGTCAGGCTGAATCTCGTGCGTGATATATAATAATCTACATGTTTGTCTCCAGTAATTATGAAGGTTATAATTATTGATCCGTTATTACAAAAGCCTTAGGTAACTCACCATATGACTAACCTCCCTCTTGATTAGATTTACCAGGGCCTCAGAGGTTTCTATTTGGATCTCCACATGGAATCAATTACAGCAGGCAAATCTTATTTATCAAATATTGTAGATTTATGTATGCTGAGAGCAGCGTAGGCTGTTTACTTTGTTATTGTGCCATGCTGCGGCTGAAGATTGCTCATCACTCAGCGGTGGCCCAAGTCAACTCCACGGTACCACTGGGCAACCATTTTCCATGGTGATGTATGCTAGTGGCAGTCACCTTTCAAAACTCACCAAATCTATTCCTTCATTTCAGAATTCGACCCTTCAAGGTCCCTCAGCAGCAGGCGCATTATAAATTTGGCCCATTACTGGAACCCAGAAGATATTGAAAATATCGAATGAGGTTCTGCTTGAAGGAGAGTCAACAAAGAGAACCGGTGCAGTATGTTTCCCCTCAATGTCTCAGATGATCTTGTGCGGTAGACGACTTATCGCACACAAACATGTTCATTTGATTACCGTGAACCAACTGCGGTATTAGATAACACACTCAGTTATAGACATTACAAGCAAATAACCAATATCGATACAGAATTAGGATGTCACAAAGCCCTCCTTTGAAAACAGACTAAAAAGACAGAGGAGAAAAACAGTGAGGCGTTTCGCAAACATAGTGTTTTTCAGCTTTGTCCCTGGAGGCAGGACTGAAGACTGAATTGAATCATGTGTTGGTCAGGGCAGGAACAAAAAAAAAATTGGAAAGCCTTCGGGTATGGAATTTAATAGTGCTGTGTTACGCCCTATAGGTATGCTTGAGTCTGTAGGGAATGATAAACAAATCATAAGACGATCCAACATTATGTGGCAAAGAGGTGGCTCTTCATGTCCATCATTCAAAATGTATGAGCTAAGGTTAGTATATGGTCACCGTAATCAAACATCCATAGCCTACGGACCCTCAATATAACAAGGTCTCTTTACTCTGGGTGTTTTCTCTGAGGAGATGAGGGAGGCAGTGCGAGTAAACACAGAGAGTAAAAACAAAAATGCTGACTAATGGTTAGAAAAAGGTGACTATCGATAATATAAATAATTAATAATGTTCATTTTACTCTATTATTGCAGTTATTCCTTTTGAAGCAATGTCAAAAATGTATAAAGTTGTATTTCTATAAACAACACGTTCTCACTCCCAACCTGTCACATATTGACGCTTGGTCAGTACCCCTCGGCGTTTTAACACACAGGGTACTCCATTAGCGTCAATTTTTTTTCGTTGTTTGCCTTATGTGTCAGATCGAAATGCATTTGATTCTTTGCATTTGTAAAAGTAGAAATGATTTTATAAATATTTATAGGCTACTTTTATATTTTGGATCAACTAACCCCACTCCTACCCTAAACCTACCCACTTCTAAACAAAATAAAACACGTAAAACAGGTAAAAAGTACAGTCACAGGTATTTATAGCAAAAACTGACCAAAAACAGACAAAAGTATCAACTCGTGTCGCATTCCAAGTCTTCTGAAGCCATTCATCTTTATGTAAAGAACAGAGTTGATCTTAATGTTTTAATTGCTGAAATGATGATCCCGCCGCTCCGTGAACGCAACGCACTCATTCATATCTCATTCAAAAGATACACCCGACTTTTTAGCATGACACAATCGGTCACGAGACACACGAGAGCCAATGACATTTTACAATCAAAGCTGACGTAATGACACAATTGGTCAGGGGACATACGAGAGCCAATGCAATTTCACTATCAAAGCTGATGTAACGTTTCTTCGGGCGACAATTTTTTAAATTTGAATGTGTGCATGATCTCCGGCGGATGGAGACGCTGATCGCTTTTGGGGATTTTCTTCACACAAGTCAATCGTTTGGCCTCGGAACACTTGGAATATTTGTACTTTTTGAATAAATTGTGCCTGCAGTCGTATCAGTCTGTTATATCCTGTGTTTTATATTAGGGATGGGGTTTGGTTACGTGTTCAAATGTGTCTAAATAGCGTAAATAAAAAAATGTAATTCATATAAATAAAATTATACTGGCTGATTAAATGAGAATTGAGAATCACACTCCAACATGTCATAATGGCAAAATCATAACCCAATATATAATTTCATACTGACGATAACATTCCCATGTCGTGTCTGTGTATGACGCCAAAGGTTTCTTATTGAAATCAATGGAGTACCCTGTGCGTTAAAAAGAGTCAATATGTGATGAGTTGGGTGTGAGAACGTGTTGCTATAAAATGTATAAAATTGTATGTGTTAAAGTCCCCCTGTAGTCAATAATTGTTTCCCGTTAAACTGATCTCCAAAATTACGTAATTAAAGTTTTTTCCTGTGAAAAAAAATAAATTCTTCATGCCTTAAAACAACTTGAATGTAACTCTACACGCTTGCTTGTTTTAGTATACGCAGAACCATGAATATGCAAATTATCCCAGCCCCACTCCCTCACACCTGCTCAGAGATTCACTCAGCCAGGTCAACTTTGCTGTAGTAAACGCTGTACAATGGTATTGCTCTTTACAATGTCAGACACATAATGGTAATTAATATGATTAGCCTTTTGATTGACTACGTAATCAAACAGCTAATAATGTGTTGCTAAAGTTTCACAAGCTATGTTCCTTCTAAAAATCTGTATTCTTAGAAACGCTTTGAACAACTTAGAACGTCAGTGGAGAAAGGCATATAGTTCATCATAACATGGTAATACCAAAGACTGTAAAAGAATATGGACGTAGTGTCCGTGACGTCACCCATAGGATTCTGAAGAGCAGTTTTGAAGCGTAAAGTAGGGTCGAGCTTGCCATTGCCATCTTGGCAGCGCGTCACTCCCGGATTATAGAAAATGGGCAAAAAGGCGGGAGATGGGTAAAGCTGAGGTGACGTGATGACTAACATACAGCAGACAAACGACAATCCACCTGTCACTCAAGGTGGCCACTCCCTTAATTATGCAGAACTTTAAGGCTTTATATAATGTAAACGAATGAGTTAAAAAAAAATCACTCCCCTCACAGTTGTCATGAAGGGAAAAATTATATACAGTGAGGAAAATAAGTATTTGAACACCCTGCTATTTTGCAAGTTCTCCCACTTAGAAATCATGGAGGGGTCTGAAATTGTCATCGTAGGTGCATGTCCACTGTGAGAGACATAATCTATAAAAAAAAATCCAGAAATCACAATGTATGATTTTTTAACTATTTATTTGTATGATACAGCTGCAAATAAGTATTTGAACACCTGTCTATCAGCTAGAATTCTGACCCTCAAAGACCTGTTAGTCTGCCTTTAAAATGTCCACCTCCACTCCATTTATTATCCTAAATTAGATGCACCTGTTTGAGGTCGTTAGCTGCATAAAGACACCTGTCCACCCCATACAATCAGCAAGAATCCAACTACTAACATGGCCAAGACCAAAGAGCTGTCCAAAGACACTAGAGACAAAATTGTACACCTCCACAAGGCTGGAAAGGGCTACGAGGAAATTGCCAAGCAGCTTGGTGAAAAAAGGTCCACTGTTGGAGCAATCATTAGAAAATGGAAGAAGCTAAACATGACTGTCAATCTCCCTCGGACTGGGGCTCCATGCAAGATCTCACCTCGTGGGGTATCAATGATCCTAAGAAAGGTGAGAAATCAGCCCAGAACTACACGGGAGGAGCTGCTCAATGACCTGAAAAGAGCTGGGACCACCGTTTCCAAGGTTACTGTTGGTAATACACTAAGACGTCATGGTTTGAAATCATGCATGGCACGGAAGGTTCCCCTGCTTAAACCAGCACATGTCCAGGCCCGTCTTAAGTTTGCCAATGACCATTTGGATGATCCAGAGGAGTCATGGGAGAAAGTCATGTGGTCAGATGAGACCAAAATATAACTTTTTGGTCATAATTCCCCTAAACGTGTTTGGAGGAAGAAGAATGATGAGTACCATCCCAAGAACACCATCCCTACTGTGAAGCATGGGGGTGGTAGCATCATGCTTTGGGGGTGTTTTTCTGCACATGGGACAGGGCGACTGCACTTTTTTAAGGAGAGGATGACTGGGGCCATGTATAGCCAGATTTTGGGGAACAACCTCCTGCCCTCAGTTATAACCCTTTTCCACCAAAGCAGAGCTAGACCTAGATCGGAGCCAGAGCCTAGTTTCAAATCGGTTCTTTGTGTTTCCACACCCAAAGCCCCAGCTCCGAGCCAGGAAAAGTGGTTCTTAAGTAGCACCAAAACTTTGCTGGGCTAGAACAGGGCTAGAAGTAAGAACCGATTACGTCAGGCGCTGGGGGCGGGGTCAACAAGACGAACACAAACTTGAGATCCACCATGTTTGAAATAGCAGCTAATGGAGCTAATAGCTGCTGCTCGTTTGTAATCTCCGTCTATACAAATTAAGGCGAACTGCATGAATGCGTTGGATTCGCTGTGTTTTTGTTGTGTTTTGATGCCGATGTAGGATCGTAAAGCCATGTGAATCAATAGTAACGCAACGTTTGCATTGTTGATGGAAGGCTTGTTCGCAGCGGCGCTGTGCAGACCGATCGCTGTATGATAACGAGTCCAGCGAGAGCATATGACTCCTTATGCTTTTGATTCACTCATGCGTTTTTATATATATATATATATATATATATATATATATATATATATATATATATATATATATATATATATATATATATATTAGGGATGAAACGATTACCGGTTTCACGATAAACCACGATAAAATTTAGTGACGGTTAGTAATATCGTATAAAATTTTATTATCATTAAAACCGCGTGTGATTATCACGGTTGTGAAAACTCGCGGTAAATCCTGTGTAGTCAGCGTCAGTCAGGCGCAGCACCGCTGTTTTTTGAATGATAAGAAATGGCAGAAGGCAGTGACAGCACTTCTGGGGATTGTTCAGCCTCTAAAAGGACCAAATCTGAGGTGTGGTCATATTTTGGCTTTTACAAAAGTCCTGAGGGAAACTTAATCTAAGATGGTCACCCTGTCTGCAGAACATGCCAGAAGAAAGTCACTGTAATAGGGGAAACACTTCAAAACTACGAACGGCAAGTGGACTTTGACCTCAATACCAAAACTACATCTGGGAAATAATAACGTGAAGCGAACGAACAAATTTAGTCAAGACTAACATTTAAGGGATAATAATCAGGGCTTGACATTAACAACCGCCATTTGCGGGTGTAACGTTATTTCGGCTGCACACTAGTCACTCTGGCTGTTGAATTTATAATAGTCTTCTCAAAAGCCATCTGTTATAATCGCGTTGCGCATTATAACCACTCACACGTGTTTCTATTGAGTTTATGAATGCAATGTCTCATAATCAGAGGCGTTCAGATTAGCAGAGTTATGTTCAGAGCGCGCGCCGCTCTTACTCGCTGAAATCTACACTAAAAGCAGAGATAAACGTGCGATGTGCATTTCAGCAGCGAAAATGGTTTTAAAAAAACAGCAGAAGCACAGCGCATCTGACATGACTGGCATAACGCTGGTGAATTTAGGGACCGTCTCTAAAGTTACATACAACATTGGTAACGTTACACGTTTCAAACTTCAGCATTTGAAGAGAATGACAGTCATAAAACTGACTGTAAAGTGATCATTTAGGTGTCAGGTATGATGCACACATTTTGATATTTAATAAAATAAACTGTCAAATCATATGGAAATATGGATATGCATTATTTCACTTGGATACTGTTTGGGCTCTAACACAAAATATGCTAGATTTAAATGCATCATTGCTGAACACTGTAAATATATTCTCAAGCAATATTCTCATCAGAGATAATATTAGAGATTATATTTACGACAAATTATTATTATTTATGCGTTATGCGTTGCTATTGACGACGGCCATTAAGGAAGGAAATCCCAGAGAATCTAGCTTAAAAAAGTGCATAGAGCTGCTTGATTTATTTGTTGTTTGTTGATTTTCAAATATAAAACTTGTTGAAATGTTTTAAGTGTGTGCATCTGTTCTTTTTGAACACTTTCATCTCGTTTGAACAAAACCGTGATAATATTGATAACCGTGATAATTTGGGTCACTATAATCGTGATGTTAAATTTCCATACCGTTTCATCCCTAATATATATATATATACATTTTGATGATATGCCGGTCATATATCGCCTCTTAATTATTCAAGTTGAGGAAAACTGAAAGCAGTTTATGTAACTTAAAAAAATGACATAATCAGGCCGTATATGCAACATGTTTATTAGCCTAACTTTCAAATAGACGGGAAAAAAAACATGAACGTCCGATTGGCGTCAATCAACCAATTTTTTTTACTATGGTTTCACATTTCATAGTTTAACAAACCAACCCCCCTTCCCCACATAAAATATCCGAATATAGCATTGTTTTTACTCAAGCAAATTTAATTATAAACTCAGTATGTCTCATTTAGTTGGTAACATTTAAATTGGCCACCGTGTAAATGACTCCTTGTCAAATGAACTTGAACAAACAAATGACTAGGCCTATAACATTGTCTCGCGTCATTTTTGGCTACTTTTTACGCTTTTTTGCAGTGCTGAATTGTGCAGCTGCCGACTTAAAATCAAAAGTTCCCAGTGTCTCTCCACAACTTGCAATGCGCATAAGCCGCGTAACCTTGTTCTCCGCAAGGCGACTTCGCTGCTTCGTCTTGATCCGATTCTGCAGTGAAAACCCCCTCTCTGCAGGAACACTCGAGACAGGGATTACACAGGATATCTTGGCGAGCTTGGTCCACTCTGGATACATTTCGCTGAAATCACATATGAGGACTTCGCAGGCTGTGGAGAAATGCAATCCTCCATAGCCACGGAGCGCTGTCATGACAGCGTGGGCATCACGTCGCAGGCTTACGGTATCGATAAGAGGAGCGGTGTCCGCAGACTCAAGGCTTGTGAAATGGCAAACAATCCTTCTGATCGCTGGTTCTGCATATTCTTGGAGAGCTATTTGTCAGATTTGGAGAGCTATTTGTCAGATTTTAATCTGAAATTTTAATCTGACAATTTGACCGAAAAGATTTAATTTTTTCGGACATTTAATTTTTTTCCCGGCCAATGTCCGGTAATTACCGGACAACGGAAACCCTGATATAAATATATATATATATATATATATATATATATATATCATACGTGGATTGGTCTGCGCAGTGCCGATGCATCTCGAACAAGCCTGGTGTTTTTGTGTTTCCCCGCTGCCCAGGGTTGCCAGGTTTTCACAACAAAACCCACCCAATTGCTACTCAAAACAAGCCCAATCGCGTTTCAGGGGGGCTTCCCCGGTAAAATTCACATTTGGGGGTAAAATTTGTGTTTTTTGGCATGGTTGCCTACTAAAATTCGCATTCCTGGGGCTAAATATCACATAATTGGGGTCGCTTTATCCCGCGGACATGAAAAAACAGCCCGCGGCAAAACCACAGACTTGGCAACACTGCCGCTGCCTCGCTAGCGTTGCTGTGAAAAGATGAGACGTATACAGTGACGTAAGACCTGGCTCTGTTGTGGCTCTCAGCATGTGGAAAAGCAAACGGTTCTTAGAAAGCTCCTCAGTCGAACCAACTATGAACTGGGACTAGCTCTGGCTCTGAATTAGCTCTAGCACTGCCTTGGTGGAAAAGGGGTATTAGAGCATTGAAGTTGGGTCGGGCTGGGTCTTCCAACATGACAATGACCCGAAGCACACAGCCAGGATAACCAAGGAGTGGCTCTGTAAGAAGCATATCAAGGTTCTGGCGTGGCCTAGCCAGTCTCCAGACCTAAACCCAATAGAGCATCTTTGGAGGGAGCTCAAACTCTGTGTTTCTCAGCGATAGGCCAGTAACCTGACTGATCTAGAGAATATCTGTGTGGAGGAGTGGGCCAAAATCCCTCCTGCAGTGTGTGCAAACCTGGTGAAAAACTACAGAAAACGTTTGACCTCTGTAATTGCAAACAAAGGCTACTATACCAAATATTAACATTGATTTTCTCAGGTGTTCAAATACTTATTTACAGTTGTATCATACAAATAAATAGTAAAAAAATCATACATTGTGATTTCTGGATTTTTTTTTTTTTAGATTGTCTCTCTCACAGTGGACATGCACATACGATGACAATTTCAGACCCCTCTATGATTTCTAAGTGGGAGAACTTGCAAAATAGCAGGGTGTTCAAATGCTTATTTTCCTCACTGTATATAGACCAAAACCACAAATTGCACCAGGCTGTAAACAATGTTTTTTTCTGCTGTAAAGTTGGGCATTTTAACATGGAGCTCAATGAGATCTCTAGCAGCCAGTTGATGAATTGCAGTTTAAGTCACTTCCGTATTGGCTTCAAAAGAAACTGGTGGAGGTTGCCGCTTGGGTAATACATATCATGTACATCATTCACCCACACGCTAAATATACAAGATTTTTCATATAAACAGAAAAATATATATAGGTAACCTTTGCCAATGTTATCCCCCAAATTCATACGTATTTGTATGAGTTGGCTAATTCGTATGAATTTGGCGGGTTTGAGGTTAGGTAATTCGTACGAAATCATTAGAAATCGTCAAATATGTATGATTTAGCAAAAATTGTACGAATTTGTATGAGCTCACTAATTAGCCGTAAAATATGTACAAATTGCCGTGAGATCAGGTTGGATTTGCAGCACAGTTAATGATGATATGCTAAAGCCCGTCCGTACGCTGACGTGATTGGTTACAAGGTAGTTTGTGACTTTAGAAACATTGGCGATTTCAAACCTTGGTTCACTTGATTTTCATCACACAGGGTCTTTAACATAAACATACAAAAACATATTGGTTGCTTGTTGATAGTGGGAGGTTAATGGTGTTCCATATACCTTCACTCCAGCAACCATGCAAACATTAAATGGAACAATAATTCACAATGAACTAAAAGAAAACCTAAAAAGCTGAAAAAACGATTTGCCTCTTGGCCCTCTTCATTTCAGAAGATCAACACAAGTCACTGCTCTTTACCCATTCAATTTGTCTCTGAATCACTGCAGCCAGCTATGAATAACTGAGAGAAGTCTGTGTACATCACATTATATTACATTAAGTAAGCATTATTTATCAGCCTATCGTGCATAAGCAGAGATTCTACGAGGTGCAAGATACCATGTTCATTCCCTTTGCTCTCTGTGGTACACCGCTGCTCTGTCTCATCTGCGTTATTTATTCATTTATTGAGTTATGAATTATGAAGGAATTACTCCAAGCAGTCAATGCTACACAAATATACTTTAATTCATAAACACCATAGGGCCCAAAAGTCTAAGACTGAGATGTTTTAAAATCTGGGATTTCTTTTATTCATACGTGGATATAAAAAGTTACGATTTTTAATTAAAAACAACGTATGTAAAATTAAAATACAACACAATGTAAAATGAAGAAGAAATATAAATTCTGCACTATTTCAAGGTCACTAATCAAATTTGTGGCATTAAGCATTCCGAACTGATTAATTAGCTCACTTTCGAATCATAAGTTGGAATTTGAAAGTGAATTAGCCACTTCCCACAGGAAGTTAGCCTGACAAGCCAGACCCAAATCAAGATGTTGTGTCTGGGAACACACCATTGGCAGGATAAACGGTTGTCTTTCAAATTCCCTCTGCACGCAATAGGATAGCGCTAAAACCAACCAGAGCGCTATCAGTGGTGACAACAATCACAAGGGGGCTGTGGCTGAGTCCCATGTGTTTTCCCACCAGCGGAGCTAGTTGATAGATTAAAAACTCAGAACACATCTTCCTTTTTTAAGAATGTCTTCAGTGCCATAACGTTCTTTGTTAGCAGGGAAGTAGCAGGGATTTAACACAGAGTCGTTACAACTTTGCTGTCATTATGTTAAAGGTACCATGGTGTGGATTTTTTATTTTATTTTATCATGTTTCCTGAGGTGTACTTATATTGTTAGTATGATTTTTACATCACAAAATGACATAATTTAGAAATAAAAGGCATTTTTTTCTATCTTGATTTCAGCCCTCTGGCTTGAATGCTCTGTTTGAAGGGGCGTGTCTGCTGTGAGACTTCAGTAAAAACACCCACTGTTGTGATTGGCTGACATTATGTAGCGAAATCTACAAACACTGCCAGAGAGAGAGACGGACTGCATGTGGACCAGTGAGATGGAGAGCTGGAGAAAGATTGCTGAGAAAGTTATATTGTACTGAGTTATTGAGAGCGCTGTGAGCGCGAGTTTATTTTGTTTGTATCTGAGCGTTCTGAATAAACCAACCTGATCTCACAGAATTCCGTGAAATGAACACGGGCCCCTTAACTCAAAATCCGTGGCAGTTTCACGGAATCGCCGAAAATTCCATGATGGGTCCACGGAAGTGATGCCTATGTAAGTCAATGACAGTATACAGACGCGTTGGGCATGGTTATCATCATGAAACTATGATTTTTGCCATTATGACATGGAGTGTGATTCTCGATTTAATCAGCCAGCATAATTTTATTTATAATTATTTTAATTTTTTATTTTATTTACAGTATTAAGACACGTTTTGAACTTGAACCCAACCCCATCCCTAAACCTACCCATTTGTGTATTATAAAAAACAGGATATAACAGGCAGATACGACTGCAGGCACAATTTATTCAAAAAGTACAAATATTCCAAGTGTTCCGAGGCCAAACGATTAATTTGTATGAAGAAAATTCCCAAAAGCGATCAGCAGCGTCGAGTCCATCCACCAAAGATCAAAAACACATTTCAAATTTTACCGCCGGAAGAAACGTAACGTCAGCTTTGACAGCATTGGCTGTCGTATGTCTCGTGACAGATTGCGTCACGCTAAAGAGTCGTGTTTATTATTTGACAGAGATATGAATGTGTTCACGGAGCGGCGGGATCATCATTTTAGCGATTAAAACATTAAGATCAACTCTGATCTCTACATGAAGACATCGTGTGACTTCAGAAGACTTTGAATGCAACATGAGTTAATACTTTTATGCTGTTTTTGCAATAAATACCTGTACTGACTGTACTTGTATTTGCCTGTTATGTGTTTTATATTGTTGAGAGTGGGTAGGAGTGGTAGGAGTGGAGTTTACGGTAGGAGTGGAGTGGAGTTAGGAGTGGAGTTAGTTGCTCCAAAATATAAAAGTAGCCTATAAATATTCTTAAAATCATGTCTACTTTTTACTGTCATTGACTTGCATAGGAATCACTTCCGTGGACCCATCACGGAATTTTCGGCGATTCCGTGAAACTGCCACGGATTTTGAGTTAAGGAGCCCGTGTTCATTTCACGGAATTCTGTGAGACCAGGTTGGAATAAACACGAGTCCCAGTCACGCCAACCCTGTGTTCTTCCTCCTTATTTTACGAACTTTGTAACATGAGGAACCCCTCTTGAATACTTTTACTACGTTTTTTTTTAACCATTACAGCCGTCGAGATGAACGAATCGTGAAAGTGTTGATTATAGCATTATTTTTAGATCTTTTCCCATCACATGAAAGGCTTGAGCATTGAGTACACAGGCAGTCTGTTGATTGCGTGAATGCAGTGATCTCGTCATTGCAATGCGTTTTCTCTCACAAAATGCATTCACCACAACTAACAGCAAATACGGCATCGACAGGAATACAGCAAGAGCTTCGTTGTGCAGCATAACAGTGTCATTCAATATAACGGCAGGTTGGACAAGTGTGCATATACACTCGCGACGTGTGATTGACAGCTTCAGCCATTATAAAGAGAGTGTTCTTTGATCGCTCTCTGTAGTCTAATCATTCCAATAAAAGATTTGTTTCATGCTATTAACAGAAACGATCGTTTAGTCACTGGCTTGATTCACTGATGCATGAACAGTATTAAGCGATTTAGAAAGAAAGTCTGTGTGAACTTGAATAATTAGCTACACATCAGAAATCACTGATCACAGATCAGGCATTAATGAACACTGTTACTTACTGTTTGTGGCGGTGCTGTCGAATCTATATGGTAAAAGTCTGTTTGCAAAGCCTGTGCTGACATGCGACTGATAAACTGAATCTATTTTCTCCAAATTCTCTGGGCCGGCAAAGCGGAGGAAGGGGAGTTAACCTTTCCCTGTATGACGACATAAAGGGAAGATTCCAGATCGGCTCGTCTGAGCTCTCATTTTCTCAAAGGCAGAGCAGGACACCCAGAACTCGGTTAACACCCATCAAAATTTCTAGCCACTTGGGGACCATATACAGGCATGGGGAACTCATATTAATGTTAAAAAACCTCATAAAATGAAAATGTCACGGCATGGGACCTTTAAACCCGCCCGTGATCTCAGACTTTTAGCTTCTAATGTAATTGAAGATCCTACATTTAGGAAACAATCTTTTGAACAAAGGCAACTACTGCAATATGATTGGAAATGCTTTCGTTGGTACTTAAAAAACTGAATTTCTGATGGGGGAAAAATTTAATAGGATTATTCAGTTAGACATCCTACTCATCTACTGGATTACTGCGATGCAGAGACAGAATGGAGATATATGTGAGCAAAGCACTATGGGAGACATTCTATCGACCCGTGCAGCCAAGACTTAAGCTATTAATTATCTTTGTTTGTTTGTTTCTGCCTCTCTTTCTCATTCCCTGCCCTCCCTTTTCTTTCATTTTGGCTCTTGCTCTTTCTCTACGCCCTGGACAGATGTGCAAACACCCCCATGAAGCTATAAGGAGACGGCATTGCACTGCAGTGACACTCATGGTTATTCATATCACGGCCCTCAAGTCTCATGCCATCCGTCCAGTATCCTCTAAATACAGCTATGGGAGTGGTCTGGATAACCAGAGTTACATAATGGAACCTTTTAAATGTGTATGAATAAAAAAAAAAACATAAAGCATGAATAAATGCACATAACTGTCACCATTCCTTCTGTCCATATCCAACATCCAGCAATGAGTTACAATAAAATCTTGGTCTTATAAGCATTTTTTGTTTACTTTATACTGGCATTTTAGCTAGGTTTGTCGCAATACCAAAATCTGAGTAGTCGGTACAATGGGAATGAAAAGTAGAGGGAGATATATAAACCTTAGGCCTATAAGTCTGGCTCATGAATATTAATTAGATGATATAATGTTCCCCCAGTGAGTGCTAGCCATATAAGGATCACCATTTACTGATTAAGTGTTAATTCAATTGACTGCAGATGCAACTAGTGGACAGTGGATTCATCTTGGTGTCTTAAAGTTGCTATTTTGTAGTGATTTTCTTCTTCTCTACAGCTAACCAAAATGCTCTTAAAAAATATTAGAAATTTAAAATATTAATAATTATAAATAACATTTTGGATTCAAGACTAACCTAAATATTCTATGTTTGCAGCATTTTTTATTTAGCAGCACCAAATGTAATTGCGGGAATAATAATAATACAATTATTATTCCCTGCCAACAGCTGTTTCACTACATTGGACTTTAAGATGACACCTTAAAATAAAAATAAAAAATTCAACATGTTTTTGATTTTCCACCTTTATTCCTAAAATGACTCTAAAAATCACTTTGTTTTTGTATGTTGTCGAATATGGTTTTATGAGAAATGAATATTCAAAAGCCGATCTCGCATGGATGAGGACCAGCATTTCATTGTGCATTGACACTTATGGATATTCATGCAGACATTGGTGAAAAACTAAATATAGAGGCCTTGATTAAAGCATTCATCAGCATTAGCCAGCAGCCATATCACCCTGTAGCCCAAGACTGGTTTCCCACTGAAGCTAAGCAGGGCTGAGCCTGGTTAGTACCTGGATGGGAGACCAACTGGGAAAACTAGATAGCTGCTGGTAGAGGTGTTAGTGAGAGCAGCAGGGGGTGCTCACCCTGTGGTCTGTGTGGGTCCTAACACCCCAATATTGTGATGGGGACACGATACTGTAACAAGCACCATCCTTCGGATGAGACGTTAAACCAAGGTCCTGACTCTCTGTGGTCATTAAAAATCCCAGGATGTCCTTTGATAAAGAGTAGGGGTGTAACCCCGGCATCCTGGCCAAATTGGCCCATTGGCCCCTGTCCATCATGGCCTCGTATTCATCCCCATATATATAAACGATTGGCTTCATCACTCTGTCTCCTCTCCACCAATAAGCTGGTGTGTGGTGCGGCGTTCTGGCGCAATATGACTGCCGTCGCATCATCCAGGTGGATGCTGCACATTGGTGGTGGTTGAGGAGATTCCCCCCTTCTATATGTAAAGCGCTTTGAGTGCCTAAAAAAGCGCTATATAAATGTAACAAATTATTATTATGGGCCGTTCACACAGACTATGCGACTGCTACTTTTCCGTAGTTTTTCTATGTGAACACGCTAGACGGATGCGTTTAACTGTTGTGCTCGTGTCTTTTGCAGCGTTTCGTGCATGACACAGTGTTCTAAAAGCACGGCGCTCAAGTTAAAAAAAGGGACAACTTGAAAAAAAAAAAACATGTCTCGAGGCCTTTCGTTTTTTCCCCATTCCACTGCATGTCTTGCGCTTGCCTTTGAAAGTTTTGGCTTTCTGTGTGAACCGGCCCTAACTTCTGAGCGCCAAACTACGTTTGAGTATAATAAGGTGAGATGCCGATAGTTGTGCTGTCGCCGTGTAGTGAAACACGCAGTGTTTTTAACATTTATTTAATCATGAGTTCTGAGCGTTCTCACATAACTCTGTCCTCATTCATTTGTATGTTCATCAAGTGTTGTTTGGGCCACCACACAGACAAACGCCAACAAACACGTTTGTAGGTTTTTGTTGGATCAGTGTGTTACCCCTGTCTGGGCTTGTTTTCACCCGACTGAACATGTTCAATCAGCGTTTGTCAGTGTCTGTCAGGGCAGTGTGAACATGACATTTCTTTTTCATAAAATTGAAAATCCAACGGCCAACTTGTTTGTTGTTCTTTGTCTGTGTGGTGTGAATTGGCCTTAATATTAGAATTTCTTTTAAAATCCTCCACCAAGGCACCACCCGACAACATCAAGCATCAAACATCAACGTTGTAGAGAGCGACACATAAAACGCATAACCATTCTGATACATTGACTTGTATACAAGCCTGTGTAATTCACTCTTCCACTTCTTTTTCTGAATCAGTTTCTGGTTCAAACTTAAATGGCTGAATTAAGCCAGTATTTCCACTTGCAATTGTGCAGAGTTTACTACAGAGCTGGTGTGAGTGGGTGGAGGCGGGCTAATTTGGATATTCATGGCTCCACATATACTAACTGAAGCAAGGGTGTACTGTAGAGTTACATTTAAGCTGTTTTAAGGCATGCATATAGCCTGACGTCGTCATACTCAGATTCTAGTCAAAATATGAGTCTGATACTGTTCCATTGGGCTGTAATTATGAGGCGTGTTTCAACCGAACCAGGAAAGAAAAACTCAACTGCACGCACGTTGGAAGAAGTATAAAGAAGTATAAAGTGTAAGCGATCTTTGCCAGTGTTGTAAAAAATAATTTAAGGATACGCGGAGTACTTACCAACACGATCATCATTTTTGAGGGAAATAGTAAAGGTGAATGCATATACGTACAGTTCTCTGTTTAGGATTATAATGAATTCAACCCAAGCACTCTTTGGTGACATGGATTGTTACGTTACTGTTGATCATCTGTGCATCATCACATAAAGCCTGCCCTGACAATTTGATTGGTCCGAACAGCTCTTGTTCGAGCATAGTTGCTCTATAACGGATCAAGTCCAGACCGAACTTCCCCACCTCAAATGTTGTGGGCGGGGCTAAGTTCAGCTGGCATCCAGGCTATTGCATACTTTTTTTCACAGGAAAAACTTTTAAATATGTAATTTTGGAGATCAAAGATGAGTTTAAAGGGATAAAATTATTGACTACAGGAGGACTTTAAGAACTCTCAAAAATATATAAATAAATAAAAATGATGTTGGAATTAATATGATGCCACATTTTCAATTTATATGTCAAGTATAAACTGTTTTATTTTTGGTTGAGATAAATGGGTTGTGTGTTCCTAAACTTACACCTTCAGCTGAGACAGCGGTTTCTGACTACTCAAACAAACAGACCAAAGCATTTTAGAGTCTCAGCTGTCTCTGCACATTACGCTGAAAATAGGGGAATCTATTTGAACATAAACAAATTACACACGCTTTAAATAAGTCATGATATGAATTATATATTACTTTTCTATCAGTGAAAGTAAATATGACCTTTGGAAAACTTTCCCTAGCTCTTCTAGACAAATATGACTTCCACTATTACATTCAAAATAGAGGAGTTTCTTATTAATTCTACTTTCTATAAATGCAAGCCCATTTTTCATTTCATGGTTTTCAAATGTTTCCTCTCTTCCAAATTGATTGTCTTTTCTATTGGCAAATGTAATTTGATACATTCGAATGAAACTTGCTCTCCATTCTCGAGCACCAGAGAGGCTCTAAGAACAAAGATTTCCTGGATCATGTTATTTAACTAATAAACGCATTAATTCGTTTGGCACTGCCCATCTACAGTCATGAGATGCTTAATTTGGCCACAAGTTTTTAAGCCAGGGTGTATGACGGAGCATATCACCACCCGTTGTCCCCCATTAGAAGAGTGATTTTTAGAAGAGTGAGTCTGAAAGAAACACTTCCTGCAGTAAGTGTGACTGGAAGCATGCAAAGGTACAATTATACATCATCAAACAGTGTTTCGCTTCCACAATTCTGCGAGTTCCCAAGAACCACATCCCAGATGTTCTTTCACACCAAGCAAACAAACTAGAGCTTTTGGGGTGGAGTGTGAAAGCACCCTGATTCTTCAACAAAAAGAAGGGCCAGATCTCTGGGTAGAATATGAGGAGGAACAGATGTTGATAGCCTCACTGTATAGAAGAAACCATGGACACGTGAGGAGGACACTGTTACCCTAGAGACAAGAAAGCGGTATGACTCCATCTCCCCCAGAACTTCCTCAAGGCGGTTTTGAGTATTCTCACAAAGACTATTCATAGAACTTGACTTGAGCAATTTTAGCTTCCATCTGTTTGCATCCACCATTGCTTGAGGGTTATGAAATCATTTTAAGATCCAAATAACTGTATAATGTGATGACTGAAAAGTTCTCTTTTCTATAGTTAATGGGGTCAAGAACTGCGAAATCAAAATTTCCTTGAGCTTTTGACATATAATCGTCATACTGTAAGAATACTATAAGAATATCCTGTTTATTCTGTCCAGTTTCTGAACTGAAAACTTCCTTGTTAATCCAAAAACAGCTTTTATTGTAACCAAGCCCAGATAACAACTCATTGTGGAATGTGATAGGCGAAAGACCGCCTCTGCAGACGAAAATCAAGACCTACTTCATCATTGAAACTTCGGCCCCGCCCACTGGCATGTTAGTGAGATGACGAGGAGGGAAAAGCAAAACCGAATCGCTGACTGGACTAAAAATAACATTATCATCCAAAGGATTCTAATGTTAGGAATGTGGTTATTTATTTTCAACAATGTGAATGTCTCCGTGAGCATTATTTATTTGTATTTGGTGCATTTCACTGTGGATTTTTTGGTTAATCAGTCACAATTTTGGCAGACTTTGCAAACAGACTTTTACGATACAGACTCAACAGTATTGCCACAACATGCTCAATAATCCGCTCTATGCCAGCGCTCCACTCATGAACCCTCATCAGTTAAAATGCTCAAATCCGCTCAGACATGACATTTATCTAAACTGTAGCCTACTATACTTTTTGTAGCCATTAAACAATGTATTTTGTTTCATATTTATGTTTAAATATTATAATGTCATTTTTAAATTTCATCTGATTATGAAAAGTGCAAAGATGCGAGTGGGTCAGAAATGATTTTGGTTATTATATTTTGTTTAATATTAAGTTTTGTTTTGTAGAAAGCATTTCTTTAAAGTGAATTTCGTTTTGTATCAATTGTATCTGAATGTTAATCAAGGTTTCGTCAGCCAATTACCTGGATTTAATAAATAAGAAGCAAATAGACTATAGCAATACTATAATCGTGACACGAAGGTGCGGGAGCGATCACTTGCATTACACATGAACTGGAGCGGGTCTCATAAATAAACCGAAACTCAGCAGGCTACTTGCCTCACAGACATGAGAAATATGTTTATATAAAGCTTGAAATGTCCACTTTTAAACAAAAGAATTCGAAACGAAAAGAAATAGGCAATGTGCAGTGTTCACGTGAGCAGCTTATGACTGGCGTCTCAGCAAGTTTCTGTTCAGAATGCTGCACTTCATCACTGCGTGTGCTGTGAGTTTAACACACATTTTCAGACTAATCCTGACTTGTACAACTTTGTACACATGTGTTTCTTAGTTGTAGTATTAGTTCTTACTTTGCTAAAAATATATATTTTTCTGATTATGGCATAGCTTTCTGCCCACCCAATTAGGCTAATAAAGTAATGGTTAAAAAAACACAAATGAATGATCGGGCCGACCCAGCCCGAGGATAGTGCTGGGAAATATCGGCCCGACAAGTTCGGGCTCGGGCAGGGAATCTAAACTCTACTTTCATGCCACAATAAATATAATGCCATATATCTAAATGTAATGCTTTAATCAACACTTTTCATGAATAGTTAACCTTGAGAGCTGTAATAAAACATGCTAAAAGTTTTCAAGAGTGTTCCACATGTAAATTTCATATTCAAAGATGTTAGCCAATCACAGCAGTAGGTGTTTACACTGAAGTCTCACAGCAGCCAATCACAACAGTGGGTGTGTACACTGAAGTCTCACAGCAGACACGCCCCTTTAAGCAGAGCATTCAAATCAGAGGCTAAATTCAGGGTAGGAAAATGCATTTTATTTCTACATTATGACACTTTTGATGTAAACACCAAACTAGCATTATAAGTGCACCCCAGGAAACATTATAAAACAATAAAACACTGCAGTTCAGGACGCTTTTAAAGATTTGTAACAATTTAGAATGATTACATTTAAATCAGTTGTCCTGATTTACATCATGAGCAATGCAAAAGTTTTGTAGATATTTACTGGTAACAAAAACTTGGGATCCTCCGCCAAGGGGGCAACATGTTGGTTCCTGCCTATCAGCTAAGCTTAACCTGAAGCACTAGTGAGAGTAACAGATATGGGAACTCTGGAAGGAACTTTGAAGAAAATCAATGGTTGAACTCAGTATTCCTCACACAAATTGCAAGACTACTTTCCCCCTGGAGTGCACTTGAAGTTTCATTTCTCAGAAAGGAAATGCAGTTGGGAAGGAAAATCTTTGGAAAATATTACTACTTCTTATAAGCTTAAAGTATGGGATTCATTTCACAAAACAACTAGATTTGCATCTCCAAAAACAAAAACATCTATGTTTTCAAGGCAATAGAATAGTGTTTACGTTTTAGATAAAATGAAATAAACTAATATTTGATATTGGAAGAAATGACGAGAGATCGATAGTAATAGACTTATGCAATATAGACGCTTCTATAGATGCCAGAAAGAAAAGTCTAGTGCAATTCAGTATGCAAAGTTGGGTTGGGACTGTACATTAAGTTCAAGCTGAATTAATTTCTGAAAACTGTGGAGAGGAACCACAAAAACCCACTAGATTTACATTTGCTGAAGGAAACAATAAGTACAATTTAGAATAGATTTTAAAACGAAATTAATATAGAATTAATTTACTAAAAGTATTTACTTCAGTGTGAACTGAATATAATGTTTTCAGAAACAACTGAATGATAATTGCAATTAAATGAATATGTATTACAGTTAAAATGTATATTAAATGCAATTAGCTGAACTTCAGAGTGCTTGTTTGAGTTACTTAAGTAAAGCGGTCATGAACTGCTTTTTTAAATTGTATAAATGTTCTGTGATGCTCACTTATAGTGTTATCAAGATATTTACAACAAAATCACCTAATTTCCATCCTGTTTTTGAGCCTCTCCTGCAAACGCCTTCTGCTATGATTGGGTAACAGTTTTACATATTAAAAACATTTTAAAATAATGTTCATGCTTTTCCATGTGATGCGTCTTGTCCATGCCATTTATGTGTATTACATATTTTTAAGTCTTGGTTGTGACTTGGTTGTTACCACAATTCCATTCCTTTGTTCCACTTACACATGACAGCCTATTATACATACCGTATACAGTATATTGTACACAATTTAGCTACACAAATGCAAATTAGTCACGTATATAGAGTACTATGAACTGCAACGGTAAACACAGAGTGTGTCACAATTATGTAGAACATGAAAAAAAAGCCTACAAAAAGAAAACACATGCACCGTTACTGTTGAAGCCTCTTATCAGTTTTCTTAATGCTTTCTTGAGTGCTATAAATTGGCTGGAAAAGATTGGTTACAAAAACCTTTGTAGAGCAAACAGCTTTTTATTTATTAAATTTTATTTAATTGAATTTAAAAAATACAAAACTATTTAGTATGTTCTCAAGACATTTACCTAACAATGTATATCCACAAAATGATGCAATAACTATGTAAATAAAATAAATCAAATCAAATAAAGAAAGAAAGAAAATCACAAACATACTAAAATTGATTTAGCTGCACCAACGTCACCATCTGACATCATGCGGAGGGCAGAAGAATTCTGGCAGGCAGTCGAAATTCGGCACAACACCAATATACACTATAGCTGTTTTTGGACTAACAAGGAAGTTTTGAGTTCGGAAACTTACAGGATTCATTTTTGTTTTGTAGTACAATGTCGTTTTATATGTCAAAAGATCAAGGAGAATTTGATTTCTCAATTCATGACCCCTTTAAGCAAGACTTAAATACATTTTATATGCACTTTTTTATAATTACTTTTTGCCTACTTATATGGTTAAAGTGTACTACCGAATACTGACAAGCGTAGCACAAGATAGGCAGTCCTGATGGACCCCCCATGTTCCATGTTAAAATATATTCCAGACTTTTCACGGGCCATCTCTCCCCTTGGGGCCCTGGTAATCAGTACTGGTTTTACCCCAAGTCCGACGCCCCTGAGTTTTTATGCTAAACTAAATGTAATTTCTGTTGATTCTAATATGTTATGCATTTAAATATATTTGTAACTACACAGTTGTAATGAGGAAGTTGCATTTTAGTACATCTAAAATATGTTAACTTTAAATGTAACACTGAAAAACAATTGACGATTGGCGTCAGAGTACAGTTTGTTTGGATGGTGTGAACGCTTTCTGAACTCGGGTGTGCACCCATGAACCGTACCCAAGTCCGTTTAAAAAATGTGGTCTGGGCATGGGCGTCGGAACCATTGTATGAGGGTGGGACAAGACCCACCCACTTTTTAAGACCAATGATATTGGACCCACTCATTTTTACCATCTTTAATTCATGGCATGTCTGTTCACATACCCCTAACCGATAAACACTTTATTATTAAACACACGTTAGATGCTTTATTTCCACTTTCCGAATATTTTCTTCATTTTTATTGAAAATAAATGCCTTTCCGATCTGATATGTGATGAGAAAAGGGAGTAGAGCGAGATCGGCAAAAGGCGGATTCAAACCTCAGATCTATTTGGGTCAAAACACTACACTATTACCACTGTATGTAATTTGGTGTCTTCCGTAATTTTGGCGAGGTATTTGCACTTAATGTAAATGGCATCTACTCCAGTAAAATTTTTTGGACCCACCCACAAATTTTTTGCTTCCAACTCCCTTGGGTCTGGGGAACGGTTCATGTGAACTCCGGTACAGTTCGCTGCTGATATGAACACAATCGTACTAAATCGCAGAAGTGAACCGCTATTAATGATGTATGATTTGATAAAAATGTGTGTTTGTGTGTGTTTCACTCATTTTCCTGACGAGCCTGACTGACATACTGCAAGCAGAGAGCTGTAAATCTTATTTCTGCTCGCCTTCAGCGTTCTTTAGAGCATTTGCAGTACATTTGCGGCAGATAAGACGCCAGTGTCATTTCGTACTGAAGCTTTGGACACAAAACCAATGGTTCAAAAACAAAAATATAAAATTGAGGTGAGCTACGCTATGATTTTGCCGCCACGCACCGCGATTCGGACCCAAATAATAAAATCTGAACACAGTCCAGCGGGGGCAGGGGGAGGGTGGAGCAATGGAACTCGGGTTTGGACCAGGAAATCGAATCAAGTGTGAAAGCACCCTAAATGTGCAATTTTTAAAACGTATACTTAAGTATGTTAAGAAAGTGTTAAAGGGTTAGTTCACCCAAAAAATTTTATTCTGTCATCATTAATTACTTACCCTCATGTTGTTCGACACTCGTAAGACCTTTGTTCATCTTCGGAACACAAATTAAGATATTTTTGTTGAAATCCAATGGCACAGAAAGGCCTCCATTGGCAGCAATGTAACTTACACTCACAAGACCCATAAAATGTACTGAAGACGTCGTTACAAAGTCCATCTCACTACAGTGGTTCAACAATCATTTTATGAAGCGACGAGAATAGTTTATGTGCGCAGAAAAAAAAATCTAAATAACGATTTTATTCAACAAGTTCTTGTCTTCCATCTGGGCCTCTGACGTGAACTCACGAAGCAATCAATCACATAAACGTCGCACACCTGTGTGTGATAGGTGCGTAGGAGAGCAGGACAAAAAAGTCCAATTATCAACCAATGCAAAAAGTCCCACACACTATCAACTTGCAATTAAAAATGATTTATTTTTTCATTGCAACGTTTCGATCTTTCGATCTTCCTCAGGCATGCCAGGGACTTTTTGCATTGGGTGAACTCACGAAGCACCACGACGCATGCGCGAGAATTTAACGTAGAACCGCCGTTCTGACACATGACCCGGAAGCGAAGAGCTTTGTTTACAAGCAGAGGAAGACACGCCGTATCTAAGCTGTTGAATTCTACATTGATTGTGCTTTAGGTATTGGCGTAGTGGTCAAAATGGGGCTAAAGTGTGCATTTCCTGGCGGCCCGAACCATGAGAAACGTAAAGTGCACGTAAAAGTGCCTTATCAAAGCCGCGAAATGAAAGTCATATTCTCGCGCATGCGTCATGGTGCTTCGTGAGTTCACGTCAAAGGCCCAGGCGGAAGAAAGAAACTTGTTGAATAAAGTCGTTATTTTGATTTTTTTTTTTGCGCACAAAAACAAAAACTATTCTCGTCGCTTCATAAAACTATTGTAGAACCACTGTAGTGAGTAGATATGGACTTTGTAACGATGTCTTAAGTACCTTTTATGGAAATGTCATTGCTGTCAATGGAGGCCTTTCTGAGCCATCGTATTTCAACTAAAATATCTTCATTTGTGTTCCGAAGATCTTGCAGGTGTCGAACAACATGAGGGTAAATAATTAATGACATAATTTTCATTTTTGAGTGAACTAACCCCTTTAAGTACCCTTAAGCGGCCTTTTATTTCATTAATATTGTATTATATGAAATACATTACAAAAATACTTAAGTAAACTGTACATTCGATACAGTTATGCACACCAGTGCAAATATGCAAATATTGTGGTTGGTCGCTTTTTTCAGTCAAAATAAGTTACAATAAAGTCTATGCTGCATGACAATATTCTTGGCTAAAGTAAACAAATTTCAAAAATATTCTCAAATTGAATGCGAACATTTTCTTACCCTCTTCCCGAGATTTTTGGATGAAGGCATCCACGCCGCTCTCTCCGTAATTCCCCTCCGACGCCACCGTGGAGACGTAATTCCAGCGCATGGCCCTGACAATATCCACCATGGCCTGTGCCTGGTAGGTGTCCGGCGGCACCACGCGGGAGAAGAAGTCATAACGAGTGTTGTCACTCAGCTCAGGAGCCGTGGAGGCGTAACTCACCTGGGGAATCTGTAGGAGGAGACAGAAACATATATCCTATTCAGAATCAGGTATTGAAGTACACAATTCCCCAAAACCCCTGCTGCTTCTGTGCTCACCCCTGACAGATTATAACACGCTCCATCATCCCAGACTACATCCCCTACTAAGCTCTCTCTTACACAGCCACAGGTGGTACACTCAAGACCGCAGGAACGAGGACAGTCCGTTCAGAAATGAGATGTGTGTGGAAAGCAACAACAAACTGGTCAACAACTACCGCACTTTCACAGACTAGTTTACAGGAACCCCAATGAGACAAGAGTCTCTTAAAGGAATAGCTCATCTCGAGTGACATTTCCCCATTCAATTACACTTCAATTTCTTTCCCCCAAAGATTCTGGTAGTTCTTATCATGCTGGCGTGTGTTCAAGTGTTCTTTTTTCAAGGAAGTTTGGTTTGACAGTAATGATTGACAGCTATGCTAGCAAATGAGTCTGCAGGATTTTATTTTTTATTTTATTTTTTATTTTTTTGTCTGACAATATTTCGAGTTGGATCTTTTCAATGATTCAAATGATTTGCTTCACAAAACCTTCTCAATGATTCCCGCACTATTTTGATTCTTGACCTCAGCTCATTTGACTCAATAAACCTGTCACAATGGTCCACTAAAGTGGAAGAATATCACATTATCAGCTTCAGTTTCAACATGTTTGTCACACAAAGCTGGCGTATAGCTTTAGAAGGCTTTCAATATAACAAATCATGTGGATTACTTTTTTAGATACTTTTATGGTGCTTTTGAATAATTCAAAATATCCCAAAAGATTTAAGCCCTTCAAAATGTCGTCTTCTGAGTTCTTAAGAAAAATGCGGACATGAGGGTGAGTAAATTATGAGAGAAAAAGGGTGAACTAACCCCTTAAGGATTTCCCCAACTCAATCGTGTTGAGAATTCATACACAGGCTACAACGAACAACAGACACACAAATCAGGCGTGATGTGAAACTTAAGCAATCACCATAAAATGAATCGCTGGTGATGCTCGGAATACATTAAGCTAATGTCAGGCATAACATAATGGATGGCTTGCACCACCAAGACTGTAATTTATACAAGTTTATTAACTTGGCTATTGTGAACATACTCTGGCTTTTAAGCCCACTCTCTGCAGACATAATACCAGCGGTATGGCTCCATTAAAAGGGATCATAAATTCATCTTCGTAGAGGACAACAAAATATCCGTCTAAACAATGGCAGAACGAGAGGCTCTTTTTCAGATCCTAAAAGACTGCAGGTCAGTCATTGTACACCGTGATATTGGCTAGTACTTTTTTTTTTAATAGAGAATATGTAAAACATTTAGCTTGAACCTTGTTATACAATTCAGCATATTTTAAATAACATTATGTTAAATATTAGAAATCTTAACTTAGCTTATCTCCACAAATTAAATTAAGTAAATAAAAAGCTGCAATTAATATTTGGTTTCAGATGGACATCAGAATTATGGGTTCATATAATTACATAATGTTGAATGTTTGCCCATAATTGCCATATTAACAGTACATATTGCTCTATATATATAGAGATATAGAATATGCATGCTAGCAATGCCTCTGGGTAGCTAGGGGGCTTGCTCTTCATACAATAATTTTGCAGGTCAGCGAAATAGTGACAGACTGAAAAGCAGCTCTTATGCCTTGCATGGTCACACAATGTTGGCATTCAGTGAGTAAACATGATGTTGCTGTCTGTTGCACATTTAGTGCATTGGTTCAACTTCACGAGCAATGGATTGACACCAACAGCAGCTCATCACCAATTTGCATAGTGGTTAAATATTTACCATTCAATATTATACCTACATGGATGCAGATAAAGGGCCCTATTTTAACGATCTAAGCACATGGTCTGAAGCATGGTCAGGTGCACTTAGGTCCGAATCTACTTTTGCTAGTTTAAAGGAACACTCCACTATTTTTGAAAATAGGCTCATTTTCCAACTCCCCTAGAGTTAAACAGTTGAGTTTTACCGTTTTCAAATCCATTCAGCCGATCTCTGGATCTGGCAGTAGCACTTTTAGCATAGATTGTTGAATCTGATTAGACCGTTAGCATCTTGCTAAAAAAAAAAGACCACAGAGTTTCGATATTTTTCCTATTTAAAACTTGACTCTTCTGTAGTTACATCGTGTACTAAGACCAACACAAAATGAAAAGTTGTGATTTTCTAGGCCGATATGGCTAGGAACTATACTCTCAATCCTGCGTAATAATCAAGGAACTTTGCTGCCGTACCATGGGTGCAGCAGCGCAATGATATTCCTAAATTCTGTCAACATAACCGACCTGACCAACCCTACAAGGAGCGTGCCTTGTAACCATGGAGACATTTGTGAGAGACGATTCAGAAGATTTTTACTTTGGTGGAGATCCTGAACCGTATCTATTTGAACCAGAATACCTGCAACTACACAAACTTAGTGCAGGTCACGCTGGAAGTTCCCTAACTGGGGACTATTTTCAGGCGCTGTATAATATCATTGCGCCTGCTGCACCCATGGTACGGCAGCAAAGTTCCTACTAGGTTGTACCTAGTCTCTTAAGGAGTCATGGGTGTGTTTTGTGCAATAAACCAAGCAGAGTGTCATCTCCGTGGATTGCTATTTACATGAATATAGATACTCTCAACCTGACAAGTCAGTTTAAATACATGTGTATTTCCAGGATTGGTCAAATAATTAGCCAATTTTATTCATTACTGCAAATTATTCTGATACATGCAATGACCATCCATTTTGACATGTAGCCGTTTTTATCTATGTACAAAATAATAATCTTTTACATTGTAATCATTTTATTTTTCATATTTGGCATGTGTGTGTGCTGCTGCACGTCAGTGTAACAAGCAGAGTGTACGCGCGATGTGTACCTGCTACTGCGGTATTGACTCATGGGCGAACAGATGGGCGCGAGTGCAATTGCTATTTAAACAACGTGGGCACTGGACGTGAAAATGAAAACTGCGTTGGGCTGAAACTAGCAAAAAACACTTGCGTCGCACCTGCCGTTGCATTGCGCTGAGTGTATGATAGGGCCCATAATGTTTATATTGGGATCTAAACATCTGACAACATATTGAAAATCTGGAATTTAAAGGTGCAGTGTGTAGTATATATGAGGATCTATTGACGGAAATGCAATATAATATACATAACTATGTTTTCAGTGGAGTATAAAGACCTTACATAATGTACCGTTATGTTTTTATTATCTTAAAATGAGCCATTTCTATCTCCATACACCACGGGTCCCGTTACAGTGAAATCACCATTTTACGCCGCCATTTTCTACAGTAGCTCTAAATGGACAAACTTCTCTAGAGAGCGCTAGTCACTCTCTGCTCTCTCCGAGAACAATATTTTTGTCCTGTGTCGGTCACCATAGCTTCTCTATGTGCTTCGAAAGGGAGGGGTGAGCATTGTGAGATTGCAATTCACAACCTAACCACTAGCTAAAACTCACACACTGCACCTTTAAACCTGGACAGTTTTAGGATTTCAAAAAACTGTTGTATTGAGCCATGTGCCTAGGTTTTGGTTTTGTTTGGCCAGATTTCTCAATAAGCACTGCCAACACAGTGTTACAGAAAAGCAAATGTAATCTCTAAAAATAACAACCAAATGACTGCCTGTTCCTCTGACTAGTTAGTAGGAACTTTAAATTACTTGTTGGAAAGTCTTTAGTTTAAAACTAACATTTTTCACATAATATATGAGTTTGCTATTTTTTCACCATATTGTGATTTATCTTCACTTCAGTGAAAATTGCATTGGATGGGAAATACCCACACCTGCAGAGGGTGCGTGACTTATGTAAGGACCACACACACACACACACACACACACACACACACACACACACGTACAGGAAACAAAGTGCTGTAGTTTAGACCAAAACAGGATTGCCACCAATACCAGTAGAATTTTATAATTCTTGATACCACAGCTGAAACGAATATGCAACTGATAACACCCCTTTATTTAAAAAGTTACATATTAATATGAATAATAACAAATTAAATTAAAACAATGGAAGTTAGTCTTCAGATTTTTCTTCAAGTTAGTAGCAAATTAAATAACGCATCTAACAGCAGTATCAAGTATTCAAATAAATATCCAAAAAAATATAGAAAAATGGTAATAGTAATTAAAAAGGCAAAGTATTGCAGAACTATTCTAAGCAGATAAAGCAAAATACTAGTATGAAGAAGTAAACATTTACATCATTTACAACATTACACCAAAAAAAAAACGTCCCCAAGAAGATCTGTGACGCTGATATATTTGCAGCACATGTTGATGTTTTCAACCAGGGATATGCTAAAATATATGTATACAAATTCTGTCAGGGCCAATAACTTAATGCATTACTCAACAGGGAAGAAGCTAACTCACAAGGCATCGAATGTGACAAGTGCGGATGGACGTGTGCACACCAAGTAATGAAGACTCAAAATATTGCTGAGATTTTCTGACTGACATTACTCTGGATGACAAAGACATTTTCAAGGCTGTCATTTTCCGCAGCTAAACCAATAACTATAATTTCTACATTAATGTTTAAGAAAAACATTTGTCTGCATTGAAAAAAAGCTTGTTTATATGCCGGATTTGACCCTATACT
Organism: Gobio gobio; assembly: GCF_949357685.1. Taxonomy (NCBI): domain Eukaryota; kingdom Metazoa; phylum Chordata; class Actinopteri; order Cypriniformes; family Gobionidae; genus Gobio; species Gobio gobio. Next base: position 9,374,298 of record NC_137110.1, on the reverse strand, counting down.
AAACCTTGGCATTGCTGAATTATTTGTAAATGTCATTGAAATGGTTCAAGTCACCCTGCTGATTTCTCTAACAAAGATTTATTTAATATTCCATGCCGAAACGAGGGACAGAAAGAGGATTGTGATGAATCTCTTTTCTTTGTTTCCAAACCTCAGAGGTGTTCTTGAGGAGAGAACCAAAGGTTACAGCTGTTGCTTCTGCTAACATGTGCATGTCAGAAGTAATTTAAAATAAGATTTATTAAACAGACGGTCTAGGTGAAGGGCACCTAATCATACGCGGCAGCTTTGTATGAAATTAATGTGACTATCCCTATGCATTGCTGCAAGCCATGTGCGCATACACACACAACGTTTGCATAATTATGTTTGACTGGTATTAGCAAAGGTCACAACTAGCGTTTCTGTGATAAATAGCCATTTGCAAGGTGTGTTTATTGTAGTCCTTTAAGTCAAGTATATCAAAAGCAATTATTCTATTGCATTGTTTGTTGTCATTAGATAGAGTGAATGAAGGGGAATGACTTGCATGGAGCCACAGTATTTAGATGTTATCATTTATACGTCAACGAATGAGCAAAATGCAAGAAATATGCTATTTGCATCTGGTGGCGGTGGCATCGGGCGAATCAGAAGAGGTTTGTGGACAAACTAATTTGAAACAAATATCCTTCTTCCATATCTAACGGCTTCTCAACTGGTATCAGCTGTTGTTTACACTGATAGTCAATGCAATTTTCACATCTGTTACTGTCAAGCTGAGCAGGGCAGCAAATGGCTGAGCTGTGAGAACAGAATGGCAGAAAACGCTGCGTAATTATTGAACAAAACAGATTGGAACACATTCTAGCCAGGCAAACAGAGTTACAGTCAGCCATTGTAACAATTTCATAAGCCTGGCTCAATTTTCAGTGAATATTTGCCTGAATAATTAGGAGGAGCGTTGGTCTAAATACATGCATTTTGTCATTGTATATTGAAATGAGCATGAGTGTTGTGATGTGTTCTAAGGCATCACCTTATTTTTTAATCACTGGATCCCAAATGTTGTAACTTGCTCAATTTTCCTTCAGTACTCCGTCTGGGATTGCTGTATATTCTCTGGTTTTCTCCGGTCAAATTTTAACCAGTCCAATCAGCGAACAGAGGGAGTGGCTGAGAACGATGACGTTGATGTCGTGCGCTAGTTTGAGAAGACATACGGTTGGTTATGGCAGATCCAGAGTGGCTCTGGGCAGATCCAATAGTTTTAAACTTCAACAGAGTACCCGCCTTCAAGGAAGTTAACGCTTGTCAATGGAGAGTGGCCAGACTCTCTGTACAAATGAAATGTACGAGAGTCTGGTAGGACCAGGCTAGCACTATCAATCTCTCTATAGTCATACTGCATGACCAGACGAGCCCATTCACAAAACTGCAGCATCTCTGGTGCTCACAGAGGCGTTTAGAGACTCAATCTACCCTTTTTGAAGGCCGTGAGCTAATTGAGAAATCTGCTGGTGAATTGGCCAAGCTTCCCTCCTGTCTGACAGTGTGACAATCTGTTCTACCGTCAATGGCATGTCTCTATAGTGCCTTCCATTCACAAATGGATTACTTTGTCTGCAAACCAAGATTTGATTAGATATCAACTGCAACTGTCTTCCCAAAAATAAAATAAAAACGTATAAATATGTATATAATACAACCCCAAATCAGAAAAAGTTGGGACAGTATGGAAAACGCAAAAAAAAAAAAAAGAAGTGATTTCTAAATTTACTTTGACTTGTATTTCATTGCAGACAATATGAACAAAATATTTCATGTTTTGTCTGGTCAACTTCATGTCATTTGTAAATATGCATCCTTTCCTGTCATTCAGACCTGCAACACATTTCAAAAAAAGTTGGGACAGGAGCAATTTAGGGCTAGTAATGAGGTAAAATGGTTAAAGGAACTGTATGTAAGAAATGTATTTCAATTAACCATAAAATGGCCCTGATATGTCACTAGACATTAAGAAATCATGTTAATTTCAAATACTTATATCACTGACAACGGTTGTCCGGCCAAGATATTGTCATTTTAAAAGTGAAGTTGCAGCCCTCAACTGATGTTGATGTTGACATGTTGTGTTTTGGCTTGAAGCGCCACCCTCCACCTGTCTACCAATCACGAAGTCAGTAGTGTTTCTGAAAACTGTAAAGCTTACCTCGATGATATCGTTGTTTATTCGAATACATGGGATGAGCACTTGACAACGTTGAGTACTGTTTTTAATCGTTTACGGGATGCATCTCTCACTCTTAATTTGTCTAAGTGTGAGTTTGGCAAAGCGACAATTACCTACCTGGGGAAACAGGTGGGGCAAGGGCAGGTTCGACCTGTTGCTTTGAAGGTGCAAGCTATTACAGAATTTGCAGTGCCTCGTACTAAACGTGAACTCAGGAGATTCCTAGGAATGTCTGGCTATTATCGGGGATTTTGTAAAAATTTCTCAGATGTTGTGTTGCCTCTAACAAATCTGCTTCGCATAACACAAGTTTTTGAGTGGACTGAGGAATGCCAGACTGCATTTGATTCTGCATCTTTATTTGCGTTTTCCATACTGTCCCAACTTTTTCTGATTTGGGGTTGTAGTATTTTGTGACTTAATAGTCTATGACTGGATCATAATTGCAGTGAATCAAGCGTATAGTGTTAGTTCTGGCAGGTCACGTTAGTCAAGCTCGCATCAGCTGACTGTCAGCTGATCACGTCTACCTATAGGAATACGATGCCTATCACAGCATAAGCTCCTTCAGTACTATCAGCAGGCATCGCGTTTCTCCAGAGCTAATTGACCGTTCCCAAAGACCCGCCCCCTTTAGTTACTGTTGCTATGTCTGACAAGCCATGGCGCTCTCACACCACACACGTTCTCACGTATAGAAAATACATCGCAGAGCAAAGAGGACACTGACAACACGCCGACAGACAGGACAGAGCAAGTTACTTTTGATTTGAAACAAAGTCTCAACTTTGAAATGGTCATTTTTTTAAAGAAATGTAAACAATAAATACCGTTTTGTGGCTTTTTAATGTGTCGTGATCACTCTAGCGCCTCAGTTAAAGGTCCCGTTTTTCCTGTGTTTTTGAAGCTTTGATTGTGTTTACAGTGTGCAATATAACGTGTTCATGTTTCGCGTGTAAAAAAACACAGTATTTTTCACACAATTTACTCATCTGTATACCGCTGTTTGCACTGTCCTAAAAACGGCCTGATGATTTCCTTGTTCTATGAAGTCCCTCCTTCAGAAATACGTAACGAGTTCTGATTGTGCCAGCGGTTCCCGTGTTGTGATTCGACAGCAGCTTAGCACACGTTGCCCGGAAAGGTCACGTCTCTTACCATAACGGGGAGATGCCTGCGCTCAATGTTATTGTAAACATGTCTATATTACCGTATCAATTTGACCCGGAATCAGACCCGGGATGAAAATAACAGCGTCTCGACGACATGGCGACAAACACACTCTACAAACGCAACACTTCCTCTTCTCCACGTGGGAGAGCAACAAGACCACGCCCCCTTTTTTGTGTATTCTTGAGGTCGGAGGTTAGTCAACAAACTGTTCAATTGACGTCATTAAAGCAGGAAGTACAGGGATGTAGTACAAACCGGCTGTTCGCTGTAGGCTTTGAAAGGGAACTTTGAAAGATTTAAAATATCTTGCTTGGCATTGAACTTTGAGCTTTATAATTTTACAGGTATTATTTATGCTCTAACAGCAACATTACACACTAACTAAAGTTTGAAAAATGGGATCACGAACAACAGGAACTTTAAAGCTGCTCGCGAACCGATGATCTCTTCCTTCTAGTTCATTGATAAGCATGAAATTAACATGAATGAACACTAAAAGAAATGATGTTTCAACCGCGGAAAGACGTCAGTACACACCGTTTTTCCAAGTTCAATTCCACCAACGTTAATCTACGAACTCTCCTGACTGCTTTGTCAGACAAAATGGCAGATTCGGAGATGTGATTGGTCCGATCGCCTGTCAATCAAACTTGCGGCGAAGGGTGAATTACTCGTCTCCATCCCCAGCTCCTCCTCTCGTCAGTCAGGATTTGGCATTCTGATTCCCCTTGAATCAGACTAAATTCCCAAATTTTAATATTGATATTAATGCTATCTGCAATACATCATTGCTTCTGTTTACCCTAGCGGGGTTTATCACTGCTCTCCCTGCGCAGGGAGTACTTGCCCAGAACAGAACCATACCGCCGATCCAAATTATGCTACTTGTCCATTATCTTTGACGATAGTGATCCTGACAGAATTATTGTTTCTAGCATGTTATATGTTTGGCAACAGTTCTTCTAACCCTAAATGAGTTTGTGGCTTTTCATTTCTTAAACAACCATGTAGGAAGACACATCATGGAGGAGAATGTCAAGATGCATCAGACTCAAATTGCGAAATCATTTTCACACATCTTCACACATGAATCAGCCCCTCTGAGTCCAGACCTTAAATTAATTCAAAAGCTTTGGGATGTGCTGGAGGAGACTTTACAGAGTGCTGGACTCTTGCATTGGCAATACAAGATCTTGACCAAAAATGGATGCACCTCTTGATGGAAATAACATCACAACATTTATATCCATCAAGAGGTGCATACATTTTTGGTCAAGATTAGGGGTTAGAAGAACTGTTGCCATACATATAACATGCTAGAAACATAATAATCACTGCAATTATTATGTACTCTTAAAAGCACAATATGTAATTTCTGGTCCTTATCCTGCCCTGAATTCACCTTCCCTGTTTCTGAGCTTTCTTCCATGTTAATGTTAAACAGACTCTGCTCTTGCGCTAGATTAAGACATGCTGCATTCAGATTGCACACTACACTTCACTACATTTCTGCACGGTCAAGTTCGCTATTTTAAATGTAGACGCACGCATATTTTTTCCAGGCGCATCCGCGCCTTAAGATTTTCAGAAGGCCGCAAGCGCACCGCAGGTCATGCGACAAGAACCAGCTTCACCCTTTCTGTAAAAACATTGAAAGCTCAGCCAAAATAGTAGCCTGGGAAAACCCACTCTACTTCCGGCAAATTTAGAATGGTCTGGTTTAAACCAGGCTACCAAAATTGACAAATAGTGGATAAAATCCATTAATACGCGTTTTTAGACACAACAGGATGGTGGAAAAATCTTTAAAAAATCACACTTGCTCATATCACGATTTTATTACAATTTCGATTAATTGCACAACCCTAGACTCAAGCAGAATCATATTCATGGATGAGCTAATGTATTACAGATTTATTAACGTTACTGTAGTATGAATCAGGGTGGGGCTGAAAGCTGTTGTAGCGTAATGAGGCCGCTGGAGCGATTGCTAATGAGAGACGAGCGCGACACATGGCTCGAGAGCAGTGGAGCTTTCATTATGCCGGTTAAAATTGCTTATTTCTCTGGATTTAAACATTCTTGGAAAGATTTGGGATAATGTAAGTTCACAAGTCAACAAAATATATAACATTGTTCTAGTGGTTTTTGGATATTTGAATCCAAAAATCTTACATATTTAAATCCAAACAGCAACTTTTTTTCTTGGCCGGGCAGTGTATATATCTTTTTTTTTTTAAGTCAGACACGTATACAATTAGTGTACACATAAATATTTAAATATGTTTTAGATGCTGTCAGTATGAACATATAGTACACATCAGCTTGTATCCAAACAAACAAACTGTAAACTAAAACATTCTGAACAAATACCTACAAATTCTTATGAGATCAGGCTGGACAAACAGCCTTTGACATCAATAAGCAAAGATATAGGAAGCATTGTCTCCTCTCTTTTCTCTCCTAAATGCACGATTATATGGTTTGTTGCATTTAATCACTTGCGTTTAGCTTTGTTTTGACCTTATCAGAACATACTCACCAGTTGAGAACCACTGACCTCGAAACCAAATTCACCTGATGCTTCAGTGCAATTCTGAAAACCTCCGCCAACAGGCATCCATATGGACTCAAAAGCTGAATATAAAACACGAAGTGTGTGTATGAAATACAAGATGGTTAATTAATCATGAAGTGGCACACCTTTGAAATTCAGTGTTTATCGTGCATACGTCAAATAAAAAGTCTGTTGATTAATAAGCAGATCTTGCTCTATAGCTGGAGACACTGACTCACTGTGAATAATATTTCCCAGCATGCCTCAGATCTCTATTTAATATCTCCATCACTCAGTCCTGACCTTTGTAGATTTAGTGCTCTTTTGCACACTGGAAAATGGCATCTAGTCATGCTTATCGCCTTTAGCATCTCTGGTCTCCGGGGAAGACTGTCACCGTGGCGTTTCCTTATGGCATTTCCCTGGTCAATCAAATTATTATGGGATTCATTTTCAGACTGAACTCCAGATGCTTGACTGAGCGGTTCCTTCTATACATTTCTACAGTAATGAGGCTCTCAGGTAGCACAGCGCTGGGTAATTCAGGCGGACGAAGTGATGAATTGGAAATTGGGAATATCATTTGGAAAAGGTCAAACTACTGATCAGAGGTAAAATGTCTGAGCTAGGAAGGACCTCTAGTTGGAGAAGGTACAGTAAGGCTTTGTCAGTTCATTATCTTCTTCAAGCAGATCAACAAGCCACTTGTTAAGGTTGACAGCATGAGAGGAGCTTATCGAAGCGAAGACTCAAAGAAGGTTTCCGATATAGGCACCGCAGGGGAACCGAAACCAAGCAATCTAAACAGAATAGACTCATCATCAGGTTGTTTTTGTCCAAGACCACTAGCTAAATACTTCAGAGGCATTCACAGAATCCTCAAGTACCTGTTATTTTGGGAGCATAAATATAATAAAGTAATCCTTATTGCAAATATGTATAATATTCTAAGGATGTTTGCTTATATTGTCTGGGTTACTTTTGGAGAAAACCCCAGTACAGCGCATTATCCCCTAATATGGTAGAAAAGCTGCTTTGAGATTTAATCTCTCTAAACAAATTGCCATTTTTACACGGTTTAAACCAGTTGAGCTGGAAATTTTCCAAAAACAACCTCTTTCATGCTCTTTCCCCCCTCTGTTTAAAGAACATTAATCAAGAAATTAGACATGTTCAACAACGAGTATGTGTTAATCAGCACTGTCAGTGAGAAATGTCAAATCTTCCACACTGAGTTTAGAGACCATCGATGAGTGATGGTTTTACAGTCGACTACACAGAAGAAATTAATAAGATCCTGGTGGAACAGCCAACATGTTAGCACCCTAAAGGATCGATAGATAGCCTAACAATGGCTTACGGAAACACTTGTTAGCTCCTCTTGTTTGTTTCCCCTGTTTTCATCTAAGGAAAAATCTCATTTCGCTACATTAAAAGCAAGACTTGTGATGGAAAACAATGAGTCGGCTACAATTAAACACACCCAAAGGAAAATGACTTCATATAGCTCATCTGAATCGGCATTTTGCTACTACTGGGGTGCGAGATGTTGAATAGAGTGGCCATGGAGGCAATAAACTGTGCCATTAACAAGATGTGCAGGATAAACCCAATGTTAGAGAATTCCTCAATGACACTGCCTTGCTAGCTTTCTCAGATGGATAAAGGCGTAAATTATAAATGCTCACAAGCGGCATCAATTATTCAGAGCTGCCTCGATGCTCTAGAGCTCTCAGTGGCTGATGTCGGTGAAATATTGGCAAGAGAAAATACCACCTGCTTAATTATGGTGATTAGCTTTTGGGGCCATCTCAGCCTGCCTAAACCATACATTCTTACTTATCTATTTGACTGCAAATTGAACCACTCTAGATGACGCATTAATAGCATGATTGTTGCTGATCTATTTGTTGCTGGGTCAAATCTTCCCTTGAAAATTACTTAATGTTGGTGTAATAGCATGTCACCGCTGCCATTTAAAAAACATACACGGCCGAATCGAATGAAATAAATATCCCATGATTAGTTGTAGTGTGGTTTAACCATTTATAATGGAAACTTTAAAATGCAATGCACCTTTCCCTCTTTCATGCGCAAAGGATATGCATAGGAAGCTACTATACTACTCCTACATACCACACCACTACTAGTGATGCACACTACATTTCCTGCAGGGATGCATGGCAGTAATACAGTATACAACAGAAAACACTGGTACTGCATCTTACAATGCAATGCACACAAATGTACCTTAGCATACTACTAGCAAACATTTAGCATTGCACACTACCGTTCAAAAGTTCAGCACAATTTTAAGTAAAACCTTATTTTTGATGGACATTATACTAACTATCATTTGAGTATTATGTATTAGTACTGTCTGCATAATTTCCGCTAACACTATGCTTTGATGGTCCTTCAAAAAGACATCCTACCAAAGCCACGATTCCACCGCAGGAACTTTCCCCAGGAACTATGAACTTTGGGTAGGTACTCGACCGCAGGGACCAGGGTTTAAATGAAGTTCCGGGTAAACCGACAACGAGATTCAGGCTTTATTAAGCTTATATGCGGGGGACAAAATCAATCAGGAAATTTGTGTGTAATCATACGCAACCATACTAATTTGTCTTATCTTCACGGTACTTTAGACCCCGATGGAAACGCAGACAGCAACCGGTCTGGGAAAAAAAGTTGCTGAGACAAATTGTTCTGGGTAATTTCGGTGGAAGCACAACTACATTCTATACTAACCCAAATCCTAGCATCTAACAGTCTACTATAGTCTGCCAATACTCAAATGAGAGTTGGTTGGCATGTAGTTTCAAAGTTACTTATAGTTAGAAGAATGTCTAAAGTGGACCTTTCGAAATAAAGTGTTAACCATTTGTTTTATTTTTTTAAATTAATACTTTTATTCAGCAGCAATGCATTAAATTGATCAGAAGTGACAGTATAAAACATTTATGTTACAAAATACTTTTTTTTTTTTCAAATAAATGTTTTTTATTAAACAAAAACAAGAAGCAGTACAACTGACTTCAAAATTGATATTAATCAATGATTTGTGGTAATGAGAGGGAGTGTCTGAACAATAAGAAAGGCAATATCCAAAGAAAATGTTCACTATATTTAGAACTACTTTAAAGTACTAGATATAACAGTCAGATATACTGTATACGCACTTTCGATGGCTGTCTGTGTGTGTGTGTGTGTGTGTGTGTGTGTGTGTGTGTGTGTGTGTGTGTGTGTGTGTGTGTGTGTGTGTGTGTGTGTGTGTGTGTTATATATATAACATTATGTATAACACACACAGCTCCATTGCAGGCTATGGAGGTCCCCTGTTGGATAGGTAGACATCGGTCAGGTCCCCTCTTGGCATGTTTTTAAAAAAATAAAAAAATGCACATTTGAAGTTATATTATGAAAAAAAGACCTTAAAACAAAATTTTGTATGTAAGTTTTGTTTCTTTAAAATGACCAGAAACACGGGTCCCCTCTTGGCGGGTATATTTGTGGCAATAGTATGGGTCTTTTATGACTAAAATCATTAGGATATTAAGAAACGATCATGTTCCATGAAGATATATTGTAAATTTCCTACTATAAATATATTTGAAAATTATTATTCACAAGTTCACACTTACAAATAAGTCGGATAGATTAAGTTGGTAAACATATTTGGCTTGCTGTCCGGGGAGAGGGCTCTGAGCTTGGTAATTGGCCCAAATGCAGAGTATAGGACCCCCCAGGTATAGGACGTAACCTAGTGAGTGAGAGGAGACGGGGTGGTGGAGGGATTCTGAAGAATGTAGAGAATCCTTAGGTGAGTTTGACTATGATTATATATTTGCCTTCGTGCTGACTGGGTAGATATGTTGATTACTGATTGTAGACAGATGGTGACACTTGAGTAGCTTATTTTGACATGTTCCTCCCGAACTACTTTAATAAAACATTTATTTGTATGCAGTGCAATTTTTTATTTTTTTAGTGTGCTGCAAATCAGCATATAAGAATGATTTCTGTTGTGACGCCGAAGACTGGAAAATGTAGGGGAGAACCGGGGCGAAAGTAACAAGTAACAAAGCGATTTTCTCAGAGCCCTTGACTACATTTGCATTCCAAGTTATGACAGCACGTTCAGCACACAACCCTTGACGGATCTGCCAAATATCACGTGATTCCGTCATCATTTCCCGTGGTTAGGTCCGAAATTCAGTTTTCAAGCATGGCAAGTAAATTAATGAAACGGTACTTTTTTTCTAATTACAAGTTGTGTTTCTTGTTTCATGTGTCACAGTAATGATCAATCTATGGGTTATTTAGTGGTGTTACACACCCTTAAGTAGTGGTGTCAACAATAATCGATTCGGCAATGCATCGCAATGCGGGGCATGCACGATTCAGCATCGATGCGGCTAAGTGCCATAATCGATTATGTCATCGTTTATTTTCTGGCCTTGAGTTGGACAATAAAGTTGTGAAGTTTCAATTACTTCCGGGGTCATAACAACAACAACAATCAAGATGGCTGAGGCGGAGGGAGATTACTGATGAATTAAAACACTTATGTTCACTGCTGGAAAAAGTTGGCTGTTATTATTGCTCTATTTAATTTCAAATGGTTCTAAAGCAGAGAAGAGAAACATTTCTCATTCAAAGCACTGAAAGCAGTGATTTAGGTTTTCTTTTTCAGGTTTGAAAATGCCATATCCAATACCCTGTACCATTCAATTTTATTTTATTTAATGACATTTATGTCAAAGATACAGGAGAGTGATAATACACACATAGCAGCCAATAAAATCTGTTGTTCAATATCTGACTGCTTGTATTGCCTCATGACTGATTAAAAATTTGCCTTGTTGTGTGCAGTACAATTTTGATGCATCGCAATGCATCGTAGAATCGAATTGAATCGAATCGTTACCTGGTGAATCGTAATCGAATCGAATTGTGAGGGCAGTCCCAATGCACACCCCTACCCTTAAGGTTTGTCTTTTCAGAGTTTTTCAGTATAAAAGTAAACCGTGTTTAAATGTCAGGACTTCCTGTCGGGACGAAAGTAAGACTTGTTGCTTTTGTCCCGCTATTATATATATAATGCATAATATGCTAATTTAATTTAATTTTCTTATTGTTTATACTGTTGAAGAAAAATCTTATCAAATAGATTTACATTGCAAATAATAATTTGTAATGTCAGGTTACATTTGAAACATTTGATGAACTTTAACATTTAAAATTAAAATGTAATTTAATTTTTTTTTTTTTTTTGCAAAGATAAAGGACATGTTTGCAGTTACATATTAACAAGGTCATATTCAGGTATGTTTAATAAAAACAAGAGTAACACAAAAAAATCTAGCTTGTATTGTTGTGTTACTTTTGACCCACCTGTGTGTTACTTTCGTCCCACCTGATGGGGTCAAAAGTAACAATGTGCAGCTTATGTTCAAAGTGAAATGATACTGTAGTCATTCTACATTTGTACAAAATACCACCTGCTATTGATAGACCACACTGATAACCACAGTTATTGGCCACAGCAAAAATATATCTCAGTGTAAAATATTATCTTTTAAAATTAAGTATTTCTGAAAAATGGTACTTTCGTCCCTGCTCTCCCCTATCCAATACAGGAATAAACAAACATTATAGTTTAAAATATTAAAATAAGAAACAGTTGTTTTAAATTGCAATAATATTTGACAATGTTACAGTTTCTATCAAATAAATGCAGCCCTGGTTTTTTCAAACAGCATTAAAAAAAAATTTGACCGATAGTGCATACACAGTATATCTGACTGTTATATCTAGTACTGTAATGTAGTTCTAAATATAGTGAACATTTTCTTTGGATATTACCGTTCTTATTGTTCAGGCACTCCCCCTCATTACCACAAATCATTTGAGAAAACTGAACGCCTGTGCTGAAATACTGCAGCCCCTCGATTGCCCTCCAGAGTCCTGTAGTCATATTTTCTTTACATTTGTATCAGGCCACCTTCACCTTCTTGACCTCTGGATGGGTAATTAAATCTGCGCCTCCACAGCTAGCCATTTCCTCCGGTTTCTATACTTTGGTACAGAACAGTTATTATCATTCATGGAAGGTCATGCCACCTCAGACATTTCCCCAGCTAAAAGGGAAAGACTGACCAGTGTGCTGAATTCATCATTGTTTTTATTGTGTTCTTGTCACAGACCTTTTGTACTGTAATATGCCTTTGTGTAGCTCCAATGGTCTCACAGTGGGTGCTCCATCTATTCAACCCGCTGTGATTTTCGCCTTCTTTACAAACAGATGCAAAATGTGGAGCCCACAGAGGCCTGTGCAAGATTGCATTGTATAAAAAATCTGTTCATTTGACGCATTCATTTAGTGCGATTAATTAAAGAAAATTAAACAAGTAACAATTAATCATGCCACCTGACCCGTACAGTATGCAAATTCCAAAGAGGTTTTCATCTGCGCAATAATGCAATATATCAATATTTGAAGCCTCCAAATAAAGAAAATTCAAAAACTGCACATGCAATTAACTTGATTAAAATTGGAATTGATTAAAAGCCCTGGTAAAAACAATATGCATCATAAAAAAAGGAGCTCAGATATCGGAAAAGTCCTTTTAAGACACGTTTAGATCTCAGCACAGCACCGAGTGCTGAAATGCCTCTCTAAATGTCAACAGCAGCATAAATACACGCGCATTTGCAAACACAAGCACATTGTTTTCGGGTTTGTCAGGCATTTTTGCTTTTGGAGAGCCGCTCTGGAACATTTTTCTCTGCATGTTTGTGTAGTTAAAAAAAACCTGTGCGTGTTCGTCCTGCAAATCTATATGAACCCGGATGGCGATCGGCTCCGAGTCAGCAGATCAGCGTTGACTTTATCATAAGAGAGAGGGCAGCTGGCCCATCAGGAAGAATGACAGTTCACAAGTCGCCGGAGGGGCTAAGCGCCTGCTCTTAACAGCCAGCCTGCGAGGCTTCGACACAGTGTCACAGATCACTCCGAGCTCCTCATGAAACTGCCCCTGATTCATAGACACTCAAACTACCACACACAAGTAATGATAGATGGCAGTTGTTGAAAGAGAGCTAAACTGTTGGCTTGTTTGCTCTTGTGACAGCGGAAATGAATATAGATGCTTAGAAAAGTCACGGCTCTTAAGTAATTCATAACAATCAGGAGTACGGTGAAGCAGAATCTGTAATTTGTCATGCATTAACAGCTCTCTTTTGTCACAGTGAAAGCTTTGCGTTATCGCTGGCTTATCACTGTTATCACAAAAACTACAGTATTTACGGTTTTGCTCTCGTTGGCGGGTGCAATGTTCAGACGCTGGAGCTGATAAATGGTCTCTGTTATGCCAATATTCCAAGCACTGCTAACCGCACACAGGGGAAAGGGACTGGGCAAGCAGCTTTTATCAACGGCGGTCATTTTTGTAAAATTTCAAATCATAATTCAGCTCTCGGTATATTCATTAAGAGCTGAAAGCACTTTTTTACCCGGAACTTTGGATTTCCATAAGCTCATTAGTGATCATGTTCCTGCTACGGATCAGCAGGGTTGGGGCAAGTCGTTATTATGCAACAGCAAGGCTACGCTGTTTAAATAGGAATATTTTAATTAATAATGCCTTTGTGCGCAAACTCATTCAAATTCTAGGAGAGAATGAATACTCCAAATCTTGTTACAACCAGAATGAGAGTAGAAATATATGTAGGCTTTGGTCCAACTATTCCTTTCCCTTAAATAACGTGATTATTTTAATATTCCATTGCTTATGGCCTGTGCTCTACCTGATGAATATTTTACGTAAAAATGCATTTAAACGTGAAAGAACTGGGTGTGTGGCTCCAAGGTATTTATTAATAAATAAAATCACACTGCATTATATAAAATGATCAAAAATGTAACAAATGTGATTGCACTCGTATGTTGAAACGATAATGGATTTCATCGTGTTTGAAATATTTTAAGAAACAGGTCTTTGAATAGCTTTTAAAGCTGTAGGTTTTTTTTTTTTTCTCAAGAAAGGAACCAAAAACAGGGCATTTCACACTATTATTTATACATTTTCCCACGAGACAAGATGCAATGTCTTAGCAATCCTGTTGTCATGGCATTGCTTCTGTACTGATCATGAGTTTATTCTTGATTTAAAGGGATATTTCACCCTGACATGACAATTCGGTCATCATTTACTCATCTTTGTGTAATTCCAAAAAAATGGGGAAATTCTGAGGACCGGAGCATTGTGTGCTGTATTGCATCTCTAAAGCCATACAATACGAGGCTTTCTTTTAAGTCAGGGCAGAGCTTGAAGTGGAAAAAATAAAATGCCCCAGAGGGGGCGGGGCTTTGTTGAGGGCGTGTTTATTTACATTTACATTTATGCATTTGGCAGACGCTTTTATCCAAAGCGACTTACATTGCATTCAAGGTACACATTTTACATTTTGTCAATTCTTGCTTTCCCTGGGAATCGAACCCATGACCTTGGCGTTGCTAGCGCCATGCTCTACTGTTTGAGCTATAGGAAAGCTTTATGGGGGGATTGTTTAGTCAATAATTCAAGAAGGTCCATATTTTAAAGCTCTTTCTAACTTGTACTCAGCCTTAAAACTAACATATAGTTCTTGTAATTGTTTAACTATAGCATTTGTTACAATAAGGGTTTATTTCCAAAGCAAGACCATTGACGGCACCTCATTACCATGCAGGCCAATGTTAACTTTTTTTCTTTCTTTTATCTAATCAAATAGCAACACAGTTAGAAACTATAGCTACAACATGCCAGGTGTAATCTACATCTTTAGTGAAAAATCTATTCCCTTAACTGATAATCTATTATATATTATTTAACTAGTCACAATAAATACCATAGAACGTGATAAATTCTAGTAAATTTGGTCATAAAGCTTGCAGGATGATGCTTCCCCTCTTTTCATCAGTCATTTTATTGGCTGTTTTGGCTCATGTTCAACTTTCTCTGTAGTGTTTACTACATTCTCAATAGAATTAAAATGGGACGCACATGCGCGAGCGGCAAAAATTACGTCATCGCGGAGTGGGCGGTCGTACGCGTTGAGAGCGTGTAACATTTGGGCGTCCGTTATAAAGGCAAGAAGTATCGGTACGCAAGAAAAGGTGCAGGTACGCTTAAGAGTAAAATGAGTACCGCCCCGTTTCAAGCACTGAGTCAGGGGTTTTCAAACTGGGGTCCGGGGACCCCCAGAGGTCCTCCAGAAGGTTCTAAGGGGTCCCCTGAAAATTTCAGAGAATAAAAAAACTAAGCAAAAATGGATAAAGTCTACCAAACATTCTAAATGTTTCAGTTCTAAATGTTTCTCTCCTTTCTTGCCGTACAGGGGCGCGGGAAGATGTTTTAGGTTGGGGGTGCTGTGATTTTTGATTGGGGGGGGGGTTGGGTTACAAATTGCCAGTGTTGGGTAAGTTACTCTAAAAAAGTTATGAATTACTAGTTACTAATTACATCTTCAATAGTGTAATTTGATTAGCCTACTGTAGCTACAAATTACTCTCTCCAAAATGTATTTAATTACTAATTAGGCTACTTCCCAAATTTATATCAACCTCGACTAGTTAAGCGATTCAAGGATAGACTTGAAACGGTTCTTTTAATTCATTAAAATAAATAATATAAAACTACATCAATTATTCTGACCAAAGTATTACAAATGTTAGAAGGATACATAAAAACATGCATTTTAAAGTTAGACTTTAAATGTTGATGTTAGTTCCATTATTGTATTATATATATATATATATAATTGTATTTAGTATTTAGTTCAATTACTTCAGAAGTAGCCTAACTGTAATTAAATTACAGAAAAAATAAGAGTAATCCCTTTTCTTTACTTTTTCAAGGGAAAATTACAGTAACTAATTACTTAGTTACACCCAACACTGCTTGTAGCCATTAAAACACGTATTTAGTTTCAGTTTAAATATTATAATGTTATTTTTTTTATTAAATGTAGGCTACGTTGAAAAGTGAACAGGACACATAAGATGCATAATAGCCTTTATCAGAAGACGGGGGTCTTCAATAAGTTAAATAATACTGCAATAAGTTTTGTTTTGTTGAAAGCCTTACATTGAATTTCGTTTTGTATACATTGTATCTTAATTTTAATAAATATTTGATCAACCAAATTGCCCGGATTTAATAAATAATAAGCAAATAGCCTATAACAGACAATGACATGGAGGCGGCGCGCTGCGTGAACAACGGCTTAAATGAACAACTACTAGAAAAAAAGAAAAGAAAAATAAAACCTTAGTCTGGGGCAGCCCTATTTCAGATAGGCCTATATTTGATCAAGAATGTCACAAAGGGAGTTCTGGGTTGAGCGCGTGGTGCTGAGCGGAATGAGCTTCAGAAATCAACGGAATCTCCAGAAAGGCGCTCTCCACTGGAGGAAATATTACCGCTCTTTCTATACGCACACACCGCAACGGTCACAATATGACCTCATGTAGGCTATGTTTTAAAAACATAATTCAACATATAAATAATACATTTTAATGGGCCACTTAAAATGTTTATTACAAATAAATGATTAAATCCTAAAAATGAATAAGTGTAAATGTACAAAAATGTGCATTGCAATCCTTTGAAAACAGGGGGTGCTGCAGCACCCTCAGCACCCCCACTTCCCGCGCCCCTGTTGCCGTATACATTCCAGTATTGTATATGTTTGCTTTGTATCTTTTAGATACAAGAGTTTTTCTCACTTTAGTCCCCTTTATCTAGCTCACTGGGGTTGTAATGCAGTATTCTTAACGCAGTGCGTAAGCTGCTTACATACATTTATTGTGAAAGCTGCTTATACAAATCATTTTTAATTGAAAATGTTCTTCTTCAGGTTTATACATCAAACATTAAGTATAGCAACAATATGTTGCATTTATAATGTCACACTTACTATTTATCTAACAGTTTAAATGTTTTTTTTATATATATATACATAAATATATACATAAATATATAGAGATGGATTTTAGGAAGGGGGACCCTCATAAAAGGTTAATCGTATTTGGGGGTCCTTGGCATCATAAAGTTTGAAAACCCCTGATTTAAGTCATAGCTTCCAAACTGATCAGCTGATTCACTTCACATGACTCCATGATTAATTTGCAGCAGCAAAAATGTTCTCCATGCAAAGCTATCACAGAATTCAGAAGAAATATATTGCATGATTTGATTTTGAATGGACCACTTTTATAGGGCTTTTTCATCTTTTTTGAAGCTTGAAACACAGTTGCATGGGGGGAAAAAGGCCTTCCCATTGTTTCCCAAATAAAAAAGCAAGTCATACCGCTTTGGAAAACATAATGGGGAGAGTAAACAATGACAGAATTTAATTTTTTGCTTGATCTATTCCTTTGATGCACATAAGCATCCCTCTATTTTTAGTTCAGACGTAATTTGCCATCTAGGCATGTGCGCTAAAACATTGAATCCATACATTTTGCATGAACTATGTTTCTTCAGATCATGGCCTCTTGATAATCACACCATCAATCATCAGAATCATTAGATAAGTAAAAGCAAGAATGAGGCTGCTTCCAATTTCAGATGCAATTCAAGGGTCAACTGCAGTTCAAATTCATCCAGCGGTGGATCTGATCAGGAATGAGAACCGTCGTTGGTCTAAATCGTCATAAAACGGAATTTTTGATTGGGAGCTCTCTATTGGCACGTCCCAGTCTCCTAATAACACACCAGAAATGTTGGGCCTAGAACCATTATGTTGCAATGTTTCTCAATGGCACTGTGACAATGGGTTCAACACAAGCTGCTGCTCACCGTACATGTATACTATTCACAATCACACCAGCAAATTACCTAATTCACGAGTTTACACTTATATATAATTTATAGAGAGTAAATTTAAATGCGTATTTGGCGTGCTGTCCGGGGGTGAGCTTCGAGCTCGGAATTTGGCCTGAACCCAGAGCAAACCCACAGATTGAAATTTTCTTGGCCGATTCCGATTACCGTTTTTTTTTTGTAAGTGTGACACGCCGATACCGTTTTTTGCTGATCCCGTTTTTTCTTTTTCGTTTCGATTTTCTTTCAAAGAACTAAAATCGACAGCGTATACAAACTACTTTTCTGATTCCTTCAAATTTTCTGGATTCCATTTTTATGATTTAATCAAAAACATGACTAGTTAATTTAATTAACAAAAAAATAACTTTTTTATTAATTTGTCTACAATAACAGGGCTCTATGAAATGTTTTTTTCCCCATACTGTTGTTTATTTTAGTTTTCTGGTAATCGTATGAAGACATAAAACATTAATTTAATTTGAATCTAATTAAATTTAAATAAAGCCATTTTTTGCAAGCAAAGTGCAAAGTTTTATTTTGATGGGTTGCTGTGAAGATCTTGAGTTTTTGTGTGTGTATGATATGACAATAGTTCTTCTCAAATTAAACGGTAAAATGCTCATAAAATGACTCTCAGAGCAGCTCTGGAGACAAAGTTTATGTCATCATATAGTAACACCGCGAGCGTCACACGTGCTTCAGTGTGTGTGGGGGAAATGAATCACACAGAAACACACAGTAGGATCATGTAGGATTCATATTTAAATAGTCAAATAGCGCCGACAATACTTTTTGTGCGCAAAAACAAACAAAATAACTTTATTTTGCCTGTGTCAGTATCCTACGCAGTTTACGTTGTAAATAGTGCAACACTTTCGAGTTCTACGGCAGGCGATGCTGTTCATGTGAGCACCACGACGCATACGTGTGATGACGCAGGAGGAAACACTGTATTTACAACGTAAACTGCGTAGGAGACTGACACAGGCTAGAACGAAAAAGTCGATATTTCTGTTTGTTTTTGCATACAAAAATAACTCTCATCGCTTCATTAAATTAAAGTTGAAACACTGTATTCACATTAGGGCTTCATTTTTGAGAAAAATCTAATTCGAACGGATATCAAATATCAAGCAATGTATTCGAATATATTCGAATATCTATGAGCGCCGCCCCCCAACCAAAAAAAAAAAAAAAAAAAACCAACAACAACAACACCGTAACGGAGATTCAATCACAAATGTATTAACAGTCTGACAGTCATAAACAGGACTCAGGCCATAGCCTGTCTGGAAAAACAAATTGTTAACTTAATATTTGAAACAGCAACTTAATCAATATGAAGTGCCACTATGCATAGCCAATCACAACATAAAGCTACATGGAAAAAAACAGTATCAGAACAGGCACAAACAATAACGTGACAACTTAAACAGCAGCAGGAGTACGGCCTATAGCCTAGCCTAATTCATTTCTTTATATTGTTTGCTAGAAACACTAATCTATCAACTTGATCTGGATCAAGTGCGGCTCTCTTTTTATTGACGATGTTCCCCGCGGTGGAGAACACTCGTTCGGAGCGCACAGACATGCCTGGCACACACAGGTATTTGCGTGTCAATGTTGAGATAAGTGGTTATCTTTAACGGTTACTTTACCATCTACGGTGTAGAACCCAAAATGTTTCCAGACACTACTTTTAAGACCGGTTGGGGTCGAAATTGTACGCTCAGGCTGGCCGTTCTGAGAGTTATCTTCCATTTTCAAAACAGACTGGCTATTATTCACTTGATTTGGTCATGGGCCTACGCTACAATACGTTTAGAGCGCCCTCTATTGGAGGAGATGGCAAACAATAAAAAGCAAACGGTCTAATCATAGACTGTAAAAAATGCGCTACATGGCACTTTAAAAACCGGATAGTTTATTTATAGTTCGATTACGGATATTTCACGTCATGTTCGAATGCATATTCGAATATCGAATAAAAAGTGACAGCCCTAATTCACATGGACTATTTTAACAATGTTTTTAATAACTTTCTGAGCCTTGAAAGTGTTTATAAAATTGCTGTCTATGGAGAGGTCAGAGAACTCATCAAAAATATCTTAATTTGTGTTCTGAAGATGAACGAAGGTCTTACGGGTTTGGAACGACATGAGGGAGAGTAATTAATGACAATTAAAACATTTTGGGTGAACTATCCCTTTAATATTCACAGACACTAAACTGTAAACTGACCTACTTTTGATTTGAAATTATGACTGGATTCCATCCGTGTTTTCCCCTTATATAGATCAGTGGTGCGCACGCTTTCGTCGAGAGCTCAAAACCTGCTGGAATTAGTACAATTATGCACAATACAAACACTATTTAACCAGAGCGAACGAGATGAGATCGGAGATAAGAGAACGAGAACGTGCAACGGACGTTATTGTCTGTTCTGCTAGCAACAAAACAGCCCGGCAAAAAATTGGCTGATCTGTGCATCTCTATCTAATTGGAACAAACTCCGCAATTTTTTTTACAACATATGATGTTTTATTAACAAAGTTCGGGAGGAGCACGTTCAGATAATAGACACGAGTGGAGAGCACTCAGCCTGTCAACAATAAGAGGTATATACATTCAGCAGTCTTACCTCCGTTTGTTGACTGTTTATCAGCATCCCTCCACCACCCCTTCCCCACACTTTTAGTTCTAACCACTTACATACACGGCGGGAGTACTCTGGGTTCGGGCCAAATTCCGAGCTCGGAGCCCTCCCCCCGGACAGCACGCCAAATGCACATTTAAAATTCACTCCAACTAAATTATAACTAAAAATGTGAACTCGTGAAAAAGCTGCATTCAATGTGAAATGAGCCACATTTGCAGACGAGTCTAATTGAATTGGTAATTAACTTAAATTTAAAATTTAATTTGAGATTAATTGCCCCAGATTTTTGCATGAAGCTTGAAACCATAAAAACTAATATACAAAATTACAAAGACATCACCCTGGCCCAAATCTCTCTCTCTGGAAATAGTGAATGCAGTCAGTCAGTCAGTCCAGAAGGAACACAGACCTGTGCAGTAATGCACTCCTACTAATTCACTCTTTTGCTTAAAGGGCTACGAAGATGGTCCAGACACAACAAGATGACAAACCCACAGGGCTTCAAAGTAAAGGTCTAAAAATAAAAGCATATTTTAAACGAACATCCATTGTAGCTCTTGTGACTCAGCAGATAGAATACAATTTTAGTTTAGACAAAATTAAATCCTTTTTTGGTTGGTTTGGTTTCGTGAGCCCTTTCAAGACCTTTATTTGTATCAGTGATGCTAGTCTGATGCTCCATTAGTGTCTTTTTCAATACAAGCTTGAATACGAAATCTCCGTACACTCAAAAACTTGCCTCCAGCATGTAGCAGCTTTAAAGGCAAATAGAACAGTCAAAAAGCAAGAGGTTATCAGATTGTGATGTAACCTAATAATAAACTCAACACCCAGTGGCCGGCATTTCCTGTTACACTGCCTGCAACCATTGATTTGTCTCTCAGGTTGCCATTTCAATTAGATACTGTATAGACTCCGCTCTCCCAGGGCAGTGGATTCAGTATTGCTCTCATTGTGTCTTACTCACTCAACTGAAATATGCTGGTCTGTGCAGAAAATTGTCTGTGTCTACATCTAGAAGTCCTAAAGCATGGCTGATAGCAACATAACTGTCTTCAAGGTGATTAAGGTGAAAATATGGGGCAAACACGCTCTCGTTCGGTCGCCGCGCAGCCTATACCTGAATAATTACACTAATATACATTTATATAGATATCGATCCTACACTCTAGCTTGAAAATAATTGGTCACACGTAAAATACCTGCAAGACAATTTCTTGTCACAGCTTTCACTCTCATAAAGGTCGCTCGATATCATGTTTGAACTTCTTGAAGCGGTTACAGCTGTCATCTGAATCTGGCAGGTGAATTGACATGTATATGGTAATCCATATTCAATTTGGCTTTCGAATGCTTTCACTCTCAGCGGATCAGTCACGACTTAGTATTTCTAATGTCTCTGATCTTCGCATGCTTGGGATCTCTTAATGGATAATGATTTTTATTGTGTGTGCTTGTTTTTGTTACATCGGACCTCTTTCTTTGCTGGGTTTCGGTCTGTGATTTGTTAAAGTAAATATTGTAGCATAGAGATGAATGTGCAAACTCAAAAGTGTGAATAAAAACAAAAATCAGAGCGCCGATATAAGAAAAACAGATTTGCATAACCCTGTTGGCCTCGTTAAACACTTTCAAACTCTTTCTTCCCCCTCTTAAGATTAGGATGGTTACAATAAATGATTAAAAGATGCAACACTAGCACCCTTGTGAGTATGAGATGTGTATAAACTCTTTTGCTGATGCTTCCTTTTGTGATATTGGTGGCGAAAAACAGAGCAAATAGGCATAACATTATGACATGGATGGCAGGGTGGATGGCAGGACCCAAGGTTTCCCAGCAGAACATTTCCCAAAGCATCACACTGCCTCCGCCGGCTGGCCTTCTTCCCATAGTGCATCCCATGTGTTCCCCAGGTAAGCAACGCACATACACCTGTCCATGTAAAAGAACACGTGATTCATCAGACCAGGCCACCTTCTTTCATTCGTGGCCCAGTTCTGACCACTGTTAGCGCTTTTGGCAGTGGACAGGGGTCAGCATGGGCACCCTGACTGGTCTGCGTCTATGCAGCCCCATACGCAACAAACTGCAATGCAGTTTGGAGATGCTATGACCCAGTGGTCTAGCCATCACAATTTGGCCCTTGTCAAACTCACTCAAATCCTTGCACTTTCAGTCCATTTTCTAAAACAATAATCAGTGTTATTCACTTCACCTGGTCATAATGATATGCCTGATCGGTGTATATCTATATATATATATATATTTTAACATTGATAACCGGAAATAATATTAATAATTAAACTAATAATTATTATTAATAACTGAACATCAAATCAGTATATTAGAATGAAGGACCATGTGGCACTGAAGACCGAAATAATGGCTGCTGAAAATTCAGCTTTGCCATCACGGGAATACATTACATTTTAAAATATATTGAAACATAAAACCGTTTTATAATATTAAAATAGAATTTTAAATAATATAGAATGTAAATTATATTGATCAAAATGTATTGTCAGGATTACAATATAAAAGACAATTAAATGAAGATTAAATTAAAAATCACGATTTGTGTCAATCACACAGCCTTACAGTAACTTTGGTGCAGCTGAAATGCTATAAAAATGTGACTTCAATCAGTCGGGAAATAAGATGAGGGGGAAAAAATGGGATGAAATGTGTTCATCAAAAGTTAAAGTAATTCACCAAGGGTAACATTACACAGCGGTAACTCTGTGCAGTGGGAATACTTGAGACATGGAGACTGGTATTAATGCTGGTCTATCTGACAAGGCACATTAGCACACTGGTGTGTGTCTGTGTGTGTGAATTAGGGTTCTGTAAAATGAATTC
This sequence comes from Gobio gobio, assembly GCF_949357685.1. Taxonomy (NCBI): domain Eukaryota; kingdom Metazoa; phylum Chordata; class Actinopteri; order Cypriniformes; family Gobionidae; genus Gobio; species Gobio gobio. The sequence goes on along the minus strand of NC_137110.1, from coordinate 9,350,958 downwards.
TTCGTTTGACTGCCCTGCTGAGTCCCTGAGCAGGTCCCTACAATTATTAAGGGACCCAAGTCACATTAAAGGGAACATAGATCTTTTAATCCTTTGTTAAGCCTATTTCCAAGCTCAATTAGTAATCGACGTTAGAAAGTAACACTTACATCTAGTGAGACTGCAAGTGGTAAGTGTATAAAATGCGACTGCATCAACACAGACAGGACAGAAAGAACATCAGTTAATGAGAGTTTTGGCAAAGCTCCTTGAGAACGACAACCACCCATCTGCACTAATTAGGCCATCACCATCTACTTTGTTCAAGAAAAAGTACGTCATCTGCTTCCTTGCCCTCCGTTTCGGTTACTCCTATTGCCATTTTAGCAATTGTCCGTGTCATCTACTTCAATCTCCTTGTCACCATTTCAGTGGTCCCAACTAATCATATTTATCCCATCTTCCTTGCCATCGCCTGTCATTTTTCTGAGGGCAGGTCAGATCCACCTCTTATCCGCACTGTCTACTTGAAGGTCATGAAACACTAAAACATGTTTTCAAGACGTTAACTGATGCGTACGTGCCGCGCATGGTAAAAGTCAATGGCAGCCTGCATATTTTTTTTTAACTACCTCAGTTTTCAAAGTGACTCATTCTTTGAAGGGACCATCATGTACACTTCGCTAATGGGCCTTCGAATAGCATCCACTTCCCACAATGCCCTTCAAGGGAGAGAAAGAAAAAAAAGCCATTTGGAATTCGTCCTTAATGCCTTGAGGAATCCGATCCCCTTGAGACTTTGCGTATAATGCCTGATTAGAAGTCACTGTCACATCTTCCTGTTGTAGCCAATCACATAATTGTCATAATTAGGCAGTACTGCCTATGTGGCTAATATAGTATAATATAATAGATTTCTTGTAGTTGAAGAGGTTATTGAATCTTTGTTATCTAAAATTAATTTATATAATTGTATTATATTCTAATAAAATACAAAAATAAATTGACACTTAAACTACATTTTTAGTCTTGTACATGAAACTAGCATACATTTTACCACATAACACTAAATTTAAAATGTAAATTGTGCAGGATATGGTAGCCTAGTAGGCTAATTGATTAGCATGTTAGTCATATGAAATATGTCTTGTGTAGCCAGACCTTCAGATTGATGGCATAGCAGCTTGAATTGGCCAATGATCGCCCAGAAGCCATCTGACTGACATCTAAAGCAACCTGTCACAGTTAGTTTCGTTCCGCATCATGTTTAGGGGCGTGAACATGTAATGCCCATGTCACTACAGTAACCGATTGGTGTATAAAACTCTTGGACGTATTTTGACCTGTATATGGTCCCCAAGTGGCTTTTGATGGGTGTAAACCGAGTTCTGGCTCTCTTTCTCTGCCTTTGAGAAAATGACAGCTCAGACGAGCTGATCTGGAATTTTCTTGTTATGACGTCAGACCAGGAAAGGTTACCTCCCCCTTCCTCTGCTTTGCCCGCCCAGAGCATTCGGAGAAAATGGATTCAGTTAATGTCAGCACAGGCTTTACAAACAGACTTTACAATATGGACTCGACAGCACCGCGACAAACGGTGAGTAACAGTGTTCATTAATGCCTGATCTGTGATCACTGATTTCTGATGTGTAGCTAATCATTCAAGTTCACTCAGACTTTCTTTCTAGATCGTTTAATGATCGCCGTCTTGATGCCCTAAGCGTAATGCATCAGTGAATCAAGCCAGTGACTAAAACGATCGTTTCTGTTAGTAGCAGGAAACAAATCCCTTATTTAAAGCTACACTGTGTGATATTTTCCCCCATCTAGTGGTGAAATGGTATATGACCATCCAGTGAATTTTAGTTTCTGTTCCTCTCAATTCCGATTTCGTTTTAACTCCTATTAACATGGCTTCCAGTTCGACCTCATCCACATTCGACACAGTGCCATCGAGTGTTAAAACGCGAAAGGCGAAGCTTGAATTTACAGGTATGTCTCTCTTTGTCTAATGTACTTTCAACATAATCTAACACTCATTTCAAATACAAAGATGTCAGCCAATCACAACAGTGGGCGTTTTCACTGAAGTCTCACAGCAGACACGCCCCTTGAAACAGGACATTCAGCCAGAGGTGTAATAACAGTATAGAAAAAATGCCTTTTATTTCTAAATTATGAATTTTTTTAATGTAAAAATCATACTAACAATATAAGTACACCTCAGGAAACATTATAAAATAGTAGAAAAATGCGTCTATGCCGCAAACTTTACAGACTTCTGAAAATCCAGCGTTTAGTTGATCCTGATAAGCTCTCATTGTTACAGTAGTACACATGACGGTGTTCTTCTTTCATGAGGGGGGTTTGGCATCACGGCATCTTTGTTTCCAGGCGGACCATTAAAGAATGTGGCACACACGTTTCCAAGACATCCTGTATAATTCAACCAATCAGATGAAGACTTTGAAAATCCTCAAGTGTTTCCAGTTAAGTGTGCACTGTAAACCCTAACGTAAGTTTAATAATTAATGGGTTTGAGGAGAGCCAACTCAAATTAAACAAATTAGTTCAATCAAATGAACTTTCTTTTTCTTTTGAGTTCACAAAACTGACACATTTTAAGTAATCTGAATTGTTTCATTGTTGAGTGTTGACACTCAAAAGGGACAGTAAATGCCAAAATTAAGTGTTGTATAATAATTTACAGATGCACGCCGGTCTGTTATTGCAGGGACATTGACTTTACATTTTCACACTCCTAAACATGACGCAGAACAAAACAAACTGTGACTGGTTGCATTACATGTCAGTCAACGTCTTCTTGGGTGGTCCTTGACCAATGAAAGCTGTGGAAAAAGTCCAGACCTTCTGCCGTCAGTCTGAAGGTCTGGCTACGCAAGAATACCATCATGAGTGGAGTATGAGCTTAGTTTGAGTACAGATATACTGTATGTTAAATGTTCTATATTGCTGAACTCATTCAGCAAGTGCTATGCTATGCTATTGTGTTACCAATTAGAAAGGTAGCATTTATTGAAGTTTCCAACTAAAAATATTTTAGTTTATCGTTTAAATTGAAATGTTAGCTTACTCAAATATTTGAAGTTAAAAGCAATTAAAATGTACAGAGTACAAAAGAGTACAAAATAAAAATATGCAAATTCTGCTTACTTAAACTTTACATTTCTTGAATTTGATGTAAGTGATTGCCTCATTTTTAAGCCTCAACTTTGGGTGTACAGTGTGCCATATGCATCAGACGTTTAGCCAGCCCTCTGTGGGCGTCTGAGGCTGAGACTAGGAAATGTGTGACCAAGGAGTCAAGGTTTAGCTGGTTAGAATTCTCTGGTTAGCCTCTGCTGGTAGATTGCAAAAACACTATTTTTCAGGCAAAAATGAATAGCAATTACTTTAATATATTATAGTTTAGGAATTAAACAAAGCCAAATAAGAGTGGCTGGATCGCTGACAAAATCTGTTTTTTTACCGCTAGGCTGAACGGTTCTATAAGTACAGTAAGGAACGGTTCCAGTTATATTTCCACTTGAGCTTGGTTCGGCATGGCACGATTACAAATCGTTCTCGGCATTCTCAGCATGGTTGGCTAACCGCTCTATGCTGGTAGTTACATGTGCATATCATACGTCTGTAAACTCTTGTGTTGCCAAGGTCAACAAATGAAGCATTTGTATTACATTTAAAAGTGCTCTGATATTAGCCCAACAGTGGGAAATGAAACCATATCCGTACCGGCTGGACACAGAAAGGAATGGAATCGTTATGCAATGAGAATGGTTTGCCCCGACGGGGGAAAAGCGGATAAGGATTTTCTCCACGCCAACTCTTCAAGCTCTTTCATGACGTTTGAATTGTCTGAGCCTGCAAAGTTGTACACAACTAACGTATCATAAATCACTTCCTGTCTCTGCCTGTAGTTGTCCTGCCAGACCTGAGATTCAAGCTGATATGCACTTGATATGAAAGCTAATCCGCAGACATTAGAGATGTGTTGTGCAAACGCAATGTAAACTGAGTTCAATTTCGACCCAATCTGGGGGATCAGATGGATAGCAAAGTGGAGAGGCGCCTTGTTAGGGGACGGACTTTTTATCCTGAAACATAATCTGCCTCGATACGTGGAAAGGCTTTGGTTGAACATTTCCCTTGAGATATATGAAAGCAAACAAACCTCTATTCCAATAGCACGGTGTAGGGTGTGCATTGACAGTAGATAGCAGCATACTTTTCCGATAGATTCAAGTCAATTCAAGAGCACTCAGAGATTTGTACAGACCCCTCAAGGATACAGTAAGAAGACAGATGCGTTTCTGCATTACATGAACAACGCTGAATGGAAACCATCTTTAATCCCGCTCTCAATAGCACTGTCTGACAGATTCCTCCATCTCTAAGTACAGGGCAACTATGTGCGACTGGGTTCCATTTCAGCAGCTCGAGATGGAGGAAGCAACATGACCGAGTTCAGCCGAGTGCCTCCCTATGGAAGCCTCATGCATTTTTCATGCAGACGCATGCCTTTGAAAAACCCAACACAATAATTTCCATCACTGCTCTGTTCTTCTGTAGTGATGTATATGTTCTTTGGCTCAGAGCGAGATTGCATTCTCTCTCTCGATAGAGCCATGGATGAACCCAGATGGCTGAATAAGAGAACAAAATGAGGTTCCTGTATTAAAACACAATTCATTTACTTTACGAGTCACCCAGTGCGGATGAATAACGATACAAATGATAAATATCTATAGCTCATAAATAAACTTAAATACTCAAGGATTGTCAGAGCTTGTGGCTTGCTCCTGGCTTGGTTGAGTACATATTCAATACATTTAGTAAATACCTGTACATAAATATATAATAATGTGTTTTTTTTTTAATGGTGCTTCTTGTGGTAACATCTAAACTAATACATTTTTATTAAAAAATCTCATTTAAAGTAACATTACGGGTTGTAATTGTAGTCTTTAAAAAAAAAGGCATCTGAAATAATAAACTAAGTGCAATATAGTGTTGTCAAAAAAATATAGATTTTTCGATAGATATTGACACTGAAATATCAGAAATACAAATTTTCCACAGATACCAGCTGTCTTTCTCTCTCATCTTTCCGACAGCGAGTTGACACACAAACCCTGCCTCACTCACTTTTTTCATTTATTCAGGATGAATATTGTTGCTGTTACAGGGATTTAATTTCAGCATGGGGTTGCGTGTATTGTGCATAATTTTACACATTCCCGCAGATTTTGTGCTCACACCCAAAGTGCACGCACATAAAGCCGCTTCTCAGTACTATATTGAGTTCTTTTCGCGGCTTATTGCGCTTAAACAGTCACACAAAATAATGTCAAAATGCCAGTCTTGGCGAGTATTCACGTTAACACAGTCAGTTATGTTTTAAGTTAACCTAAACAGTTGAGAAAGAAAATGCTTGTGTAACAGTATAATGGATCTGTGCGTCAGGTCTTAAAGCGACAGCAGCCTAATATACCTGCTGCCAAATTATGAGATAATATTAAACATATCTATATGGAAGTTTTTCTCCATGGTATCAATGTCAAAATAGTGGCCAGTGAAAATGCTGAGTGGCTTGTAACTTTGGAAAACCACTAGCCACAGTGGCTGGTGAGCAAAAAAGCTAATGTCAAGCCCTGATAAGGTTACATTGAGACACAATGGAAGTGAATACAATCAAATCTTTAAACATTAAAATGCTTGCTGTTTCAAGAGTATAGACACAAGATGAAAATAATATGCGTGTTAACATGATTTTCTTTTTAAAAAATCTTACCAACCTCTTCAGTGTAAAGTTATATTGAATTTCACAACTTTATTGCAACGACAATGCAACCATTCAACCCTAAAATAGTTATATGTAACTGTAAGATTTAACAGAAACATTATTCTGTCAGGATCACTATCGTCAAAGAGGATTGACAATTAGCATATAGTTTAGATTGGCGGTATGGTTCTCTTCTGGGTTAGAACTCCCTGCGCATCCATGTATCATTTGGGTGCATCATTTCGGGTGTATCGTTTGAATGAGATATGAATGAGTGCGTTGCGTTCAAGGAGCGGCGGGATCATCATTTCAGCGATTAAAACATTAAGATCAACTCTGTTCTTTACATGAAGATATCATATGACTTCAGAAGACTTGGAATGCAACATAATACTTTTATACTGTTTTTTGGTCAGTTTTTCCAATAAATACCTGTGACTGTACTTTTATTTGCCTGTTACGTGTTTTATTTTGTTGAGAAGTGGGTAGGTTTAGGGTAGGAGTGGGGTTAGTTGATCCAAAATATAAAAGTATAACCTATAAATATTCATAAAATCATGTCTGCTTTTACAAATGTAAAGAATTAAATGCGTCTTGATGTGAGACATTGTGCAAACAACTGAAATCAATGGCGTACCCTGCGCGTCGATATAGTGACGCCTAGGGCTACTCAACTCTACTTTTCATAGTGACGCGGAAGACTATTGACCATGCTTCAGATTTTGACGCCTTGGGAGTGAGAATGGGTTGCAACACTGAAGGAGCTTATATATATGTATATATATATATATATATATATATATATATATATATATATATATATATATATATATATATATATATATATATATATATATATATATATATATATATATATATATCCATGCTGTGATGGGCATCGTATTCCTATAGGTAGACGTGATTGAGCTTGACTAATGTTACCTGTCAGAACTGACGCTATGCTTGATTTGTAAGTGCTTTTATAATATTGTTAGCCTTAAATTTCTGTTTTCTAAATTTGGCATCATTTACTTCCATAGTAAGTACCTCACTGTAATGTTGATTTTTTTTTAAAGAAACTTTTGAAAAAACTGGAGGTGGTTTTTACCACTAAATTAACCAGATAAATAATATTTATAGGTTACATCCAGTAGAAAAAATATTATTGAGGTAACAATCATAACTTTGTATTGAAATGTTTCACTTTTTATTATTCTGATATCCTGCCAAATCTGTGAATAGTTTGACAAACGGTTAAAATCTGTTGTTTTTCTCAGGACAAAAACCTAAAAAGCAGGTCTACAATATACAGAGATAAAGGGGGGAAAAGCATGGAAATAGCATTTACCTTCCAGAGACAGTAACACCCGGAAAAACAAATGTACTGGGTCAAAGATAAATTTGTTTTGAAAACCATAAGGAGCATTAGATAAAGTGCAAGAATTAACATAGTAAAGGCACGATTGATGTGTTCATGACTGAAATCTACTCTAGGTTGGGAAGAGGTCTACGAAAATCATACTTCTTTAGTAAAAATGTAAACATTTAGGCCCTTCAACGTGAATATGAAGTGGCTCCAACATATGCATATGGATTTCAAAAACATACACCATCCAACTAATCTGTCAAAAGCCCAATTACATGCCCCCGTGCTGACATTTAATAATTCTCAAACACAGTCATAACTCAAAACATCCCATCACAAGGCTCCAGACTGCAACTAAATGCCTGCATTTTGCAACCTTTTTTGTGGCATTGCACAAAAATTTGTTAGATTAAAATTTGTTAGAGTTCACACTGGTGCCACTACAAAGTTTCCCAACTCTTTTAGATTATGCGCTGCTATTACTGTTGCATATGAGAGAGAGAGAGACTCTATTAACAACAAAGCTGAATTTAATTCAAAATAGCGATGTTAACCACTTGTTGCTGAGAAATATAATGCTGCAATTCAGTAGAGAAGCAATTTTATTACTAAAAGTTGCAGGGTGTTGATAAGTTTCTGTGCTCCTGAATGTTTCTGTGTGTGCACAGCGCGATCCCTGCTCTCTGTGTGCGAGTGCGGGGTGTGTGTGTGTGTGTGTGTGTGTGTGTGTGAGAGTGTGTGTGTGTGTGTGTGTGTGTGTGTGTGTGTGTGTGTGTGTGTGTGTGTGTGTGTGTGTGTGTGTGTGTGTGTGAGAGTGTGTGTGCGAGTGTGTGCTTCAATGAAAACAGTGCATTAACATAGAACAGTGATTAAATTTGGAACTTGGAACTACCTGTGCTTTGAATGGCTTTATTGCACACTTTCCAGAATCAAGTATTTAGACAGACCATGGTATAATGGAGTATAATTACAGCAATTTTAATTATTAAGCTATGGCTGTTGTTTTGCATTTATATTTATACTAAATGTGTTAGGCTACTATGTTATACTATGATAGTGGTGGCTATGGTTTTAATTGTGGTTACCATGAACAACAAGTGTGATACTATGAAAGAACAATAGTGCATTTTAATGGGCAAATACAAAGCAGAATCAAGGGCTGCAGAGAGTCTACATGCAGAGAGTGTTACATTTTCCCCTTATAAAATTAGTTGTTTTTTTTACACTTAGATTTACTGTTGTTAAAGGGTTAGTTCACCCTAAAATGAAAATTCTGTCAATAAAATCTCACCCTCATCCATCATTCTCCAAAGTGCAGCTCTTCCAGGTTCTACGTCAGAACGCCGGCTCATTATTGGCTGGTTCAGAAACCTCTTGGAATTCATCGAAAATATCTTAATTTGTGTTCTGAAGATGAACAAAGGTCTTACAGGTTTGGAACGACTTGAGGGTGAGTAATTAATGACAGAGTTTTCATTTTTGGGTGAACTAACCCTTTAATGTATATTTACATCTGCATCCAAACTTAGTGCTTTACTGTCAAATATACATTTCTTTGAGAAAACATTATTACTGCACTTATTTGTGGAAAACAATAGCAATATTATGATTATTATTAATTTCTACCAAATTGAATGATGGTGTAGAGTTTGGTGGCAGCAGTGCCATTGCTCTCACATAGTCTATAGCCCTGCATTACATGAGTCAGATTCTCACCTGAGGGGAAAAAAAGAAGCATTATGCCGTGTACACACTCTCTGCAACTTGATTTGTTATTATGGTGTCTATGTGGGATATAACACATGCGGTGGGTCCTACAGATAGCTTTGACAGTCAGAGGATAGATAAGGCTGGAATATCACTCAGCGGTGCTGCTGGCCATCCTGAGAGCTGTGATCACACAGAGAGTGAAAATGAGCGATTGATGTTTACACCACATCAATAGGCATCGCCTGTTTTCGCGGTTATTTGCAAGTACTGCGAAGCAACCTTGACAATCTTACATGCATATGCGAGTGAACTTCCTAATGAATATTTACATTACAGAGAAGCATCCTTAAAACAGAGGGTGGAATATTATGCCGTAGCGAGAGGACTTTATACAGCCACTTTATACAGCTCCATTAGCCGAGTATGGGGGACTGGAAGAAGCTCTGTGAATGGTTGGGAGCAAAAGCTGGTGGAGAGAATGAGACACAAGAGAATCATTTACAAGCTCCTCATCACTCACACTGCTCCAGACCCGCATGAAATGATTCCCCCCTCCCACATCCAATGGCCTGCCCAGGATTCAGCGCTGGGATAACTCCACACAAAATGAGGCAACGCTCTAAAGGGAGCGGCTTGCGCCATGGCTGAGAGTCCCCACAGGCCTGACGAGCTCTCGTTGTGTACAGTGTGCATTTGCCTAGATTTCCCATAAGACACTGTGCTTTACTTTATGATGCAGTTTTTGTTTATCAGTGCTGACAGCGTTAACCCTCTGTGGACACCTGCCATACTGAGAACTGCTGTTACGACCATAAAGTCAAACAATTTTTCACCATAGCTGTATACTACTAAAAAAATATATATTATATAGGAGTCATTCATTAAATGCAATATGTTTAAATGACAAATTAATATGCATTTGTTGCACTTTAAGGAAGTATGACTTTTAGAAATACGCTTTGGTCAATTTAGCCACTTCCAAATGGATTTTTAATGAAACGGCAAGAAAATGAACAAGATTGAACCAAGCAGGATGTAAAAGATCTAAGGTTCTCAGATGCAATTGAGAGTTAGCTCAAATAAGGGTGTAAACTTGCTCTGAATTCTGATATTAATGATTTTATCAAACAGGTTGGATTTTTCTAGTGACATAAACCAACTGATCCCACAAAACATTACATATTTTATCAAATCCATTGCTATTACTTAATGATGTTTGAATTTTGTTTTCTCTCCAAAGATGCCATTTCCTGAAAGATGATGAGCCCTATTGTACACCAGGTGCAATGCGACACCAGACGCGATGCAAGTGTTTTTTGCTAGTTTCAGCCCGACGTAGTTATCATTTTCACATACTGCGCCACTTTGTTTAAATAGCAAATGCACTCGTGCCCATCTGTTCACCCATGGGTGTGCTGGTCTGAAAACGAGGTGTGTTCAGGCGCATTGTTAGCGCATTGCTATTTCGAGGCAACTGAAATCGACTGCGCCACTGACCAACAAAAACCTGGTCTAAAGTCAATAGCGCAGTATTTTTTGTCTTATTTAAAGGGCGCTTTAGTAATATTCACCTATAGGCGGGTGCCCAACGCATGTACTCTCTGCTTATTACACACACAGGGACGCGCAGCAGCACACAAACATTTTAAAATATAAAAAAATAAAAGGATTCCTCTCTGGAGAAGCGTTCAGTCTTTCCGCTCGCAAATTCCGCCATGTAAATAGCGAATCCGCCATGGTGCAAGCACAACTGCTTTTAAAGGGAATGGGAGATGAGACTCTGATTGGTTTATTGTACGTTACGCCCAAAACACACCCATGACTCATTAAGGGTGCGTTCACACTTGTCATGTTTGGTTCGATTAAAACGAACCCTGGTGCGATTGCTCGGTTAGTGCGGTTCATCAACATATGTGAACACTGCCACCCGAACCCTGGTGCGCACCAAACAAGCGGACCGCTAAAAAGATGGGTATCGGTCCGCTTCCAAACGAACTCTGGTGCAGTTTGATTGATATATGAACGCAACACGGACCAAAGACATGTAAAGGAACCAAAAACAGGACGTGATGTCCCAAGATGCAATGCTACAAGTCAGCTGATTTGACAATGCGGAAAGATCGGTGTATCCAAAATGAGTAGAGGGCAAACGTGGAGCAACGAGGAGGTAAAGTGCCTCATCAATATATGCTAGGGGTGTAACGGTACACGTATTCGTATTCGTATTGAACCGTTTCGGTACAGGGCTTTCGGTACGGTGCGCGTGTGTACCGAACGGTTATGAATGCAATCTTTAACAGTTAGCAGTCGGCTTATTTAAAACGCGGAACACACTTCAATTCCGAGTTCCCACACGAACATATTGAGTATTCAGTCCATTTTATCACGAAATTCATACATAAAATGCCGTTTTAACGCTCTATAATGTGACGTGACTGAAAGACGCGTATCAGTTCAACTTCAAGCGGCAGTGCGCGGCGCTATCTTAAGGTATGTTGAGGATACATTACAACTTACTGAAACGTATCATATGTTGTGTAATAGCTCCATCGGTGTTTCAACTGCGGAAAGACAATAAAACAACTTGTAAACAATGTCATGTAGAATCACGTTTACCTCAGAAGTCATTCAGTGTCCACAGCTGTGAGTTCACTAGAGAGATTAACTCTTTCACTGAATACATGCACTATATTAGCCTATATATTCGCTATATTAGCCTATATATATATATTCATTATATACTACTTAGCCTGTTAATGATGTCTTGTTTATTTAATGTATGTTTAAATAAACCTGTCATGAAAATTACAGCCACTAAATGATTAGATTTCAACAACGAATTGGAGAAAAAATAATAATAATTAGATTTAGATATTAATGCAAAAACTGCCTTATGTGAAGCTTATGAGTGTTGATTATTATATCTAAAAATAAACAGCAAATGAATTTAGGCTCATAGTTTGGGCTCTGTTGTTAATCTTTAATAGCAATATGTAAGTAAGGGCTCCCTATATAGTTTACAGCATTATCTTTAAGAAACTTTTAGTTATAACTAAATTCATTTAAGGACAGACACAATTTTTTTTTTTCATTAAACCACTGTTGAATAAAAATTAATAAAAAGTAATTTTGTAAAACTGCTGTACCGAATCCGTACCGAACCGTGACTTAAAAAAAACCGAGGTACGTACCGAACCGTCAGTTTTGTGTACCGTTACACCCCTAATATATGCAGATCTTCGTTTCTGCATACAACGGAGGAAATCCTGGTGCTGTTTTGAATGTTTTGAACATTTTATGAGCAGCTGGTAAAAATAAAACCATGTGTACACACATAAAAGGATTGCGGTTAATCCAGCACACAGCATTGTTTTGAATGTTCGGTAAGCAAGCTCTGTCGCGAAATATACGTCATAAAAGCCGACCAATCAGGTTGTGAACGTATCCCTATGCCTATGGTTCGGTAACTTTAGGTTCGCTGTTAAAAATGCCAGTGTGAACGCTAGCGGACCAGGACTATGTTTTGTTTTTTGGTCCGGACCAAACGAACCAAACTACAAGTGTGAACGCACCCTAAGAGACTGGGTACAACCCTTTTGGACCATGCGCCTGGTGCACCGACCATTTTTTCCATCGTTAAACTAGCAAAAGTAGATTCGGACACGCCTTAAGGGCACCTGCACCATGCGCTTCAGACCATGCGCCCGATGAGCGTGAGGAAGTGGCTTTTGCTTTTTTAAAGAGATTTTTTGTTTACTAAAGAAAAACCTGGAATATATTTAATAAACTGTCTGTTATATATTTGTTATACAATATCCGTTGTAAAACGTTCAGATTTTTCAAAAAAAATATGTATTGTGTTTCATAGAAGACATATAGACTGGTTTAAAAAGACATAAGAATAAATACATTACCTATGCCTTTAATACATGTATGATGGAGACTGTGCATAGTAGGAATGACTCATATCATATTATTAGTACTGTAATTATGAAATTTTTTTATAAACTAATCAAACAACCATATCACGGCAATCGGTTTTGGTCAAAGCACAAGGCTAAAAAAGTTGTATTTCTTGTGATTAAATTTCACCGAGGCTCACAGATGGCTTAGCTCACCTTAAAGCATCTAAGCTGATTTTATGAGCATTAAAGGCGTGATTTAAAAAAAAGGTGTGTTTGGGGTGGAAAATATTGATTTGGTGTTGAAATGCTGCTTTATTTCAAAGAGCGGGAGAAACGTTATGAATGGGAATTTTTGGAAAACAATGTTATCTGTGCCTCAACATCTGTTTCTAGGGTATGTAGTCCTCTTTTTCGGTTAAATCTGAATTCTGTTCTCCACACACCCGCTCTCAGATCCATTAAGGCTCTGTCTTGTGCACAGCAACCTCATCCTTCTGAGCCATTGGCCTAAAGAGTGAGCAGCTCGGAAACCGTCTCCAAGTGCAATCGATCCATGCATTTCAGTGTCTCATTTACCCTAAATGCATTTCTAACGTCCACCTCGTCTCTGAATGAAGGTGCCCTCAGTTCAATGATGCATATAGAAAAGAAACAAAACAGTTCAGACAAAAATGAAAGCTCTAGCAGAAGTTCTGCTAGGAAGACTCAATTACTACGTCACTTATTGCCTTCATTCTAACCCAATTATATTCTCATGCTCACCGTATAAAAGCCCGGTACTTACACATGTTTGAGTTCGCAGATACTGAAGTGACGATTACGCAGATCTGAAGCGATGATTACGCAGATCTGAAGCGATGATTACGCAGATCTGAAGCGACGATTACCCCCATCCTCCCCACCACCACCAGGATGGTCCTGTCCATACCTCCCGGGGGGTCGGCTGCGCCCCTGCCCTCGTCTTCAGGCAGGAATTGCAGATCCGATACCCTCGGATTATGCCTACGGACGGGGCCTACGCCAAATTGACTTTGTATATTATTAGCTTGCTGAGCTATTATTAAATGCACTATTGTCTATATAATTCTCCCGAGTCTTTCCTGCAGAACTATTTATGTAAGCTCATCAAAATGCTTTACATTATACGTCATCCTAAAGTCTCAAATGCAAACAGTAGTGTGGTTAAAAAACATGAACAATAATTTACTTGTTGCATGCAAAAGGATTAATACTAAATTGTGTCATTTACAAACCGGGTGAAGCTATTTAAGCATGACTCATGATGGAGTATGATCTAATGTGGAAACAACTAAAAAAATGGCAATATCACACTTTTGTTCTAACGGTCTTTTCTTACTGTAATAGCCCTGGGATTAATCAATTTGTTTGTTTCACTTCCATAATTTAACCAACCTTTCTATGCTAATATCTATCAGAGGGAATATGAATAATTAAAACAACACAAAAAAGTAACAGCCTGGAGGGACTGCACTCTATTCTGCATTCCATTGTATTCCATTACTCCAGACTCATAAATCCAAGGAAACACATCTTGCAGGCTTAGATTGAGGTATCTATTGCATTAGAGTAGTGAAATGCAATAATGTAGCAACTGTCCATTTAAGCACACTTTATAGCTTGCGGAAGCTGATACATTAATAAAGACACCAAGCTTGGTTAATATGTGACTACCATGCCACATAATCTTGGACCTATGAAATTTAGGATTCAGTAGATTAATATGAAGGTATTGATGTGGTAACTAACACAAATACAGTATATTCAATATATAATATAACATTACATACTGTAACATAATAAAATACAATATAATATAATTAATATAATAATATAATATAAAATGTTATATAATTAATATAATTTAATTTAATTTAATTAGTGCTGTCATATCGATTAATTTCGATTAATTGAATCCCAAAATAAAAGTTTGCGTGCATGTATATATTAATACTATATACTATACTATATTTATACATAAAATATTTATATAATATAAAGTGATATAAATATATATACAGTATATACATGGACATATTTCATACATGCATGTGTGTGTATTCAAATATACATAATAATTATACAGTACACACACATACATTATGTAAACACAAACTTTTATTTTGGATGCGATTCATCGATTTGATAGCACTAATATAATTAATATAATATAATATAATATAATATAATATAATATAATATAATATAATATAATATAATTAATATAATATAATATAATATAATATAATATAATATAATATAATATAATATAATTAATATAATATAATAAATATAATATAATATAATATAATATAATATAATATAATATAATATAATATAATATAATTAATATAATATAATATAATATAATATAATATAATATAATATAATATAATATAATATAATATAATTAATATAATATAATATAATATAATATAATATAATATAATATAATATAATATTAATATAATATAATATAATATAATATAATATAATATAATATAATATAATATAATATAATATAATATAATATAATATAATATAATATAATATAATATAATATAATATAATAATATAATATAATATAATATAATATAATATAATATAATATAATATAAATATAATATAATATAATATAATATAATATAATTTTAATTCATATTAAATAAGAAAATAACACGATTAACATGAAAATAATACCAGATGATCCATGAGATCCAGCATGATTCAAATATTATTGGGAAATAAGTATTTAGTGACTTAAAAATATACAGAATTTTAAATATAGCTATAATATAATAAATATAGCTTATTTATTATACCCAGCCAAACCCCCCAGTTTATTTTCATGTTTAAATTAAATTATACTTTCAATGCGGACCCCACAGTATTATTTACCCTTATTTATTCAGCTGATTTGGGCTGAACATAAAGCATGTCTCAAATAATGCCACTGCCTTCTTCCTTATTCCAAGTTTTGAAGCAATGAGAAACTACGCTCATAATTTACCCTCGCTGCCCACCTGCAATGCTGCTATTATATAGTTCAATGGACCATATGCCTAACAGCAAAGTATTAAATCAGACATGACTGAGGCCAGCTGGAATCAATATCTCTCTGTTTTGCATCCTCAGACTCTGCTACGAAGACTGCACCAATATAATAATGTGTGATTATGGCCACGGGCATTATGACGACATTTCATTCTTATGATATGTGGCCATAAAAGACTGATGTAATGTATGGTCATGATTTACACATAGCTCGTTATATTTCTGTGTTGTCTTTCAGTAGCATGACTATGATACAAGGTCTGGAATCACATGCTATAGAAATGAAATGCTGAATATTGATAAAAGCAAATGTTCATATAATGTACATTAGGAATGTGAAAACATGAAGTTCCTCCAGTTGGACCAGTTAAGGCGAGAGATCTATGTTGGAATAATCATTGGAAGGAATGAAGCTACTGTTTTCGGATATTGAGCGGTGTAACTGGCAGCTTGGAGTTTCATTAGGGAGCTACATAAAATCTCAGTCAATAAACATCAATAGACTCAATAACCTTTTAACCTCAATAGCTGCAAGTATAAAATGCAGAACGGAGTCTATGAAATATCAGAAGGATGCTGCAAGTATTAGCATATGCAGCGTTAATGGCACAACATAACTGCATCCTATTTCAAGTTGGTTCAGTGCTTGAAGTGGAAAGAATAAGGTGCCGGTACTCACCAAAGGGAGGGGGGGTTATGGGGGATTGGTTGTCTCCCTCAGTTGCAACGGCGTAGTTTTGGTTTGAACATTGAAGTGTGAACCGTTTAACAGGGTCCCGGGGCATTTGCTCCCTCGTGAGGGTTATTTTTGCAAAATGCTGTTTAGTCAATAATTCAAGAAGGTCCATATTTTTAAGCTCTTTCTAACTTGTACTCGGCCTTAAAAGTAACATAGTTCTTGTAATTGTTTAACTATAGCATTTGTTACAATAAGGATTTAATTACAAATAAGACCATTGATGGCTCTTCATTACCATTCATAGGCCAATGTTAACTTTTTCTTTCTTTTTTTATATATAGCATTTGTTATGAAAAATAGCGAGTTAGAAACTATAGCTACAACATGCCACAGTTGTAATATAAATCTTTAGTGAAAAATCTATTCCCTTAAAGGGGTCATGAACCGGCTTTTTTATTTTTTTATACTGTTGTCTAAGGACAACTTACAAAACAAAAACATAATGAATAAGTAATAGGCTATTTTCGACCCTGGTTCTGAGCCTAGCTCCTGAAATGCTCAGTTTTTATGGTTGTGCCGCATTTAAGACTTGGAAGTAAACGTTTACTGCTATGAGTGGATAACAATTTTGCATATTATTATGATTTGTGACTCCCCCGTCAGTACATGTGAGGAATTGTTTTGAAAACTTCCAAAATGGCAACCAGAATGATTCGCCCATACATGTTCGACCCAGAGTCTCATCCCGAACCACAGGACAGTGAACCAACAACACCTCAAATACAAAGGATACTCCAGCCTGTGAAAGCGTGGAAAGTTATCGTTAATTATGTTTAGTAAGACACGTATACATAATCAGTAGATATCAAATTATATGTAACAATGCGATACTATCACATATAAAAAACATTTATATGCACCGTTCCCGTCGGATCCAATATAGAAGGCGCAGCATTGTTGTTTTTTTATCTAATTCTGTCTGCAAATCCATTCTCTTGTTTACAAAAGAATCTGCGGTGAAATGAAGCGAACAAACGCGCAATGTCTTACCCACGTGACCCAGTTCAACCGCATTCCTAATATTGGAATCCGAAGGAAGTTTATGACTGTGTTCTTCCACAACCAGGCACTGCACAATATTTTGTAATCTTCAACTGCATGTCTATTGCTTGGTAGCTCGATCCGGTTTAGCGCCACGTAGGCCTATGTTATTTACCTATGACACGTCATGCGTGAATCAGTGGACGGGGCTGCAGAATTAGGCATTGGTCTTCTTCTTTTCTTTTTTCACTGCTCTGACGTCACAGGGAGACAAATTCGCAGATCCCTCGTTTGATGGCAATCCATAGTTTTCACGTGTCGTCACACGCTTATAGGAACGCCCACCTGGAGGGAAAAACAAGGCTCTCCTCCATTGCCAGCTAGTCATTTTTACCAGGTTTGTAGTCAGTATTAATGCGGTAAGACAGTGATATTAAAAATACCAAATTATTGATGTTGCATACTTTGTACAGGAAAGCAGACGAACACAGAATATTAGTGCAACACAAGGTTTCTCGTTAGGTGTTTTCCCCATCGAAACCCATTATAAAGAAAACACGTTGCGTTCATATTCTTGCCTCATCTACTTGCCTGTATATAGTATGCATCATCAAAAAGGTGTAAACTGAATTTGATCTTTTAATATCACTGTTTTAGTACATTACAGCACTTTAAGTGTGGGTTGCAATAAGGATTCTTTAGCCTGTCGTCAGTTCACCCTCCGTCTGTGGCTTGATCAGCTCTATAACTGTTTTACTGCATAATTTATCTGTGTTTAAAATAAAATGGTGCAATGACTCGATTTAAAATAAAACCTATATCAACAAATCCTTTAAACTTTGCTTAATTTAATCCTTATTGGGGCAACTCACCCTATAGTGTTTTTCACGTTAAGTGTTTTAAAAATGTCCCGCTGTTTTCAGTGATTGAAATACTGCAGCAGGTGCTGTATATGGATCATAAGTGCCCAAAACGGGCATCTTGTTCACATATTTTTTTTTAATATGGAAATTTGACAGGCTTGTGCCGCCTTTCTATGGAGTTCTATGGCAGTTTTTCCCTCCAAGACTCCGCGACAGTCACATGACTGAAAACTATGGATAAAAGCTTTTATTTGACTAACAAGGAAGTTTTCAGCTCCGAAACTGACAGGATATTCTTATATTACGATGACCTTTTATATATCAAAAGCTCAAGGAAAAGTTGATTTCTCACAGATAATCTATTATAAATTCTGCAGCACAGACCATCAGCAGGAGTCAGATCTCATTCATCATGAGTGAGAAGCTGAATGACAAGATGATCGCGGAAGATTTGGTCTCAACGCAAAATGTAAAAGTGCCTATTTAAAGCTACACTGTGTAACTTTTTTAGTTTATTCTTAGCTAAAAACACTTAGTTCTTTCAAAAATATATATGATCATTAATGTATATTTACTTATTTCAAGTAATAAAGTATTCTCGTAAGTTTATAATATGCCATTTAAAATACATACGGGTAGGGGTTCGAATGCAGGTCGCCATGTTGCCCCTCCATCTTGAAAGTACATTAGCCAAAGAGGGACATACCCGTAAATTCAAGCTTCGCCTTTTGCGTTTTAACACTCGATGGCACTGTACAAAATTCCCTGCCTCGCGCATGTACGCGTCAACTTGTTCAGATTTGTCTGGTGCATGCGCATAGAGTTTTCATCTCAGCGGCGTCCAGTAACAGAGTTATACGGAGTTTTCCTGGCTTGTTTATTCCTCAAAAGTCTGTTTTTCCTTGTGTGGTATTTCTGTGCGTTAATAACTCCGTAAGTAATAATAGTTATTGTCATTGTAGATGTGTTTCAGAGTGTGTCATCGCGTAATTCAGTTGATGTCACCTCAGAAGTATTTTTGTGTCAACATACAATAGCGTAATGCTCACCTATTTGAATAATCATTCATTTATTTTGTTATCAACAATGTTTATTCGTTTATAGAAAATATTTGCTTGTAATGTATGTTGATGGAAATATGTATCAGGTCTGATCGGCATATTAACAACTGTTATACAGAGCGCACTGCAGTGCTAAAGCTGCGCACACACTTTTGTAATCCGGCACCGCTTGTTAGCAGCAGCAGCGGCAGCTCCGCTCCTTTTAATGCAGCTGCATTTAGCGCCTATATATGGTACAATAAGCTCTGGTTTACGGTTACATTATACAAATGTAACTTATAAGTATAGTTATACAGTTCTTAACTGTGTATCTTCTGTCATGTCATTATCATGTATATTTACCATCCTTATTTGTTCTCTCACAGAAACCACATTTATGTACATATCCACGCAAACCCATTTATGCCTTGCAATTGGATGACTGAATAAACATTACTATCATCAAAGTTCACTCTGGTTTAACTGCAGTTCTTTCTAGCCGAATAATTAGGCCAGTTGAGTTCCAACCATCCCACTGCGCACAGAATATCCCACAGGCACCGTGTCGAATGTGGACGAGGTCTGGAAGCCATGTTAATCTTGGACTAAATCGGCCACCGTAGGAGTTGAAACGAAATCGGAATTGAGAGGAACAGAAACTAAAATTCACTGGATGTCATTTACCTTTTCACCGCTAGATTGGGGAAAATATCACACAGTGTAGCTTTAAGTGAGTTTGTCATTGTACTTTTTTGTTGTTGTGTTTTTCCTTTAATAATAACAGGCTGATGAACCCACAATTCAAGCAACCCGCCCCGAATTGTCGTGAATTCTAAACCGAAAGAATGAAAGCGCGAATGAGAACCATTTCGATGGGGGATGGTTCCTAATCCTACTGTTTTAGCTCATGTTCGATGTTCTCCGTAGCATTTTACTACATTCTCAATAGAATTCAAATGGGTTGTACATTTTATCATCAGCGTCGCATAGGAACGGCTTATGCAAGTCTTAACAGTTTTGGAGCGCGCCTACAGTGATTCGCACTCCACTTCAGTCATAGTTATTTTGCGCAGATAATTGAGCCGTTCAGTTCGTGCAGCTTATAAAAGCTCCAAACGAGTGATGCATACAATTGATTAATAGTCTGCCACCATGTTTCGGCGTGGGCGCTCAGAGCACCGGCAACATGTGAGAAGCGCCAAGAAAAAAAGTGAGGGTACACTACTGATTAAAATAGAGAACTGCATACCGGCCCATTTCAAGCATGGAGTTAGTTGATCCATAGATTAAACCGACTGTTCAATGACATCCCAAAGATGTATCACAGAGTTCATGTCCTACAAACAAGGATACTGCGTTCTAAAATTAGATCAATTCTATGTCTCGTCCATTACAGTAGCTTTGGCTTTGCCATCTGGGTGAACGATGGACAGCAAAGTAGCTAGAGTAAATCAAGTATGTCGGTGATCCTAGAAAATCACATCTTAAAAACACCACAAACCATTACAGCACGTCCAATACCCTGAACAATTTCCAATTGATCTCTAATTTGATTTCCTCCTTTGCCTACATGAGGTGTGCAGACCGGTGATGCAGCAACAGCAATGGGTTTCTGAAAAGGACTTCAGGTTCTGAAACTCTTAATAACATTGTGAACATTGCCCAGGCTTAATGTATTTTAGGGTGCTTATGAGGTGCATCATGTTCACTGCAACAGCTGTCTTACTTTACAGAAAAAAAAAAAAAAAAAAATCATGTTCCCAGAACTCTTGACACGCCGGAACGTTATAACTTCATCATGTTCGCCACATCTGATCTGAGATGGAGTGGTCTGTTTGGCATCTACTATCTGTTGCCTTTCTAAATAACACACTCTGCACATTATCGCATGAAACAGCATACTAGGCTGTGGCCTATTTAATAGTAACTGAATTTCCCGGTATAGTAAGCAGTATACATTACACACACACACACACACACACACACACACACACACACACACACACACACACACACACACACACACACACACACACACACACACACCTACCTATCCATTTTCCAAACTGCTTGTCCTACACAAAGACAAACAATCACATGCATGTGCACATACACACACACACACACACACACACACACACACACACACACACACAATATACATACTGTCAGTGGTGGAGGAAGTACTGAATCTCAGTACTTAAGTAAAAGTACACTTTCCCAGAGATATATTTACTTTAGTAAAAGTAGAAGTACCACAAAGACAACCCTACTTAAATAAAAAGTAAAAAGTACCTGATTTTAAATGTACTTTAAGTATTAAAAGTAAAAGTACTTGCATAACAATTTTTTTCTCTTAATGTCTATTCTAATAATAAAAAAAATTAAAAAAGGCATTTTTTTGGGTTAATGTGATTGTGCTTACCATCTGTGGCCCAGTTTACATTCTGACTTATAATTCTGGTTATCGGGTGATCTGCAGAGTTAAATATCATTATTCTGAAGCAATATTCTCACTATAGTGTTCAGTGAACAGCTTTGACGTATTTAAATCTGCATATTTATGATATTTTTACCTTATAGGATACATATAGGATATGCTTCAGCTTTCCTTTTATATTCTTAAATTGTATCAATACATTCAATTAGAATAATACATATAGGGCTGTTACCAATCAAATTAAATAATTTACACAGAAAAATTACAACTTAATTAAATGATGTTATGAGATTGTTTTAAATATTTTTTGAATACAAATAAGAAATGTTGGAAAGAATGTTTTAACATGAAACTAAACTGCCAGTAGGTGGCGGCAGGTATTAATGAGTGAATCATTAACTCGATTCGTTCAAACGGCTGATTCGTTCAAAAAGGCAGTCGTTTATGAACAGGTCATTGAATCTTTGATTCAACCGATTCATTCAAAACACTGAATCATTCAGTTACGCTCTGTTGCTGCTTTGTTTGGAACTATTTTCGCTGCTGAAATAGAACAAAAACAGTCAATTATATTGCATCTAAAATGTAAGTAACTTTTTGTTAATTAATTGTTTATGGAACTGTCAGTGTCATATGAAATCAGTGACACATTTTCAGTCGTGATGACATTCAGGAAAACAGCACTCATGGTCGTTTGATGTTTTTAACTGCATTATATGTTTTAAATATAAAAAATCCACATTTTGAATCTTTACTGCAGTATGTGACTGAGTTTCTCTGTGTGAGCGGCGCTCATTTGTTTCCATTTCTCCTCATGAGGCTGTGCGAGCCTCAACAGCGCAACCTTACCATCAGTTCATTACAAGAGGACAAGCGTTAATGTCGAGCCCTGAAACTGATCAGAAAATGTAACGAAACGTTGTAGAAATGTAGTAGAGTAGAAAGTATAATAATTGCTGCAAAATGTAAAAGAAGTAAAAGTAAAAAGAATGGACTATTGATTCTACTTAAGTAAAGTACAGATACGTGAAAAATGTAACGTTACTTAAGTAAAGTAACAAAGTATTTGTACTTCGTTACATTCCACCACTGCATACTGTACATACAAACATACATAGTCTACCATTCAAAGGTTTGGGGTCAGTAATTTTGTTTTGTTTTTTAAAATCATACTTTTATTCCGCAAGGATGCATTAATTAGAGCTAAAATTTGAGGTCAGTAAGTTATAAACAAATCTGGTATTTAATAACGTTATCCAAATGTTAGCACAAAAACCTTATTTACAGTATGTTTTGTTCATGGAATGTTTTTCTGAAACATTTTAGTTGGACGTTTGTTTTTAAACGTTACTTTAACTACTTGTTTCAGATGGTTCATGGTCATGTCGTGGTCACATGATTTAAACGTAATGTTCCCATAATGTTTCTAAAATGATCAAATTGAACATTCCCTTTAGGTGCCCCTATTATGGTTTTTCGAATATTTCCTTTCATGCAGTGTGTAATATAGCGGTTTGCGAATGTAAACGTTCTGTAAAGTTGTAAAGTTGTAAAGACAAAAGTGCACAATAAATAAAGTTATTGTCTCCCAAAAGAAAGAATCGGCTCTGAACCGCCTATACGAGTCATTTGTATTTCGAATCCCACTGCGTGATGGTTCTACGCCACTAGAAATGACATTTGCATAATGCCCATTTTCCGGCCGCAAACAACTTGTCCTGACCTCAAACGTAATTTTACGGACTACTGCTAAAAGCTTGCTCTTGAAAGATGAGTCAGTACTCAGTACTAGGGTTGGGAACAGAGAACCGGTTCTTATGCAGAATTTTTGAAAAATACCAGAACCGCGCGAAATTCCTAAGTTTCGGTTCCAAAAGCGGTTCTGGTACAATGTGTGTGTGAAGCGCTGGGAGCGTATCCTTTAATAGCGAGTGACAGCTCACCTCATCATGAATATTAATTACGTTGCCTGCCGCTTCCAGGAGTGCAACCAATTAATGGAGTTCAGCACTGAAAGCCCTCGCGCTACACATTCACGGGTTTGCGTCAGATATTTTCGCATGGTGAAGAGAAAGTCACAGGATTCATTTCCAAAGAATGAATGACGATGAAGCAAAATTTATCACATGTGAAAAGTTAATAACATGCAAAGGAGGCTGCACTAGCAATTTGACAAAACATTTGCAACAGCACGGAATCAACCTCAAAACATGTAATGTTTTCATCTGCTGCACCTTGCAAGTCCCCATTGCCAGGTAGGAATTCATACACGGGTAAATGTTATTTCAGTAATAATAAACTATAGACTATCAATATATATATATATATATATATATATATATATATATATATATATATATATATATATATATATATATATATATATATATATATATATATATATATATATATATATATATATATATATATATATATGGACCACAAAATATTGTGTTATAGCAGACGTAAGGAACTATCATCCCATTTCTGGACACACACACACACACACACTCCTATCGCAGATTTTTTATTTATTTATTGACCTGAGAGAGGGGTTCTGGCAGACCAAACACAGCACTTGCAGTCCGCGTAGAATTGACACGTTGTTACATTTTTGGAGAGGTGCGCGTCAGGGTACGGCGTAGGGTACGTGCGCATCACACAGCCTGCGGCGTAGCTACGATAAAAGATAAAAGATGGAGCAAGATTTGTTTTACAAACTTATGTTACATCATTCATTCACGTTAGTCCTGAGCAAACGTATGCGCTGTTATTGATACAGTTCCTGCATGTGCACCGCAAAAAATTAGAAATATACACGCGTGTTTGTTGATGGACATACACCTGTTAATGCTGATGGCGAGGAATTACAGTTGCAACATCTCATAATGAACCTCAAAATGAATAGCGTATTATTGAGAAACATCCTGCTCAAGTCGTCCCTGCGATGGAGGTTCGGGTTGAATAACTAGTTCTTCCAATTGACATGGTAAAATTGACGCCATCGTTGCTGTGTACAACTTTACAGTGTTTACAATCGCTGAGCTTTATGAAGCCTCCGAGCGGAGCTGAAGTTCAGTTATGGTAATGAGCATTTGCGTTTAGCTTCTGAAACACGTGCTGTATGCGGTAGACCAATCACAACAGACTGTGCCATCTGACCAATCAGAGCAGAGTAGGCTTGCGAAAAGGAGGGATTTATCCAACGAGTCGTTTGAGAATCATTGAAAAAATTGGTGATGTGCAATGTATATTATGAGAATTTTTTTCTTCTTTGATGCATGTAAATCTGTTGTGGGAGACCTCCAAAAACACATGTAAAATAGCATAATAGGGGCACTTTAATGTTTTCTCAAACGATCACATACAAAAAAAACTAAACAATTTTAACTGGATGCTTTGATAGATCAGAGAACATTCAGAAATCACGTTTTAACTTAATAGGAACATTACCAAAACATTCTTAGAACATATTTTTGTTTGCTGGGTTGACACTATCACATAAATGTTCTTGTTTATAAATGACATTACTGGGTCACCCATCTACTCAGAAAGCAAGAAAACAGCTCCCATTGTTACATTTCTCATTATGGTGCCCCTGTGAGTCCTCTGGACAGTGTGTTCAGTTTGAAAGCTCCACTGATCTGGCTCTCAGTTGGGTAAGTGTCTGGCACTGAGATGAGGAGACAGGTAATGCTCAAAGTGAGTCAGTGCCCGAGTCCCTTTTTGGACGTTATTAGGGCTTTACTGCTTTGTAGTAGGGCACGCTAATGCTCAAAAACAAAAGAGTCCATTGTCAAGATCTATCTAGTAAATGAACTCTTCCGGCTCAGGGAGCACCTTTAAGAGGCACTCTACATAAAAGCAATAACACACAGTTGTTTCCTCTCTCATGGTCTGACTGCATGGTTGATGGTTTGAGATGTTTTTTTTTTTTTTTTCAATGTGCACAAATACCAGATTTTTGGAGCTTTTCCCTCCCTGTTTTCCTCTTCATGTCAGCGTGCTGTAATGGCTGTGTGACGTGCATGTGTTCTTTTTTTTTTCAGAAATGAGCATCTCAATCAGGTAATGTAAAATAGCATGCTCCCTAACAGAACATGCATGGGATAAAACATTATGGTTGCAGGTACCCATGTGGTTACACCATCTTAATTTAGCAGCACGCACATATAGATGGACCATTTCTGTGAAGAAAGAAATACAAAGATAAACCCTCAACTTCACCCTTGGTCATTTGTCTCCAAAGAGATTGGAAAGAGAGAGAGTGTGAGGCAAAGAGTGCAGTCTCTAAAGGCCCTTGTTGACAGAAACAAAGGCTGGGGAGAAAGTCTCTATAATAATCCCGATACTACCCTATTTGCTGACCTCCAACAAGCTCAGAAGAAAAGACTTTGATGAAGGTTTTGAGTTCAGATGAGGCCAGATTCAAAGAAAAGGAGAGAATGAAGGCTTTGAGAGAGCACGGCTACACAACTGGCACATGTATTGAACTGACTGAACTGAAAAAAAAAAAACATGTTATGTTATAGGACATTCAAATCATCCAAGTTTCAACAGAATTTCACTTCTAGGGTTGTCACAAAAGCATAATTTCAGTCATCAATACTAATGCCACCAAAATGTCACAATATTCAATATCAGTTTCAACACCACAGCAATATTTGCAACTGACAAACTGACTTGCTATTTGTGTCCTATATTTGTTTATAACGCAAAGTAAACTTTTTAAGGGCTTTGTCCAAATTTCCAGTAAAATGTAAAATGTAAAAGGTGTCAATCCTTTTCATAGAACATATCTTGAATCCTGTTTATTTAGTTCACCCTGCATATGCCTCACTAAATTTTGTTTTATATGTATATATACTCTATACTTTACCAATTGAATAAAAAAATAAACAGCATTCAATATATATTCTATGAAATTCTTAATATCTTATGCAATTTTTTTGCTTTCTTACAAAATCTTATTTAACAAGATCTTGTTTCAAGGATGTTTAGACATACACATTTAAGCAAGAATATCAATAAAAATGTATATGCATTGATCAATAAGTGAGCTGTATTTACACCACAACGCCAATTTACCCAAATCTGATTTCCTGTCCCAGCTGTATACGTCCACTTAAAGGGATAGTTCCCCCAAAAATGAAAATGATTCCATGATTTTACCCACTCTCAAGCCATCCTAGGTTTATATGACTATCTTCTTTCAGACGAACACAATCAGAGTTATATTTTAAAAAAGCATTGCTCTTCCAAGCATTGTAATGGTAGTGAATGGCGGTCCTGATTTTTTAGTCCAAAAAAGTGCATTCATCCATTATAAAAGTAATCCATAAAACTCCAGGGGGTTAATAAAAACCTTCTCAAGCAAAGTGATGCGTTTGTGTAAGAATAATATCCATATTTAAAACATTATAAACTAAAATAACTAGCTTCCGGAAAACGGCCAATGCAAGTCGACTTACGCCAAAAGAGTATACAACCGTAACGATGTATAATGTAGGATGTAGGAGGGCTGGGAAAAAAACTCAAGCTCCTCTTCTCTTATATCAAAATCTCTTTAAAAATTCTCCTTTGTGACCGGTGTTTTGTTTTTGCTCTATCCAGGGCTTACTCTTTCACCATACATCGATGCGTATGGCCATCTGTCGGAAGCAAGTTATTTTAGTTTATAAATATCAGGGCTCGACATAAGCAATGGCCCGATGGCCCGGGGCCAGTAAAAGAGTATGTCGGGCTAGTTGATTGGCCATCCGCAAAGGCAAAACAAACGTCATACCCAGTGGCACGAAGAGTGTCAATGTTACTTGACTTTGCTTAATTGCTTAAGTTACTTAAATTTGTTTTATTACGTATTAAAATGGCAAAGAACTACGAGGCTGATAAGAGCTCCCCTTTACTGCCTACGAGAGAACGGTCGCTCTTCTCAAGAAGAATGGCGAAGATGTTGGCTCTCAGTACCTCACTAGCTAGCTAATATATCACCGTAACTTTGCTCATAAATGATAGATCCAAAGTGCGAGTGCTTGACTTGTGTCATGAGTGAATTTGGGTGTCATGCATGCTCCGAAACAGATCGAGACGAGACGAGTAAATTATACTTTCGGTTCCATGTGCACGTCAGGGATGGCTGACGCAAAACTGTAGTTCCGAAGCTTTGCGCGATCCGAAGCGCAGATGTTTCGTGTCGAATGATCCGAGGCGTGATTCAAAACACCTATGTCACGTGACTACGGCTAAATGAAGCCAAAAATATCTTATATAATGTGTGTCTTTGTCAATTGTTTATCTTTTGATATATATATATATATATATATATATATGATAAACAATTAACAAAGACACATTATATAGGCAAACACAGTGCTAACATTACTGGTCAGGTATGGTCTAAAAAAAAAAAAACATTAAATTATATATATATATATATATATATATATATATATATATATATATATATATATATATATATATATATATATATATATATATATATATATATATATATATATATATATATAGAGAGAGAGAGAGAGAGAGAGAGAGAGAGAGAGAGAGAGAGAGAGAGAGAGATATATAGAGATATATAGCTATATAGCTATAGCTATAGCTATATAGCTATATATATATATATATATATATATATATATATATATATATATATATATATATATATATATTTATATATATATATATAGATATAGACATAGATATATAGCTATATAGCTTTTTTTTGCATGTCTCCAGGGGCTCTCTAGGTCTTAATTCATGTACTCCATTTGCTGTATTGATTAATCCTAATGTATACAATACATACAGCTTAATGGAAAAGTTTTCCTTATATTTCTTTCAGGGCCAATACAAATATAGAAGGGGCCAGCAAAACTCTGATCTACTGGCCCCAGGGGCCAGTGGGAATTTTTTTTTTATGTTGAGCCCTGAATATGTTTTAAATATGGATATTTTTCTTACACAAATGCATTGCTTCACTTCAGAAGGCTATTATTAACCACCCGGATCCGTGTGGAGTACTTTTATGATGGATGGATGCACTTTTTTGGGATTCAAAATCTCGACACCCATTCACTAACATTATATAGCTTGGAAGAGCCAGGACATTTTTATATATTACTCTAGTTGTATTTGTCTGAAAGAAGAAAGTCATATACACCTAGTATGGCTTGAGGGGGAGTAAATCATGGGGTAATTTTCATTTTTTAGGTGAACTATCCCTTTAAGACAAACCCACTATTGTACATTAATACACCGCCAAGTGGTCTCAAGTTGGGTATTTGACCTTTAATCCACATACACAGCTACATTACTGTGTATGCGTGCAAAAAGACATAATGTATAAGTAGGGATGGGACGAGGTGTGGTCATATTTTGGCTTTTACAAAACTCCTGAAACTTAAATCGAGGATGCTCACCCTGTTTGCAGAACATGCAAAACGAAAGTCGCTGCAATAGGAGGAAACACTTAAAATCTGAAGAGTCGTCTTCGTGACCATCACCCACTGTTGTATAGCGAATGCAAGGCACTCTAACTTTGACCTCAATACCGAAACTATGTCTGGAAAATAATTGGACACAAAATGTTGTGAATCTGAGCCAAAGACGAATGAACACGTTCAAACAAGACTATTAAGGGTGACATTTAAAGGATAATAATGAATATTCATCGTACACTTATAACACAGATTTGTTTTAACCACATAAATAATTATGGGGGCATGTTGAATTGAGATTAATCTTTCACAACTGACCGGTTTATAAATCCATTTTGTACAGCGTACATAACAATCATCCAGACAAGATGATCACAACAATATAGTAGTATTAATAGTAAATTACAATCAAAAACGAAGATGCAAGACGGCAAGTTTCATTTGAATTAATGGTCCCACTTTATATTAGGTGGCCTTAAGTACTATGTACTTAAATCATAAAATAAGTACAATGTACTTACTGTGTTCAAATTGTAATGCAAAACACTTTTGCAGATAATGAGGTGGGATACGGGTAGGGTTAGGGACAGGTGTGGTGGTATGGGTAAGTTTAAGGGTAGGGTTAGGTGTAAGGGAAGTGTCAACTGTGTAATTACAAATGTAACTACAGAAATTAATTACAGACGTAATTACATGCAGGCATTTTTTAAAATGTAAGTACAATGTAAAAACATGTATATACACAATAAGTAGGGCTGTAACGATACACCAAACCCACGATTCGGTTCGTATCACGATTTTCGACCCTCGGTACGATACAAACTTCGATATGGGGGGGTTGGGGGGGTATTTGACAAAACAGTTCAAAAGATATTTTGAGGAAAAACATTTTTTTATTAAATAACATTTGAAAAACCTGTATAAACTGAACACCAAATAACAATATTAACTATGTAAATTATTAACAAAATACCTAAGTAAATTAAACTATAGCCAAAGCTATAACACTTCTGTTTTCTTTGTAATAAAATACTGTTGAAAAACAAACAGAACTCTGCCTCTTTAAGT